>NC_039250.1:25655900-26385900 GCF_003368295.1 Carassius auratus
TCGGAGGACTGTCCAGCTCTTTCTTATACACTGGAGGTCAATACGCTGATCGCTTTTCATGCATACGTTCAAGTTGAGAAGAGATTAACTGAAACCATCCCAACAAACTCTAGAAAACCTTTTAATGCCAGTTACTGAGCAAATACAGAGCTCTCGATATACTGAATACTGTCCGAAAGCTGAATATGACTTGTTTCTAATCAGTATTGTCCGGTCTTATTTAAGCTTCTGCTGAATTCAGATAAAGACCAGTTCTCATTATTAACTAGTTGTTTATAAGCATGCATATTAGCAGTGTATTGGCTGTTTATTAGCACTTATGAAGCACATATTAATGCTTTATTCTGCATGAGCATGTTTCACACCCCTACACTTAAGAAGTATCACTGAGCAGCAGATGAGGAGTTACTGAGGCCTCGATTGAGGCGTGTGTGTCCTGACGTGTTGTTGCTCTTGTCTCGCAGGCATCGGGCTGAAGTATGTGGCTCTGGGGGACGTGGTCATCCTCATCACCTTCGGTCCCCTGGCCGTGATGTTCGCTCACGCTGTGCAGGTGGGTTACCTGTCGGTGCTGCCGTTGGTGTACGCCGTGCCGCTAGCGCTCAACACCGAGGCCATCCTGCACAGCAACAACACACGAGACATGGACTCGGACAAGCAGGCGGGCATCGTCACCCTGGCCATCCTGCTGGGGCCGGCGCTATCCTACGTCATCTACAACCTGCTGCTGTTCGTGCCCTACCTGCTCTTCTGCATCCTGGCCACACGCTACACCATCAGCATGGCTCTGCCGCTGCTCACGCTGCCCATGGCCTTCCCTCTGGAGAGACAGTTCCGCCGCCAGTGCTACGCCCAGATCCCGCAGAAGACGGCCAAGCTCAACCTGCTCATGGGACTCTTCTACGTGTTTGGCATTATACTGGCCCCCCAGGGAAGCCTGCCCTTACTGTGAGAGCACTACTGCTTTAAAACCTCCGTCCCGATGGTCTAAACCACTCTACACACTTTCTATTGATGTTCAGAGACTTTAATTTATTGTTGTTAATTCATGTTTTGGGACATGTTTCTCAGTACAGAGGCTGTCCAGAACATCAGGATCATGAAACGGACCAGTCTGGACATTCTATACAGTATAGATATAAAAAATATGGATTACTAGCAAATGAAAGGTTTCAGATATAATTGAGGCCCTTTCTCAGTATTTCATGTTTTTATGAACATGTTGTAATGACTTTTTTGTTATTGTATGTTGTATAAACCCAGAATATCATCCCAGCATCATGTGTTCAGCATTAAATCATTCTTTAGTTACAGTGCCTCGGGGAAATAAAAGCCCTCCATGTCCTGAATCCACAAGAACGGGGTAGTTGTTTGGAAAGGTTTCCCAGCTGACATCGTTAAAAGACATATTTTCCAAATAAAGGATTTACCAAATGAAGTGTGTTTTCCTTCGTTGAGTGAGGTGTTCAGTGAGGATGTTACACAGAGAACAAATACAGCAGGGCAAGTCCAGTTCAGCTCTTCATGCTTTTAAAGTGTAAAATAATAATGTGATTACTGGCCAATGCATAAGAGGAATAATGCTTATTACGGGTTCATATGAATGACATTACAGTGTGTGTGTGGCGGGGTCATGAGACGAGCGTCCAGTTGTGTGTGGACATGTGATGATGCTTTCATCAGTGGATGGACCATGGAAAGCCTGTGATGTCATCCAGATATTTAACCACTCCAGCTGTTTTAATGTCAATTATCTTCCTGAAATATGGCTGAAGTTTGCATCGTAGTGCGGTGGGGCTCTGGAAAACCAAGCTTTATGGCCCATTTGCTCCAGATGTAAAATGTAAAAGGAAGTTTATGTCAAACTGCTGCAAATAAAAAAGATGAACACGTTTATTTCCCCGATCTTTAAGGGTCCAGCATTTGTACCTGTTTTTTGACATTTGTTGAAACTGAAGGTTATTTGGCTCATATTGCTTTCTACATTCACATGCCAGAGCTACAGTATTGTTCAAAATAATAGCAGTACAATGTGACTAACCAGAATAATCAAGGTTTTTAGTATATTTTTTATTGCTACGTGGCAAACAAGTTACCAGTAGGTTCAGTAGATTCTCAGAAAACAAATGAGACCCAGCATTCATGATATGCACGCTCTTAAGGCTGTGCAATTGGGCAATTAGTTGAATTAGTTGAAAGGGGTGTGTTCAAAAAAATAGCAGTGTCTACCTTTGACTGTACAAACTCAAAACTATTTTGTACAAACATTTTTTTTTTCTGGGATTTAGCAATCCTGTGAATCACTAAACTAATATTTAGTTGTATGACCACAGTTTTTTAAAACTGCTTGACATCTGTGTGGCATGGAGTCAACCAACTTGTGGCACCTCTCAGCTGTTATTCCACTCCATGATTCTTTAACAACATTCCACAATTCATTCACATTTCTTGGTTTTGCTTCAGAAACAGCATTTTTGATATCACCCCACAAGTTCTCAATTGGATTAAGGTCTGGAGATTGGGCTGGCCACTCCATAACATTAATTTTGTTGGTTTGGAACCAAGACTTTGCCCGTTTACTAGTGTGTTTTGGGTCATTGTCTTGTTGAAACAACCATTTCAAGGGCATGTCCTCTTCAGCATAGGGCAACATGACCTCTTCAAGTATTTTAACATATGCAAACTGATCCATGATCCCTGGTATGCGATAAATAGGCCCAACACCATAGTAGGAGAAACATGCCCATATCATGATGCTTGCACCTCCATGCTTCACTGTCTTCACTGTGTACTGTGGCTTGAATTCAGAGTTTGGGGGTCGTCTCACAAACTGCCTGTGGCCCTTGGACCCAAAAAGAACAATTTTACTCTCATCAGTCCACAAAATGTTCCTCCATTTCTCTTTAGGCCAGTTGATGTGTTCTTTGGCAAATTGTAACCTCTTCTGCACATGCCTTTTTTTTAACAGAGGGACTTTGCGGGGGATTCTTGAAAATAGATTAGCTTCACACAGACGTCTTCTAACTGTCACAGTACTTACAGGTAACTCCAGACTGTCTTTGATCATCCTGGAGGTGATCATTGGCTGAGCCTTTGCCATTCTGGTTATTCTTCTATCCATTTTGATGGTTGTCTTCCGTTTTCTTCCACGTCTCTCTGGTTTTGTTCTCCATTTTAAGGCATTGGAGATCATTTTAGCTGAACAGCCTATCATTTTTTGCACCTCTTTATAGGTTTTCCCCTCTCTAATCAACTTTTTAATCAATGTACGCTGTTCTTCTGAACAATGTCTTGAACGACCCATTTTCCTCAGCTTTCAAATGCATGTTCAACAAGTGTTGGCTTCATCCTTAAATAGGTGCCACCTGATTCACACCGGTTTCTTCACAAAATTGATGACCTCAGTGATTGAATGCCACACTGCTATTTTTTTGAACACACCCCTTTCAACTAATTCAACTAATTGCCCAATTGCACAGCCTTAAGAGCGTGCATATCATGAATGCTGGGTCTCATTTGTTTTCTGAGAATCTACTGAACCTACTGGTAACTTGTTTGCCACGTAGCAATAAAAAAATATACGAAAAACCTTGATTATTCTGGTTAGTCACATTGTACTGCTATTATTTTGAACAATACTGTACAAACGTGGCATATTTCTGTCACATAATCAGAATCAGAATCAGAATGAGCTTTATTGCCACCAGGTATGTTTACACATACGAGGAATTTGTTTTCGTGACAGAAGCTCCGCAGTACAACAGAATGACAGCGACAGAACATAAAACACATAATAAAAGAACAAAATACAAATATGTAGACAGTGAATGACAATATACAAATGACAATTGTAGGCAGGTATATTACAAAGTGAAGTTATGTATGTACATATATATTGTGTGCAAAATTTAAGTGTATACTAAGTATGTGTGTTAGATAAATAAAGTGTGTGTGTATATAAATATAAAGTGTAGTGTGTTCGCCATTATTGTCAGCTGTTCATAAGATGGATTGCCTGAGGGAAGAAACTGGTCCTGTGTCTGGTCGTTCTAGTGCTCAGTGCTCTGTAGCATCGACCAGATGGCAACAGTTCAAAGAGGGAGTGTGCTGGATGTGAGGGGTCCAGAGTGATTTTGACAGCCCTTTTTCTCACTCTGGATAAGTACAGTTCTTGAATAGATGGGAGAGTTGAACCGATGATTCGCTCAGCAGTCCGGACTACCCTCTGTAGTCTTCTGAGGTCAGATTTAGAAGCTGAGCTGAACCAGACAGTTACTGAAGTGCAGAGGATGGATTCAATGATGGTGGAGTAGAACTGTTTCAGCAGCTCCTGTGGCAGGTTAAACTTCCTCAGCTGGCGGAGAAAGTACAACCTCTGCTGGGCCTTTTTCACAATGGAGTCAATGTGAATGTCCCACTTCAGGTCCTGAGAGATGGTGGTTCCCAGGAACCTGAATGACTCCACTGCAGTCACAGTGCTGTTCATGATGGTGAGTGGGGGGAGTGCAGGGGGGTCTCTCCTGAAGTCCACGATCATCTCCACTGTTGAGGGTGTTAAGCTCCAGGTTGTTGAGACTGCACCAGACAGCCAGCTCTTTTACCTCCTGTCTGTAAGCAGACTCGTCACCGTCCTGAATGAGGCAGATGAGTGTGGTGTCGTCTGCAAACTTCAGGAGCTTGACAGAGAGGTCCTTAGATGTGGAATCATTAGTGTACAGGGAGAAGAGCAGTGGGGAGAGAACACAGCCCTGGGGAGCTCCGGTGCTGATTGTACGGGTGCTGGATGTGTATTTTCCCAACCTCACTAGCTGCTGCCTGTCTGTCAGGAAGCTGTTGATCCACTGACAGACGGAGGTGGGCACGGAGAGCTGATTTAGTTTGGGCAGGAGGAGGTTTGGGATGATCGTGTTGAAGGCCGAGCTGAAGTCCTCAAACAGGATCCTCACATAAGTCCCCGGTCTGTCTAGGTGTTGCAGAACATAATGCAGTCCAATGTTTACTGCATCGTCCACAGACCTGTTTGCTCTGTAGGCAAACTGAAGAGGATCCAGCAAGGGCCCAGTGATGTCCTTCAGGTGGGCCAGCACCAGTTTTTCAAATGACTTCATGACTACAGACGTTAGAGCCACAGGCCTGTAGTCATTTAGTCCTGTAATTTTGGGTTTCTTAGGGATGGGGATGATGGTGGAACGTTTGAGGCATGAAGGGACTTCGCACAGCTCCAGCGATCTGTTGAAGATCTGTGTGAAGATGGGGGCCAGCTGGTCAGCACAGGATTTCAGACAGGCTGGTGTAACACAATCTGGGCCTGGTGTTTTTTTCCTTTCCTTTTCTGCTTCCGAAATAATTATGAGTAGTCATCCACCTGAAACCGTTTCATTGCTGCAACTGAGACAGGTCTTACTGAACCATTTATACTCTTACTCATTGTCAGTTATTAGCTTGTATTTTCAGCTGTTTTGCAATAGTTCAATCATATTTTGTAGAAGGTTAAAATAAAAGCTATAAGAACATGAAATTACCTAACATAGATAGATGGATAGATGCATACATAAACTATTTACTCTCTGTAGAACACAAGATCCAGGGGGCGTGGTCAGATCCACCTCTAGGGGGTGGGGGTTGGTATATCTGAGGTGGGAGGAGTTGGATCTGGTTTAACCACGCCCCCTTCATCTTGTGTTCTGCATTGAGGACCATCGTACAGGGTGACCAAAACTGGACTTTCGGACCATTGAAAATATCTGTAAAAGCTCATAATTCAATGAACAATGGGCTGTGCAGCAGAGCACTGATTTGTGTCTTACAGCTGCTGCTCAATAAATTAGAATGTTGAGGAAAAGTTCATTTATTTCAGTGATTCAACTTAAATAGTAAAACTTGTGTAGTAAATAAATTCAATGCACACAGATTGAAGTAGTTCAAGTCTTTGGTTCTTTTAATTGTGATGATTTTGGATCACATTTAACAAAAAACCACCAATTCACTCTCAACAAATTACAATACCCGGACCATATATCGCAAACACCGCCGCTTCCAGGAACGCCGACGAACCCAAATCGGCGTGTTATTGGGAACAGTTGTCTTGTTGAGCGTGGCGATCACTGATTGGGCAATGTGGGGAAGAGGAGACACATGAATAGGGCATCAGAAACACAGGAAGTGTTGGTGATTCCCAGTAGTTATTGTGGGTGCAACGGAGTGAAGGCGCGAGTTGGAGAGAGTGTATGGTGTACTGTGGAGCTTGGGCAAAGAGAGATACACACACAGGGCTGAGTATACGAATATCTTTATTGGAGCATTGTGTTCAGATGCATTGTGTGATGTGAAGTTAACACACATTGAAGATCTGCTAGGATTGCAGGAAGGAGATCGTGCTGCCAGTGTGAAATATTCGAGTCAACAGTTATTTTGCAAGTATGGAATATCCATATACCTCTTGTGAGTTGTGACCAGTGTGAGCGGCCCCACCATAATAGGATTGGTGGGTGAGCCGGAACCAGCGAAAAAGGAGTCTGGAGCCTTGTCGTGGCTGTGACGTTTCCTCTGGCCGTCTGCTGCATCGGTGCCCCCAACGTCCAGGAACTAATCCCCGGTCCTATGTGGTTTTGACCCTAATTCACTGTGAGTGTGTGGAGTGCAGTGGGTGAGTCCTTTTCTTTGCTGTGTGTACACTTGAAGTCTGCAGTGTCGTGCTGTCATGTCGTCAGTAATCACCCTCTAGGCTGGGAGAGAAAACCCTGTGGAGAAGAACGTGCACCGGTGTTGTGAGACGACCGTCTTTTATATACATGCCCGCTCGTGGCTTTGGACCCCTACTCCGCCGAGTGGTGACGTGTCAACAATAGCAAGTAAGGAACCGTGTGCATATTGTGGGGGACGACGACCGAGAGAAGTGTTGGCTGCTATATCAACATCCAGCTGTGTAGCCCCTGTGTATGAATACCTGTTTGAGGAGTGCTTTCAGAGGTTCGCCCCTGTCTAGATCTCTGGTCCGTTGTCTGGAAGAGAGGGAAGCGTTCGAGTCATTCCTGAGGTACATACCCGGTGGCACAAACCTACCTGAAGTCACCCAGCGTGGTGACACCAGCTGAGGCCGTGGAAGGCCCAACGTGCTGCAACTTCAACGTGTACTTCTATCCACTCTTGGTCAAATTCGAGAGGTGGTGTGTCTATGTCCATATATTCACTGAAGCTAAGTACATTTGTGAAGGAACTCTGTCTGTTACCAGTCCTACAGGTCTGAGCTTGAGGCTCTGAGTCGTCGTGGGAGAGTTTCCACGGTTGGAGGTGACCGTGTTGAGTGTTGGTCTGGGAAGTCTAACCCGGTGAGGAAAACCACAGTTGTCGTGACATACACCTTCTCCAGACTCCCGAGCTGAAAAGGGCTTAAGCCTGGCGTCCACCTCTTCGAGGGTCTGTGAGTTGTATCCATTCAGCATTGTCACTGTATACCCACCTGCATGCCCAGAGCAAAGCTCCAGTTGCCCCTGTATACCCCTCTGTACGCCTAAAGCTAAGAGCCAGCGTATTGTCCTTGTATACCCATCTGTACGCCTAAAGCTAAGAGCCAGCGTATTGCCCTTGTATACTTACCTGTATGCCCATAGTCAAGCTCCAGTTGCCCTTGTATACTCACCTGTACGTCCAAAGTAAAGACCCAGTTGTCCTTCTGCATACTTACCTGTACGCCCCGAGTGAAATCCCAGTGCATCGCCCCTGCATACTCCCCTGCAAACTCCATCCGTAGGGTTTACCTGGACGAAAATCAAATTGTGTATCTTTCTTGCATACTTGCCTATACACCGAAGGCCAAGACCCCAATATATTCACCTGCATACTTGCCTGTGGACCTTTTAGGCGTTTCCAACCGCGGACCCAGAATCTCGTGGCGAACGGCGTTAGGTACGCACCCCACCCAATTCATCAGAATTACTTGCCTTCTTTACTCTGCGTGCAGGGACTGGAAGGGCCCCACCGACGGTTCACCTGCAGGAGAAACACAAAGGCACTACTGAGAAAAACCCTGTTGAGTCACGTGAAGGAAAGGACACCAATTACCTACAGGCTTACCTGAGAGTCCCCGTGACAGAGTCAGAAGTGACTCGGACCTATACTCTCTGGCCCCGAGAGTGGATTTTAGATTCCCTTTTCCCTTCCCTTCACACCTTTTTAATTTAAATAAAGTTTGTTTTAATTATACCCTCTCTCTCTCTCTCTCGTGTGTCTGGTCATTGGGGTGTTCTTGGGACCTCCTCGAGGTGGAAACTAGAGAGGGGCGAGACTCACGACATCTGTGGTCCACTCCGACCTGTGACGGATACAGACTGGATCTGGTGGCTACGGTGACCTTGGAATAAGAGAGAAACCGACAAATATTAGCTTAGATGCAATTCTTCTCATGATGTAGCAAGTACATGGGGTGTTATGGGAAGTGTTCCCGGTTCCAGTTTACCTAATTAATGCAGCCTAAAAATCCTTTAACGGATTTGGATATTAAAAGCATATTAGTATGTTATGTGTTAGCCAGGTTAAAGAGATGGGTCTTTAATCTAGATTTAAACTGCAAGAGTGTGTCTGCCTCCTGAACAATGTTCGGTAGGTTATTCCAGAGTTTAGGCGCCAAATAGGAAAAGGATCTGCCGCCCGCAGTTGATTTTGATATTCTGGGTATTATCAAATTGCCTGAGTTTTGAGAATGTAGAGGATTATAATGTAAAAGGAGCTCATTCAAATACTGAGGTGCTAAACCATTCAGGGCTTTATAAGTAATAAGCAATATTTTAAAATCTATACGATGTTTGATAGGGAGCCAGTGCAGCGATGACAGGACCATTAATATGGTCATACTTCCTGGTTCTAGTAAGAACTCTTGCTGCTGCATTTTGGACTAGCTGTAGTTTGTTTACTAAGCTTGCAGAACAACCACCCAATAAAGCATTACAATCTAACCTTGAGGTCATAAATGCATGGATTAACATTCCTGCATTTGACATTGAGAGCATAGGCCATAATTTAGATATATTTTTGAGATGGAAAAATGCAGTTTTACAAATGCTAGAAAAGTGGCTTTCTAAGGAAAGATTGTGATCAAATAGCACACCTAGGTTCCTAACTGATGACGAAGAATTGACACAGCATCCATCAAGTCTTAGACAGTGTTCTAGGTTATTACAAGCAGAGTTTTTAGGTCCTATAATTAACACCTCTGTTTTTTCAGAATTTAGCAGTAAGAAATTACTCGTCATCCAGTTTTTTATATCGACTATGGATTCCATTAGTTTTTCAAATTGGTGTGTTTCACCGGGCCGTGAAGAAATATAGAGCTGAGAATCATCAGCATAACAGTGAAAGCTAACACCATGTTTCCTGATGATATCTCCCAAGGGTAACATTTAAAGCGTGAAGGGTAGCGGCCCTAGTACTGAGCCTTGAGGTACTACATACTGCACTTGTGATCAATATGATACATCTTCATTCACTTCTACGAAATGATGGCGGTCATATAAGTACGATTTAAACCATGCTAATGCACTTCCACTGATGCCAACAAAGTGTTCAAGTCTATGCAAAAGAATGTTGTGGTCAATTGTGTCAAATGCAGCACTAAGATCCAATAAAACTAATAGAGAGATACAACCACGATCAGATGATAAAAGCAGGTCATTTGTAACTCTAGGGAGAGCAGTCTCAGTACTATGATACGGTCTAAATCCTGACTGGAAATCCTCACATATACCATTTTTCTCTAAGAAGGAATATAATTGTTAGGATACCACCTTTTCTAGTACCTTGGACAGAAAAGGGAGATTTGAGATTGGTCTATAATTAACTAGTTCCTTGGGTGAAGTTGTGGTTTTTTGATGAGAGGCTTAATAGCAGCCAGTTTGAAGGTTTTAGGGACATATCCTAATGACAATGAGTTTATGAATAATGAATTTAATAATAGTCAGAAGAGGATTTATGACTTCTGGAAGCACCTCTTTTAGGAGCTTATATGGTATAGGGTCTAACATACATGTTTTGGAGGGATAAATTGAAAGAACAGCATTGTTTGTTACATTTGTTACATTTGTTACAGTTACATTTATTTGTTACATTTATATTTTTTACATCAAGCTTTTGAATTGTGTATTATTTTATATTGTTATTGAAACTTCATAATATTTCACTTGATTATACATTTAGTCAGGAATTCTTGGAAAAAGTCTTTGGAAAAAGTCTAACTAGTAGAATGTTTACACGTTGTGTGAAAACTAGTACAAGTATAAATAAATAAAAAGAGACTTACTCATGTTTATAATCTCTGCTGAATAAAGGGCTTCATTCTTTTTTTCTGAGGAAATCCAAATCTCAAAACCTCAACCACATCACATCTTTTCGGGATGAATTGAAACTTGAAGAAAAGTTTCGCTGCGTTGTCTTCTGTTATGTGGCCGTATTCAAGCTGCACGCTTCAGTGAAATATTTGAATCTGATTAGAGCATTCAGCGTGGCGGCGTGGACGCATTAGAAGATAATGAAGAGAGATGTGAAAAACGGACATTTCATTGTTTTCATATGGATTACTTTATCACAGAATATCTGTTTTCACAGCACTTGTTTAGTTTAAAAGTAGACATGTCAGGCTTTCTATAGATGTCTCTCTCATGTCTCTTCGCTGAGTATTCACTGAGTTGCAGTTCATTTTAATGACGCGTGTCTAAATGAAGATCAGTGCAGACAAAGGCTGCAGATAGCACACCTTCTTTGTTATCTTTATTTTAAAAGTGAACAAAATTTTGTTGTTATTATGACTGTATACAAAAAAGTAGACCCTTTACAGATTCGATTGATGTATTTCTCTTATCTGTATGATCAAAACTGAAAGTGTAATTTAAGTTCTTTTAGGGGTTATCAGGAGAAAATGCCTGATAACGCGTATACGCATTAATCGACTTCAGAGGGTTAAGCCCAGGATGGACTCCTGATCCCCAATTCAGCCCAGGCTCCTAGAAGGTGTCCTCCAGTGTATGGTACTAGAAGGTGTCCTCCAGTGCCTGCTCCTAGAGCTCCTAGTAGCTGCCCTCCTGTGGCAGCTGCTCTGAATTGCGGTGCGAGCTCCGTGGCATTGCCAGCTTCCAGCGTGGCCGACGTCTCCCTCACCTCCCCCGTGGCCTTCTGGATCCACATCTCCACATTGGTTGCCAGAACCATCAGTTCTGCCTAGGTCCTCTGGGTCCTCCCCATCACCCTGGCTCTCTGTCTCCGGTGGCCATTCCTTCTCCATGGCTCCTCCCACCATCGGCTCCACCTTGAGCAATTATGGCTGTGGCCTGGGTCCTGCTGGGCTCCTCCTGCTCCAGATCCCTCCTGTCTCCTCCCTGGCTCCTCCCTCCACCGTCTCCTCCCTGGCTCCTTCCTCAGTGGTCTCTGTCTGCTGGCCATCCTCCCGGGAGTCCGTCCTCCACCGGAACCTCCTCCCAAGTTCCCATGTCTCCCTCTGTTGTTTCTACGTTGTGAGGACGCACTTTCTGGGAGAGGGGAGTAATGTCACACCCCTGGACTCATTATGTTTTCCATTCCCCATGTTCTCTGTGACCCAGTTTCTGTCTCCCGTGTTTGGTTAATTTGACTCCAGGTGTGTCTAGTTTCTTCCCCATGTGTTCCATGTCCCAGTTAATTAAATTATTTCAGTCACCTGTCTGCACTTCATTATCCTGTCTTTAATCACCCATATCTGTTCAGTCTGTGTTTTCGGGTCTACAACCACATACCAGTTACATTAGTGTGTCTTCCTCAGTGTTCCATGTTGGATATACCCTATATTGGATTAATAAAGAGTCTTATTGTTCTTATCTTCAGCTCCGTGTTCCTTACGACAGCATAATGTAACACATACTACTAACGACAAATTAACACTAGGACAGTCCCTGGAGTTGAAGAAAATAAATCTGTGTCCTCAAGAGAACAAATCCCGACAGTCCTGTTTGATGCAGCTCATCAACATCTCAACTTTTTACTCACATCTCAAATCCTTCAACCTTTCCAACTTCTAAACTACCAGCATGAGCTAAGGCAACCTGCACTATTACCATTTAACTACATTCAACAATCTGATCAAAGCTCTAACATTATTTTGTTCAGTGTCTGTGATTCAGTGTGTTTTGTTGAGGAGAGATGAGCTGCTGTGGTTTTACACAGGAAACACAGCTCATATTGTCTTCTGGTCACTGACATCCTCCACACATGAACTGCTCAGGCTGCTGCCAAACGTACACACACCGAGTCCTGATGCACCACCACAGCTACAAACCCGATCAGGAGATCAAGTTAGGCTCTTACACAGTTTGCCACTACTTTTGCGCACAGCCCCCACTGTTGTTTTGTCTTTTAAAAAAAAACAATTTAGACTTAAAGGGTCTATTCATTACAGCAGAAGCTCACCATCATATGGATAGAGTAAGGAGAGGCAAGACTGACAAGACAATTGCAAATAATCTGTTTGATGATGATGGCCTATTTGACAATATTTCTACATTTGTTTTATTGTTATTGTGTTTTTTTAAAAACAATGGAAACCCTTCAGTTTTGGGACCAATTATCACTATTAACCAGTCACTTATTTGCATGCATATTACTAGCATATGAAAAATATAATCAATCCAACCCCATAACTTAACAATTACTTTACTGAATATTAATAAGCTGTAAATTAAGAATTTATTGAGGGAAAGGTTGTAGGCTAGTTAGTTGATAGTAAGAACTATTCAGTGCGTCACTGCAGCTGCTGTTAGAAGCATCCTGGATGCTATAGAAACAGTCAGTACTCTGAGACGTGCTCTTAGGACTGCACATGCGCACTCACACTGGCTGATCTAGCCTGAAAAAAAAGTTTTTGTTGAACACTATTTGAGCAAAAGTAACAACATTTATGACACAGTTATTGTTGGATTTCTTTGTTGATTTCAAATATGAAATTTAATCCTAAACTTAGTAAACAGTTTTGGAGAATTTGATGTTTCCCCATTCAAAGAGATAGAAGCTGCACTTGGATACCCGAAAGGTGTCTCAAAGATGGCCACCAAGTGACATGACTTGTCTTAAAGAAACTTTGATTATACTCTGCAAGAGCGGGAAACTTTGGACCATGTGACTTATAAGATAAAATGTTGATTTATGTGTTGGGAGGAAAAACATAGTAACACCCCAAGCTAAGATAATGTCTAATTGGTCAAGACATCATTTCAGATGTGTCCAACAGCTGAGTTTAATAATTCAGGATTTTGCTTTTGCCAATGCTTTTTGCCATAAGGTTTTAAGTGCTCTTTGAGCGTGCTCTGGCTTACCTCAACCATCATAAGGAGATGAGCCATCCAGTCTCGTCACACTTTTCTTCTTTCTTTCCTTTACTGAAGTTTCTTTTCTTTTCTTTTCTTTTCGTGTTCTAAGTTAAGTTTTGCCGCAAAGCTGTGTCTCCAAGTTAAAACTCGCTGTTGCCTGCCACCAAATCTTCAACCAGCCAACAACTCCACGTCATTCTTCAGCTAACACCCAAAGATTGGCTCCCGAAGATGTCACTTCAAATGACTACTGAACATCCAGCCAATCAACAACCTTCAGCGGAAGATGCCACTGAAGGGAACACCAACAGATTTAATCCAAAGATTAAATCACTTAACACAAGAAACGCAAGTGAACCTCCAGATTCTAGCTGAACTGGTGCATTTCATATGAAGTTCAATAGCCTCATTGAAAAACTTAATAAATAAAATAATTGAATAATTTATTTAAAAAAAATTGATGGTTATTCAGATCTATGAAATTGCATATATTGCTTTAACTTGTGATTTTTCACATTTTACTTACTTTATCTCTTTCTGAAATTTGTGTTAGATTAGTCAATATCTATATTGAATAGAGTAGTATTTTGTGGTTTGTGCTTAGAAGTTAATGTCTTAAATAACCATCTTGTTACTGTGCTAATAAATAATGTTTTCACTATACTTTGGATATTAATATCCATTGCCCGACTATGGATAAATAGGCACCAGGAGAACACATCATTCTCTTCTTCGTCTTCACTGACTGTTTTGTTTTGAAGCGTGCATCTGAATGAACACGTTCATTGCACATGATGGCAGTGCTTCTGGCTTATCAGGCTGATCTGCTGAAGAACCTGGATAAAGGCGAGGGCCTTTCCCCTGATCGGGTAGCCGAGCTGCACCACATCACAGATCTCTCTCTTTGTCCTTCCAAGCAGGCTGTCTCTGCCCTGGGCCATAGGCCTAACAAGTAAGTTGGGTATGTAGCCTAGGCCTTTGGCCATAAGGGGTATGTCACAGACAGCCGTCTAATGTCCCAGGAGCAACTCTTATGGAAATGGTAGAGTTGGTATTTAGTGTTCGCCATGATTCTGGCCTGCACTCCCCTCAGCATGGGTACACTGTAAAAAATGGCTGTGAAACCTACAGTTATTTACTGTCGATTTCACAGTAACATTACTGTATAAGATTTTTACAGTAAAATATTGTAAAGTTTACAGTAAGACTGTAAAAATCACAGTAGTCCAAGCATTACAGTTGAAATCACAGTAGTCAATGCATTACTGTAAAAAAATCACAATTTAGCCACTATAGTACTGTAAATAGTAAAGTAAACTACTGTAATTTTCCTTTTTTTATCATATCTTTCTTTGTACCCCTTTCACATGGACGGCTCCAGATTATTGTTGTTCATAATTCATCACCGGAATATGATGTAAATACTCGATGGTGAGCTTTAAGTAAAAGTGTAATATTAATCAATTAAAATGTGTCATGTAACTTGTACTCTGATGCACCTGCTGCAGGTTTCTATTCCATACAATATATATTTTTTAAAGAATTCACATAAGATTCCAAGAATATTTTTTGTTTGTTTGTTTGTTTGTTTTGTGACTGTAAATGGGTGTTTGGGTGTAAATGGGTGTTAACAGGGCAATAAAATATTTGATAAGCCTTATCTTAAACTTCTCCAAAGTCTCCGCTGACATGGTCTAACAATATAGGCTTCATAAACGCATAATTTTTTGAGTTATCATCCTCAGATTTGAACTGAAGCATGACCATTGGTTATAAGTTGCAATAGTATATTCACATAATTATGTATATTAATATTTAAATATTGTATACATTTAATAAATATAATCTTAATATTTGTTGTTTTTATTTTTGAGCTTATATATCTCTCAATATTAATAACATCTGATTAATTTTGAGTTTTGAACTTGAGCCAAAACTCTCAAGCTTTGTAAATATATGTTGGTTATGTGTCTATTCAGAATGACTTATGAGCAGCAGCCTTTTTATTTTGGGTAGGCTATGTCATGTGCATTACTTGCCAAAATTGGGGCTGTCTGGTTAACTCATAAATATGTACCATGGGATTTTTATTTTACAAACATCAGTGTTATATATATTTTTTTCTTCGGAAGCAGGCGAGATAAAGGTGAAAGTTTCCAGAGCTGTTTGGCGAAATCAAAGCGCCAGAGTGGGCGGAGTTTACCCAGTCTAGAACGATCTAGAATCTGTGGGGGAAAAAAGCGCGAAAGAGGCAGCAGCACTTGAATTTCTGACTCGTCGTCAGTGACAGACAAGTTCCGTTAATTCTCAAATCTAAGTTTCTTTACACACGGCTTTGTCTTGTATTTATTTTGTTTTCGTCTTTGTGTTGATTTCTTTAACTTTTTGCCTGAGAGGAATTCAGCGACAACGTTTCCGTGAGAGCTCCGACGGAGACGTCTTCGCAGCCGTTAACGTTAAGCTCCGTTAATAACAGACTATTACTCAAATTTACGTTTCTTTATACACGGATTTGTCTTGTGGTTGTAAAGTTATTTATTTTGTTTTCGTCTTTGTGTTGATATCTTTCACTTTTTGCCTGAGAGGAATTCAGCGAAAACGTTTCCGTGAGAGCTCCGACGGAGACGTTTTCACAGGCTTTAACGTTAATGTATTTTTCCCACCCGTGGCCTCTGCCGGAGTTTCCATCTTGGAATCGCGGATCCTTCACAGACTGCTTATCAGGACTTCCAGAAAATCAGTAAGTAACTTTACCATCACTACTTCGAGCAAAAAAAAAAAAAAAGAAATAAAAAAAGAAAGTTCAGTGCCACACCCTTGTCAGGCTGTGGAAAGCCAACAGCCTGTAGAGAACCTTGCAGATTATTACCCTCTTTCTGTATATAATCAATTTGGTCTTAATCGTGTTGCTCTGCATCATTCTGTGTTTCAGAAGAATGAGTAATGGACTCCATTGAGAAGGCAATACAGGCCGTGCTACCACAGCTAGATGAAGCAAAGCTTGAAACGTTAGTCAATGAGTTGGTGAAAGTAGGTGTTGAAGGACCAGATGATCTGCAGTTTATTCAAGAAGATGACATCAAACATCTGCTCACACCCATTCAGTGCAGAAAAATTATTCATTCCTTGAAAGGTGAGATTAGTTCTTTTAATTAACATATATTAGTTGATCCGCTACAATTAATAACTAAATAAATCCGCAATCATTCAATCATAATTTTGTAAAAAAAAAAAAAAAAGTGGTTATATGTGGATGTTAGTGTATACCTGGTCCAAGATTCTGTCCCCTTTGGTCAGGCAGGTGACATGTTGATAGAACTTGAGGAGTACAGATTGAGGTTAGAATTATTGAAATCCCCCACGGCAATAAATGCCCTTCTGGATGTGCAGTTTGCTGTTTGCTAATGGCAGTATATAAAGCCAAATTTGCTTTAAAAAAATAAAAAAATAAAAATAAAAGATGGTATATACAGGAAAAATAAAAACTATATTCTTGCCTCTGCAATGCTGTCTCTGCACTAGATACAGTTATTCCATGCAAAACTACAGACCCACAGCTTTCCAAAGAGCCTAATCACTTGATTAAAGGCCCAAGTATGTAAGAACAGTGCAATACAGTACAGAAGGATAGTGGTCGCATTGCAATTGAAAACAGCATTTAAGATATTGCCCATATTCCCCCATCCATGCAGATCACATAGTCATGCATTGCATTTGCTCTTTTTTTAAACACATTGATTTTAATATACACCTGCAATGCGGCTGAAAAAAAGCACATCATCAAAAATATTTCAATGTTAACATGTAAAATAATTTTCTTGTTTGCCATCAGTTGACCTCAAATCACCCATCTAGGCTGATTAGTAATTGAGATGAAGCCATGACAACCATTTTTGAAATGACCCTTTTCCCAAGATCAGATTTAAATACATTTTAGTCTGTTATTTAGTATTTTTTATAGTTTGTTTATTTGAACTGTACCAGAATCCAAAAAAAACAAAATAAAAAAACATTTTATATAAATTTTGTTGGTTTAACCCTATATTGACCTACCTATAAGGACTTGACGGCCACCATTTTGATTTTATTTTATTTTTTAAGTTTTAGTTTAAGTACATCTGATACTATTGTAAACCACTAAGAAACCTTTTGTTAGATTTTTTTTTTTAGGGTCAAACCTTATTTTCACCTGACTATTCTGTGCTTTCACAGTGTGTAATGCAGGTCCTTCAAATCCCCAGCTGAGCCCTTCATCGTCTGAGCCACTGTCAGTTGCCTATTCCAGCACATGCCCCATATCATCTATAAGTCCCATCTCTGCATGGGTGAACAGTTTTGAGGTGCCATGGAACAAAGTGAGGCTGACTCTTAGAAGAGCAGTAGATGCTGGTGAGAGGCCAGCTCCGGATGACCGCAGACACTTGATAAAAGTCACTGTTGATGCAATGAGAGAGCGTTCCTTGAACCCTACTCGCAGAGAGTGTGTGGTAGTGGCTAAAGCTATAACTCAAAAATATCCAAATAGCTTTTTAGACAAAAATGAAGAGGGGGAGCTAATTGGATGTGGGTATTTCAGCATTATAAATCAGCTCAAAACCAGAGTAGAATATTTGAATCGAGGCAACTCTCTTTCCCGTCTGAGGAAGCACAAACGCACCCAGAGAGATGATGAGGATGGTGATGATGACCAGCCAGCAGTAGCTACATGTGCAAGAATCGACAGTTATGGGTGTGTTCGTTGGCAGCCAGCGGACTATCCAGATGGGGAAACATCAGCATCATTAGAGGAAAAGAAGCTTGAGATGATTGATATATTCAGCCGAGAGGGACTAAAGGGCGCTGAGAGAGGAAGGGTAGAAGACCTAATGGCAATCACTTATGCCAAACAGCGGGAATACATCAACGCAAAGCCTTCCCCAAGCATTCTGGATGTGGGTAAAGAGTGGCCATTTCTCTTTTCACAGAAGTTTTTATTGTCACACTTCACCACTCTCACCAATGTTGAACTATACACAAGACTGAATGAAGATATGGACAAAAAGGGTAAAAGACTCCTGGATTTCTTCAGTAGTCAGATTACAAAGTGGAGGAAAGAAGTAAGAGCTGTTCTGAAGGAAGCCATAAAGAAGGACCGAGAAGGATCTGATGGCCTAGCAGCGATGCTTGTGATGTTGGCACACTTCAAAGAGCAAGAGGAGTCAATTTTTCTCATTGCTGATGTAAGTTCTTTAATTATTTAAATCTTTTATTTGGAGTTTTCAACAATTAACTGTCACATTTACCTGTACACAATTGTATCTCATTTCCCTGATTAGAGTGAGAATTGTTAATGCAGGTTGACGAACCTCCAGTTTTTCAAGTAAATACAGGTTTGTGTCAGGTTTATGTTATTGGTGGTTGAGCACTTTTTCCTTGATAGACCTCACCTCACAATATAACCCACTTGGTGCAAGCTTCTATCTCAATTCCTGGGTAAATGCTGGGTAAAGTCACTGTTGTCCACTGTGAGCACGATATTTTAATTAATATTTTAATTAAGAGAAAATTGATGTAGTGTTGTAATTGATAAAGATATTGTGGTACTTAGTTAATTTTTTGTGTAAACCTTTCACAAACCTTCAGAGCAAAAAAAAGGACCATTGCTCATTGCTTCCTTATCAACAAATTTCAAAAAGCTTTTTCTATCCTAGAGATAATATACAGCCTACCTTGTTTCAAGTAACAGTTATCTTTGCTGGCATAGGAGACTACCACTCCCGCAGACGCAGAGGCCCAGCTGTCTCTCCCAGTCACTCCAAGGATCATCATGCTCGGTAAGTTTCACATTAACGAATCCTTTGAATGTATAGGGCACAAGCAAAGCAAAGTTTCTGGAAAACACTAGTGAATGTGTGTTGTGCCATTCTCTGCTACTGCACCAGTCAGTAACAGCACAGTCACTCCAAAACTTAAGTTATGTGGAGTAATCTCTCATCTTTAATAGCCACCTATAATGTCGTGATTGCTATTTCAGATTGCTTGCTATGCCTGTATCACTCATTGTTTTTCTATCACCAAACCAGTTATTGCTGCTTAAAGGATTAGTTCACCTCAAAATGAAAATTTCCTAATAATTTACTCACCCCAATGCCATCCAAGATATCCATGTCTTTCTTTCCTCAGTGGAAGAGAAATTAAGTCTGAGGAAAACATTTCTGGATTTTTCTTTGAATAATGGACTTCAATTGTAACCAACGTTTTGAAGTCCAAATCAATGCAGTTCAATTGTTAGGATTGAGTTGGGAACTAAATCTTCACATCGAAAGGTCGCGCTCCATTTCACCGGCCATCTTTGCGTATTTCCACCGGCGATATCGAGCGCAACCTTTCGACTTGATGTAGTTCCCAGCTCAATCCTAACAATTGTAGTTAAAAAGTATATAAATTATTATTATATTTTTTTAGAAAATGACCAATCATTTTGCTAGATAAGACCCTAATCCTCAGCTGGGATCCTGCACAGCCCGTTGAAGCACTTCAAAGATCTTTGAAACTGCATTGATTTAGACTTCAAAACGTTGGTTACAATTGAAGTCCATTATTTGAAGAAAAATCCATAAATGTTTTCCTCAGACTTAATTTCTCTTCCACTGAGGAAAGAAAGACATGGATATCTTGGATGGCATTGGGGTGAGTAAATTATTAGGAAATTTTCATTTTGAGGTGAACTAATCCTTTAAAGGGTTAGTTCAGCCAGAAATAAAAATTATGTCATTAATGACTCACCCTCATGTCGTTCCAAACCCGTAAGACCTCTTCGGAACACAGTTTAAGATATTTTAGGTTTAGTCCGAGAGCTTTCTGACCCTCCATTGAAGCTGTGTGTACGGTATACTGTCCACGTCCAGAAAGGTAATAAAAACACATCAAAGTAGTCCATGTGACATCAGAGGGTCAGTTAGAATTTGTTGAAGCATCGAATATACATTTTGCTCCAAAAATTACGACTTTATTCAGCATTTTCTTCTCTTCCGGGTCTGTTGTGAGCGCATTCACAACACTGCAGTGACGCCCCTGACATACAATGCTGCTGACGTGTTTTTTTTTTTGTTATTGGTTGCACCAGAAAACACGTCAGCAGCGTCGTACGTCAACTGTCGCGTTCACAACAGACACGGAAGAGAAGACAATCCTGAATAAAGTCGTAATTTTTTTTATTTTTGGAGCAGAATGTATTTTCGATGTTTCAGTAAATTCTAACGGACCCTCTGATGTCACATGGACTACTTTGATGATGTTTTTCTTACCTTTCTGGACATGGACAGTAGACCGTACACACAGCTTCAATGGAGGGACTGAGAGCTCTCGGACTAAATCTAAAATATCTTAAACTGTGTTCCGAAGATAAAAGGAGGTCTTATGGGTTTGGAACGACATGAGGGTGAGTCATTAATGACATAATTTTCATTTTTGGCTGAACTAACCCTTTAATGCACTGCTTCGAAGATATGTATGCTCCCTGCCCTGTTTTTACAATAATTTATGTGGAGAAAATCTTTTATAGAATGTATTGCTATGAAATATAATTTTTGTGATGACTCTTGTCTTTACTAAGGAGAGACAATACTGACTGCAAAAAAATGGATGCTGTCGATCGAGGGGAAGGTCGTAATCCCACCTGGTGCTCACATGGCAGACTTCACCACTGCCTTGGCCGCTCTCTTCGCCTGTTACTATGTATTCAACCTAGAGTGTCAGGTGGAAGCCAGCACAACACTGGAGTTTGTTCAGAGGTATTTTTTATCTTAAATAGTTTGATTGCAGTGTAAAAGCAAATTGACAATTGAAAAGCTGTTCAAAATCATCTTCTCCCTTTAAAATTAGGGCTGTGAACTGACACTGGTCTCACGGTTCGGTTCTATTACGATTATCATGTCATCGATTCAGTTCAATTCGATATCACAATGCATCGCGATGCACCGCATTCTCAATTTGACATTTTTCTTCAAAAGTGATGTGTGCGCACGTGTGTGTGCTGGCCTGTTCAAACAGTGACATTCCAGTTGGGAGTAAAGCTTGTTTATGCCATTAAGAAAAGAAAAATCTGTCATATAAATTGTTTTAAAGAAATATTCATTTAAAAGCAGCGTTTATTAATCGGTGTATTATGTTACCATTAAAGATGCACGCATCAACCGTCGCTGAGTCCGCTGTTGAAGGTTACGATCATCCATTTATAATCACGCATAACAACACAGAATAATAGTAATTTGAACATCGGGTCAGACTCTGCCAGGCGTTAACAGCTCGGGGTGAAAACGGCTAACGTGGTTTATCAAGTTAGTGGTATTACCTCCTGCATATTCTATTTGTGCGTGGCATGAGCGCACACAGTGCGTCTTCTGCAGGATGTGCTTACCAGGTTGTTCATAAAAGCTGAAATGTGCCCAGATGTAGGCTTTAAAAGTAGTTGGAGCATCTTTAATTACTCGCACTCGCGTCTCGCCTCCCTCTGCCATTGTATGCTACCGCGACAAATTACGTCAGAAAAGTGTCAGTACATTATAATCGATTATGGTCTATTACTGAGCCGATACCGTATTGTCCTCATCTGCATCGTAGAAACGATAAATTTTGACACCCCTATTTAAAATGTTATGGAATTGGGCTGGGCGATATGGCTGAAAACTGTATCACAATATAAGTGTTTCATATTGGTCGATATCGATAATTATTGATATTTTTATGACCTATTTAAAATAAGGAACAGGAGAAAAATATATTACATTTAAAAAAATTTATTTTAAAGTTAAAGGAATAGTTCACCTCAAAATGAAAATTTCTTTCTTTCTTCAGTGGAAAAGAAATTAAGTTTTTTGAGGAAACAATAGCAACCAACTGAGTTATTTGCCATTGAAGTCCATTATATGAAAAAAAAAATCCTGAAATGTTTTCCTCAAAAAACTTATTTTCTATTGAAGAAAGAAAGACGTGGATATCTTGGATGGCATTGGGGTGAGTAAATGATTAGGAAATTTTCATTTTGGGTTGAACTAATCCTTTAACCTTCCCCTGATTCATAGGTGTGATTGGCAAAGGACAAAAAAGCAGGAAAATATAATGCGCACCTATCATGACGCAGTGACAGCACGTGTGATTATTCCAGTAGTTAGGACATCGCACAAGATTTGTGTTAACACAGAACACATTTCATCAGTGGATAGTGTTTGTCGTTTATTTAAAGTGTGGTTTATGTCAGCTGAATGTGCTGAACGCTTTTCAGAGAAGATGAGGCAACGTTATTTTAGTACAATTCACACCCAGCGATAATTCAGGGAAAAAAATCTCTGAATGCTTCACGTGAAACTTCGGTCTTCCGACCTATCATTGTGTCAGTTCTCAATTGATTTTGATGGTAATATCAATTTTAATTGATATGCGCGAAGGGAGAAATAGCAAGACAGTTTGAAGACTGTGAGAGTGTGCGCGCGATGCCGGAGGAGGGGCTCTCTTTCTCTCTCTGCTCGTTCTCTCAGTAACATGCGCTTGCCTGTAGGGCTGGGCGATATGGAGCAAAAAATATATCTCGATATATTTTGCTATATCTCGATATACGATATATATCTCGATATCTTTACAGGAAAAATAACCCCCAAAAAACTACTGCAAAAACAAATATGGCAAATATTACATGTTAAGGGGCCTATGAAACATTTTATTTTTTTCTTCACCATATGTTTTATTGTTACTTAATTCTGTGTTTTAGCATGTGCAATTATTTAAATGCATAAAAACAACTTAATTAGTTAAAAACAATTCTTAAAATAGCCTTATGTGAAATGTTTTTTTTCCCTTCAGAAATTCTGTGTATTTACATTTTTCTGATTATCAAATGAAGGCATAAAACATTCATTTAATTTATCTTTTAATTATTTAAAATTAAGCAAACTTTATTTTTTGGTAAACAAAGGGGATTTACTATTAAAAATAAAACATGGGAGAAATGTTGTGTGATTATTCCTTATAAAATTATGTTCATTTCATTTTAATAGTAGTAGTAGTGGGCTATCTACATTCTGCTGTCCAATAGTAATAGATTTCTGTCAAATACTTTTATTTTGACGGGTTTACCTTTACAGTTCTGTGTATGTGATACCACAGTCTATGATGTGATATGAGCTAGTCTTACTCAAATCAAACGGTCAGATGCTCATGAAGTGACTCTCAGTGCAGTTCTGGAGATGTTCCTCATGTGTTCACGTCTTTATTTAGAGAGAGGAAAGACAATGAAATCAGCGCGAGCGTTATGCGAGCTTCCGTGTTTAATGAATGAAGACGCGCTTCTGCTCCATTCGTTGGCACAGACACGCAGAACATGCAGGATTCATATTTAAATAGACTTTTCCGGGTTAATATTTGCAGATATTAGTCCATTTCGCGATTTGATGTAAGTGCATTACCGACTTTTGATTAATTCATTTAAAATTTGACCAATTCCGTGACATTCCGCGTTAAACTGTAAATTCCATTTTTATGACTGGATTCCGCGATTCCGTCCGCGTTTCATTGGGCCCTACAGTAGACATCTGCCTGCCGTTCGCCCTACGCCTTAAAACTGAAGTATCTCCATATAATGGAGCCAGTTGTCTTTTTTTTTTTTTTTTGACTAGTTCTCTACACGCGAGGTGAGAGGGGACAAAAGCAAGGAGGCGGGGGCGAGCGAACGGGGGCGAGCACAGCACAGGGAAGGCAAACAAGCAAAGTGGCGGAATCAGAATATAAACAATATATCGATATATACGATATGTCAAAATCCATATCGTGTTTAAAAAAATATCTCGATATATTTTAAATATCGAGATATCGCCCACCCCTACTTGCCTGTCAGAATTGGCGCAGCAGTCAGTCATCTTATCTACATCACTCACCGATCAAACAAGGCTTTCCACTTATCACTCCACGCCGGTTCTGTTATTGAAGAATCCAACACGAGACAACGATATGGTGCAACTAAACTGTTACATGATTGGCTGGTAGTGTGTTACTCCCTATGTTGCTAGGTTACCAGAGAGTGAGTGCCTTTGTTCATGCAAAGAAAAAAACAAAATCGAACGTTTTATCGAACGCATTTTTTATTGATATTGATTACATGTCTATCGCGATACATATTGTTAATGTTTTATGGCCCAGCCCTATTATGTAAAGTATCTGAGTATCTAAATAGTGTAGGTTGAACCCTCCTAACAACTTGAATGCTTTAGGAGGACTGTTGGGCATGTACACACTATATTTTTTACATAAAACCTTTTGGGAATAATTAAGCTCCTAATTCTTCATTTTTTTTCAGGCCATCTGATGTTGAGAATATATCTTCTGGTTGAAGAATTGTAGCTTGTTCAGGAGGTTCTTTGTTGTTTTCCACGTCTCAGATCTTTAAAGGAGTATGGTGTTAATGCTTGAGTCGAATAGCCGTAGTTTGGTCTTGAGTGTCAAATGCAGCTCTTGCCTTGCCCATTCTTGTGGTTAACCATCAAGCTGGCCAGTGTCTTTCTGTTTGCACTTTGGTCGTTGTGCTAATATGGAGACCTGTCTCAGCTGACTTCTGTTCTACCCCTCTCAGTTTCTCTTACATTTGTTGGTGTTTTTGGGACAGTGATGTGATATAATCTGCAAAGTCTAGGTCATCCAGTTGTGTAAATGGGGTCTATTGGATCCCATTGCGCCTGTTGTCAGTGGCTTGCCGCATGACCTAGTCGGCCGCATGATGTAGTCAACCTTCGAAGAGGAATGGTAATCAAGAAAGTAGACAGCCTTGACTAAATCCTGTTGAGATGTGAAATGCCTCTGTCAGCTGGCCTTTATGTATGATTCTACATTGCTCACTGCACTTACAGTTATTCATTAATGTGCGCATATTGTCCCATCGCCTAATTCCTATACTCATGTTCATAGGTTTTTAGTCAGGATTAATCCTGACTCCAACAAGTGCACTGCCAAGGAGCAGATGAGCAAGACGACTGGGAGAGTGGTGAAGCGGAAGACTTCATACATGAACCCCCATGTCATCTCCTTCATCAGGGACTTCACGGAGTTCTATTTGCTAACTGACTAGATACAGGTGAGGTTCTGATAATAGCTTTAATAATAATTATAATACAATTAATAATATAGGTATCTGTGGGTTTAATATAATTAATCATAATTTGATAATAATAATAATAATTATTAGGAATGCACCAATACTGGTATCGATATCGGGCCGATACTAAGCTCAATGTTCTCGTACTCGTAAAAATGATTTTTTTTTACTCCGATACCAACAACCGATACCAGGCGTGTAAGTAGTGTTTGTGTTTAGAAAAAGAAACACTGACAACAGAGGGTATAATGGGGATAAAAAAGGCAGTATATGAAGTAAATCTATCTTACTAGTGAAATATTAAAAGAAATATAGTAACACACATTGCTTTGGTGCGCCAGCTGATAAGAGAAAAACGTGCTGTGGCTTGAGCGTGTAGCGGGACAGACGCGTGAGCTAGTCGAGCGCATCCATTTATCCAAACGTCATTGGAAAGTTTGTAGTTCAGTCAGATGTAAATGGCAAAGAAAGTCAAACAAGACAATGTAGCTTATCAACGTTAACTGACGAGAGAGAGAGACTTGTTGATTGCTCTTGATTGACTAAATCATATATGTAAGTAAAACATAAACTGTTACCTTATTTATTAGGGCTGGGTAAAAAAATATGGATTTTTATTTTATTTTAATTGATTCTCATTTTTGCAAAACTGATACTGATTCTTAAACATTTTCATCGAGACATCAGTAGCTATATTACTAATATCAGTGATACACGCCTTCATTCATAAAATATTCCATTAACATATAGGACTGGGTAGGGGTGGGTACCGAAAGCTGGTATTAAACGGGCCCCGGGGCTGAATTTCGAAAGACCGCTGTATCGATAAGCTCGGACGTTATCGGTTCTCCTGTCGGTACTTGGAAAAATACACGTAATGTTATTATTGCTATAAAGACGTTTTATTTCGCCAACCTTTTCTATATACCATAATATTAAACCGTTTGTCTGTGATGCATTTTTGCTATTCGCAGTCCGAGAGAGAGAGATCTCCACAGTGCGCACATGACAGCCCTAATGAGTGACGTTGGAGGACAGAACTAAACATTCAAACATAGCCTGGTTACACTTCAGATTTTTGATTACTCTGATTTTATTTTAGATTTTGGCTTCCAAAGATTATAATAATAATAATATATTTGAGGTAAAACGATTAAAAACTATAGCTGCATTCTGTATAGCGCAACTTAATTCCCTTTGCAGCAGTAGGCTACACTCTCATTTTTCCCTACAACTTAAACGTAACGACAGAATCAGATTCAGCATTCAGTGATTGTTGTAAAATGCAGTCTAGCTACTGTTGCTAAATTGCGGGACGCTTTTAATAATAAAAAGAGCTATTAATAGCACAAAAATATGCTCATGAGATGCTGTTCCCAAGGCGGCGCACGCAACGAGATGAGCAAATTATACTTTCAGTTTCATGTGCACGTCTAAACTAGCAAATGTACACAAAAATATGTCTAAAATGGACATAGGTATGGAAATAGTTGTCAGAAAATATAGCGCATCAGTCACCTATTAGATCTGCACTCGGTCTTAAAGGGTCAGTGTCTAATAAACATGCTGACGATTGCACCATTACTGTGAATTAAACAAAAAAAAGGCTTAAATGAATAACTTCAGCTTTAATAAGCATTAATCTATCTATGATAAACTATGCAGCGTTATTTTACATTTGATTGCTTTACTAGAATTCTGTTTAGAACATACCTGAACAGTAGTAGACCTTCCTGAAATTAAAGCACTGTGTAGGCCTATATAATGTGTATCTTTGTTAATTGTTTATCTTTTGTTATATATATATATATATATATATATATATATATATATATATATATATATATATATATATATATATCTATATCAAAGAGTACCGACAAGAATACCGTTAAAGTATCGGATCGATCGATCGAAGCCGTATCGGTAAGAGTAGTAATACCATTAAAACCTTAATGATTCAGATGTTCCAATTCGATTTCGATTCGCAAGCTTTCGATTCTTGATTTTAAATTAATAATAAGAAATTAAGAGCCACAAACCTGTATATTAAACTCTTTTTACTTTAGGTACACTTGGGTACATTAAAACAGAACCCAACTCTATATTTCAAATGAATAGAGAGGATTTTTATGCAAGTCAGAACAGTCACTTGCCTTGATCTAACATCATTTACATACATAAAATCTCACAGCATTAGCTGTAACATGGAGGCTGCAAGCCTATGAACAGTGTAGGAAAACTAATACCGGCTTTTGGGTGATAGATAAATATCAGGGCCTGAATTTCTGTGATATTTTTTTTTTAGAATCTGTGTGGATTAATATACTCAACCTACAGGCTAAAGTGAAGCAGTGTTTGCAGGAATTTACCGCATTATAAGTGGGAGACCAACGGGAATGATTAAAATGATGCGCATAATACCACGCCGAAATTAGAGCCCTGAATATGGAAAAAAATCGATTCGTGGTCCCTAATAATCGATTTTGAATCGACCACATTTTAAAAAACGATTAATCGATAATCAATTTTTTTTGCCCAGCCCTATTAACATAAAGCCATAAAACTTGAAAATCAGTGTTTCCCACATATAGACTAATTCGTGGTGGTGTGCCACAGAATCAACAACGGCTGCCTGCCACATTGCGTTTCATTATTCATTTAAAAAAAAAAAAAAAATAGTGTTGAAAGAAAATGATTAACTCACCCTCCATTTCTCTCAGCCGCCAAAACGAATTTTTGTCCCGCCAAAGCCATTTGAATGGTGTGATGTAGATGACTGCTGCACTTGTGACAGGGCGCATGTTACTGATAGAACGAGCAGAGAGCCCTGGCCGCGCACGCACTCTCACAGTCGTCAAACTGTCTTGCTCTCTCTCGCTCCCTCAGGCATGTTCCTGTGGCTCAGTGTTGTAGAGCATTGCATTAGCAGTGCAAAAGGTTATGGGTTCAATTCCCAGGGGAACACATGTTAGGAAATAAATGTTAGCCTGAATGCACTGCAAGTCGCTTTGGATAAAAGCGTCTGCTAAATGCATAAATGTAAATCTAAATATTAATCAAAATCAATTGAGAATTGACATGATGGTAAAAGATCGGAAGACCGAAGTTCATGTCGAGCATTCAGAGATTTTGTTTCCCCTGAATTACCGCTGGGTGTGAATTGTGCTAAATAAAACGTTGCCTTATGTACTCTGAAAATTGTTCCGCATCAGCTGAAATAAAAACACTTTCAATAAACAAACAAAAAACTATCCAGTGATGAAATGTTGACAAAAATCTTGTGCAATGTCCTAAACTCCCGGGATAAAACGCGTGCCATAGTCCGCTACTGACACGTCTGATTCTCGAACTAATGACTCTTTTGAACCGATTACATTTAATGAATGGTTAAAACAACTGTCCAACACTGAACTCGCGAGTCGTCTGAATCGGTGTATAACAAATTGGTAACACTTTACAATATGGTTCCATTTATTAAACTTGTTAACTACATTAGTTAACATTAACTAATAATAAACTGCACTTCTACAGCATTTATAAATCTTTCTAAATGTTCATTTCACTATTTACTAGTAGCCTACATTATTAAAATAAAAAGTTGTATTTGTTAAAAGAGCACTCTACTTTTTTTGGAAATAGGCTCAACTCCCCCAGAGTTAAACAGTTGAGTTTTACCATTTTCGAAACCATTCAGCTGATCTAATGTGTTTTCTTCTTTAATTTCAGGGCTCCAACTAGGATTCTAGGTCTCCAAGGTCAGGGCATGCAAGAGGCCATAGTGGCAGGGGAAGTTTATTTTCCTTTCTGTTTTAAATGTTGATGCAAATGTTAAATATTTTTTTTTTTTTAATGTTCAATATTTTATTTTATTTCAGTATTGCCATAGTGTTATTTATTACTCTTTAGAATGTGGTAATAATCAGTTATTTGCACAGCTTCAAAGTAGTTAATTTTTTTGACCATGTTGTATCAATTTGCGTTATTGTTCTGCCATAGCAACCAGTCATGTGGAACTAGTGAATGAACTAGTAACAGTTTGCTCTGTAACTTTACAAAACTTGTAATGAAATAGCCTCGTTTTGTAAAATTTTCTTAAGTCAGTAATTAAATTTAGCAACAGTAGAATACGCAGATAATAGACTTCACGCCATTAAAAATTACAAACACAGAATGTTCGTTAACTTTGGATGGCATAATGGCATGTTGTCCAATGTCAATTATCCCTTTATGTTGTACCTGTTTTGTCATTCCTGTTCACCAAATGTTTTTAAATAAACAACTGTTAACAATTTTCTTATTGTCTGCAGTTGATTGCAGGATTTTAGAATATGGGTGATTCTTTTAATGATGGCTAATATTAAATCACAGTGATACAGTATTTAAATTGTACAGTGGGAAACTGAATTTACAGTGATTAACTGTTATCTACTGCTTATAGTACTGTATTGCATACAATACATAAAAACAGTGCTTAACTGTTTTTTTGTATGTAAATACAACTAAAATCAGTGTTTCATTGTTTTTTTTGTATTTTACAGTGAATACACAAACTACTGTAAATGGAAGTACAGTACCCTTACTGTAAAACGTATTCACAGTAACTTACTGGCAACAATTAGCCAGTAAGTTACTGTAAATACAACTAAAATCACAGTATTTAATTGTTTTTGATTTCACAGTGTATACATAAAATACTGTAAATGGAAGTACAGTACCCTTACTGTAAAACATATTCACAGTAACTTACTGGCAACAATTAGCCAGTAAGTTACTGTAAATACAACTAAAATCACAGTATTTAATTGTTTTTGATTTCACAGTGTATACATAAAATACTGTAAATAGAATTACAGTACCCTTACTGTAAAACGTATTCACAGTAACTTACTGGCTAATTGTTGCCAGTAAGTTACTGTAAATTTTACGGTACATTTTTTACAGTGTATACTGTTCCCCAAAGCGACCCCTAGAGGACACAGTTTGAAGTTCCCTTGAAAGGGAATGTCTCAGGTCATGAATGTAACCATGGTTCCCTGAGTAACGAGACACTGCGTCCTTTAGCTCCCTGCCATGCTTCGGACGCAAGCTTAGGACGAAGAAGTGAAAGACGTGTTCTCCTGGCATCTACTTATCCATAGTCACGCCGGTAGTGATGTCAGGGTCTGTCGCCGGCCAACTCATTGGTGTTTTTTAAATGTATGCTTCAGACACGGGTCACAACGAGGTGTTCCCCATAGCGACCTCTAGAGGACGCAGTGTCTCATTCCCTACTCAGGGAACTATGGTTACATTCGTAATCTGAGACGTCCTGTCCAAATTCAACACAATATTACATGGTAAACCACAAACTTTCAAGAATATGAGGTGTACATGACAACCTGTTTCACCTCCCCACTTGATGGGATCAGCAGGCTCAGATAGTTTAAGTGACATACAGAAGCCCAGTTTAACTGGCAGCATACTGACCACCTTCTTCATGTGCTGTCCGTTATAGATGTCTGGGATCAGAAGGTTGCATCTTTAATACTAAAAATATCTAAACAAAGTTGTCAAATCCTTCAATTCCACGTGCCAGTGAAATTAAACCCGATCAGTACCTTCAGATCCTTCAGCGGGATTTCTAGAAGTTTGTGTAGAGTGTGAGACCAGATGGTCTCCACTTCCGCCAGCACAGTGGTGAAAGAGCCAACCGGCCCGCTGTGGCTGTTCAGGTGTCCCCTGCAAACAGGCCAGTGGATGCTTTAGCAGTCTGTAGGCTTCATATAAAATGCATGATCATCAGAGACGGAGAGGGGACTGATATTACATGTCAAGCAGGCACAGCTGAGCTTCCGTTTACCATAGATGATGTGCATTGATCAGTGTTTACATATGAATTCAATCTATTTATAATTTAAAATGACTGTGTCTCTTCAGAACGCTTGGATTAAGCAGCTGATGCATATGGACTTATTTTACAATCTCTTTATGAACTTAAACTTTGATTGAGTGGACTACAAATGGAGGGACCGAAATATCTAAGCTGTCATTAAAAAAATCATCCTCATTTGTGTATCAGAGATGAATGAAAATCTTATGAGGTTGAAAAACAACAAGAGGGTGAGTAAATTTACATTTTTCAGAATTTCCATTTTGAACCTTTTGAATTTTACCCTTGAAATTATGATCTTTTATTTTTCAATAAATGTATGGCACGTGTACACTTATTTAAAGAATAATAAAATATAAAAGTGATTTTAAGATAATGCATTTTTAATGAGTTTTAAAAAAAAATGTTTTTCTATAGGCAGCAGTAACTTAAAGGGTTAGTTCATCTAAAAATCTAAATGATGTCATTAATAACTCACCCTCATGTCGTTCCAAACCCGTGAGACCTCCGTTCATCTTCGGAACACAGTTTATAACAGAATATATTATAACAGAAGATATTTTAGATTTTTTTTTAGAAAGGTAAGAAAAACATCATCAAAGTAGTCCATGTGACATCAGAGGGTCAGTTAGAATTTTTCTAAGCATCGGAAATACATTTTGGTCCAAAAATAGCTAAAACTACGACTTTATTCAGCATTTTCTTCTCTTCCGGGTCTGTTGTTGGATATCAAAACACTACAGTTTAGTGATATCCGGTTTGTGAACGAATCACTCAATGTAACCGGATCTTCTTGAAAAAGTTCACCAAATCGAACTGAATCGTTTGAAATGGTTCGCGTCTCCATTAATTTTAATCTTCAGTTCTCTCTTTATAGCAGTTCAATCAGAGTAATGTTTGAGGAAATGAATTACTCCGGGATATTGGTTTGTTTTAACTAAGAGGGAGTGTCAGCCACATTAAAAAAGTTAACAGCTTAAGTCATTTGTGGATTAATGCTTATTGGAGACGCGAACCGTTTTAAACAATTCAGTTCGATTAGGTGAACTGGTTCAAGAAGATCCAGTTACATCAAATGGTTTGTTCGCGAACCGGATATCACTAAACTGCAGTGTTTTGAAATCTCTGAGATCCGGTTCCGGTTGAAAGGGTATGATGGCGCATTTGGCTTCCACTTCTTTCTCCTGTCAATCAATTGTTTTAATGTTTAAATGGTTTTCTTTTTAACTTACCCTGCAAGCATCTTAGGTAACAAGTCGGTACAAGTCACTCATGTTTTCCATTGTGATGTGGAATCGCGTTACAGTCATTGGACTACTGCTGCTATCTCTGGGTGTTTGCGGATCATTAAGCATCAACAGCTGTGGTACCCAGGACTTAGAAAATTGTGTTGTTGCTATTCTCGTGGATACCTTTAGCATGGCCTTAAGGTACACTTCTCACCAGCTACTGAACTTTAATGGTAATCATGCTTTGGGGACTGAACCACGCACACTTTGCAGTACCTATGGAATTCTTCGCCCAAAACGTTACCTACATTAATCATCACGGTGTGGGTACCTAGGTTCATCTCAAAATAATGTTTTTTTTTTTATCAAATAGCCTTGCATAAACTGCTGAAGCCGCCATGGAGACCAACGGGGGCTGATTTTAATAATTTGGCAGTCTTTCGTGAGGAGGCTACACCTGGCTTGGTCGCTCCAGTGCGATTGCTGAAATCTGCACTGATAAATGTGCACTCGATTAAAGGGGGGGTGAAATGCTATTTCATGCATACTGAGTTTTTTACACTGTTAAAGAGTTGGATTCCCATGCTAAACATGGACAAAGTTTCAAAAATTAAATTGTACTTTTGAAGGAGTATTTTTGTTTTCCTTATATGGGCACATCTTCCGGAAGAGCGCATGCTCCTGTATAGCGGGGCTGAGCACAGACATTTCACTGATCAGAGCAATTCACTGATCAGAGCGAGAGCGTCGCGAAAAGTCACAAAAGAAGTGTGTTTTTGGTTGCCAGGGCAAGACAACCCTGCACAGATTACCAAAAAAAAACAGCATTAAGGGACCAGTGGATGGAGTTTATTTTTACAGAGCATCAACGGAGTTGTGCAAGTGTTTTTGTTTGTTCCCTGCATTTCGAAGATGCTTGTTTTACAAACAAGGCCAAGTTTGACAACGGATTTGCGTATCGTTTATTTCTTAATGATGATGCAATCCCAACGAAAAAGGAGTGAGTAAAACTGCTTAAAATATCTCTGCCTCCTTGTTAGTGCGTCCCATCCCATGCCGGACACCCGGGTTCGAGCCCCGCTCGGAGTGAGTCGTTACTGCTGCTGCTCTCGTTCAGTTTCAGCATCAGGATCTGATTCTGGATCATAAATAAACGGCTGAATCTGACTGTAAGCCATGGTTTGTTTTGGATGATGGTTTTGTCCTCACGGTAATGTCACAGCTTCCACATGCTCTCAACGCAAAAGCCTACTGGCGCTCGTGATTCTTTAGCTCCGCCCACACGTCACGCCTACAGCCGGTCGTGTTTTTCCGGGAAAAATGGGTACAGACTATCTTTCTCTTATGAATATAACAAACTAAAGACTTTTTGGAGTTATGAAGGATGCAGTACTACTCTATAGGTACTCAAGATTAACAGGATATTGAGTGAAAACGAGCTATTCACCCCCCTTTAATAACAAAGCCCTGACTGTATTTGACCTAATCATGGACCAAAACTGGGATCTGATTTGCTTAACAGAAACATGGGATAAAGAGTCTGATGGTCTACTTTTTAATGAACTGACTCCGGAGGGATATGGATTATGCAATCTCCCGTCAATGGGTAGAGAAGGTGGTATCATTGTGCTGTTTAAACAGCTTCTTGGACTATGTTCGGTGGATATCCCTACGTTCACCTCATTTGAATGCCTTACTGTAAGTGTTTCTGCTTCATCCACCTAGAAAGGACCTCTACTGCCCTGAAAGACAGCGGAGACCAGGACAACTAGAGCCCAGATACAGATCCCCTGTAAAGACCTTGTCTCAGAGGAGCACCAGGACAAGACCACAGGAAACAGATGATTCTTCTGCACAATCTGACTTTGCTGCAGTCTGGAATTGAACTACTGGTTTCGTCTGGTCAGAGGAGAACTGGCCCCCCAACTGAGCCTGGTTTCTCCCAAGGTTTTTTTCTCCATTCTGTCACCGATGGAGTTTCGGTTCCTTGCCGCTGTCGCCTCTGGCTTGCTTAGTTGGGGTCACTTCATCTACAGCGATATCGTTGACTTGATTGCAAATTAAAACAGACACTATTTCAACTGAACAGAGATGACATCAATGAATTCAATGATGAACTGCCTTTAACTATCATTTTGCATTATTGAGACACTGTTTTCCAAATGAATGTTGTTCAGTGCTTTGGCGCAATGTATTTTGTTTAAAGCACTATATAAATAAAGGTGATTGATTGATTGATTGATTCATTATCTACAGTAATTGTGACACAGGAGACATGCACATGTAACGGGAAATAGAAATTTTAATATTGACCCTTGAGGTACAACAGCAAAAGACATAGGTGTATGGGCTCAATTTATTTCAATCTTTCAATACATAAAACACATACTATATAGATGTATACACACTAGAAAGGGAGATTAATAACGTGACCACACTAGAGATCACAGATAAAGTACAAACAAAGTAGCACTACTGCTATAAAACCAGTGGCAAAAATATGGCGCCCTCTAGGGAGAAGTAAAGTCCCAAGGTCACAGTTATCTCAACGCTGATAGACACCCTTAATTATTCTACACTAGTGTACAAAATCACATCACACACATCACTTTCATGAAAACAAGGGTTGAATAACCATAATGTGAATAAAACACAACATCTCGCAACAAACTATTACCATGTAAAAAAACACTGTTTACCCGAGAAATACCCTTTCACCATATTCACTGTTCAAGAAAGTATAGCGAGCAGCCAGACCTTACAACCAATTGTCTGCCTAATAAAACCCCCAGTTTCTATACAAAAATGAACTAACAGCCCCAAAACCACTCACGGCCGGTCCACAGTTCAAAATCACAATACAAGGGAATCGCAGCAGTCTTTGTTCCTTAAGACGATGCAGGGTATCTCGCGCCTCCCGTCGACAGCGTTCCTCCATGGATGGTAACCATGGAAACTCCACCCGGAACTGTGAGGAGGGGAAAGTGGATCAGTCAACTCTTCACAACAATATCGCGGGATAAAGCTCACTCGTTCTGAAGACAGTCGCAAAACCACTTCCCTTTCATACGAGGAATAGAGTGCGTTGGGATGATTCTTTCGCCGTCTTCACTGCGTCCCGACAGATAGTGGTCAGCTCGCGGCTATCTGGGGAATCAGAGGTGGAGTAATACCAGCCTTTCCACTCTCGTGTGTTGCGGTGCGTGAAGTCGTGTTCGGGCTCCGGCTACCAGCCCAGGTTATCAGAATCCATCAGCTTTTATCCTCTCCAGCCACTAATCATGAAGGCTGCTGATCGTTCCCCATTATCAGCCGCACCTGTGCATAATCGTCTCACATACACACATATACAGACATGTGCACAACTCCAACCCCCAAACAGTTTAGTCGACATATCAATTACGTGTAACCCCGCTGAATTTTTACCCCCCCCCCCCCTTTAATAGGGCTCGTCCCGAACACTAAAAGGTCAGTCATAGGGCATAAATGTCCCATAGTTCAGTTTATGGTCCAATCTGTTGCGACCTTCAAGGACGGTAGCACACAGGAAGGTTCCCCCGGTTATCACGGACCGGGTACCGACTAGGAGCACATGGCTCCGAATGTTCTGGGGCTGTGCAGGGGTCTATCATTGGCTGTGGTGGGACTATTGTGTCCTGAGCAGTCCCTACCAGTCGCAACTCTGGGCCAGGGGCTTCATGAGAAGGGGCAACTGAGGCAGAAGAATGAGGTGGAGTCACTATAGGGTTGGATGGTACGTAGACTGGCTCTGGCAATGAGGTTGAAACAGGGTCAAGCCGATATGGTGGGGCTGGCTGAATTAGTACCACAGGAGCAGGAGGCCAAAAGGGTTCTGGGCGATTAGCTATCCCATGTTTGTGTACCCCATTCTGTTGACTTTCCGCAGTGTCATTATTGATCTGAGGGTCCCCAGGGCATGGCCGCAAATTATTATGGTGGAGGGTCCGACATGGACCATCTTTACCCTCCAGTCTTATGATAAACACTGGGTGGTCGGGATGGGACTGCCTAACGACCCCAAAGGGTGCTGGGAGCCACCGTGGTGCAAGTTTACCTTGAGCCCTGCGACGAATGTTTCTCATCAACACCCTCTCTCCTGGCAACAGTGGCAAGGTCCGAGTGTTCTGATTGTAATGCCTCTGGTTCCACTGGTTGCGACGCTCTGCATTGTTACGGACAGAAGCATAGGCTTGCAGAAGAGTCTGGTGGTGGCTTTGGACCCAACCCTCTAAACTAGCTCTACACTGAGGTGGTGCAACCTCATACAACATATCTACTGGTAGCCTAGCGTGCCGGCCAAAAACAACGTAATGTGGAGTCATCCCGGTGCTTGCGTGCGTGGTGTTATTATAAGCCTGTAAAAGTGCAGGTAGCTGGCTAGGCCACTGGGCCTGGAACTGTGTTTCGATAGTACACAACAGAGCTAGGAGAGTGCGATTAAACCTTTCGCATGCACCGTTCCCCTGTGGATGGTAAGGGGTGGTACGCATCTTCCTACAACCATACATCATGCATAGTTGCTGCACCAGAGTTGACTCGAACGCTGCTCCCTGGTCTGTGAGAATTCGCTCTGGGCAGCCAAAAGGGAGGATAAGTGCCATCCACAGGGCCTTTACTGTGGTAAGAGCAGTCTGATCCTTGGTAGGTACAGCCAGTGCATATTTAGAGAACAGATTCGTAATAATCAGGAAGTATTGATACGTGTCAGAAGGTCTCCCAAGGGACAGATAGTCTAAGGCTACGGTCTCAAAGGGGTAACTAGAGACAATTGGGCACAGGGGAGCTTTTGGCTGAGCTCCTGATCTCCCAACTACACAAGTGGCACACTCTGTTGCCCATTTCCGGGCATTTGCACTCATCCCTACCCAGTAGAACCTCCTTCTCAACAATGAGATCATTGTGTCCCCACTCGCATGGGCTGCTGCCTTATGATATTCTTCCCAAAGTGGTCGGGCCTGCGCTACTGGGATAATAATTTGCTTCACCGATGCGCCTGTATCTGGTTCCGCAACACACCTCACCAATGTCCCATCACACAGCTCCAAATGTCACCACTCTCTGAGCAAGCCGCGAAGCTGGGGAGACAGGATCGCCAGGTTATGGACTACCGGGGGCTTGTTGCTCCCCTTCCAAACATGTAGGAGCTGCAAATCAGGGTAATCCCTTTGCCGTTCCCCCCATTGTTTTTGCAGGGTAGGGGGTTCTAATGATGAAATGCCTGCAGTGGCGTACACCGTGTGCTCCGCTGCCTCTCCTGGCAGCCGCGATAGGACATCAGCATTTCGATTGGCTGCCCCTGGTCGGTAACGTAGATTGTATGAATAGTTTGCAAGTTGGGCCACCCATCTTTGCTCCGTTGCACCCAGTTTCGCCGTTTCAAGATGGACCAGAGGATTATTATCGGTAAAAACGGTAACCTCAGTTCCCCACAGATAATCTTTGAACTTTTCTGTAATGGCCCACTTTAAAGCCAGTAGCTCCAGTTTAAAGGAGCTATAATTTTGGTCATTACGCTCGGTGGAATGGAGGCTGGGGCTGACATATGCGATGACCCTATCTCTTCCACCTTGGACCTGAGCTAACACAGCCCCGAGACCATCCAGGCTAGCGTCAGTGTACAATCTGAATGGAAGTTGGAAGTCTGCATAGGCCAAGATGGGGGCACTCAAGAGGGCCTGTTTGAGATTATCAAAGGCCACTTGGCAACCGGGTGTCCACTGGATAGGGGCAGAGGGTCTATTAGCTTGTCCTTGTAGGAGTTGGTGAAGGGGGGCTGCTACCTTAGAGAAAGCTGAGATGAAGCGCAGATAGTAACCGGCAAAGCCCAGAAATGATCTCACTTGCTTCACTGTCGTAGGTATGGCCCAATCACGGACAACTGCCACCTTATCTGGATCCGTCGCTACCCCTTGGCTGCTGACGATATGTCCCAGATATGTCACTTTCCTTTGAAACAGACGGCACTTCCGTGGCTGTAACTTCAGGCCATGTTCTTGAAGACGGGCAAAAACCTTCTCTAGGTGTTGCAAGTGGGCTGTAAAATTGGGTGAATAGACAATGACATCATCAAGATAGATAAGGAGATGAACATACACCTGTGCTCCCAAACAGCGTTGCATCAGTCTCTGGAAGGTGGCTGGAGCATTGCAGAGGCCAAACGGCATACGTTCAAAGTGATACAGGCCAAAAGGGGTGGTAAAAGTGGTCTTCTCTTGGTCTTCTGGCGCAACCTCCACTTGCCAGTACCCACTTGCGAGATCGAGGGTGGAATACCACTCACACTTGGTTAGGCTAGTGAGGGATTCCTCAATGCGAGGTAGAGGGAAGGAGTCTTTGTGGGTTATTGCATTCAGTTTGCGGTAATCAATGCAAAATCTCCATGAGCCATCCTTTTTCTTGGCAAGAACCACTGGAGCAGCCCAGGGGCTCGAGCTCTCCTTCACCACCCCGCTGTCCAGCATGCCCTGTAGCAAAGTCCTCAGTTCTGGATAGAGGTTTGGGGGAACCGGGCGATAGCGCTCCCGGATTGGGGGCGTTGTGCCAGTGGGGATTTGATGGGTAACAACGGCTGTTCTGCCAAAATCCTCTTCATGGGCTGCAAACACATGAGACCACTTCTTTAAGAGGGCCTTCAATTGGGCCTGTTGGTCATAGTCCAGTCCCTCACCATACAGAGCTAGGTTTGGGTGATCGTCACTTAGGGTCCGTCCCACTTGCTGTACATCCACCTCGATGACTTGGGGGCCAGTATTCCGTAACACTAGTCTTGTCCGTCCCCGCACATCCTCTTGGTCAATTTGGGTGACTATGGCCAGGGGCATCGCTGAGGCAGCTCCACAGGAAATGGGTTTGGATTACAGATACGCAGGGGAACCTTCCCTCCCCTGGTCCAGCTTAACGATCGAGCCACTCGCCATTCGCACCCCTGATTTTCCATATCTTCAATCAAGACCGGGCAATCAGGCAGGCCAGCAGATTGCGGTACATGGAGCCCAGACAATCATTTCCGCGGAGGGACTGTCGTTGGAGTCTAGCCACACCTTGAAGCTCAACTCGAGTCACAGAAGCTTCAGCCCTCCGGCAGGCAGCAAAAGCTGTATCCCAAATTCTTTCTGCAGAAGGGGGGAACACAGATTTAAATGCAGCAACTCCAGGATGGCCACCTTTAAAAACCCCAGTCCAGCAATCTGCCACAACGTTCATCCCCAAGAGTCCATATTCAGTGTTAATGCAGTCATCACGGACAATAACTACCCCCTTCCCCTTTACCTCTACTCCCCCAATGCAAAAGTCTAAGACGGCATAGCCTACATAGGGAATATACAGGCCATTAGCATCTTTTAAAGCTAGTCATGATATACGGCTAGGGTCTTGTATACATTCATCACCGAAGTGGCGCTGGAATAGTTTTTGGCTAAACAGGGTGACTTGAGAGCCAGTATCTAGTATGCATGGAATTCGTTGCCCTTGGACAATTACCTCGATTTCAGGGCATCTACCAACCATGGAGGGCCTTTGTTGGGGGATGGTTGAGGGCCCCTCCCGGTTCACTTGCCCTGCTGTGACCGGGGGTGCCGAAAACCCATCTGGGCTGGACGTCGCCACGGGCAGAATCTCTGGATGTGTCCATCTTCCCCACAGTCACGGCAGATAGCTTGGCCTTGAGCATCCCATTGGTAATATGACTGCCCAGGAGGGGCTGATCCCAGGCGTTGGCGTTGAGGGGCATTGGACTGTGACTGCCAGGATGATTGAGGGGAAGTCTCCATCTCCGGTGATGTCTTCAAGCGTCCTTGTAGCTCCTCTACAATAGACTTGCCTAGCAGGGTTACCTGTTCTTTCAACTCTTGGCGCAACTCAGCCCGCAGAGCTTCCTTCATTTGCTGCAACTCTGTGACAATGGGAGTAGGCCGTGGGTATGATGTTGCAGTAACGGTTGGGCAAACGATGGCTTCTTCTGTGTGGCCCAGTTCCCACTCTTATGCTTTTGTCTCTTCACAAGCCTCTGCAAAAGTAAGCGTTGAGGTCCTTCGGAGCTGCCTCTGCAGCTCCTGCTTCAAGGATCCCGTTCTCAGGCCCATGGCAAACTGTGTACGTAGCAGTTCATCATCTGACCCGGCGTCCAGAGGATCCCTGGCTCTTCATCTGTAATGCAACTCACGTAAATGGAGAATGAAATCCCTGACACCCTCCCCTGGTTCCTGTTTGCAATTAAAAAACTGGACTCGCAACTGAGCTACTGGTTGTTGGACTCCATACTATTCACTTAAGGCCTCTAAAATTTTAATGTCAGTGTCACGCTTGTCAGCCGCCAACAACACCACCTCTCTTTTAGCATTTGCCTCCAATGCACTCAGCACAAAGTCCACCCGTTGCTCTACATTCAGCCCCTGGGCCCGGATAAAGGCTTCAATTTGTGTTTTCCATTCTAAAAACTTTTATGCACCACCTTCTCCACTAAATTTTGGGACCCATGGCCCCCCCATAAACCATGGCATTAATGCAGCTACCATTTGTGGCTGTGTACCCCCTACCTGAGGCTGCTCGCTACTACTCATGTTGTTGTGTACGTCAAGGGCCCTGCCCACTACGCCAAAATTGTAACGGGAAATGGACATTTTAATATTGACCCTTGAGGTACAACAACAAAAGACATAGGTGTATAGGCTCAATTTATTTCAATCTTTCAATACATAAAACACATACTATATAGATGTATACACACTAGAAAGGGAGATTAATAACGTGACCACACTAGAGATCACAGATAAAGTACAAACAAAGTAGCACTACTGCTATAAAACCAGTGATAAAAATATGGCGCCCTCTAGGGAGAAGTAAAGTCCCAAGGTCACAGTTATCTCAACGCTGATAGACACCCTTAATTATTCTACACTCGTGTACAAAATCACATCACACACATCACTTTCATGAAAACAAGGGTTGAATAACCATAATGTGAATAAAACACAACATCTCACAACAAACTATTACCACGTAAAAAACACTGTTTACCCGAGAAATAACCTTTCACCATATTCACTGTTCAAGAAAGTATAGCGAGCAGCCAGACCTTACAACCAATTGTCTGCCTAATAAAACCCTCAGTTTCTATACAAAAATGAATTAACAGCCCCACAACCACTCACAGCCGGTCCACAGTTCAAAATCACAATACAAGGGAATCACCGCCGTCTCAGTCTTTGTTCCTTAAAACGATGCAGGGTATCTCGCGCCTCCTGTCGACAGCATTCCTCCACGGATGGTAACCATGGAAACTCCACCCGGAACTGTGAGGAGGGGAAAGTGGATCAGTCAACTCTTCACAACAATATCGCGGGATAAAGCCCACTCGTTCTTAAGACAGTCGCAAAACCACTTCCCTTTCATACGAGGAATAGAGTGCAGTGGGATGATTCTTTCGCCGTCTTCACTGTGTCCCGACAGATAGTGGTCAGCTCGCGGCTATCTGGGGAATCAGAGGCGGAGTAATACCAGCCTTTCCACTCTCGTGTGTTGCGGTGCGTGAAGTCGTGTTCGGGCTCCGGCTACCAGCCCAGGTTATCAGAATCCATCAGCTTTTATCCTCTCCAGCCACTAATCATGAAGGCTGCTGATCGTTCCCCATTATCAGCCGCACCTGTGCATAATCGTCTCACATACACACATATACAGACATGTGCACAACTCCAACCCCCAAACAGTTTAGTCGACATATCAATTACGTGTAACCCCGCTACACACATACAGGAGACATGCACACCCCTCCCTGACTGTGGGTGTCGCTGTTGGACAGTGTTTTCTCTGGTTCACACCATATTTCTGATATTATCGATCAATCTTATCAGATTAATTTTGATCGTTCACTTTTATTTTATATCCGTGAGTGCAGTACACCTGCATTGCCAGGTAATCAAATGTTTACTGGGAGCCAGAGCGCCTGACATATTGGCAAATTTAAAAGTGCTGGCTAATGCTAAACGTAAATACAGTAAGATTGTTATTCATGCCAGTCGGAGATAACTAAAAATAACATTAAAGAGGTGTGTGAACTTGCAAGCACGATGTCAGACACTGTAATATGCTCTGTTCCCCTTCCTGCTTACCGTGGTGACGAAATGCATAGCAGATTGTCATCACTCAGTGGCTGGATGTCTAAGTGGTGCCCACAGAATAACATAGGTTTCATAGACAATTGGGCAAGCTTTTGGGGCAGACCTGACCTGTTGAAAAGAGATGGTCTTCATCCCTCCTGGGGTGGTGCCACTCTTCTCTGTAGAAATATGGCAAATAGTCTTAGTGTTTATACTTGACTAAATGGGGCCCAGGTCAGGAAGCAGACAGACTGGCTAAACCGACCGTCTGCTAGCTGCCTCCCGTCACAGATGTCAGCTAATTCTCAGCACATAGAGACTCTTACACCTAGATATCACACTATAGAGACTGTGTATGTTCCCCGAACTAGAAAATACAAAAAAGGTCCAAACCAAATTAAGATTAACATTTTAATTGAGGTTCAACAAATAAAAAAAAATGCAATAAGGATAAACAAATGATAAGCTTGGCTTATTGAATATCAGATCCCTTTCTACGAAAACCCTTTTTGTAAATAATATGATCACTGATCATAATATAGATGTGCTCTGTTTGACAGAAACCTGGCTAAAACCTGATGATTACATTATTTTAAATGAGTCCACCCCCCAAGATTACTGTTATAAACATGAGCCGCGTCTAAAAGGCAAAGTGTGAGGTGTTGCTTCAATTTATAATGTTTTCAGGATTTCTCAGAGGGCAGGTTTCAAGTATAACTCATTTGAAGTAATGATGCTTCATATAACATTATCCAGAGAAACAAATGTTAATGATAAATGCCCTATTATGTTTGTACTGGCTACTATATACAGCCCACCAAGGCACCAAACAGATTTATTAGAGAGCTTGATGATTTTACATCCGAGTTAGTTCTGGCAGATAAAGTTTTAATAGTTGGTGAATTTAATATCCATGTTCATAATGAAAAAGATGCACTGGGATCAGCATTTATAGACTCTATTGGGGTTAGACAACACGTATCAAGACCTACTCATTGTCGAAATCATACTCTAGATTTAATATTGTCACATGGAATTTATGTTGATAGTGTTTAAATTATGCAGCCAAGTGATGATATCTCAAATCATTATTTAGTTTTGTGCAAACTTCATATAGCCAAAATTGTAAATTCTACTAGGAAGAACCATCACTTCTACCACAAAAGACTGCTTTTTAAGTTATCTTCCTGATGTATCCTAATTCCTTAGCATATCCAAAACCTCAGAACAACTTGATGATGTAACAGAAACTATGGACTCTCTCTTTTCTAGCATTTTAAATACAGTTGCTCCATTACGCTTAAGGAAAGTTAAGGAAATCAGTTTGACACTATAGTATAATGAGCATACTCGCACCCTAAAGAGAGCATCCCGAAAAATGGAGCGCAGCTGGAGGAAAACAAAACTAGAGGTATTTCGTATTGCTTGGCGGGAAAGTAACCTATCCTACAGAAAAGCATTAAAAACTGCTAGATCCGATTACTTTTCTTCTCTTTTAGAAGAAAACAAACATAACCCCAGGTATTTATTCAATACAGTGCCTAAATTAAAAGGGGGGTGAAATGCTATTTCATGCATACTGAGTTTTTTACACTGTTAAAGAGTTGGATTCCCATGCTAAACATGGACAAAGTTTCAAAAATTAAGTTGTACGTTTGAAGGAGTATTTCTGTTCCAAAAATACTCCTTCCGGTTTGTCACAAGTTTCGGAAAGTTTTTTTCGAGTATGGCTCTCGCGCACTCCCGTATAGCAGAGCACTGAGTGAGAGCACAACAGGCATTCGCTGATCAGAGCGAGAGCGTCGCGAAATGTCACAAAAGGAGTGTGTTTTTGGTTGCCAGGGCAAGACAACCCTGCACAGATTACCAAAGAAAAAACAACATTAAGGGACCAGTGAATGGAGTTTATTTTTACAGAGCATCAACGGAGTTGTGCAAGTGTTTGTGTTTGTTCCCTGCATTTCTAAAATGCTTGTTTTACAAACAAAGCCCAGTTTGACGACGGATTTGCACATCGTTTACTTCTTAAGGATAATGCAGTCCCAACGAAAAAGGGTCACGATTGTGTGTTGGAACCACAGGTGGTGAGTAAAACTGCTTAAAATATCTCTGCCTCCTTGTTAGTGCGTCCGCCTCCCATCGAAGACCCGGGTTTGAGCCCCGCTCGGAGCGAGTCGTTGCTGCTGCTGCTTTCGTTCAGTTTCAGCCTTCACAGCTGTCACAGCTTTCAAACACTCTCAACGCAAAAGCCTACTCGCGCTTGTGATTCTTTAGCTCAGCCCACACTTCACGCCTCCAGGTGCTCGTGTTAAAAATCGGTAAAGACTATCTTTCTCTTATGAATATAATAAAACTAAATACTTTTTGGAGTTATGAAGGATGCAGTACTACTCTATAGTTATTTAAGATTAACAGGATATTGAGTGAAAACGAGCATTTCACCCCCCCTTTAACGAAAAATAAAGCCTCAACAAGTGTTAACATTTCCCAACATCACAACAGTAATGACTTTATGAACTACTTTACTTCTAAAATCGATACTATCAGAGATAAAATTGTAACCATTCAGCCTACAGCTACAGTATCGCATCAGACAGTGCACTATGAGGAACTGAGGAACAGTTCCACTCATTCTTTACCTTAGGAGAGGAAGAATTGTATAAACTTGTTAAATCATCTAAACCAACAACATGTATTTAAGACCCTATACCATTTAAGCTCCTTAAAGAGATGTTTCAAGAAGTCATAGATCTTCTTCTGACTATTATTAATTCTTCATTGTCATTAGGATATGTTCCCAAAACCTTAAAACTGGCTGTTATTAAGCCTCTCTTAAAAAAAACACAACTTGACCCCAAAGAACTAATTAATTATAGACCAATCTCGAATCTCCCTTTTCTGTCCAAGATACTAGAAAAGGTGGTATCCTTACAATTATATTCCTTCTTAGAGAAAAATGGTATATGTGAGGATTTCCAGTCAGGATTTAGACCATATTGTAGCAGAAATGAGTCGAATCAGACAAATCAAAGTGTCTATCAGAGCTGTGTGCATTGAAACGAGAGCCGAGCTCCTCAGGAAGTCATAAATCAGTTCTAGTGCCACAGGAACCAAGCAAGATAACCAACCAACCAACTTGTTCACACAACAGCTTTCAACATTAACACCAATAGAACAATTATTGACAATTTTAATTCGAAGAAGAGATTGCCAAATGTATTTTTCGTGATTGAGATGCTGGACGCTGGACATCACATGTAAACCCAGGAGATCAAGTTAAATACTTGCATTGACTTCCCCCATCCAGCAGAGCCAGACTGAAATTCCTAAGGGGGAAGGGCTTTAAACCTTTGTCTTCACAGAAAAGTCCCTTTGCCAGAGAATGGCAAAGAAACTGCTTGTTGTACATTATATATGGACCAGAATTAACTCAAAAAGACTTATAAATGAATCGTTCCATTGCTTAACTCCATATTCATTTATGTGTAACCCACACATTTGACTATCATGTATAATCACTTATTGTGTAAGTCTTTCGATAACTATAGGATACATAGTCATGTCTAGTATTGACATAATCAAATTTTCTTGCTTGATATTGTCCTGACAATCATTTATTTGTAAAATATATCATAATCGTGTTATAGGAATCATGTCCAAAATTAGACCCTGTGAGGCAAGAACCACATGCTTGGTAAGATAAACAAATGATTTATGATACCCGACCCAAGACCATATCTGATTGGTCAAGGCAACATTTGAGGGGTGGCCCACAAGGAAGTTTAAATGCTTTGGACACGATGTAATTTAGCTTTTAGTTCTAGCATTGCTTGTGCTATCAGTCATGCCTTGCTTTTAGTCTAGCATTGCTTGTGCTATCAGTCATGCGGGCTTTTAGTCTGCTTTTAGTTCCAGCCTTGCTCGTGCTATCAGTCATGCTATTGGTCATGCCTGCTCTTAGCTTTTAGTTTGTAGCTTTGCTACCTAGCTTTAGCTTGTAGCATCTAGCCATGCGGTTAGTCATCATTGTTCTTTGAGCGCGGTTCCAGCGTGCCTGCCTGCTGCTACTATGCCACGATGAGAAGGAACACAACCTAGTCTCGTCAAACTTTATATCTTTTCTTTTCCGTTTGAGAGTTTCGTGTTCTGAGTTAAGTTTTGTAACGTCGAGTCTCCGACGCCTGACCTCGGATGCCCGTTCAACTTCGACCAGCGCACACGACTCTGCACTTTCAGCCAACGCCCAACAACCACGGGCTTCCCAAGGCGTCACTTCACTACTGAACTTCCAGCCAATCAGCGACACCGGGATACCCTTTTCAACGGGAGTCCCTTTCACAGGAAACGTAGGCAACGTATCCCCAGATATTTGTTGTGCTGGTGTATCTAATATAATTTTAGTCACATTGAGGAACTCAATGCAAGGGCTAATTACGTGATTGATGGTTGTTCATGTCTATGCAATTTAACGTATTGCTGTTAACTTGGGATTCCATATTTACATTCTCTTAAACTCATCTTTCCCTAACTTTCGACCTCCCTGCAACTTGTGTGAATGTGTGTGTGCGTGCGTTTATGTGTTAGATTAGTTTATATGTCTTAGATTTATCTAATAAAGCCTTATTCATATTGAAAAGAGAAGTATCTTGTGTTTTGTGCTTACAAGTTAATGTCTTAAACTGCCGATCTTGTTACTGTGCTAATTGATAGTGGTTTCACTATAGTTTGGATATTAGTATCCAGCACAGATTTGATGTTAAATGGCTCGTTCACTGAACCGCAGGTGCGTCTCCGTGAACAGCCGTGAAACAGTGATTCTGTTCAAATTCCCTTTAAAATCTTAAATGATTCCCTTTGAGCTAAATTGACCTGTTTCCCTTACAATATCATAGTACTGAGACTGCTCTCCTTAGAGTTACAAATGATCTGCTCTTATCATTTGATCGTGGGTGTATCTCTCTATTAGTTTTATTGGATCTTAGTGCTGCATCTGACACAATTAACCACAACATTCTTTTGCATAGACTTGAACACTTTGTTGGCATTAAAGGAAGTGCATTAGTGTGGTTTAAATCATACTTATATGATCGCCATAAGTTCGTAGCAGTGTATGAAGATGTATCATATCGATCACAAGGGCAGTATGGAGTACCTCAAGGCTCAGTACTAGGGCTGCTACTCTTCACGCTTTATGTGTTACCCTTGGGAGATATCATCAGGAAACATGGTGTTAAATTTCACTGTTATGCTGATGATACTCAGCTCTATATTTCTTCCCGGCCCGGTGAAACACACCAATTTGAAAAACTAATGGAATGCATACTTGATATAAAAAACTGGATGACGAGTAATTTCTTACTGTTAAATTCTGAAAAAACAGAGGTGTTAATTATAGGACCTAAAAACTCTGCTTGTAATAACCTAGAACACTGTATAAGACTCGATGGTTGCTCTGTCAATTCTTCGTCATCAGTTAAGAACCTAGGTGTACTATTTGATCGCAATATTTCCTTAGAAAGCCACGTTTCTAGCATTTGTAAAACTGCATTTTTCCATCTCAAAAATATGTCTAAATTACGGCCTATGCTCTCAATGTCAAATGCAGAAATATTAATCCATGCATGACCTCAAGGTTAGATTATTGTAATGCTTTATTGGGTGGTTGTTCAGCACGCTTAGTAAACAAACTACAGCTAGTCCAAAATGCAGCAGCAAGAGTTCTTACTAGAACCAGGAAGTATGACCATATTAGCCCGGTCCTGAAAACACTGCACTGGCTCCCTATCAAACATTGTATAGATTTTAAAATATTGCTTATTACTTATTAAGCCCTGAATGGTTTAGCACCTCAGTATTTGAATGAGCTCCTTTTACATTATAATCCTCTACGTCCACTACGTTCTCAAAAAAAAAGGCAATTTGATAATACCTAGAATATCAAAATCAACTGCCGGCAGCAGATCCTTTTCCTATTTGGCGCTTAAACTCTGGAATAACCTACCTAACATTGTTCGGGAGGCAGACACACTCTTGCAGTTTAAATCTAGATTAAAGACCCATCTCTTTAACCTGGCATACACATAAAATACTAATATGCTTTTAATATCCAAATCCATTAAAGGATTTTTAGGCTGCATTAATTAGGTGAACCAGGAACACTTCACAGAACACTCTATGCACTTGCTACATCATTAGAAGAATGGTATCTATGCTAATATTTGTCTGTTTCTCTTATTCCGTGGTCACTGTAGCCACCAGATCCAGTCTGTATCCAGATCAGAGTGTCAGTGCAGTCACCCGGATCCAGTACGTATCCACACCAGATGGTGGATCAGCACCTAGAAAGGACCTCTACATCCCTGAAAGACAGCTGAGACTACTGGTTTCGTCTGGTCAGAGGAGAACTGGCCCCCCAACTGAGCCTGGTTTCTCCCAAGGTTGTTTTCTCCATTCTGTCACCAATGGAGTTTCGGTTCCTTGACGCTGTCGGCTTGCTTAGTTGGGGTCACTTCATCTACTGTCATATCATTGACTTGATTGCAAATAAATGCACAGACACTATTTAACTGAACATTTATGACATCACTGAATTCAATGATGAACTGCCTTTAACTATCATTTTACATTATTGACACACTGTTTTACATTTACATTACATTTACATTTATTCATTTAGCAGACGCTTTAATCCTAAGCGGCTTACAGCTAAAAAGACAGTAGAAGCAATCAAAAACAACAACAAAAAAGCAATGATATATAAGTGCTATAACAAGTCTCAGTTAGGTTAACACAGTACACGTAGCATGGGATTTTAAATAATATAATAAATAAAAAGAAAACTGATGGAATAAAAAAAAGAAAATAGAGCAAGCTCGTTAGAGGTCTTTGCACATACACACACATACATATACAATTGCATAATAAATGAATAGAAAATAGAATACAAAAAGATTAGACAGGTAGTTAGATTTTTTAAAGAATAGAATTAGAATAGTGAGTGTTAAAGTTAGATGGTCAAATAAAGATGGAAGAGATGTGTTTTAAGCCGATTCTTGAAGATGGCTAAGGACTCAGCTGCTCGGATTGAGTTGGGGAGTTCATTTCACCAGAAGGGAACATTTAACTTAAAAGTCCATAAAAGTGACTTTGTGCTTCTTTGGGATGGCACAATCAAGCGACGTTCACTTGCAGAACGCAAGTTTCTAGAGGGCACATAAGTCTGAAGTAACAAATTTAGGTAAATGGGTGCAGAGCCAGTGTTAGTTTTGTAGGCAAACATCAATGCCTTGAATTTTATGCGAGCAGCTATTGGAAGCCAGTGCAAATTGATAAACAGAGGTGTGACGTGTATTCTTTTTGGCTCATTAAAAAATAATCTTGCTGCCTCGTTCTGAATTAATTGTAAAGGTTTGATAGAATTGGCTGGAAGACCTGCCAAGAAGGAATTGCAATAGTCCAGTCTGGACAGAACAAGAGCTTGAACAAGGAGTTGTGCAGCATGATCCGAAAGAAAGGGTTTGATCTTCTTGATGTTGAATAAAGCAAATCTGCAGGATCGGACAGTTTTAGCAATGTGGTCTGAGAAAGTCAGCTGATCATCAATCATAACTCCAAGGCTTCTAGCTGTTTTTGAAGGAGTTATGGTTGGTGTGCCTAACTTGATGGTGAAATTGTGATGGAACGATGGGTTTGCTGGAGTCACAAGCAGTTCTGTCTTGGCAAGGTTGAGGTGAAGGTGATCACCGTCGGATCATCAGGATGGAATGAGAGGTAGAGTTGAGTGTCATCAGCATAGCAGTGGTATGAAAAGCCATGTTTCTGAATGACAGAACCTAATGATGCCATGTAGACAGAGAAGAGAAGTGGTCCAAGAACTGAGCCCTGAGGCACCCCAGTAGTTAGATGTTGAGACTTGGACACCTCACCTCTCCAAGATACTTTGAAGGACCTATCTGATAGGTAAGACTCAAACCATTGAATTGTGGTTCCTGAGATGCCATTTGCCAGTAGGGTTGATAGGAGGATCTGGTGGTTAACCGTATCAAAAGCAGCGGATAGATCAAGCAGGATAAGTACTGAAGATTTGGATTCTGCTCTTGCCAGTCTTAGAGCTTCAACAACTGAGAGCAAGGCCATCTCAGTTGAATGTCCACTTCTGAAGCCAGATTGGTTGCTGTCAAGGAGATTGTTGTGTGTGAGAAATGTAGAGACTTGTTTGAACACAGTTTTCCTAATGAATGTTGTTCAGTTGCTTTGACGCAATGTATTTTGTTTAAAGCGGTGTATAAATAAAGGTGAATTGACTTGACTTGACTGTCGCACTAAGAAGGACGAGTCAGATGGACACGCTTCTAACCCAAGCTAAAGAATAAGAATGTGCATTTGATGAGATGCAACTACACTCACAATTTAAGAGATACATTATTCGAGTGCTTGGCGAAAGAGATGGGTTTTTAATATAGATTTAAACAGAGAGAGTGTGTCTGAACCCCAAACATTATCAGGAAGGCTATTCCAGAGTTTGGGAGCCAAATGTGAAAAAGCTCTACCTCCTTTCGTGGACTTTGCTATCCTAGGAACTACCAAAAGTCCAGCGTTTTGTGACCTTAGGGAGCGTGATGGATTGTAACATGGTAGAAGGCTAGTTAGGTATGCCAAAGCTTAACCATTTAGGGCCTTATAGGTAAGTAATGATAATTTGTAACTGATACGGAAATTAATTGGTAGCCAGTGCAGAGTCTGTAAAATTGTGGTAATATGATCATATTTTCTTGACCTGGTAAGGACTCTAGCTGCTGCATTTTGGACTACCTGTAGCTTGTTTATTGAGGATGCAGGACAACCATCTAGAAGTGCGTTACAATACTCCAGTCTAGAGGTCATGAATGCCGCTTTTCCGCATCAGAAACAGATAACATGTTTCATAGCTTGGCAATGTTTCTAAGATGGAAGAATGTGGTTTTTGTAACATGGGAGATATGATTTTCAAAAGACAAGTTGCTGTCTAATATAACACCCAGATTTTTGACTGTAGAGGAAGTAACAGTACATCCGTTTAGATATTGTTTTTTGTTCCAATAATGAATATCTCTGTCTTATCTGAATTTAATTGGAGAAAATTATTGGTCATCCAATCTTTTACATTTTTAACACACTCTGTTAGCTTAGATAATTTAGAAGTTGAAGGGGCAACATGTATATTGAAAACAGAAGGGGACCTAGGACGGATCTTTGTGGCACTCCATATTTTACTGGTGATAAATGAGATGACTCCCCATTTTAATAAACAAAATGGTAACGATCGGACAGGTAGGACCTAAACCATCTTAGAGCCTGCCCTTGAATACCTGTATAGTTTTGTAATCGATCTATGAGTATGTCATGATCTATGGTGTCGAACGCAGCACTAAGATCAAGTAAAACTAGAAATGAGATGCAGCCTTGATCTGACGCACAAAGCCGGTCATTTGTAATTTGAACAAGTCCAGTTTCTGTGCTATGGTGGGGCCTAAAACCTGAATGAAATTCTTCATACAGATCATTTTTGTACAGGAAGGTGCTCAATTGAGCAGACACAACTTTTTCTATAATTTTAGACATAAATGGAAGATTTGAAATAGGCCTATAATTTGGCAGTTCACTAGGATCTAGTTTTGGTTTCTTAATAAGAGGCTTAATAACCACCAAGAGCTCACTCAAAACTCATCAACTCTTCCGTAAGATTCTTCGAAAACCCTCTCAGAGTTGCTCCAGACTCAGAGGAAACTCCGTTGCATAGCAACCCACAATCCAGGAAGTCTCGCGAACAAATTGCCACCTGGCAAAGCCAAACAACCACTCACCATCGAGTGCTGTCCCTCAGAACGCGTCATCGACCAACTGCCAGCCAATCAGCGCCAGCAACTTCTTTAGAGAAGGGAACGCACGCGCCCACAGGAGCACACAAACACAAGTACACAATATCTCCTAATTCTGGCTGAACCGGTGCAAATCTTATTAAGAAAACGAACTAAGATTAAAGTGCTAGTAGACTGATTATCTCAGGTTGCGGTTGGGACTTGGGACTTGGGACTCCATTCACCCTCCGTTAATAACATAACTTTTCTCTGTCACTGTTTGAATGAATGTTTGTATGTTTTCGTTAGTTTAGTTTGTGTGTATTAGAGTAGTTCAATAAAACCTTGGTTTGATTTTACGGACCCACTCTATATTAAGTGGCCTTAACTACTATGTACTTACATTTTAATAATTTAGTACAATGTAATAATTGTGTACATACATGTTTTTACATTGTACTTATATTAAAAAAAAAACGACATCTAATTACATCTGTATTTAATTTCTGTAATTACATTTATAATTACACTGTTGACCCATACTTTACACCTTAACCCACCCTTAAACTTACCCATACCTTCAACCATCTCCCTAACCTTACCCCTATCCCACCTCAATAGCAGCAAAAGTGTTTTACAATACAATATGAACACAGTAAGTACATTGTACTTATTTTTTATGTAAGTACATAGTAGTTAAGGCCACGTAATATAAAGTGGGACCGATTTTACTTACCAGTGTCTTGTGCTGTGTACTTACAAGTTACTGCCTTAAACTGTAGATTCTGTTACCTTGCTCATAATAAGTTATCATAATTTGATGATATTATTACCGTAGGCCACGGGATAATATCAGAATCAGAAAGAGCTTCATTCCCAAGTATGCTTGCGCATACAAGGAATTTGTTTTAGTGACATAAGCTTCCAGTACACAGAGACACTAACACACAGACAAAAAAAAAAATATTGTAGGCAAATAAATAAGTGTCTAAACAGTGGGGAACATTTAACTGTTCATGACGTAGATTGCCTGGGGGAAGAAACTGTTTTTGTGCCTTACTGTTCTGGTATTTGCGGCTCTGAGGCGCCGACCAGATGGTAAAAGTTCAAAAATGGGGTGACTTGGATGTGAGGGATCCAGAGTGATTTTATGAGCCCTTTTTTATAACTCTGGATGTATACAGTTCTTGAAGGGTGGGCAGAGGAGCACCAATAATCCTTTCAGCAGTCCGAACAGTTCTCTGTAGTCTTCTGATGTCTGATTTTGTTGCTGTGCCAAACCAGACAGTTATAGAAGTACACAGTACAGACTCAATGACGGCTGAGTAGAACTGTTTCAGCAGCTCCTGTGGCAGGTTAAACTTCCTCAGCTGGCGAAGGAAGTACAACCTTTGCTGGGCCTTTTTCACAATGGAGTCAATGTGATTGTCCCACTTCAGGTCCTGAGAGATGGTGGTTCCCAGGAATCTGAATGACTCCACTGCAGTCACAGTGCTGTCCATGAAGGTTAGTGGGGAAAGTGCAGGGGGTTTCTCCTAAAGTCCACGATCATCTCCACTGTTTTGAGCATGTTCCGCTCCAGGTTGTTAAGACTGCACCAGACAGCCAGCTGCTCAACCTCTTGTCTGTAAGCAGACTCATCACCGTCCTGGATGAGGCCGATGACTGTAGTGTCATCTGCAAACTTCAGGAGCTTGACAGAGGGGTCTTTAGAGGTGCAGTCGTTGGTGTACAGGGAGAAGAGCAGAGGGGAGAGAACACATCCCTGAGGGGCGCCAGTGTTGGTGGTGCAGCTGTTTGACATGAATTTCCCCAGTCTCACTAACTGTTGCCTATCTGTCAGAAAGCTGGTGATCCACCGACAGATAGAGCTAGGAACAGAGAGCTGGGTCAGTTTGGTCTGGAGGGTTGTTGGGATGATGGTGTTGAAAGCCGAACTAAAGTCCACAAACAGGATCCTCACATAAGTCCCTGTTTTGTCCAGATGTTGCAGGATGAAGTGCAATCCCATGTTGATTGCATGATCCAATGACCTGTTTGCTCGGTAAGCAAACTGCAGGGGGTCCAGTAAGGGTCCAGTGATGTCCTTCAGATAACCCAGAACCAGTTTTCAAACGACTTCATGACGACAGACGTTAGAGCCACATGCCTGTAGTCGTTAAGTCCTGTTGTCTTGGGTTTCTTTGGAATGGGGATTATGGTGGAGCGTTTGAAGCAGGAAGGCATTTTACACAACTGCAGGGATCTGTTGAAGATCTGTGAAAAGATGGGGGCTAGCTGGTCAGCACAGATTTTCAGACAGGCTGGTGTAACGCCATCTGGGCCTGGTGCTTTTCTCCTTTTGTTCTTCTTGAAGACCTGGCACACATCATCTTCACAGATTTGAAGAGCAGGAGGTGTGGAGAGGGGGATTGCAGGAGGTGTTAATGGTTGTGTAGGGAGACGGTCAGAATGGGTGTTGGTGGTTTCAAATCTACAATAAAACTCATTCAGGTCGTTAGCAAGTCATTGATTGCCCTCAGTGCAAGGGGATGGTGTCTTGTAGTTTGTGATGGCCCTCAGTCCTCTCCAAACTGAAGTTGAGTTGTTGGAAGTAAACTGGTCTTCCAACTTTTTTAGCTTAGGTTTTTTTAGCCGCTCTGATCTCTTTGTTCAGTGTGTTCCTGGCCTGATTGTACAAGACCCTGTCCCCATTTCTGTAGGCATCCTCTTTGGCCTGACGAAGATGTCTGAGTTTTACTGTAAACCATGGTTTATCATTGTTGAATGTTAAATAAGTCCTGGTAGGAATGCATACATCCTCACAGAAACTAATATAGGATGTTACAGTCTCTGTGAGTTCGTCAAGATCGGTGGTAGCAGCTTCAAAAACACTCCAATCAGTGAGGTCAAAACAAGATTGTAAATCCTGCTCTGTTTCGCTGGTCCATCTCTTCACAGTCCTTACTACAGGTTTAGCAGATTTAAGTTTTTGCTTGTAGGACAGTATAAGATGAATCAGACAGTGATCAGAACGTCCCAAAGCTGCTCGTGGAACAGAGTGATCCTTTATTGTGGTGTAACAGTGATCCAATATATTACTGTCTCTGGTGGGACATGTAACATGCTGTCTGTATTTTGGCAGTTCACGGGAAAGATTGGCTTTATTAAAGTCCCCAAGAATTATTAAAACAGAGTCCGGGTGTTGTTGTTCTGTCTCTGTGATATGATCAGCGAGTTTCTGTAAAGCCAGGCTTACTTGTGCTTGCGGAGGAATGTAAACACTAACCAGAATGAACGAATGAAACTCCCGAGGCGAATAGAACGGCTTGCAGTTGACAAACTGCATTTCTAGATCAGGACATCACATCTTCTTTAACACCGTTACATCTCTACACCACTGTTCATTGATGTAAAAGCATGTCCTGCCGCCGCGCGATTTCCCCGTCGATTCTGATTCGCGATCCGCTCTGAACAGCTGAAAGCCCGGCAGATGGAGCGCGCTGTCCGGTATGGTGTCATTCAGCCTGGTTTCCGTGAAACACAGAGCAACAGAGTGTGAGAAATCCTTATTTTAGGAGTTCGTCTGTTTTGTTAGGTAGAGAGTGTAGATTTGTCAGATGGATGCTAGGCAACGGCGTTCGAAATCCGCGCTTCCTGAGTCTGACAAGTGCTCCCACTCGCTTCCCCCGTCTACCCGTCCTGAAGTGTTTGATCAGCGCCGCCGCTCCTTCGATAACAACGTTCAGTAAAACGTCTGAATAATTTAAATCCGTTTACTAGTACTGAGCCTTGAGGTACTCCATACTGCATCTTCATTCACTGCTATCAACTGATGGCGGTCATATAAGTACGATTTAAACCACGCTAATGCACTTCCATTGATGCCAACAAAGTGTTCAAGTCTATGCAAAAGAATGTTGTGGTCAAATGCTGTCAAACGCAGCACTAAGATCCAATTAAATTAATAGAGAGATACACCCACGATCAGATCATAAGAGCAGATCATTTGTAACTCTAAGGAGAGCAGTCTCAGTACTATTATACGATGATTTAACAAGTTTATACAATTCTTCCTCTCCTATAGTAGAGAATGAGTGGAACTGGTCCTCAGGGGGTCTATAGTGCACTGTCTGATGCGATACTGTAGCTGACGGCTGAATGGTTGCAATTTTATCTCTAATAGTATCGATTTTAGAAGTAAAGTTGTTCATAAAGTCATTACTGCTGTGGTGTTGGGAAATTACAACACTTTTTGAGGCTTTATTTTTCGTTAATTTAGCCACTGTATTGAATAAATACCTGGGGTTATGTTTGTTTTCTTCTAAAAGAGAAGAAAAGTAATCGAATCTAGCAATTTTTAAAGGGTTAGCTCGCCCAAAAATGAAAATTATGTCATCAATAACTCACCCTTATGCTGTTCCCAACATGTAAGGCCTCCTTTTATCTTCGGAACACAGTTTAAGATATTTTAGATTTAGTCCGAGCTCTCAGTCCCTCCATTGAAGCTGTGTGTACGGTATACTGTCCATGTCCAGAAAGGTAAGAAAAACATCATCAAAGTAGTCCTTGTGACATCAGAGGGTCCGTTGGAATTTTTTGAAGCATCGAAAATACATTTTGGTCCAAAAATAGCAAAAACGACGACTTTATTCAGCATTGTCTTCTCTTTTCAGCCATTCCCTTTTTCCTTTAATCGTCGGACAGCAAAATACTCACAGCGTTCAATGAAGGCTGTTGTGAGAGAGAGTTCAAATCAAAGCAGCTGGATATCCGGTTCGCGAATGAATCATTCAGTTCACCAAATCGAACTGAATCGTTTTAAACGGTTCGCTTCTCTAATAAGCATTAATCCACAAATGACTTGTTAACTTTTTTTAATGTGTCTGACACTCCCTCTGAGTTCAAACGAACCAACATCCTGGAGAAATGCATGCACTCAAACAGTACACTGACTGAACTGCTGTGAAGAGAGAACTGAAGATGAACACCGAGCCGAGGTCTTAGGAGGTCTTACATGTTTGGAACAGCATAAGGGTTATAGAGTTATTAATGACATAATTTTCATTTTTGGGCGAACTAACCCTATAATGCTTTTCAGTAGGACAGGTTACTTTCCCGCCAAGCAATACAAAATACCTCTAGTTTTGTTTTCTTCCAGCTGCGCTCCATTTTTCGGGCTGCTCTCTTTAGGCAAGAGTTTGCTCAATATACCATGGTGTCAAACTGTTTTCCTTAACCTTCCTTAAGCGTAAAGGAGCAACTTTATTTAAAGTGCTAGAAAAGAGAGAGTCCATAGTTTCTGTTACATCATCAAGTTGTTCTGAGGTTTTGGATATGCTAAGGAATTTGGATACATCAGGAAGATAACTTAAAGAGCCACACAGATGGGAAATCAAAAATTACCTGTATTACAGTGTATGATGTAGCTGTCCATCAGTGTAAACAATGTGCAAATTAATTAAACCAAAAAGTACACGATTTATAAAGTTATTGGCTTCTAAAGTAAGGAGTCGACTCTGAATCGCTGAAACGAGTCGTTATAGATTTCAAATCTTTTGCCCATCTCTATGTACGTCACTAGGAACACTTTGCATAATAATCTCCGCCTACCGGAAACGGAACTCTGACCTGCCCCACCCACACACAGACGCTCTGGTTGGTGTGATAGCATTATGTCGAGGAGACAGTGTGTTTTTAATTGTAAAGGAAAGCTTGCTTTATTTTCACTGCCAAAGAATGAAGATCAGAAGAACCAATGGCTAAAGTTCATGTTTACCACAATACCAGAGCAGTACAACAAATCCCTTTTGTTGTGTTCACAACATTTCACTGATGACTGCTTTTCGAATCTCTGTGAGTACAGCGGGATTTTCAAAGCGTTTGGCCATAAAAGAGGGTTCATTACCAACTTTATTTAGACCAACGAGCATATCCAAATCACAACGCGAAGTATGATTATGAAGTTATGTGTTTGTTTTCTCCTGAGCGTCTTATCAGTATGTGTGCTGTCTGCAGCCTTTGTCTGTACTGATATTCATTTACAAACATGTCATTAAAATGAAGTGTAACTCCGTGAATACTAAACGAAGAGACATGAGAGAGATTTCTATAGAAAGCTTGACATGTCTACTTTAAAACTAAATAAGTGCTGCTAACAGATATTCTGTGATAAAGTAATCCATATGAAAGCAACGCGATGTCCGTTTTTCATGTCTCCCTTCATTATATCTAATGTGACCACGCCCCCGCGCTATTCAGAATCAAACTGAAGCGCGTGGCTTGAATACGCACACACAGAAGAAAAAGCAAAGAGATTTATTTTACTGTTTGCTTCGCGATGAGAGGAATAAGACAGAATTCACCCCAAACAGATGCTAACACATTGTTTACCGTGAAGGTGTGTGCGGAACAACCAATCAAATCTGACTATGTTAGTTGAGCAATCAAAACACAGCATGCTACTGAAAGGTGGGGTTTAAGGAAACTGAATCTTTTGAACAGCTTCGTGCGAACCGTTTGGGGATCTCTGAGAATTGAGGTAATTTTAAAATGATATTTTAACAAAATGACAATGTTTTTTAACCTTGGATGGATTTAAAACTAATGTACAGGACTTATAAACAGTGATAGGATGCTTAGAATTTTCATCTTACTGGCTCTTTAAAAAGCAGTCTTTTGTGGTAGAAGTGATGGTTCTTCAATACTTGTAACAAGAAGTAGAATTTACAGTTTTGGCTATATGAAGTTTGCACAGAACTAAATAATGATCTGAGATATCATCACTTGGCTTAGAATGTCTATAAATGCTGATCCTAATGCATCTTTTTCATTATCGACATGGATATTAAAATCACCAACTATTAAAACTTTATCTGCAGCCAGAACTAACTCGGATGTAAAATCACCAAACTCTTTAATAAAGTCTGTATGGTGCCCTGGTGGCCTGTATACAGTAGCCAGTACAAACATAACAGGGGATTTATCATTAACATTTGTTTCTCTGGATAATGTTATATGTAGCACCATTACTTCAAACGAGTTATACTTGAAGCCTGCCCTCTGAGAAATCCTGAAAACGTTGTTATAAATTGAAGCAACACCTCCCCCTTTGCGTTTTAGACGCGGCTCATGTTTATAACAGTAATCTTGGGGGGTGGACTCATTTAAAATAATGTAATCATCAGGTTTTAGCCAAGTTTCTGTCAAACAGGGTACATCTATATTATGATCAGTGATCATATTATTTACAAAAAGTGTTTTCGTAGAAAGGGATCTGATATTCAATAAGCCAAGCTTTATCATTTGTTTATCCATGGATGAAGACCATCTCTTTTCAACAGGTCAGGTCTGCCCCAAAAGCTCGTCCAATTGTCTATGAAACCTATGTTATTCTGTGGGCACCACTTAGACATCCAGCCATTGAGTGATGACAATCTGCTATGCATCTCGTCACCACGGTAAGCAGGGAGGGGACCAGAGCATATTACAGTGTCTGACATGGTGCTTGCAAGTTCACACACCTCTTTAATGTTATTTTTAGTGATCTCCGACTGGCGAAGTCGAACATCACTAGCGCTGGCATGAATAACAATCTTACTGTATTTATGTTTAGCATTAGCCAGCACTTTTAAATTTGCCAAGATGTCAGGCGCTCTGGCTCCCAGTAAACATTTTTAGCGTTTTAGAATGTCTCTGTGTGAGCACACAAAAAATGAGAGCAGGTGAGTGAGCTCTCATGATTCAAAAGCACATGAAAATGATACATTCATCTGTCATCACATTATAAACGTGGAACCTGCATTTCCATTCAACGAGTCAAAGAGAACAAAATCGTCACTTCCTGATAAACTGGCTGTACATCACAAATAAAAGTAGAAGAAGCTACTGAATATATACATTTTTTTCTATATAATAAATGACTTGAACATCAGAATGAGCAGACAAAACACAATGAATGCGCTTATTGCTTTCGGATGCTGTTAATGCCGTTTGAGAATGCAGTCGTTAACAGTTCTGGGAGGCAATTAAACAGAAATACTTTGATGACAGACATTCCTTGAGCATTTTCCGAGTGACCATAACAACATTTCAGATGCTGTGGAATAAGATCGGTCTGCTGGTTAGTCAGGATTTACCATCCATAGTGCGAAGTCAAAACTGTTTTGATGCACTTAGAGGAATTTATTTGCAAAATGCATTTCCATCTCCCATTATTCACATTGACCCTTTTTTGCACAAGTTAAACCACCTCAAGTGAGCCTAAAACCTTTTTTTTTTGTGAATTAAGGCATTTTTATTTGAAATTCAATGTTGTGCATTAAAGCAGGGTGATGGGAACCCAGCTAATGAGAATCTGCAGCTGTGGTGGGGATGATTTTTGGTGTTTTTCCCCCAATATTTACAGTTAAAATCCGTCTTAGCGATGGAAAACTTGAATCCTTCTGTAAGCAGGGGATGGTTGAGGTGATTTAAATACTTAAATTCGCGAAGTATATATTTGCGGAGAATGTAATGAGAGCTTCCTTTAAGAAATGTCAGGTGACGTCATTGCGCATCTAGATGAGCGTGTGAGCATGCGCGCAGTGAGGAAGTCACAGAGTTATGCTGTGCGTGTCTGCGATTGCCGTTCGTGTGTAATTTGAATAGCATCCAGGTACAGATATCTTTGTATAATGCTTTTATAAAAGTGTAAATTGCTGTCGACTGGAAGATTGCCTCGAATGTTGATTTATATTCACAGGGAGTTGGGTGTTAATGCAGGATTGCGTGGATGTGTGAGGGTGGCTGAGCTAGCGCACCGCATGTATAGACGAGGCCTGTTCACGTGGAAGAAGTGTTATATTACGGTGTAATATCAGAAACACAAGGAAAAGTGAGTAATATATGCACTATGTCATTTCAGGTGTATTTAGTGAGTGTTATTGTAGTCTAAATGTCTGTGCAGTTTTAAGATGTTATGTTTTCTTTATAGAGTGCCACTACCGTATTATTGTTGCTGGTGTTTTATTTTGACATTGTTGTTTATTATTGCACACAAGAAGAGATGACAATTTGTTATATTATCTTTATTTTGGGGTGAACAATTTGATTTGTAATCCAAGGATATTTTTGACATTGTATTTTGATTTGTTCTGGGATTTCTGTCCCAAATACTTAAGTGAAACTAAATAGACACTCCTAACCAATTATAAGGAATAAAAATACGAACCTCACTCATATCTGTTGGTCCTATGTATCATTTTCCTGTGGCCACAATTTTGGTACCAGGAGTGGGGTATTCCAAGAGAGTTGGGAGAGCAAAGTTTTTTTTTCATTGTTGTGTGCAATATAAGCAAATGTTGTAAAATAATACGGTATTGGTGAAGAGAAGACTGAAGATTCCTGCAGCCGAGGAGAGATTCTGGTGGTGAGGAGAGCGCCTCAGCTCTTGCACAGTTTTTACAGTCGAAGACAGCTAGAGGGGGAAAACATAAGAGACTTCTCTCATGCACTGTCACAAGCCCTCAGCATTGTGTTGAAATGTTCCCCTGATGCTATTGCGAACGAAAGGGTGACATTAAGAGATCAATTCATTGAGGGGGTTCGCGACCGATCTCTGCAAAGAGAGCTTCGCAAATTTGTGAGAGACCATCCTCGGTGCACAATGATAGAGGTGCGAGATGAAGCACAGCTTTGGTTCGTAGAAGAGCCCCCTGGAAGTTCAAGAACTACTAAGTCTTGATGTAGTAGTAACCTGACCCAATGTTCAATTCTCAAGGTGCAAGAGAAAAAAAAGTGTCACCTTAGAAGATGTTCTTGAAGTGGTAGCCGAACAAAGCAAAGCCATTAGTGAACTGACTGAAGCTGTAAAAAATCTGGCTGTAAGGGGTGGTAGTACAAGGGTGGAAACCTTTAGGCCTAGGTCTCAGCCAAAATTCACTGAGGAATAATATGTTTCAGATGCCAAGTCACTGGACATGCGGCAAAGAATTGCCCACAGAAGCAGAGCTCTAGAGCTGTGAGACCTGCATCTTCTCGCCCACAGGGAAACGAGAACCCCCAGTTGTTGTGAGTCGGGCAATTTGGGGGGGCCAGACAGACTCAAAAGATGCACCTCCAACCTGTGACCAGTTGTTGCAACGTGCTGTGGGTACATGTCCTGTAGTAGAGCTTTCAATTTGTGGTGTCACCACTAAAGGTTTGTTGGACACAGGCAGTCAGGTGAGCACAATAACAGAGCAGTTCTTCAGAGACCATTTGTGTGGTAAAGATGCTGACATCCTCTCCATGGCAGGTTGGCTAAAGCTCACAGCGGCCAACGGGCTTGACATACCCTACTTGGGTTACTTGGAGCTTGAGGTGGAGGCCATGGGAATTAAGATGCTGGATTGTGGTTTCCCAGTAGTCAAAGATGTTTCTAGCCCTGAAAACACAGTGCCATGCATCCTAGTAATGAATATAATCAGCCGATGTAGACAGTTAGTCCAGGCAGAATTTGATACCACCTTAGGAGGAAAATTTGATTCTGATTGAAAATGGACAGGGCATATACCTGCGGACTCAGTAGTGACAATTACTGCAACAGTCTTCAATAGGGGTGTCGGGAAGGAAGTCCTATGCTGTTAGAACCTCTTAGTACTCCGTTGCCAGGAGGTTTGGTAGTTATCCCCACCATCGTTGACTCCCATTGTCCCTGCATACCTGTTAAAATTCTACATTTTTCTCAGAAGGACGTGTGGTTGTCACCCAGGACCCGACTGGGTATCCTGTCAAAGGTGGAATGTGTGGACAGCTCACAGCAGTGTGAAGTAAGGTTTCAGCGGATTTCAGCAGACCTTGAACAGGTGACTTTAAATATGAAGGATGGGCAAAGCAGAGACCGTGTGCAGGAAATCTTGGATAAGATTGATGTAGGAGGAAGTGAGTATGAGCAAGCTCAGCTTAGGTCATTGTTGAAGAAGTACATTGATGTTTTTGCGCTAGAGGATGAGGACCTAGGCTACACAGACAAAATCACACATGAAATTCACTTAACTGATGATGAGCCTATCACACTGCCTTATCGTCGAGTTCCTCCTAACCAGTATAGAGAAGTGAAGGATCCCGTCTCACGATTGGTAAGGAAAGGAGTCATACAGGAAATTAATAGTGCCTACGCATCTCCAATCGTACTGGTACATAAAGCAGATGGCAGTATCAGGCTATGTGTAGATTACCGCAAACATAATCAGAAGACCAAAAAAGATGCCTTTCCCTTACCTCGAATAGATGAGAGCTTTGATGCTCTACGGGGTGCGTGTTACTTTCTCGACAATTGATTTAGCAAGCGGCTATCATCAGGTGGCAATGGCGAAAGGAGACCGGCACAAGACCGCTTTCTCGACCCCTTTTGGCCTCTATGAATTCTTGCGGATGCCGTTCGGGGTCTGCAATGGACCTGCAACCTTCTAAAGACTGATGCAGGCCACCATGAATGATCTTGTTTTCCAGATTTTGTTAGTATACCTGGATGATATCTTGGTGTATTCCTCAACATTCCAGGAACACTTAGTTAGGCTGGAAACAGTACTGAGGAGGCTGCAGGACACTGGTCTCAAGATAAAGTTAGAAAAATGCCACCTTCTTCAGTCAGAGGTTGTGTTTCTGGGACATCAGATATCAGCCGATGGTATTGGCACAGACCCTCAGAAAGTGGAAGTTATAAGACAGTGGCCAGTTCCGTCTACAGTAAAGGAATTGAGGTCCTTCCTTGGACTCTGTAGTTACTACAGACGGTTTATACAGGAATTCTCAAAGATAGCTTGCCCACTTCATGACCTGGTGAATTCATGCCTGACCCCTGAAAGCTCCAGCAGAACTAATGTCCTTTTAGGGAGTCTGTGGACTGAAAAATGTCAAACCGCTTTTGACACACTCAAAGATAAGCTTACTAGTGCGCCTGTCTTAGGGATGGCGGACTATTCAAAACCCTTTATCGTAGAGACAGATGCAAGCAGTCAGGGACTGGGCGCTGTTTTATATCAACAACAGGGAAATGTAAAACGTGCCATTGCTTTTGCAAGTAGACGGCTGAGAGATGCGGAGAAAAAAGATAGAAATTACAGCAGCATGAAACTTAGAGCTCCTTGCTCTAAAGTGGGCGGTTGTAGAGAAGTTTCGAGGGTATTTGTTGGGGTCCAAATTTACTGTGATAACGGACAATAATCCTCTGTGCCACTTGAAAACAGCAAAGTTTGGAGCAATTGTACAAAGGTGGCTTTCGCAGTTGTCTGTCTTTGATTTCGATGTTCTGTATCGTCCAGGGTATCGAAACACTGTAGCTGACACACTATCTAGACAGCCGTTCGCAGGGGAGCTTGAGCCGGTTTCGGAGGATGTGGAGTATGATGGATGTGTGGCTGTCTGTGGTTGGATTCACCGTGGTACAGACCTTGACCCTGCACTTGTAGATGCTGGGACATACAGCTGTAAAGTGAGGCATATGCGAGCTGTAGTGTCAAACTCCCTGGATGCTGGCAATGGATGGGGTCAGGGAAATACTCCAACCTTTCCAGGCTATACAGCTAATGAATTAATTGGCTTCCAGCAGCAAGATTTTGTAATTAGTGGATTCAAAAAGTTTTGGGATCAAAAGAGAAGGCCCCTTGGGAAGGAGCTAAAAGCTCTGTCAAAACCTGTTCGGTCAATGCTGAAGCACTGGAACAGCATCAGGGAGCGCCAAGGTCTACTGTACCGTGTCTTTGAGGATGTCAGATATGGGGAATCTTATCAGCTATTGTTACCTCTCAGCTTGAAGAAGCCTGTCTTGGAGTATGTGCACAACTCTATGGGGCACCAAGGTGTCGAGCATACCCTCCACTTGTTGAGGCGCAGGTGCTTTTGGATAGGGATGCAAAATGATGTGGAGGAGTGGATAAAAGATTGTCAGCGATGTGTGATGGCTAAGCTGCCACAGCCAAAGGTCCACCCTCCTGTGAAATCATTCCTGGCTTCTAGACCTCTTGAGGTAATCGCTGTTGACTTCACTGTCCTGGAACCTGCCTCTGACGGCCGGGAAAATGTTCTTGTAATCACAGATATCTTTACAAAGTTCACTCAGGCCTTCCCGACCCGAGATCAAAAAGCAGACACCACTGCCAAGGTGTTGCTTAGGGAGTGGTTCATGAAGTATGGTATTCCAACACCTCTGCATTCCGATCAGGGCCGCAATTTCGAGAGTGAGGTGGTGGCTGAACTTTGTAAGCTTTATGGGGTGAAAAAGAGCCGCACCACGCCATACCACCCCACTGGCAATGCTCAGTGTGAGCGGTTCAACAGGACGCTACATGACCTGTTGAAAACGCTGCCACCTGAAAAGAAACGCAGATGGCCCGAATACCTACCGGAGCTGGTTTATGCATATAATGCGACACCCCATGCGACTACTGGCTATTCTCCATATTATTTGTTGTTTGGAGTTGATCCTTATCTGCCAGTGGATTCCCTGCTTGGTCAAGAGCAAGTTGTAAACCATAAACACGACTGGATGTTGGTCCACCAAAGGCGTCTGAATGATGCACATGCCAGGACAAGGGAATATTCTGAAAAAAAGGCTGCAGAGCGCATTTCATTAGACAAGGATCGAGTATATTGCCCGAAGATTGAGATCGGGGCACTGGTGTACCTGAGGAACAGACCAGTAGGTCGTCACAAAATACAGGATGCCTGGGGGCCAATCATATACAAAGTAGTAGGGATCTTGGACAACACATTCACAGTGGAGCCGTTGGAAGGAGGGCCTGCAAAGAGAGCTAACAGAGTTGACATCAGGCCTTGTGTGAATCATCCTACTCCTGCCCCTAGGAGAGTGCGAAAAGCTCAAGAGGAGAAGTCCGAGCCCCTTAGTGAAGAGGAGTCTGAGGATTCAGAAGAGGGTTTGGTTTTAAGGGAAGAGAGACCTCATGCACCCGTAGTAAAAGATCTTAGTACCCAGTCTTTTGGCCAACAGGGTGAAGAGCATGAACCCAAGGTAGTACTCAGCAGAGAATTGGTTGATTCTGCCCATGTCGATGTTTTAGCAGGGCCTGTCGAAGCCTTGGAGACTGAGGAAAGGCTGGATGCAGCTACTAGTGTGTTACCTCATCCTGTTGCTGCACCACGCAGTCGTAGTAGGAGGCCAAATGCTGGACAGCATTCAAATTTGCACCATGAGCCAAGGTCGGTCCTGGACTTTGCCTCTACAAGTCCAGCAGCAAATTCACAGATATTAGCTGACTTAAGTTCTGTTCTGTTTAGGGAAGCAGTGAAAATGAGGGGAGAACGCAGGGGAGAATTTAACTAGGTGATGGTTGAGGTGATTTAAATACTTAAATTCGCAAAGTATATATTTGCGGAGAATGTAATGAGAGCTTCCTTTAAGAAATGTCAGGTGACGTCATTATGTGTCTAGATGAGCGTGTGAGCATGCGCGCAGTGAGGAAGTCACAGAGTAATGCTGTGCGTGTCCGCGATTGCCGTTCGTGTGTAATTTGGATAGCATCCAAGTACAGATATCTTTGTATAATGCTTTTATAAAAGTTTATAATTGCTGTCGACTGGAAGATTGCCTCGAATGTTGATTTATATTCACAGGGAGTTGGGTGTTAATGCAGGATTGCGTGGATGTGTGAGGGTGGCTGAGCTAGCGCACCGCATGTATAGACGAGGCCTGTTCACGTGGAAGAAGTGTTATATTACGGTGTAATATCAGAAACACAAGGAAAAGTGAGTAATATATGCACTATGTCATTTCAGGTGTATTTAGTGAGTGTTATTGTAGTCTAAATGTCTGTGCAGTTTTAAGATGTTATGTTTTCTTTATAGAGTGCCACTACCGTATTATTGTTGCTGGTGTTTTATTTTGACATTGTTGTTTATTATTGCACACAAGAAGAAATGACAAGTTGTTATATTATCTTTATTTTGGGGTGAACAATGTGATTTGTAATCCAAGGATATTTTTGACATTGTATTTTGATTTGTTCTGGGTTTTCTGTCCCAAATACTTAAGTGAAAATAAATAGAAACTCCTAACCAATTATAAGGACTAAAAATACGAACCTCATATCTGTTGGTCCTGTGTATCATTTTCCTGTGGCCACACTTCAGTAGTATTATGTATATAATACTGCACCACAGTAATATATTTATTTTATTGTTATTAGCCTATTTAAATGATATGATGATGGTTTTTCAAATTAAACTGTCAAAAGCTCATGAAGTGACTCTCAGAGGGAGTCTGGAGTTCTGGAGATGCTGTTCATGTATTTATGTCATCACGTAGTGACATGACAAGCTGAAAACACCGCGTGCGTCCCACACTTTGCTGCACATCATGGAATTGAACTACTGGTTTCGTCTGGTCAGAGGAGAACTGGCCCCCAACTGAGCCTGGTTTCTCCCAAGGTTTTTTCTCCATTCTGTCACCAATGGAGTTTCGGTTCCTTGCCACTGTCACCTCTGGCTTGCTTAGTTAGGGACACTTCATTTACAGCGATCTTGTTGACTTGATTGCAAAGATGACATCAATGAATTCAATGATGAACTGCCTTTAACTGTCATTTTGCATTATTGACACACATTTATTTGTTTTCCTAATAAATGTTGTTCGGTTGCTTTGACACAATCTTTTTTTGTTTAAAGCGCTATATAAATAAAGGTGATTTGATTTGACTTTGTGTAGAAAACAAAAGTGCCATTTGTGCCATTAACATACTCCGAGACACGCGAACATGCTGATTAATATTTAAATACTATTCTTGCAGCTTAATATTTATGGATACTTGTCCATATTTTGACTTTATTTAACTGTACTGACCTACTTTTGATTAATTCATCCAAACTTTGACCAATTGTGTGACATTTCGTGTCATACAGTAAATTCCATTTATATTACTGGATTCCATGATTCCATTTGTGTTTTCCTCATCGCGGAAATCATAGGTAATATTAGCCCCTTTCACACAGTAATACCAGTAAATTGCTATAAAATTACTGGAACAAATTTACTGGTAAATAAAAGAATGGGCATTATTGACACACTATTTTCCTGTCGGACACTGTAAAGCTGCTTTGACACAACCAGTACTGTATAAAGACTATATAAATAAAGGTGATTTATGTTTTTCTATGAGGTTTTTTCTGAAAGACAACAGTAAAGTCAGGAACTGTTTGATTTGTGAGCCACTGATGACAATCTGGTGCTGTGTGCATATGGTTTGTGGGCGTTTCCTGTTGTGGAACGTATAAAAGGAGAGCCACGGCTCATTTCAATAGAGATTTGTGTTCAGGTCTGTTCAAATGGAACTTCTAGACTGCATGAGGGAAATTGTTGCTTTTTTCTTTTTAATCCAGTGGACAGCTTCAGACAACAGTTCTCTCAGTATAGTAAGTACACTGCCATCTCATAGCAGAAATATTTGATATTAATCATTTGATCAGAGCTTAATTAAACTATTGCTCTCTTTTGATATCTAAAGGTTGCCACTTGTAAACAAGATAGTAAGTGTTAAAGTACATCTTTCTTTCTTTCTTTCTTCCTTTCTATTTCTATTTCTTTTTCTTATTTATTTATTTGTATGTACTTATTTTTAGAGCATACAGTACCCACAGAATGGTATACAATCCATGAATCGAACCCTTCACCCTTAAACGAGCTGTCTGCAGAGCTGATTGAATCTCAAACCTCTATTATTATCAGATGGTCCATTAATATTGATAGTAAGTGACATCACAGTAAGTGATTATTATTATTTAGTTGTGTGTGGTTTTGACTCTTTTCTGAGATTATTCAGTCATACAGCACACATGTACAGTATGTTTTTTTGTTTTGTTTTGTTTTGTTTTTCTGAAGAAACCTCAATTTGGAATTCATGAGAAATTGTCATTGGTGGAATTATGGGAAACTAAGAGTCACTTGATGTGCAATATTATGTTCATGATCTATTACAAATTACTAATTGAAACAAATCTGTTATAAACCAAGGTTTCATAATTAAATACAGAAGAAAACATTATTTTAAAACCCATTTGATGAAAGAGTGACTTGTTAGTTGTGTTTTGTGTTTAAACGTTTCGTATATTCTCATTTAATTTATTTAACTAATTGGCACAAGATGGTTTTGTTAGCAGAAAGCAATGATAGTTGAAATATTTGTTATGCACATCAGTTTGACATCAGTCAGAGATATTGTTTAATGTGAAATCATTTAGGGTTTTTCATTATCAGCTAATTATAGGATGTCTGGTAGGATTTTGTGAAAAACAAGCTTTGGGTTTCATTGGTCTTGTGACAGAGATAGTGTTGGTGAGACAGGAAGTGCTGCTCATTCTTTTCAAGATAACGACTGACGTCTGGTTTGAAATGAGCTGTCTGATTGATGAGATGATGCTGAGTGCCATTAGATGCTGCTTCATTAATCAGAGGCATCTCTTAAACGTCCCAACAGGATCCTCATACAGAAAAATGTTCATGTGGTAAAAATGTGTCTATATTATTTTCATATGGATGAAATGTGTGACATTTTACAAAGCAGTTTTTTCCGTATTTAATCAAATTGTTAAAATACAATTTGTAAATCATTACACACTGAAAAGTAACATGATTTAAAAACTGCAGAATCATGAAAAATGCTTCTTGCTAACAGAAAAGAGAAAAGCCTGATCAGACAGATATTTCAGCTGATCACATTAGTTTCATTTTGCTGACGTGATGCACATGAGATGCACAGACACACCGCATTACAAATATCACTACATGACTTCAGCAGATGGTTTGCAGTTAAGCTGAAGTTTGTTTTACTGGTATCGTATAGCGGCCATCTTGCACTAGCACTTTTAATGATGTGTATATGTGGTTTGTGTTGCATCATGGGAGCAGGTAAAAGCCAGTGTAAATGAACAAGGCTGTACATTTCTAAGGCTATAAATAATTTTGGTCACACTATTTTAAGGTCCAATTCTCACAATTAACTAACCATTAACTATGACTTTTGCCTCAATTAACTCCTAATTTGCTGCTTATTATTAGTTTATAAGGTAGTTATTACATTTAGGGTATTGGGTAGGATTATGGCTGTCATGCATTATATGTACTTTATAAGCACTAATAAACAGCCAATATATTAATAATAGACATGCTAATAAGCAACTAGTTTATAGTGAGAATTGGACCCTATACTAAAGTGTTACCATAATTTTTTTTAATAGTGAATATTTTGAAGGTTGTACATTTGAATATTGTCTTCTTAGGCAGCTTTCGCAGTCTTATTGGCACATGGATAACGGTTTCCGAAGATTATGACTCATATTACAGATGCGAGTACCAGCCTCCATTTACATCAGAGCGAATCAACCTCACTGGTCAAGAACAGGTAAAGAAAGGACACAAATGGTGAATTAAATACTAGTCATCAGTGCCTTTACTACAAGGTCACAGTCGAAGAGCACTGAGGCTCACAGACAAGGTTAAACTGTAAACACAATCTGTAAAAATACAGAGAAAATGTGCAGAAACAAACCCCCACTTTCTGTGACAGTTTAAAACTGTTGAACAGAACAAACAAACCAGTAAATCCACCCACAGCCCTGTTTAACTGAGGAAGCATAACCACACTGCTACTGAACTGTTTGATCCTTTAACCATCATAATAACACGGTTGGTGAAGAGAAAACCACATTGAATTTGAGTTCATCACAAAAAGCTTTTCCACAACTAATATATACAAGCTGCACATTGTCACAGCAGCGCACTTGGCACTAAAATGGTAATAAATTAACACAAGATGTGACAAACCCTACACTGTAAAAAACACCATGTATAGTAAGGAAAAGTACTGTTAACCAAGTTTTCTTTTGTGTGTTTTACGTAGTAATTGATTCTGTGTCCTAATCTTTTTCTTCTCTTGATTGACAGTTATGGTTCCATTTCATTGTGCCAAATGTAGCTGTTTGTCCTTCAACCAGTTATTACGTATCTGCCTATAATATTCCAACACCATCTGGTGGAGCAAATACAGAATATATAAAGATGGCCCGAACAGGTTAGATTTATTTGCTCTTATAGCCACTATTATCTTCTATTTTCTATGTGGTCAGACGTTTGATGATTTGATCTGTCTTATTGGAGACAGACAGCAATGCCACCGAATCGATCAGACTGCACCCATTGTGTTTAAAGATTCACAGATTCTACAGGCACTTCCTGAAATAGTATATGCAAATGATAGCAGTGCTCAGACATGCAAAACGCACTGCCATGATGTTAGAGCTGGCCTCAAGTGTGCAATATTCTGTGATATATCTCCTCGTTCATTATTCCCTATTTAGTGAATGTCATATAGTCCATTTCATTCAATTAATAGACTCACGCATTCACTCTCACACCTACGGGTAATCTTTAGAGCTCCACAGGGTTATCATGCAAACTCACTACTATTATGTTAAGTGCATTATGAATCTGAACCATAATCACAACGTTCCCTGTGGTTTCAAACATCAGAATGTCTGAAACAGTGCACTATATATAGGGACGGGGCATTTCAGACACAGCTCTGATGTCAAGGTAAGCTTGTGATCGAGGTGGAAAGGCATCAGGTGCTGATTTCTTAAATAACAGCAGCACACATGATTTGAGGCATCATTCACACAATGAAGTTTAATACTTAGTGCTGGTGTTTTCATCACGTTTAATGTTTTGGCAACTGACTGCTCTTCTTCTGTTTGATTGACTTGCTAGCTGAAATTCAGTGGAATGCTGACATTTATTCAGTGCTTCATGGAGACAAAATAGTGGTGACCTTCAATACGAGCTTCGTGGCGGAAAGACATACCATCATATTGAAAAACAGCACACAACGACTGCTAAAAACAGATGGAGGGAAAGGGGTATGATTCTCCTCAACATTTCATTTCATTCTAGAACTAATTCAGAGGTCCAATCAACACTTCAACCAGCTGGAAAATATGACAAACCTCAAGCTTAGCGTCAAATCAGGTCAAGTCAGTCAAGCTTGATCCACGTCAGCTTAAGTCTCACCCAACACAAACATTACATATATTATAAATCTACAAATTTAACTTGTGATAAAATCTAAAACCTAAGAGGTTAAGTTCTAATTTATAAAGCCTACAGTTTATGCAGTAATTGACTTTTGTAAGGATGCGGAGGCGGCGTTAGAATCCATATGCAGTTTAATAACATCCACAGCAGACATATCCAAACAGTAGGCAGTGAATCGTAATCGTAAAGGGCAGAGAATCATACACAGAGAGGCAGTCCAATCCAAACAACAAGACAGTGGGCAAATCCAAAGACAGAGACAGGTAAACCAGGCAAAGATCATACACAATAAGGCAAACTATGGCAATGGGAAAAACGCTCGGTAATGCAGACAGGCTGGCAATACTTCGCAACGTGATAGTGGTGGCGGCCATGCTTATATATATAGCACAAACAGGAAGTACATGTGAAGCAGAGGGAGCGGAACACAGTCAGTACTCGGGAGAGGGCTCCCTCTGCTGGCGTGGCATTACAGAATCCCCCCCCCCCCCACGAGCGCCTCCTGGCGCTCTACGAGGACGTCCCCGTGGTCGCGGTGCTGGACGATCGGGTCTGGCTCGATGAAATTCCTGAATTAACGAGGGATCTAGTATGTCGTGGGCGGCTACCCAAGATCTCTCCTCTGGACCGTATCCCTCCTAGTCCACCAAGTATTGAAGCTGACCCCCTCTTCGTCTGGAGTCCAACAACTCCTTTACCGCATAAGCCGGAGTTCCATCAATGTCCAGCGGTGGAGGTGGCTCCCGGTTCTCGACGATGGGGTCAGTATTCGGGTGGAACGGTTTCAGGAGGGAAACATGGAAGGAGGGAGAGATACGGTAGTTAACAGGCAGCTCCAGTTCATAAGTAACCGCATTTATCTGTCTCAGGATCTTAAATGGGCCTACGTACCGTGGGCTGAGTTTCTTGCTGGGCAGCCGCAACTTGAGGTCCCGAGTGGAGAGCCAGACCCTTTGTCCCGGTTGATAGGGGGGATGTGGACGATGTCTTCGATTGGCCTGAATTTCCTGATTCCTGATGGCCCTTTGTAGACGCACATGAGCACTATCCCATACCCTCTCGCTCCGACGAATCCAATCGTCAACTGCAGGTACAAGGGACGGTTCTCCAGACCATGGGAACATGGGGGGTTGGTATCCTAGCACACACTGGAACGGAGTAAGGCCTGTGGATGAATGTCTTAAAGAGTTTTGAGCGTACTCTGCCCATGGAAGGAACTCTGACCATCGATGCTGCTCACGTCCACAGTAGGATCTAAGGTATCTGCCGATCTCTTGATTCAATCTCTCCACTTGTCCATTTGATTGAGGCTGGTAACCTGAAGTTAAACTGACATTGATATCGAGTTGTTTACAGAAAGCTCTCCATACCTGGGACGTGAATTGTGTTCCACGGTCTGAGAAACTATCCTCGGGGATACCGTAAATCCTGAAGACATGATGGAACATCGCTTGAGCTGTATCCATGGCTGTGGGAAGACCTTTCAGCGGTACGAGTCTGCATGCCTTTGAGAAGCGGTCAATGATTACAAGGATAGTGGTGAAACCTTGAGATAAGGGGAGATCGGTGACAAAGTCAACAGATAGGTGTGACCATGGTCTCTGTGGTATCGGTAAGGGTTGCAGCAAACCTGATGGGAGTTCTTTGGGGGTTTTTGATTGTGCACACACAGGACAAGACTTGACAAAATTTGCTACATCCTTGATCATAGCAGGCCACCAGAAAGAGTTCTGCGTGAGGTGTAGTGTGCGAGAGATACCTGGATGCCCGGAACATAGTGAAGAATGGACCCAATGTAAAACTCTTGGTCGAATCCTGGATGGAACATAGTGTCGACTAGCAGGACAGCCCTGAGGTGTGGGTTCGTTACGTTGCTCCCTTTGAATCTCCTCCATTATGTCCCACATGATTGGTGCTATGATGATGGACGATGGTAGGATAGATTCGGGTTGATGATCGTTCAATGGGTGGTCATGCCTTCTGGACAGGGCATCAGCCTTACTATTCTTACTGCCAGGGCGGTATGTCACTGCAAATTGGAACCTGGTAAAAAACAAGGACCAGCGAGCCTGGCGAGGGTTTAGTCTTTTGGCACTCTTGATGTATTCGAGGTTCTTATGGTCAGTAATTACCTGGAAGGGGTGAGTGGAACCCTCTAACCAGTGCCTCCATTCTTCAATGGCTGCCTTCATAGCCAATAGCTCTTTGTTTCCGACATCATAGTTTCGTTCAGCATGGAAAAGAAAGCACAGGGGAAGAGCTTTCCTGGTTGTCCGTGGCGTTGAGAGAGCACTGCACCGATCCCACAATCGGAGGCATCAACCTCCAGTATAAATGGTAAATCGGGGTCAGGGTGTTTCAGGATAGGTGCCGTGGAAAAGCTGTTCTTGAGGTTAGTGAATGCCCGTGTAGCTTGATCAGTCCATTTGAACTTGGATGGCTTCCCCTTCAATAGTGATGTCATAGGTGCGGCTGTGATACTGTAATTCCTTATGAAACGTCGGTAGAAATTTGCGAATCCTAGAAAGTGTTGCAGTTCCTTCATGGTGGTGGGTTGTGGCCATTCAGTGACTGCCTTAATCTTTGACTGATCCACTTCCACACCCTGATGGTTGACATTATAACCTAGGAATGAGGTTCTTGACACATGGAATTCACATTTCTCTGCCTTGACATAGAGCTGATTCTCTAATAATCTGGTAAGTACCGTTCTGACATGATCCTTGTGTTCCTCTTCAGTCTTAGAGTAGATCAGAATATCATCGATGTAGACAATAACAAATTTATTTAAGAGGTCCCTGAAAATTTCATTCATGAATGACTGGAATACTGCAGGTGCATTTGCTAACCCATACGGCATAACTTGGTACTCATAGTGCCCCCTAGTGGTCAGGAATGCCGTCTTCCATTCATCACCCTCTCTGATCCTGATGAGATTATATGCACTTCTTAAATCTAATTTGGTGTAGATTTTGGCCTCCCTGAGTTGTTCAAGCGCTGCAGGAACAAGTGGCAGTGGATATCTGAACTTGACAGTAATATTGTTCAAACCTCTATAGTCGATGCAGGGGCGTAGACCTCCATCCTTTTTCTCCACGAAGAAGAATCCTGCTGCAGCTGGGGATGTGGATGGACGGATGAATCCAGAACTGAGAGCTTCCTCAACATATGCGTCCATAGCCTGACTCTCCGGAAGTGACAGTGGAAAGATCTTACTCTTGGGTGGCATGGCGTTAGGTAGTAGTTCTATGGCACAATCCCAATGACGATGAGGTGGTAGTTGAGTGGCCTTGGTTTTACTGAAGACTTCCTGAAGATCCTGATAAGAGGATGGAATGGTTACAGGCTTATTTTCTGGACTCTCGACGCTGGTGGTGAGACAAGGTTTAGACAGGACATTATTCAGACAGGTAGAGAAACAGAATTGTGACCAACATTTTATCTCTCCACTCTGCCAGGAAATGGTTGGATCATGGACAGATAACCAGGGGTATCCAAGTATGATTTCATGGCATGGTGAATCGATGACATAGAAAGTAATGGTTTCCTGGTGAAATAGGCCTATCTGCATCTTTACAGGTTGTGTTTGTTGAGTGATGCCGCTTCCAATTGCTTTATTATTAACAGCTTTTACTTCAATAGGTGGGTCACATGGTAGAACGGGGATATGGTATGTATCAGCAAGATCCCGATGAATGAGGTTTAATGCCGAGCCGGAGTCAATCAGTGCAGTGAATACAAACGAATCATTCTCAGTAGATATCTTAACCATGGTAGTGAGATTCTTTACATTGTGCTTGTAAACACTCACCCGGCTGTTATCATTATAGTCCTTTCGGGCCTTGAGCGGACACATTGCATTGCGATGGGCCGGACTACCGCAGTAGAAACACACTCTCTGAGTGACCCTTCTTGATCTTTCTTCAGATGACAGTCTGGTAACTCCTAGTTGCATAGGCTCAGAATTGGCATGATCACCGACATGGCAGGTTTCAGACATCAGTGTTGTTATAGGAGCAGGCATGAAATTCGTAAACTTGGCTTGAGGGCGATGGTTACGGATGAGATTATCGATCCTGATAGCCAACGTAATATAATCAGAACAGTCCTCACCTTTACAAGCGAGCTCTGCCTGTAACTCCAGGATTAAACTGCGACGAAACATGGCCTTAAGTGCAACATCGTTCCATCCACTCTGAGCAGCAATTGTTCTGAATGCGATGGCATGGTCGGCGGCCGATTTGCGGCCTTGAGTGAGTTGCATTAGTTGAGTGGAAACATCCTTACCCCCTGCTGGGTATTTAAACACATCCCTGATTAGTTTTATGAAATACGGGAAAGATGTTTGTAACATACGGTCGGTTTCCCAAACTGCTGCGGCCCACACGATCGCTTTGCCCGTTAGCAATGACATGAGGAATGCACACTTCTTCTCATCTGAGTCAAAGCTATCCTCTTGATACATGAAAAAGATTTCAACTTGCCGAATGAAACCCTTGCTTTGTTCTGCAGAACCATTAAATTTATCAGGAAGTGCAAAAAGTAACTTTGCGGGCTTGGGTGGTGGTAGCGATCGTAGATACTGTGTGAGATAGTCGTTAGCCACTTGAGCTTTAGCCAGTTGGTCACGGTACTCCGTGAGAACGTTGCTCTGATAAGCCAACGCGGCCTGTAGATCTGTTACCTCTGCTGGATTCTTCGGTGGCGAAGTATTATGTAAGGACGCGGAGGCGGTGTTAGAATCCATATGCAGTTTAATAACATCCACAGCAGACATATCCAAACAGTAAGCAGAGAATCGTAATCGTAAAAGGCAGAGAATCATACACAGAGAGGCAGTCCAATCCAAACAACAAGACAGTGGGCAAATCCAAAGAAAGAGACAGGTAAACCAGGCAAAGATCATACACAAGAAGGCAAACTATGGCAATGGGAAAAACGCTCGGTAAGGCAGACAGGCTGGCAATACTTCGCAACGTGATAGTGGTGGCGGCCATGCTTATATATATAGCACAAACAGGAAGTACATGTGAAGCAGAGGGAGCGGAACACAGTCAGTACTCGGGAGAGGGCTCCCTCTGCTGGCGTGGCGTTACAACTTTTTACTACAGCCAAATTGTGGCTAATGATAATTTTGATATTTTGATATTTTTATACCATCATATTTCACCAAAGTCACCAAATTTTACCAAAAATATTTTGTCTGTCTTAAATTTTTTCTGAAGTACAAGAAATATCATTTATGACAAATAAATAAATAAATAAAGCATCTTATTTTATGTAAGATAGTGATATGGCCAAATTTGTCTACTAAGGCGCTATTAAGGGCTGCTATAAGAAGGATGCTTGAGTGTCAACAAGATAATTATGCTGTTTTAACAGCATAACGTTATTATGAGAAAAGATGTCCTTTAATAAGAAAAAGTTGTCATTTTAATGACATAGCATTTTATTTTATTTTTTGTCTTGCAGGAATGCAAAGTAGAAAAATGTGAAGTGGAACTAGAATACATGGAATACATGGGTCCCTGTGAAGACCTTGAGATATTGGTAACTATACAATAAGACCTAATCTTTACTTGTACATCATACAGCCTCAAAATAATATATGCTTTATTAGAATACATGCAGGGTTATTCAGTCAAGGAAAACCTAGACATTTAACAGAAACATCATGGACATTTTTCAGTGGCTAGAAATTGATAGTTGTTAAATAATAATGTATATGCTTAATTATTATGAATTAGAGGACACTCTTCAGCCTTCACTATTAACTAGTTGTTTATTAGCTTGCATATTACTAGTGTACTGGCTGTTTATTAGTATTTAAAAATGCATATTTTACTGCATGACAATATTCTAGATCCATCCCATACCTAAACATAACCACTACATCAACTGCATTATTTAGGAGTTTATTGAGAGAAAATTCTTAATTAATAGTAAACGTGTGCCCTAATCTAAAGTGTTAATTAAACATTATCCAATCTCACTGGTCAAAATATGTGGCGATTCTGTGCATGGTAACACATGTGTAGTCCTTTTCTCAGTCAGTAGGTTTGTTTTCCAATACACAAATCTAAACAAATATCTGGTAAATCAGAAACCTCACAAAATGTTGCTGAAAACATAAATTCCAGTGGAAAAAGAACAATTAAACTTCCACTTATAAAATATTCTCTATATTTACATCCCTTTTGTATCCTTTTACTTCCCGTCTCTACTTGACCTGTCCTGTCTAAAAAAGACAATAGCTATAAAAATATAATAAAAAAGGATTTTACTAACACTGATCTGGATTTACATAATGGCAGATACTGCCTCACTTCACAGACTGTCATGAAGAAAGTGAATGGAAGGTTCAAAAAGTGAGCTGTACTAGTGAGTATCCTGTAACTCATCTTCTCGTTTCACTGGCTTCTCTGATCACAACAATTCTGTGCTTACTCTCGGGGTGTTTTATTCCAGACAGATCTGCTTTGGACATTGTTGGATGTGTGCTGGCACTTCTCTTCGTGCTTCTCTGCTGCTTCTTCATCTGTAAGTGAGAAGAAAACGATTTAAAACTTGCTTTCAAATGTTACACATCTACACACGGGATGTGGTCGATAATAGTTGAAATATGAGATCTTATGAACATATCTCCAGCAGCCTGTTTCAGAGTAGGCTTAGAGGTGACAGTTCAGACAATTATCTTTCTGCTTTTGATGAACTCTGGCTTTTTACTGCAGATGTTACACAATCACACTAAACAATGAGAGTGTCAGTTAGAGTAGTGTGTTAGTATGTTCCTCTGTTCACTCTCTCAGGTCAAACCTTCCGCTCGGTTCGTGGCTCGAGGCGCGCTGCGTCTGTGCGTGTGCTGCTCGTGTACCCTGCAGTAGACAGTGTGTTTCAGCGCTCTGTGATGCTCCTGGCTGAAAGTCTGCAGAGTCGTGGTGGAGTACGTGTCGTCATCGATGTGTGGGAGAGAAGAAGTGTAGCAGAACAAGGGCCGCTCCGCTGGCTCAACACACAGGCTGACCTCTCAGACAGAGTCCTCCTCATCTCACCACCTCAACGCACATACACGGGTAACAACGTTTGTGTTTCATGCCAGCATCAGTGTATTTGGCTCTCACTCAAGAATCTCTCTCTCTCTCTCTCTCTCTCTCTCTCTCTCTCTCTCTCTCTCTCTCTCTCTCTATATATATATATATATATATATATATATATATATATATATATATATATATATATATATATACATATGCAGTACAGACCAAAAGTTTGGACACACCTTCTCATTCAAAGAGTTTTCTTTATTTTCATGACTATGAATCAAATTTCTTGCCTCATAAATGGGGTTGGGACCATCAGTTGTGTTGTGCAGAAGTCAGGTGGATACACAGCTGATAGTCCTACTGAATAGACTGTTAGAATTTGTATTATGGCAAGAAAAAAGCAGCTAAGTACAGGAAAACGACTGGTCATCATTACTTCAGTAATGGTCAGTCGTCAGAAAAATTGGGAAAACTTTGAAAGTGACCCCAAGTGCAGTCACAAAAACCATCAAGGGCTACAAAGAAACTGGCTCACATGCGGACCGCCCCAGGAAAGGAAGACCAAGAGTCACCTCTGCTGTGGAGGATAAGTTCATCCCAGTCATCAGCCTCAGAAATCACAGGTTAACAGCAGCTCAGATTAGAGACCAGGTCAATGGCACACGGAGTTCTAGTAGCAGACACATCTCTAGAACAACTGTTAAGAGGAGACTGTGTGAATCAGGTCTTCATGGTAGAATATCTGCTAGGAAACCACTGCTAAAGAAAGGCAACAAGCAGAAGACACTTGTTTGTGCTAAAGAACACAAGGAATGGACATTAGACCAGTGGAAATCTGTGCTTTGGTCTGATGAATCCAAATTTGAGATCTTTGGTTCCAACCACCATGTCTTTGTGCGACGCAGAACAGGTGACCGGATGGACTCCACGTGCCTGGTTCCCACCGTGAAGCATAGAGGAGGAGGTGTGATGGTGTGGGGGTGCTTTGCTGGTGACACTGTTGGGGATTTTTTCAAAAATGAAGGTATACTGAACCAGCATTGCTACCAATGCAATCTTGCAGTGGCATGCTACTCCATCCGGATTGCGCTTAGTTGGACCATCATTTATTTTTCAACAGGACAATGACCCCAAACACCCCTCCAGGCTGTGTAAGGGCTATTTGACCAAGAAGGAGAGTGATGGGGTGCTGCGCCAGATGACCTGGCCTCCACAGTCACCGGACCTGAACCCACACGAGATGGTTTAGGGGTGAGCTGCACCGCAGACAGAAGGCAAAAGGGCCAACAAGTGCTAAGCATCTCTCGGGGAACTCCTTTAAGACTGTTGGAAGACCATTTCAGGTGACTACCTCTTGAAGCTCATCAAGAGAATGCCAAGAGTGTGCAAAGCAGTAATCAAAGCAAAAGGTGGCTACTTTGAAGAACCTACAAATATGACATATTTTCAGTAGTTTCACACGTTTTTGTTATGTATATAATTACAGATGTGTTAATTCATAGTTTTGATGCCTTCAGTGTGAATTTACAATTTTCATAGTCATGAAAATAAAGAATTCTCTTTGAATGAGAAGGTGTGTCCAAACTTTTGGTCTGTACTGTATGTGTGTGTATATATATATATATATATATATATATATATATATATATATATATATATATATATATATATATATATATACATATATATATATATTTTTTTATTATTATTTATTTATTTTTTAAATACTTCTCTTTGCAGATGACCTCAAATCCAAACTAGTTCCTGGCGTGCCAGATGACACAGTTTCAGCTTCTGCCAGCAATCTCTTTGCTCTTGCGCTCAACCTCGTTACCAGTGCTGCCCATGACCCACACAGCCGGGACAAGTTCTGGGTCATCAGCCTGGAGCATGATGAGAAGAGTGTGCAGACTGAGCTCAGAGGCTGCAGGATGTTCGTTCTGCCGAGAGACTTGAAGAAGCTCCATCTGCAGCTGTTGAGTGGAGCGATCCAGAGCCCAGTGCTGCCGAGGTGCTTCTACTGCAAAAACACCCTGGAGCAGCTGGAAGTGAATACAGACTTCCCGTCTTGTGTAAAGCGTGTCAGCCTGGCAGAATCAGATGAATAGGCCAAAAATCATTTTCTGTTGTCTTTTTGACTTTGTGTTTACTTTTCAAACATGGTGTGGGGAGGGGGGGGGGGTGTACTCTGAGCTGGTTTATCTGGTTTGCAGTGTCCTGTTTGCAGCGTGGACTATGACCACTTCAACGCATGTGATCTCCTGCAAATGCTGTGATAGAATAAAGCCCCTTTCACACTGCCATTCCTGCAAATACAGGGGTAAAGTGTTCCTGTAATTGTTCCCTGGTCGCTAGATTCTGCACTTTCACACTGCCAGTGATGACCCGGTATATGTGCGTGCTTTCACACACAACCCTTGAAGATCCCGTAACGACACGTGACATCAGCGCGTGACGTGTAATGTACGAGTCGACAACGCTTGGCACGTTATACTTTACCTGAAGCAAGCAAATGATCTCGGCGTCAGCGCGGAAAGTGAGGAACTAACTGATCTCTGCTTCATTACAGTTTGCACATATGTTTTCGTCGTGAATGTTGATCTTCCTTCAAAACAGCCGGTAAAAGAGTCGCGTGATAACGCATGCCATCACTTCGACACGGAATTAGATCTGGCTTTTGTTCACACAGCGCTCGTCCCGGATCGATTACCGCAATGTTACTAGGTCCCCGACCCGGGTTCGATTCGGTAATCAATTCTGGGACGTGGTTGCTTTCACACAGAAGGCGACCAGGCAATGTTACGGGAATATTGTGGGTCCGACGTGCAGTGTGAAAGGGGCTTAACTGATCCATCTCTTTATGGTCTAATAAAGGAAAGTTTTTCATTTTTCTTCAGCTGTGCCTATGGAAGCGTTCTTATGCTGGAATAGAGAATACTAATGATGGTCTACAAACTCATGTAAAACATCACATACGGCTCACAGTCGCCTCCCACTGTAGGCTAAAGTTCAGGCTGATAACTTTAACACTTCTGCTTTGAGCAAATACTGTTTGTGTCACAAATGAACAGCTGAAATTGTTTCTTTTTCTCTTTGGGTTCTGGCTTGCATTTCTTCTGACTTACTCAGGGTCAGTGTTCGAGAAATTTACTTTTGCATTACACTGTGTTACTCCGTAAAAAAAGTAACTAATTGTTTTACTAATTAATGCGTTATATCACTTATGTGTTACGTTTTGTAATCTGGATGGGCTTGCTTGTTAGTTTTTAATATTAAAAAAATTATATTTTTGGCAAATGTGTCATTTTTGCTTACTTATTTTTAAGTAACTCAGATATATTCTTGTAAATTAAAAAAAAAATAATGTATTACTTTACTAGTTACTAATTTACATAACTCACTTTTAATGCATTACTCCCAGCACTGCTCAGTGTCCACATTTCCATTGTGGAAATTCCATTGTGGGGAAGTTGTGGCCTAATGGTTAGAGGGTTGGACTCCCAATCGAAGGGTTGTGGGTTCTAGTCTCGGGCCGGCAGGAATTGTGGGTGGGGGGAGTGCATGAACAGTTCTCTCTCCACCTTCAATACCACGACTTAGGTGCCCTTGAGCAAGGCATCGAACCCCCAACTCCTCCCCGGGCGCCGCAGCATAAATGATGAACACTGCTCCGGGTGTGTGTTCACAGTGTGTGTGTGTGTGTTCACTGCTCCTGGTGTGTGCTCACAGTGTGTGTGTGTTCACTGCTCTGTGTGTGTGCATTTCGGATGGGTTAAATGCAGAGCACGAGTATGGGTCACCATACTTGGCTGAATGTTACGTCACTTTCACTTTCATTTCATCAGCAGCAAAACAATGTCAAATCAACAAACAGACTTTTTTTATGAATGTTTCTGAGGATTAACTCCATTTGGGAGCAGCACTAAACTGACTTCCTGTTTGGTGCTGTATGTGCCAGCATGAACACCAATATAAGACTGTTTTGTGGTTGCAGTGATTTTGAAACTGGACTACATTCAATTACTATGTTCAACTCAGAGGACTGTAAGAGACTGTTGTGTTTTTGTGTTCACGGAAACATGGCTCAGCAACAGCATTCCAGACGGCGCTATTCAGCTTGACCAGCTGACGTGCTTTAGAGTGGACAGGAGGAAAAACCCGCGGCGGCGGGCTTTAGGGCTGTCAACTAATATTCTAAATTAGAATATATATTCGAATAGTTTTTAAAAACAAATTTCAAAGGTGAAAATTTATATTTGAATAAAAATAAAAACAATTTGAAAAAAAAACGCCTGCGGCAGTAGAGGCATGGCTGTCTGCTTTGCGAGTGGGCACACTAGCGCACCTGAGGGTTCAGGGACAGGTCACAAGAGTCGCACTGTCTGGCACAGCATCACTGCTGAAAGTTGATGCGTCCTCATGGAAGATAGCAGCAAGTGCAGAGCCCAACTCGACCGCAGCAGAGAAAGCGAGGTAAAATTGTTGACCCGCGAGATAAAGTTGTATGCAAGCTATTCAAGATACAGTTAGCATACCATTCAACCATGAGGTCACATCTCAAAAATGTGCACCCAAATGAGCATGGCATAATGTGTGGAACTCCAGCTAAACAGTTACGTCTTGACACTTAACGTTACTTTGCATCGCCCGCCACAAGCTCTTTGTCTGCAACATGACAAGAGGCCATAACGGATAAAATAATTTCGTTCAGTAAGGACATAAGACCGATCAGTATCGCGGGTGGGGCACGCTTCAGGGAGTTCTGTCAAGCAATGGAAGTGAGGGTTGATTATTTATCGTTTCATGTCAAGGAAAAGTTCCATGTTTACCACAGCACAGCACGGCTTGCTCGGAGCATTCAGTGCCAGTTCTATATGCTGTAAAACTTCAATTAGTATTAATAATATTTGTTTCAATCACTGAATGAAGCCTGCTATATTTGGGACAGAATTCGCGACCTTAAATTGCTTGCACAAAACTCTTGATCAGCACCGAAATTTTTTTTTCTTCATTTAAACCGTTATGCGCAGAGACGGTGATAGAGAACGTGAGGTCTGCAGTCTTGGCCAATAGTTGATTTCCTTGTTTTCGTGTAGGTAATACTTTGTCAAATATGTTTAAACTTAAATAGACTACCTATACAAGTAGTTGTCTCTTTGTATTATTTTGTCCTGTTATAGACGTAATGCGTGTCATTGACAACATGCGCCTCAAGATGTTCGAATAGTTCGAATATTCGTGTTTTTTTTAGAAGGAATATTGAACGTCATTTTCGAGCAATTTTGACAGGCCTAGCGGGCTTTGTGTTTACATCAATGACGCGTGGTGCCACGATACTGTTGTGTTCTGCAAACACCGCTCACCCCTGGTGGAGTTTATGATTATTAAGTGCCGACCATTCTATCTGCCAAGGGAATATACTGCTATACTGCTCATTTCGGTTTACATTCCCCCGATCAACATCACCAGCAACAGGAACGACGCACTTAATGAACTGTACCAGCACATCAGTGAGCAGCAGACAGCACACCCCAATGCTTTTCTCATCATAGCTGGGGATTTCAACCATGCTGACATAAAGAGTGTGTTTCCAAAAATACACCAACACATTAACTTTCCAACATGAGGTAATAACATTTTGGACTTTGTTTACACCACATAGAGAGGAGCATACAAAGCCCTCCCCTACCTCGGAGCCTCAGACATCACTGTCATGCTAATGCCTGCATACAGACCACTCATTAAAGTCGCCAAACCAGTTCACAAACAGATTAAAGTGTGGCCAGAAGGATCATCAGGGGTTCTTCAAGAATGCTTCAACACAACTGACTGGGACATGTTTAAGCAGGCTGCCACATGCAATAACACCACTGACCTCCAGGAGTACTCAGAGACTGTCACTGCCTACATCAACAAGTGTATTGATGATGTAACAGCCACAAAAACCATCACTGTCTGGGCCAATCAGAAGCCGTGGATGACAGGGGATGTCTACAGACTCCTGAAGACGCTGAACGCTGCCTTCAGAGCTGGAGATGAGGTGGGCCTGAGAACAGCCAGGGCCAACCTGTCCCGCGGCATCAGAGAGGCTAAGAGACAGCACTCCAGGAGGATAGCCCATCAATTCAGCGACAGCAGAGACACTAGGAGCCTGTGGCAGGGGATACAGACCATTACGGACTACAAGCCCCCACCACGGACCTGTGACAACAACATCTCTCTGCTGAACGAGCTGAACATCTTCTTCACTCACTTTGAGAACCACAACAGCACCACTGCACAGAAGACTCCACCTCCTCCCGGCGACCAGGTGATGACGCTGACCCCAGACAGTGTGAGGAGATCCTTCAGCAGGATCAATGCCCGCAAAGCTCCGGGTCCTAACAACATCCCTGGGCGTGTACTGAGAGACTGTGCAGCAGAACTCACTGATGTCATTTTCAACATCTCACTGAGTCAGGCTGTTGTTCGAACAGTAGCTTCTTTATCAATGAATGTTTGTGTCTTACCCTCCTTGTGAAGGGTGTCAATAACTGTCAGATCAGTCTTCCCTATGATCGTGTAGCCCAGTGGACCAAATTGAGAGACTGTTTTGAAGGCTCAGGAAACCTTTGTGGGGGTTTTGAGTTGATTAGCTGACTGGCATGTCACCATATTCTAATTTAATAGATGCACCTGTATCTAGAGATCAGAGCGACAGCAAGATGGATCACGAGGACCAGTTTCCGCCGCTCGCGCATGCGCACTGTGTTATTCCAACTCGAGAAACCTCTTATTAAGTATTTTTATGGTGCCCCACAAGTTCTTCGTAACTCGCATCTTAAAGACAGTGATTTAACACGAGAACATTAGTTTAATGAGTAACCCTAGCTGTACGCCGCGAGCCATAACGAGTCCCACTACGGCGAAGGACGACCTCGTGAATATTAATGAGCGTTGCTAGGTAACCTTTCTGGAACGTCACCTTATTAGTATTCAAGAGCCAGTCCTTCGCCGTAGTGCGGTTGGTGAAGGGCAGCGGTGACGCGGCGGCGCGTGGGCGTGTCCAGCCGAGCCCACTGCTGCTAGCTCCACTAACGTTAGCGCGCTTCTGTTCAGATTTCCGCCCGAACCGAACTGTGTCGATGCTTTCCTCCCCGTGTTTCCGTCTGGACTGATTCGCGGAAGGTTCGTAAAGCTCTGGTCCGATGGATGTCCGGTGACGCGCCCGTCGCAGCGCAGCGCTGTATTAACCGCCCGTGAGCCCGTGAAGCACGTTCATCGGTGGTCCGGCGAAGCTCTCGCGGAAGCATTGATGTTGTCGACAGGTAAGCGCGCACGGGATGACACGAGCTGGTCGCGCGCGTCACATAACGGGGTCTTGGCCGTGGACGCGCAGAACAAGGCTGGCTCTTTCGTTAAAATCCTCACAGTAATTGGCAAGGTTTACTTCTAAAGGGATTTATTAAACCCATATCTATTGATTATGTGTCACATAGTCAACGATCAGTACAGTCAGTACATGAGGGAGCAGCGCCTCTGATAATAAACACATCATCACAAGATCATATTTACACATCTGTCGTCATCCCTGTAGCTCTCTGATATACACTCTCTGTGTTGTTGTGATTTGTTTGTGTGTGCAGTGCGTGTTTACACTGGTATAGTGACGGTATTACTAGGGTACTACTGAGTGATCACTACATCTATCTATCTATCTATCTATCTATCTATCTATCTATCTGTCTGTCTGTCTGTCTGTCTGTCATTGCATTCTCGTGTGACTCAAATAATAACATGGTGTGTGTGTGTGTGTGTGTGTGTGTGTAAAAGATGTGGTGTTTGTGTTTGTGTGCTTGTGATGTGATTTGTGTGTGAATCTCTCAGATAAAGTACACCCTCAGATGTAGATCAGTGCTGTTACAGTGATGATTTCAGGGTGTTTCGTCTGGATCTGATTCCTCACAAACACACAGTGAAAGGGCAGGAGGTCGGTGAAGCTATATGTTTTTATGAAGTTGACGAATCAGAAACACTTAAAGGGTTAGTTCACCCAAATAGCAAAATTATGTAATTAATACCTCACCCTCATATTGTTCCAAACCCGTGAGACCAAAATGATTCTGGTGCACAGAATCAGTTCAGAATCAATCACCAAAAGAATCAGTTCAGTTCAGACGCTCCGTGTGTCGTTCTGCTTCTCGCTGAATCACACATGCGCAGTATCATCAGCTCCTCGGTTCACGACTCGGACGCGTCTGACAGATACGGTTCTTCACTCGTGAACGAGTCAATGTTTTGTTCGTTATCTGGCTCGGCTCGGTGTTCATCTTCAGTTCTCTCTTCACAGCAGTTCAGTCAGTGTACTGTTTGAGTAAATGAATTACTCCGGGATATTGGTTTGTTTGAACTCAGAGGGAGTGTCAGACACATTAAACAAGTTAACAGCTTAAGTCATTTGTGGATTAATGCGTATTAGAGATGCGAACCATTTAAAACGATTCAGTTCAATTTGGTGAACTGAATGATTCGTTCATGAACCGGATATCCAGACTGCTTTGATTTGATCTCTCTCACAACAGACACGGAAGAGAAGACAATGCTGAATAAAGTCGTCGTTTTTGCTATTTTTGGACCAAAATGTATTTTCGATGCTTCAAAATATTCTAACTGATCCTCTGATGTCACATGGACTACTTTGATGATGTTTTTCTTACCTTTCTGGACATGGACAGTAGACCGTACACACAGCTTCAATGGAGGGACTGAGAGCTCTCGGACCAAATCTAAAATATCTTAAACTGTGTTCAGAAGATGAACTGAGGTCTCATGGGTTTGGAACAATATGAGGGTGAGTTATTAATGACATAATTTAGCTATCTGGGTGAACTAAGCCTTTAATATGTGCCAGTGGAACAGCAGATTAAGGTCAGTGACCCCGTGGTGTGCAGCAGCAGTGTGTCTCCAGACACGTCATCATCTGACACCCTCAGAAGAAAGAGCGGGTCACGCCTCACACCCTGTTAAAACTACTTCACCCAGACATGAGGCTTGTCCTGATTTACCCGTGGCCCTGCTCACTCCTGTATGAACATGTGTCTTCAGTAGGGCTGCACCCTTCATAGTGCACTAAACGGACATGAGCACTTCTAGATCCTTCCCTCTTCTGTCATCAGACTCTAGATCACCTTCAGGAGAAAGATGGATGAGTACGAGTGAATGGATGAATACCTCCACACTGTCTGCTGTATTCATGTAATTTAGTCATGTCTCGTGTGCTGTGTTTCCAGCTGATCCAACTAGGCCTGTCACCATAACAGCTTTAGTTGTGTGATATACTGCCCTGGAAATAACTGCCATAAACACATTATTGTCATCTTAAGACCATTTTATAACAGCATCATAATGCAGGAAGGCCTACACTTTCAAATAACAACAAACCTTTCATTCTTAACAATATTTAGATCATGCAAATTGAGTATCAAAATATTAGACGCATTAAAAAGCCTGAATGAATTGTAAATAAATATTTAAAAAAAAAAAGTGCAAAGTAACACAAATGCACAAATAATTTGATTTTCCATCTACCACCAAACAGTTTTGAGCTCATGTACATATATTGATAATTATATTTTCAAGAGCACCCCATCCTAAAGTCAACAAGAGTTGTCACTCTTTTAGGAAATGCAGCCCTGTTTTAAAGCTGTGCAGATGCGTTCAGTAATATCTCTGTATCTAAACATGTTTCCAGCAGCATCGTGTTTGCTCTCGAATCAGAGCGCTGTGATTCGGAGGATGATTCGAGCGCTGTGAAACACACGGCCTGTGAGGGGTTCACGATGGAGAGAACACTGTACATGTTGATGAGGTTTACTGGGTGTCCTCTGCTCATGGTGGCTCTCTTGTAGGGCTGGGATAAACGATTATTTTTTAAACGATTATTTTTTCGATGCATCGATTAATCTAACGATTGTTTTTTCCCCAGTCCGATTCGATTATCGATTATCTCCCCATTAATTGACTAATAGCAATTTATACATGTGGATTTACATATCTGAATGAAAAAAACATGAATTCCTTAACATTGCAATATATGTTTATTGCTCTTAAAATTCCAAAATAAAACATTATACAAGTGCAAAGTAATGCTTTTCTTAGTCAGAGGTATCATTCAATAAAACCTTGAAGCCTTTAAAACACAAAGGCCTAGGTTACTGAAAAAGCGCCTCTCTTTCTTTCTCTCTCTCTCACAAACACACACATACAGTTAATTAGTAATTAATTACACAGAAAACATACACTGTAGCCTAAAACCTTTTCTAGTCAACGTATCATAGCCTTCATTGTCATCGATTACGTCGACACGTTGTCCCAGCCCAACTCTCTTGGCATCTGATGCACAATGCATATATCCACAGCAGTCAGTGTGAATGGCTGAATGTATGAGGTGAGTGTTTCATCAGAGCGGGAGCATCGGTGAAGTGTGACTCCGAGTGGTGGAGGGTTGATGTAATCCTCCTTCAGTGTGTGGATTGATTTCTCTCTCCTCTCTTCTGTAGACTGTGCCGGGTCAGCATGTGCCTGATGAACTCCAGCTCCAGCTCGCTCTGTCAGAGGTGCACTGGGCAGCACTTTTTGTTGATCGAAGTGCGACACAGATACATGTCATCATGCCATTTATATTTCTTTGATCTGCATGGAGCATGCTGGGTTTTTACCTTCTTATGTTATTGCACGAGTTAAATGTGCACAGTGTATTTGGTATGAATGTGGTGTGACTTCAAATCATCCGGTCCAGTCACTGTGAGTCTGTCCTAACTGAGGAAGTGTTGATGATGTCCTGACCTTTGTTCCACTACTGGCTCTGGTGCATGTACACTTGGGAATAGAGGAAGTTGTCTTATGGGAAGGGAGCACTTCCTGTTTTAGTTTGGTCAGACTGCTGACATGACATGTTGACCTTGCAATCCACATCCAGCTTTAGCAAAGCAGGATTATCAATATGATATTTATGGTGTAAAATACATTGATGCATTGATTTTGTTGTAATAATTCATTGAAATGATTATAGAATTCTGTATTCTAGTATTGTCTATTTGTCAGGGGTTTGCACTATGACTTTGTTTTATGTTTGTTTCTTGTGTCTAGTGTCAGCACATGGCCTTGATAGTTTTCTCGGCCATGTGCTCCTTTAACCCCTCCTCCTTGTTTCCTCTTTACCACACCCTCTTGTTACCCTAGTTGTTCTAATTGTGCTCACCTGTCCCTCATGTATTTTCCTCCCTATTTATAGTGCACCTTACCCTTTTGTGTTTGCTGGTCTGTGGTCATTCTCACCCCTCTGTCTCTGTCTGAATATGTGTCCGTGTCTCCCTGTCTGTCTTGTTGGTCTTGTGGCCTTGTTTTGTCTAGTCCTTGTGACTCTATGTTTTTGTCTTGCTCCTTGTTTAGTAATTTGTTTGTTTTTGCCCTTTGCTTTCATTTGTAATATTTATTTAGTTTTCTAGGTTTGATTCTTGGTTTTGTTAGCTCATTCTCTTAAATTGGTTTAATTGGTAATTTCTTATTTTGTTACTTTACTTTTATTAGTTCATTGGTTTATATTCTTTTGTCTTGGATTAAACTTGTGTTTTTGTGGAGCTTTGTCCTGTCTAGTCTTGTGTTGGAGTTCCTGACCTGTCCCCGTGTGTCGTGTCCTGGTTCTTCCTGCCTGACATTTGCTCCTTCCCAGATCCCTGACATTACGGACCAGCCAAAGTCAGGACCCAGTCTCTTGATGTGGCTGAATATGTGTCTGTGTCTCCCTGTCTGGTTGGTCTTGTGTCCTTGTCTAGTCCTTGTAGTTCTATATTTTTTTTTTTGTCTTGCTCCTTGTTTTAGTAATGTGTTTATTCTTGCTTTTGAGTTTATTTGTAATATTAAGTTAGTTTTTCTAGTCTTGATTCTTGGTTTTGTTTGATTTATTCTTTTAAGTTGGTTAAATTTGTAATTTTTCTTATTTTTTTTACTCAACCTTATATTGGTTTATGTTTTCCTTGTCTTGAGTATATTTTGTGTTTTTGTGGAGCCATGTCCTGTCCTGGTTCTTCCTGCCTGGCATTTGGTCCGTCTCAGAGTCTGTGGTCCCTAGCTGTTCCTGTTTGTTCCTGTTGTGGTGTCTGTTGTGCACTTCACTACCTCTTGTATCAGTCTGTCTTGTCAATAAAACCTTGTTATCTCACTGCAATTGGGTCCTCCTTCCCAGATCCCTGACACTATTTTAGTGGTTGACTGATATATAGCCAAGGCTGATATACGAGCCGATATTTGTCGATTGATTTTATATAACTAGGTATAGAAAGGTGAATATTATAATACTTTCTCGTTTGCCATCAGCATTCAGTAAATGGGCATTTATATAATTAAAGCAAATCTTTGAGTGACTAATGAACATTTAATGCTGTGCTTTATGTATTTGCCCACTGTCATATTCATGTCACTTTCTCTGTGTGTTAAATGAGTGTTATCCTGGCTTTATCTGGGAAATATGATTCCCAGCGCACACAAACTTCCCAGAATACTGAGAGCTCTGGTCACTTATGAAAAATACTTCACCTGTCATAAGTGTTTATTTTACACTTTTATTTTTTAATCCTTTTTCAAATGATTTCAAATTTCTTAAATATTAATAAAAAAAATAAAAATAATATTGGCTTTATATGGGCTTTCCAAGACATGGGCGTCAGCTGTCAGAGAACACCCATTGACTCTAGTGTGATTACACAGCTGAGCGGAGCACAGGAAGTACATGTGTCCTATAAATGAATACAGTTCGGATTTCTTTCTTTTTTTTCTGTTTAGTGAAAGGTGAACAGCTTGCACGTGGTCTGCTCTGACTGTGTGTCATACACCGCTGACTGTGTTCAGTCTGATTCAGATTCTCAAGGCTTCGTTTGAACATTTATGAATAGCATGCATTTATGGATCAGAGCATTTAAAGCAGGATTTATTGGTGAATCAGTCTTCTGCTTCTGCCAGATCATGCTTCGTTTAAGTTTTAGACCAATGAGCAGTGCGTCAAACATAGACACTAAGCCACTGATAAAATGTGAGAAGGATATTACAGTAGATGACAAATCCCATAAAAACACTGGAGTCATGAGAATATGAGGCAGGAGAGAGCACACAGACGGCTTGAATGATCAAATACAGGCTTGAGAAACCAATCACTAATGCATTTATTGATGTTATACCAGCAGAATAAACTTCACAGCACAAACAGTCTCTTTTTAAAGCAGTACAACACATTCCCAAACCTTCTTACTTCTCCTGTGTGAGTGGAGCAAGACATGTAGTGAGAGAAATGTAGTCTCTTTAAAGCAATCTCTGACATGTATAAAGCTGAATCTGGAGGATCACTGTTAAACATCATGATATCACACAGCCTTTAACTCTCTCTCATCATTGACCTGACAGAGATGTTTCTGTAGAGCTGCTCTGAGAGTGTGTGTGTGTGTGTGTGTTTCAGTGAGCCCTGACCCGAGTGCCGAGAGCGCGGGCCGAGCGCACCGTAAGCCCAGCGAGGGTCAGCCGGAGCGCAGCAGCATGGAGGTGGGCATGAGGGTGGTGCGCGGTCTGGACTGGAAGTGGGGGAACCAGGATGAAGGAGAGGGGCACGTGGGCACGGTGGTGGAGATCGGCCGGCAGGGCAGCACAACTACACCCGACAGGACTGTGGTGGTGCAGTGGGACAGCGGCACTCGCACTAACTACCGCACGGGATACCAGAGCGCCTACGACCTGCTGCTGTACGACAACGCTCAGATCGGTGAGAGCCCTGCCCCTCATCATCACAGAGCTGTGTGTGGTCACCTCTACACTGGCACCGAGAGGACAACATACACCATGAATAATACATCACACGTCCAACAGTCACCAAGAACTACTCACAGTCTATAAATATACAACATTCTCCACAGAACAGCGTCGTAATGCAGCATGGAGAGCAAGGGTCAAATAAATCAGGCACATACGAGATGAGATGAACGAGAGCAATGTCTGTCTGTCTGTATTACCTTTGTCTTTCCTTCCTTCCTTCCTCTCTATCTTCAGCTCTTGTGTTTGTGATGATGGAGTGAAGTCTCCTGATTCAGATGACTTCATTCTGTTCATCTTCAGTTTAATACTTTGGTGTGTACCTTTCTTCCTGGTAGGTGTCCGACACTCAAACATCATCTGTGACAGCTGTAAGAAGCACGGCATCATGGGAATGCGCTGGAAGTGTAAGGTGTGTTTCGACTATGACCTGTGCACTCAGTGCTACATGAACAACAAGCACGAGCTGACGCACGCCTTCGAGCGCTACGAGACGGCACATTCACACCCGTGAGTGACCCGCTCATGCCCTTACACACCAGAATTACCCATGAGCCTCGAGGCTCAGCTCACAGAGTCTCTCTGACATCAGCAGTGAGACTTGACACACACGAGGAGGCCTAATATGGGATTAGAATCCCGCCAAATGTATTGCAGTCACAGATCGAAAAATAATAAGCATAAATAAAATATTTAAAAACACGTGTAAAATAATGATGAACAAAACCGAAAAAACAAATGCATTTTTTAAAATAACAAACAGCGCAGTCATGGATTACACAAAACTGAAACATGAGTTCTGAATTTTCCAAATCGCAAACAAAATCAGGTTTCCTGCTCATATGTTATTTTTTTGTGTGCTTGTGTTTTTTTTCCCCTTTGCTCTTGTTTCCACGTTCTGCGCTTGCGTTTCTAAAAGTTGCAGTTTGAGTTTCATGTAAATCAGGGCAGGCTTCAGCGTCACCATTGGCCACAAGTTCTAGATTGACAGCTGCTCCTCTAGCCAATCAGTTCAAGGGGGCGTTGACGTCACTCCAATGCGACTCGTGGCTGCTGTGGCAGGTGTGTGAAGATGATAACCAGCGTCAGCAGACAAATCCCGGATGATCTCAGGTGATTAGCCATAAATATGTTGTTAGTGGGTGACAGAAACATTCCCTTTGTGTATTATGATATATTCTGCAAGCACTATGTAGTCCGAGTTGGCCAATATCCTGTTAACACGTGTCTTGTTAGTTTTTACCAATACTTTATATTTGAGGCAGTTGGGCTGCATGATAAATCACACGCAATATTTAATTTATCTTGTCAGTAAAGCCGGTTGTGTAATCAGCGGTAAATCTCCATCACCTGCACGCTTTCACAAGGAGCAGCATTGTCACCCACTAACAAAATATTTAAGACCAATTACCTGAGATCGTCCGGGATTTGCCTGCTGACGCTGGTTATCCATCTTCACACTAGAGACTCACATTGATTGTAAACAAAATCACTATCACGGGATTGGGACAGGACGGGGAAAAATGTTGGTGGGACCTGGAATCGTAATAACACTTTGATCCCCAACTTTCTACACAAATATAGCCTACCTTTTAAATAAATAAAGTATAAACTATAGGCTTATATTTTAATTTTGAACTCAATTGTACTCACCCTGTGTCTGTATGCTGTCCTCCTGTTTGCTCTGGTGTGGCTGATAAAGGACAGATCGGTAACGGCTGGTCTATGTGGTACAGTAGCCTACATCGGGCAGTACATCCAGAAGCTCACCTATCATTCATAGACCTCAAATATAGCTTTTCATCGAAAAGATGTCTGTAGTAATAACTTTATATGGCCGTTCAATCTAATGTTGACCTATAGAAATGTGTGCTATTGAAGTGTGTGTGGAGCAGGACAGCAGGACAGATGGAGGCACGTGTGCTCTCACTTGCTCTTAAAATGTGAACTTGAGCGAGAAACTCCATCTATGAAAAATAAATCTATAGAGAGTGCCACTCTCAGGGAGCAATGTCTATGCTCAAATGAAAAAGAATAAAATAAAAAACGTGTGTGAAATGCACATTGTGCATTGTTTAAGACTGCTTTCAGTTCAATAAAATAACAAAAACCACTCCTGTGTCACCATCACCCTCTACTTCTCACACACACCTGCCACAGCAGCCACGAGTCGCATTGGAGTGATGTCAACGCCCCCCTGAACTGATTGGCTAGAGGAGCAGCTGTCAATCTAGAACTTGTGGCCAATGGTGACGCTGAAGCCTGCCCTGATTTACATGAAACTCAAGCTGCAACTTTTAGAAACGCAAGAACAGAACGTGGAAACAAGAGCAAAGGGGGAAAAAGCACAAGCACACAAATAAATAACATATGAGCAGGAAACCTGATTTTGTTTGCGATTTGGAAAATGTTGAATTCATGTTTCAGTTTTGTGCAATATAATTTTAAATGCGTTTACATTTTTGATTTACATACATTTGGCGGGAAAATAATCCCATAGCCTAACTCTGAAAGTTCCTTCTAATAGAGTAACACAACATTCATACACATAAAAAATGAGAAAGATATCCTTGACAGTTCAAATAATAAAAAAGCCCTCATGTAGATTCTTAATAAATTACAAAATAAGAGCCTCACTTCTGCTTTTAAACCCTCCAGGACTTTTTCCTCATGTATTTGAATTTGAACTATTTCTGTAAACACAAACAAACACTTGATATTTGATGCAGTGTTGTCTCTCGAGTAGATTTATTTAGTTTCAAGGATATTTGTACTCTAAATCAGGAAATATAAAGACTAGATAAGACTGATCTTTTCAATGCTTTTTCAATGTTTATTCTCAGAGGTGATGCTTTGGTTTGGTTTTGGCTTTTGGACAGGAACTCAAATCTGTTGATAACCGTTCAGTGATAATATTAAAAATATCCAAGCTAGTCTGTAGTCTCAGATGTGCTGTCTGCCTTGGTACACGATTAAAAAGAGGCCAAGGTGTGTGAGTGTGTGTGTGTGTGTGTGTGTGTGTGTGTGTGTGTGTTGGTCCAGAACACACACACACACACACACGCACACACACACCAGCAGGTGCTTAAAGGCATAAACAGGAAGTAGTTTGGATTATCTCTAGGGATGTGTAGCTATATCTTGACAGTTTTTGTTTGGTCAGAGGAAACTGTTCAGTTCTCCGCAGAACAGTTCAGGTTCAGGAAACAGAACTGATTCTTCTTTCATCACGTATCACGATCTGAACACCATCAGTTCCTCTGTTTGGTCCTGAAGGACATGACTTGAATGAGATGTGAGATCTGAAGACCCATGTGGTCTCTGAGTTTTAGTCAAGTCTCTTTTTGTTTCTTCTCTTCAGAGTTTGTGACAGGATTGGAGCAGAGCTGCTAGGTTTGGATCAAGTGTATTGCAGAAGCTAATCCATGGAGGAAGAGAATGGGAAATGTGGTTCTCTACAGTGTAAAAAGCTGCTAAAAACTCTGTTAGATATGATTCAGATTGGTTTATGCTGGATGTCATTAGGATTCACTTGTGAGTCTTCTGCATTGGATTTGGTAGCTGTGCTTCATTGTTTCTCGGATCACTCTTCAGAAGCACTGGACACAGATTGTATTTCTTGAGCGTGAAGCTGGATGAGTGATGTATTTGTGTGTTTTGTGTTGAGTTCAGCATATGTTCTCCCATATGTTCACCAACACAAGGAACCAAACAACTTAACTTGTAAACTAGCAGCTAGTTGACCTAGCTTCTGTCACGTAGTCTTGTGTCAAACACTGCTACAGGACGCCAGCCACATCTGGAGGGGTCACTCAGTCTTTCTCACTCTAATATTGGAGGAATGATGGGAATATGCAGCTCATTTACTCCCCGAACACATCAGGTCTTTGCTGTAAGGTGTGTGCTGTTATTGGCTGTTATTCCACTGTGTTTAGTGCAGGATCTTTCCCAAGCCTGCTCTATCTTGTTGACATGAGACAGCCGGTCTGTCATTAGCTGTATTGAGAGCATGTGTTTCCAGTTATGCTGCTCTCATACAAAATCTGCCTAACGTCCTCAAGCGAGAAACAATGAGAAACAGTCTCCTCTCGCTGTGAGCATCCTCTCATGACTCTCACGGTGATTTGGACATGGTTCGCCGTCTTTAGCCGCAGGCGGAGCCAGATGATTCAATCTGACGTGATTTACTGTGCATTCAAGCTGTGTTTTCCCTGCAAACCTTTCACTAGAGCTAATGTTAGTTCAGCCAGTTGTGTGTGTGTGTGATTGTGTGTTACTGTGGAAAGTGCTAGAGTATAGAAGTACATTGGGGCTGTCAGAATCATTTTGCTTCAGGAAATTCCACAATGGAATGCAGTCAATCTTTGTCCACCATTTAAATGTGTTTACCTAAAAAAATAAAGGAAGTGCTTTTTTCCTCTCAGTAATTGTCAGGTTCATTGGATTCCAATGCATTTTAATTGGGTGTCAATTTTAATTTCAATATAAAATGAGATGCTTGAGTTCACTAAGAGCTTGGTTGGAAGAGGCAGGCTTCCTCGGGGTCATGACGGTCTCTTCCCTCTCTCACACTCAGAGTGGTCTTGACGCCGAGACAGAACCTGTCCAGAATCATCCTGAGAGGAATCTTCCAGGGGGTGAAGGTGGTCCGGGGACCCGACTGGGACTGGGGAAACCAAGACGGTGAGACACACCTCTCACACTTCACTTCTCTTGAGTTACAGCCGCTCTCCTCTTGATCAGCAGAGCCTCAAAGGCTCATGGGAAGGTTCTGGATCTAGGACACCGAAGCTGAATCCCATCAGGCTAGGCTCTGTGGGACTGTTAGGATGGACAGAAGTCAAATAAAGGTCTTGTCTGATGGAAATAGTTCCAGGATCAGGAATGACAGACTATATTTTTGGCAAGGGAAGTGCCTTTGCTGTTGTTGTTGTTTTTACCTCAGCTGTGCTGGACAGTGTCATGCTGTTCTATCTTCTGTTCCGCTGTGTCTATAAACACTTGCACATGTTCTCGTGTGAAGATATGTTTTATATGATTTTCAACTGTTTAATGACTTTAATGATGAATGAGTCTAAATGTCCATGTGGTGATCATTAGCTGATCCTCTCAGACGTCTGTAGGCCGTGCTTGTGCTTGTTTCTCTGTGTTACGTGTGATCTTTACTGCGTTCTTACTGCTGCTGAACTCGTGTGTGTTAGTTATTAGTGAACATGTCCATATTTCACCCTAAAATCAAAAGAGAAAGTAAGAAATGTTTTCTATTCCACCTGTTCTCAGGACTTTAGCCCATTAAGGTGTTTGAATTATGTGCCCATAGTTTTCATACTGAAAGGTCTTCTCTTACGACTGTTAAGAACAGCTAAAGAAGTATTGAGAGTAGGTTGTGAAAAAATAGCCTTGATTTTCTTCATGCAAAATAATAGAGGTTTACCGATATATCGGCCGATATTTGTATTTTTCAGATATCAGCATTTGCCGATAGGTTTTTCTGCTTGGCCAATGTGTTCGAGGCGGGACTTTTATTTGATACCAATGAGAGCAGCAGCTCTATTATTAATAATAAGCAAACATTATAATATTTTACTGTTGCCATCAGCATTCAGTAAATACGCATTGTAATAATAAAACCTACATATTCATCGGGAAGGAGGAGGCGGGAAACGTCAGACCATCAAAATTAAACTTTAATAATTCAAAATAAACACAAAACATCGCACCAGCCCCTCACGGACGACAAACAAAACATAAAATAAAGCCCAGGCCTGGTCCTCTCTCGTCCTTCACTGTCGTCGCTCCAGTTTTATATCCTTCCATCTCCTCCGTGGGACTCGAGACCGGCGGTGGGGCGCAGGTGTCGCTGATTTCCCAATCATTCCGGCCTCGCTCCTGTTCCCACGACCCTCGGCCCCGCCACACTCGCCACACGCATTTATATGATTTAAACAAATCTTTGAATCAACATTTAATTCCTCAAAACTTGCACACTTAGTTGAACCCAGCTGTGAGATCCTGAGAAGTGTGTATCAGTATGATCACGTGTTCTCTGTGTTTAAATTATTATTATATCAGATTTATATCTGCCCCCTGGTTTCCGAAATATCGACATCGGCTGTCAAAATTTTTTTTTTTTTTCGGTCGACAGCTACAAAATATGGTTGTGTATTTCATGTTTTGATTTTGGGGTAAATCTTTTGATTGATTCATACAACGTTTGTTTTATTTGTTTGTTTGTGAGATTCAGCAGTGTTGTTCTCCTGTATTTGCCGTAGCTTTCTGATTATTGTTGTTCCTTTGCTGTATCTTTTCATTGTGAAGAGGGAAATAATACTTATTTATTGGTTTAGTCATTTACTCTGATCATATCAGGCCATATCTGCTTCCTGGAGTTGATTTTATTCCTTTGATGGTATATTTTCATTCTTTAATTAACATGCAAACACACAGTATTTTCCATCTTCTTCCATTTGTATGAGTGTTCCTCATATAAGCAAATCAACATCAAATTCAAAAACAGCTGTACATAATCAGAGTAGCACAATGATACTGGAGTCATAATTTACTGATTATGTTAATGAGACTCCTGTACATGACCCGCTCTGATCTCTATGCTTGCATGTTGATGTTTACCTGGTTTCCTCCATCTCTCCTGCTGTGTGTGTGTGTGTGTGTGTGTGTGTGTGTGAGAGAGCAGGAGGTGAGGGGAAGGTGGGGAAGGTGGTGGATATTCGTGGATGGGATCAGGAATCAGGTCGAAGCGTGGCTAGTGTCACCTGGTCCAGTGGAACCACAAACGTCTACAGAATGGGCCACAAGGGCAAGGTGGATCTCAAATACGTGTCTGATGTGCAGGGAGGATACTACTACAAGGAACATCTGCCCAAATTAGGTGAGAGCCACCTGTAGCTCAGGAGAATCAGTTCGTTTTGCACAGAGCAAATCATTTACTGCACAAATACAATGAGAGAGAAACATAGCAATGTTTACATCACTTAAAACATTGATTTTATATAAAAAATAGCAGAATTTACATATTATTTTATACAATTATTGCAATAAATTATGCAGTAGAATTTATTCCAATTATTTTGTGTAATATGTTGTATGCCACACACTCCATTTGATTCATTAAATTGTTTTTTGTATGCATGTGTGTTATGCATGAATATGTCTGTGTGTGTGTGTCTGTCTGTGTGCATGCGTGCTTGTGTGTGTTGTGTGTCTGTGTGTGTGTATGTGCGTGCGTGCGTGTGTGTGCGTGTGTGTGTGCGTGTGTGTGTGTCTCTGTGTGTGTGTGTGTGTCTGTGTGTGTGTGTGTGTGTGTGTGTGTGTGTGTGTGTGTCTCTGTGTGTGTGTGTGTGTGTGTGTGTGTGTGTGTGTGTGCAGGCGAGCACGCGGAGCTGCAGCGGCAGGACAGTGCAGACACTCACTCGTTCCAGCAGGGTGATAAGGTCAAGTGTCTTCTGGAGGTGGAGATCCTCAGACAGATGCAGGAGGGGCACGGCGGCTGGAACCCAAAAATGGCAGAGGTGGAAATCAGTTGTGCACTATACAATGAAACTAAATTTAAAATAAGAGTATTGCATGTTCAGTATATTCATTATTCTTAAAGTAACATAAGTTGTGGCCTAATGGTTAGAGGGTTGGATTCCCAATCGAAGGGTTGTGAGTTCTAGTCTCGGGCCGGACGGAATTGTGGGTGGGGGGAGTGCATGTACAGTTCTCTCTCCACCTTCAATACCATGACCTAGGTGCCCTTGAGCAAGGCATCGAACCCCCAACTGCTCCCCGGGCGCCGCAGCATAAATGATGAACACTGCTCCGGGTGTGTGTGTGTGTGTGTGTGTTCACTGCTCTGTGTGTGTGCATTTCGGATGGGTTAAATGCAGAGCACAAATTCTGAGTATGGGTCACCACACTTGGCTGAATGTCACTTCACTTTCACATTGTAATACTTTAGTCTTAATTTCTTCACTTGTGGATGGTATATCCTCAAGCTTTCATCTTCAGATCCAGTGAAATGCTGTAATCATTTGACCTAACCCTTACCTGCAAAACTACAATGAGAGTGAACAGCTTCATTTCAATATTTACATCACTTAAACCATTGATTTCATATAAAATGTCTACTATTAAAATAGTAGAAGAAATGTTCAGTTTAGTGCGCTCTTAAAATGTTCTGCTCAGGAGCACATGTGTTTCTTGGGGAAAAGCTTATGAAGTCTCAGTCATATGAAGTGTTTTGAAGTGCATGTCAGTGCTTGTGTTCTGGTGTTGGCAGTACATCTCTAGGATCGGCAGCGTGCACAGGATCACGGACCGCGGGGACGTGCGCGTCCAGTACAGCAACAACATCCGCTGGACCTTCCACCCCGGAGCACTGACCAAGGCAAGCCCATCACAAACCCCCCGCATTCACCAACATCCTTTCAGAAATAAGTTAAGAAATGTCTTAAGATGAATCCAGAGTAGTTTGTAAGGCTGAGAAGTGTTTGTTCAGGCTGCTGTACACCAGTCTGTCCTCATGGTGAAGCCTGCTAGCTGTGCCTGTGTCTGTCTGCTTCAGTGTCAGATTGTGAGCTGAAGCCTCAGACGCTCTTCAGGAAGTGTGTGTTGCTCTAATGGAGTGGTGTGTGTGCAGGTGAACACGTTTGCCGTGGGGGAGCTGGTGAAGGTGCTGGACGATATTGACAGTGTGAAGAGACTCCAGGTGGGCCATGGAGAGTGGACAGACAGCATGGCTCCAGTAGGTTCAACACACACCTAACAGTGCAAACACTTGGAGTCAAGATCACATTTAATTGTGCCAGGCAATAAACTAACTTCCCCAAAGTTTTTGTGACTGGTTTTAAACAAGTGCCTGTGTGTGTGTGTGTGTGTTCTCAGGCTCTGGGTCAGGTCGGGAAGGTTCTGAAGGTGTATGCAGACGGTGACCTGCGCGTGGCGTTTGGAGGTCAGACGTGGACCTTTAACCCCTCGTGTCTCTCTGCCAAGCGTGGAGAGGTCGACGCCAATCTGATGACCTCGGAGAACTGCAACGAATCAGGAAGTTAGAATTCACAGCTCCTCACTATTTCACTATACTCTATATCATTCCCTTTCATTCGACTTCTCTCTAAGATATAAAGTTTCTTCCACACTGTCCTGCATGATGCCAACGCTTGTTTTTCTCGTTTCAGCACTGTGTGTGGTTTTCAGTGTATTTCTCTCTCTCTCTCTCTCTCTCTCTCTCTCTCTCTCTCCTTCACACGCTGTGGTAGCAATGGATAGTTTGTTATGTTTGATGCATGGTGACATTTTGACTAATTCTGACTGGTTTAGAAGGGTTTGAACTGTGGAACAGTGACATTAAACCCTCCTCTGAACACAGAATGGAAATGTCTCTGTCGTTCAGGTACGGTGATTTCAGTCCTGGAGAAGCTTCTCTCTCAGTCCACGGAGCAGGATCATCCGGGCCGGCTGGTTATCGAGGCGGCTCATGGGAACGCTGTTAAAGTGCGTGAACTGGTGCAAAAATACCCTGAGAAGGTCAGTGCCTCTTAGTCTGATAGAATTTAGTCAAAAGAAACAGGATGTTTGTTTGCATGAGTTATCTTAAGGGAGGGAATCTCCAGACATTTCAAGTTATTTCTGGCTCTCTCTGTCCGAAGGGTTTTAGCCTTTCCCTTTATATCATCAGCACACAGCCCACCAGAGACGGGCTGACGCTGCCCAGCTCAGCTGTTCATCTGTGTTTACAAGGAAAAAGTGTCCTTTCTGTAAGATACTGTAATAGAGACTACGGACAGCTGGACAGAAAGAGTTGATAAAGTTAATAAAGAACAGCCATCTTGGGTGCAATCTATTTCTGACAGAGTCGAGCATACAGTAAGTAGAGAGTGTGGTAGAGGTTAAAGGAATAGTTCAACCAAAAATAAAAGTTTGCGTTATTAAAATGTGCTCTCTCTCAGTTCATCTGAGATCAGGATCAGTTTGTTTCTTCCTTAGATAAGTAGAAATGTAGCATTGCATCAAGTGGAGCTTAAAGCGTTTCCTTGGTCATTGCTATAAACAAAGCACTCATGAACACCGCAGCGGGAGGAGCTTAAAGCGTTTCCTTGGTCACCGCTGTAAACAAAGCACTCATGAACACCGCAGCGGGAGGAGCTTAAAGTGTTTCCTTGGTCACCGCTGTAAACAAAGCACTCATGAACAAGGCAGCGGGAGGAGCTTAAAGCGTTTCCTTGGTCACCGCTGTAAACGAAGCACTCGTGAACACCGCAGCGGGAGGAGCTTAAAGTGTTTCCTTGGTCACCGCTGTAAACAAAGCACTCATGAACACCGCAGCGGGAGGAGCTTAAAGTGTTTCCTTGGTCACCGCTGTAAACAAAGCACTCATGAACAAGGCAGCGGGAGGAGCTTAAAGCGTTTCCTTGGTCACCACTGTAACCAAATCACTCATGAACAAGGCAGCGGGAGGAGCTTAAAGCGTTTCCTTGGTCACCGCTGTAAACAAAGCACTCATGAACAAGGCAGCGGGAGGAGCTTAAAGCGTTTCCTTGGTCACCGCTGTAAACGAAGCACTCATGAACACCGCAGCGGGAGGAGCTTAAAGCGTTTCCTTGGTCACCGCTATAAACGAAGCACTCGTGAACACCGCAGCGGGAGGAGCTTAAAGCGTTTCCTTGGTCACCGCTATAAACGAAGCACTCGTGAACACCGCAGCGGGAGGAGCTTAAAGCGTTTCCTTGGTCACCGCTGTAAACAAATCACTCATGAACAAGGCAGCGGGAGGAGCTTAAAGCGTTTCCTTGGTCACCGCTATAAACAAAGCACTCATGAACACCGCAGCGGGAGGAGCTTAAAGCGTTTCCTTGGTCACCGCAGTAAACGAAGCACTCGTGAACACCGCAGCGGGAGGAGCTTAAAGCGTTTCCTTGGTCACCACTGTAACCAAAGCACTCGTGAACACCGCAGCGGGAGGAGCTTAAAGCGTTTCCTTGGTCACCGCTGTAAACAAAGCACTCGTGAACACCGCAGCGGGAGGAGCTTAAAGCGTTTCCTTGGTCACCGCAGTAAACGAAGCACTCGTGAACACCGCAGCGGGAGGAGCTTAAAGCGTTTCCTTGGTCACCACTGTAACCAAATCACTCATGAACAAGGCAGCGGGAGGAGCTTAAAGCGTTTCCTTGGTCACCACAGTAAACAAAGCACTCGTGAACACCACAGCGGGAGGAGCTTAAAGCGTTTCCTTGGTCACCGCTGTAAACAAAGCACTCATGAACAAGGCAGCAGGAGGAGCTTAAAGCGTTTCCTTGGTCACCGCTGTAAACAAAGCACTCATGAACAAGGCAGCGGGAGGAGCTTAAAGCGTTTCCTTGGTCACCGCAGTAAACGAAGCACTCGTGAACACCGCAGCGGGAGGAGCTTAAAGCGTTTCCTTGGTCACCGCTGTAAACAAAGCACTCATGAACAAGGCAGCGGGAGGAGCTTAAAGCGTTTCCTTGGTCACCGCAGTAAACGAAGCACTCGTGAACACCGCAGCGGGAGGAGCTTAAAGCGTTTCCTTGGTCACCGCTGTAAACAAAGCACTCATGAACACCGCAGCAGGAGGAGCTTAAAGCGTTTCCTTGGTCACCACTGTAACCAAAGCACTCGTGAACACCGCAGCGGGAGGAGCTTAAAGCGTTTCCTTGGTCACCGCTATAAACAAAGTGTTACCTTGGTCACCGCCTAAACAAAGGACTCGTGAACACCACAGCGGGTGGAGCTTAAAGTGTTTTCAAGGTTACAGCTGTAAACAAAGCAGTGCTGTACTTTTGAACTTTAATATGCCTTATAGAGAGCAAGATAAAAAGAAAAAAAAACACCTAACTTTTCTAAAGACTGTAAGTTCCCCTCAGACATACATTCATCCTAGCCCTAACTGAATCATGATTTGTTTAGCATTTCAACTGATTTGAATCATCACATATTTGAATCGATCTTCAACCGGCTCGCGGTTAATCATCACATCCCTATAATCCGTAATAACGCTTCCTAAAGTGAAAAACATTAATTTATGAGTGGTGTGGATTACTTGTGGATTATTGTGATGTTTTTATCAGACTCTCATTCTGACGGCACCCATTCACTGCAGAGCATCCATTGATGAGACACTGATGCAGTGCTACATTTCTACAAACCTGATGAAGACACAAACTCATTGACATCTCTGACCTGATGTTCTGCACGTTTTCCTCTTTTGTGTGATCTCTTGATTAAGTAGGCTGATCGGGCAGGTAGATGGGGTGAAGTGATGTCAGAAGTGTATTTGACCGAGGGCTGTGTGTGACTGTGTTCAGGTGGATATTAAGAACCAGGGGAAGACGGCTCTGCAGGTGGCTGCTCATCAGGGGCATGTGGAGGTGGTGAAGGCTCTTCTTCAGGCTAACAGCAGTATTGAAGCTAAAGATGAAGATGGAGACGCTGTTCTACATTACACAGCATTCGGGTGAGGGCCAGTGCTTATTCCTGACCTCCACAGCTGGTTATTACCTACACTTATAAGAACAGGCCATGTGTACGTTCCCCAGTATTAGATGCAGGACATCCTGTGCAAACAGAAATGTTGTACTGTGCTTGTCCTCAGTTAGCTGTATTTAACTCATTAAGATGAAGACACACTCCAGAGACACAGAGCATGTTTACATGTGCAGTCTGCACTGTACCTGATTACTTAAAGGATTAAATACAAGCGTCACAACACACACTGTGCCAGGGCGAACTGTAATCTGATTCATGTTTATACAGCTAGAGCAAAACCAAGCCACAGTGGCATTATCTAGCTCTGTTAAAACTCCACTAAATCATGATGCTTTTAAACTTCTAAAGTAGATGTGAAGGCATTTCTATTGCTGGTGGATTGATGTCTTTGGGCTCTAGTGGTTGACACAGTGATGGACATCATCTGGCCGGTCCAGAGCAGCTGCACTTCACATTATTTCCAAGAAGAGATGATTTGGGCCATTTGACGTGATTCTGACTGATGTAGCTTCATCACTAGCTCCCCACACGGGTTTAGTTTAGAGCATTTAGCTGATTTGTGTGAACTTTAATAGTGTGAACAAAACTACACAGGCCAAAAGAAATATGAGGATAAATATTTAATTATTATTAATTATAATTATTAGTGGCTGACTCGCTGGTCATTTCGGTGTAGTTTTAGGGAGTATGATATGATATGATACGATATAGCACTTTATTGTCAGACAAGTTTGACATTTTTCTTGCATCACAGTATATATGTTTACAACAATCGACATCCTTTAAACAATTACATGCACTTCATCCACACAAGAACAGAAACACATGATCCATTTCACTCCCTTAAACATTACATTCTACCCTACCCTCCTACTACACCTATACACCATGTTCACAATACTCGAGATTTTTTAATAAGTTTCTCATTCAACTATAGGATTCCCTGATGCACAAACAATGTTTCAGCCTAACTTTGTTAAACCTTGAGACTCTGTACCTCTGGTTTGATGGTAGTAATTCAAGCTCATCATGAAACTCAAGGGGCTGACCGAAAACCTTGAGCACATTTTTAATTGATTAAACAACCTACCCTAACTACAGCATGCCATTCTTTCACCGTAGTAAATTCAGTATTGTTCACTGGGTTTAGAAAAGAATCAGCCCCCTTTAAAATCATAGATTATTGTTTTCTTATTTCTGACCTGTTGGTGTTGTATCTACAGTAAATACAGCTGGATAAAACGAGATCTGTCTGTATTTTCCTCCGTGTGTTCCTCTGGATGCTGTGGTTTGTGTGCAGGAATCAGGCAGAGATCGCACGTTTGCTGCTCAGTAAAGGAGCCAGTGTGAACCTGCTGAATAACTCCATGTGTACGCCGCTGCACATCGCTGTCAATAAAGGCTTCACGGATGTGGTGAGAGTGTTGACGGAGCACTCGGCAGACATCAACCTGCAGGTTAGACACTAACACCCCTCACACGCCTGGGGAGCTGGATCAGTCATCTGTGAGGAGGCCTTTTGTGATCGAGTAGTGCAGTATCCCTGTAACGTTTCTGTAAAATTAGAATGAGCCGAAACTAGATTAGCCAGTGTTGACTAACATCATGTTTCTGTGTGTTATCAGGATTCGTATGGAGATACACCCTTACACGACGCCATCGCTAAAGACTTCAGGAGCATCATTGAGATTCTGGCTGTGGTGCCCAGCATTGATTTCACACAGCAGAACAACCGCGGCTTCAACCTGCTGCAGCACGCCGCTCTGAAGGGCAACAAACTGTGAGTGTCCAGCCGTCCTCCTGGAGCTCAGATTGGTCAGCCTGAGCCAAATCACCTAAACTGAGGGTATCTGAAGCCCTCTCTCAGCAGTCACATCTGTACGTGTCTGTAAACGTCCTGAAGGAGCTGCACAGATGTTCCTGTGTTGAGCAGTGTTGAGTAACCTACTCCGTTTAGCTAGTAAATTAAAGCAGTGCTTCATTATTTGTCCTCACTAACCGAGCTTTGCATTTGGTACCCTGCAAACTTAAACGTACAGTATAGTGCATGTCTCTTGATCACACACATACTGTAGACGGCTGTCTCAGTGCAGTATGGGACGTGTTTTGTGCAGTTTCTGAGATCAAATGATGACATTCTGATCATATGGAGGATATGGACAGCCTTCAGTTCCTCTGTGGTGATCCAAATGCAGCTGATTGTTTGTAATAGAGTAAATCCTGAAAGTCTTGTGGCAGTGATAGACGGATCCTGACACTATATAAACACATCCTTCTCTGAAAGTCGCTGTATGCTGGTGTGTGTGTTCCCATGAGGCTTGTACTTGAGCAGATCTTATCCTCTTATCGTTCCACCGTTTCAATTTTGACCATAAGAAACATTCATTTTCTGAGATACTGACCAGAGACAAACAAACTCAGTCTAGTGCCATTCAGTCAGTAGTGGTGATTTTATCAGCTATTTTTAATTTAGTCTTTAGTCTGAGTCCTGTGTCAAATGTAATTTAATTCTTACTGTATAATGGTTCAGATGATTAAAAAATATATATTTTGCTCAATATTAATTGCAATGATAATAATAATAAAACTAACAGCACATTGCACTGCTCACCTGTGTCATAGCTTTATAATAATGATGACTTCTCTTTATCTGTGCTTATTTAGCAGAAATAGCTAGTTCTTCTGTGTTTTGCTGTGAAGTGCTGGTGTGTTGACTAGTTGTAGTGTACACTGAATGCATGGCGTCTGTTTCCAGTGTTTGTAGTGCTTGTTGTTCACAGTGTTGTTACAGCAGCTGTACAGCGCTCAGTGCTGTCCTCAGTACATCTGGACAGTGTCTACACAGTGTTATCTCTGCACCCGTTCACAGAGACTGTACCATGATTTGTGATGGTGGGTGGTGTGGACCAGACTTTAGACCGATAGCCAAAAGTCTGGCTGATTAAACTAGGTTAGGAACTGCCTGTTGTCTTGTAGTCTGTTAGTTTGACCAAGACATCATGATTGTTCAGATTAGATGAGGTGTGTGTGATGTTGCTGATGAACCGTAGGATGTCAACAGTAAAACTTGTTATTCTGGTTATACACAAACACACACACACACACACGCACAGACACACACACACACACACTCACACACGTTTGTTTTTGTGTAAAGTGTGTTCATCCCATAGGTGTAATGGTTTTTATACTGTACAAACTGTATATTCTATGTCCCTTCACCAACCCTACACCTAACCCTAACCCTCACAGGAAACTTTCTGCATTTTTACTTTCTCAAAAAACTCATTCTGTATGATTTATAAGTGTTTTGAGAAATGGGGACATGGGTTATGTCCTCATAAGTCACCCTCTCCTTGTAATACCTGTGTCATACCCATGTCATTATACAGAGTTGTGTCCTGATATGATACAAACACATGCCCACACACACACACATACACAGACAAACACACACACACACACACACACACTCACACAGACAGACAGGGTGGAGGTGTAATCTGCTGTAATGCAGAGCTGCTGAATCCTGTTTGACATCAGCTTCAGAGCAGCACTAATCACAGCACAAACACACGAGGACGAGCTGTGTCTCTGGAGCTCTGGAAGTGACTCAGTCTTTACATTCGGTGGCTCAGGTACTTCTGTATAATGATGATCTCTAGCCAGATTTCCTAGCTGTTCTAGTTTCATGTTTCTCATGTGACAGCTTTTTTCTGACTGTAGGAAAACAGATATAAATGTCAAATGTGATTGAGCGAGTCCTGTTGGCTCTGGATTCCCATTTCTGACACGGTGGGAATCATACGGGGCTGATGGTCTCGGTCTCTGTTTGTGTTCCTCCAGAGCGACGGAGATGATCTTGGCTCGAGCGCGCCAGCTGGCTGACGTTAAGAAGGAAGACGGTTTCTCTGCTCTGCATCTGGCCGCCTTGAACAACCACCGGGATGTAGCTGAGATCCTCCTCAAAGAGGTGTGAGAGATTTAGATCACAATTAACTCCAAAAATTCTGTCTGCTTAAAACATGGACAAAATACATCTACAGTAATACAACTACAATAGAAGTTAGAAAGTGTGCAGCAAATTACAGAACTGCACCGTTTAGGAAGTATAACATTAATACTTCACCATTCCTCAAGTATAAGGTGATTTAATATATCACTTGCCAATACTTTCTATGTAAGGTTATATCCAGACTCTTGTTCTGACTGTCATAAAAAAGGTTTTAGGATAAATCTAAACTCTGACACTTGAATTATATCAGGAACATCAGGATGTTCATCTGTAGAGAGAAGTAGTCATATCTAGAAAGGATCATTTAAACTACTTGAGAGTCATTTTTGTACTTTAGCTGAGAATAACAAAATATGTCTGCTTTTAAACCCTCAGTAAACCCTTGATGTATACACATACTGTAAACACACTTTTTATTAAAGAAAGGTATTTTGTGTTAATGCCACAGGTGTGTTTTGAGGTTTGTTGTGTGTCTGTTATGAGATGACCTGGCTCTTCTAATAGATCATTCATGACTCATGTCTTGTCCTGTGTGCTGCATGTGCTCAGTGCGTGTAATACAGTACGTGTGCTGCCATCTGGTGGCTGCTGGGGTCGCATGTGTTTATTACTTTAGAATGTTTTGTACACATTTAAAGCAGAGAATGGAAGTTTTGAAATATTTATAATACTGGGATTTTTCTTTATTTCAGAATGTATATATTTATTCTAGATCACTAACATCTAAACAGAAGCCTTTAAATAAAACAATATGTAAGCTCAGTTCAGTGTGTCCAACTTTTGATCACCTGTGTATTTGTAACTTCCATAATTCTGCCCTATTTTGCTTTAAGGGTCGTTGTGATGTCAACATTCGCAACAATCGCAATCAGACGCCGCTGCAGCTGGCCGTGACTCAGGGTCACGTGGCTCTCGTGGCCCTGCTGGTGACGGAGGGGGCAGATGTCAATGCAGAGGATGAGGATGGAGACACAGCCATGCACACGGCCCTCAGCCGCCAGCAGCTGGCCTCCGTCATGAGCAGCGGCGAGGGAGAAGGAGCGGTGCTCTACAGCAGGGTAAGATCAGGAGAGAGAGTCTTTATATTTGTTAATGCTCAACACCATTCTTACGAAGTGTTGTCAGTAAAGCTACTGGAATCTTAATTTACCAGTTGCTGATTACGATGCTGACTTTTTTTTTAAAAATGATTGCCATTGCCACATACGTCTCTAGTTTACATATGTAACCCTAGTTCCTCAAGGAAACGAGACGCTGCATCGAAATGCTTTGGGAAACACATCAAGCATTCAAGTGTGGAGCGACTCTGAATATCGTGTGTAATCAGTCCAATGGAAGAGCGTGACGTCACAGGCGGGGTGACCAGGAAGCTATAAAGGCACGAGCCGCGCAGCTGGCGTTAGCTTAGAGTACCAGCAAGCACCGGAAGGGGTGCCCGGGGGTATGGCCTCGAGACGCAGCGTCTCGTTCCCTTGAGGAACTAGGGTTACATACGTAACCTAACGACGTTCCTCTTCAGAAACTCGAGCTGCGTCGAAACGCTTTGGGGAACGAGTACCAATGCTGCCAGGCTACCAAACCCCTGCCTAGTGTGTATCCGAAGAGCACAGCTTAAGATGAGAGGATTGAAGCACCTGGAGTGACTGGCATGTCTAAGCCATAGAATTTTGTGAAAGTAGAAGGCATGGACCGCCCCGCAGCATTGCAGAAGTCCAGCAGGGACACTTGGAGGTCGCCATACCCCGTGTAGAATGAGCCTTGGCTCCCGACAGCGGGAGACCAGGGGACTCATAGCCATAGCCTCGACTATACAACGACTAATAGTCTGCTTAAAAGCAGGAGAACCCCTCTTTGGGGGACTGTAGCATACAAGCAATTGGTCTGTTTTTCTCCACAGGAAAGCTCTGTGGATGTATGCGTCCAGTGCTCGAACTGGACACTTACAATTTAGCTTCGCCTGGTCGGGCTCCCGAAAGGGAGGAGGACAGAAGGCCTGCAGCACTACAGGTTGTGGTGTGACAGAGTGAACCTTAGGAACATATCCTGCTCGAGGGTATATGAACACTTTGGTCATGCCAGGTGCATGTAATGGCCAACAGAAAGGCGGTTTTAAGAGTCAGATGTCTGTCTGAAATATCTTGAATATGCTCAAATGGAGATTTGCACAAAGCCTCTAACACCACAATCAAGTCTCACGGGGGAATACGAGACCGTACTGGAGGTCTCAGCCTCAGCGCACCGCGGAGGAAACGTGTAACTAAGGGTGAAGAGAAAACCATATTTAGGTGAAGAGTTTCCACCTCAGGGTGTACAGTTTCCTCGTTGAGGGAGCTCTGGCTTGGAGGATGGTCTCAATAACCTCGGTTGAGAAGCCTCGGCCAGGTCTGTACCATAGTGTCCAGTCCCAGAGGAGCTGGATGAACTAGAGAGAACCAAAGGGGACATTGTGACGTCTCTTGGGTCGCAGAGAGGTCTACTTGAGCTCTGCCAAAAACTCCATATCTCCACCTCGGGGTGAAGCTTCCATTCCCCGGGCCTCGGCCCCTGCCTCGACAGTATGTCTGCTCCCATATTTAGTTTCCCAGGAATATATACTGCTCTTAATGAGAGGAGTTTGTTCTGGGTCCACACAAGGATCTGGTGCGCCAGCTTGTACAAGGGGCGCAAACACAGACCTTCCTGGGGGTTTATATAAGAGATCACCGATGTGTTGTTGGTGCGCACCAATACATGGTGACCCCTTAGGTCTGGGAGAAAGTGCTTCAGTGCACGATAAACTGCTAGCAACTCTAGAGAATTGATATTCCATGTCAGATGGCGACCACTCCACAGACCACTGGCAGGGTGGCCTCTCATGACCGCATCCCAACCAGTGAGGGATGCATCCGTCGCTAGTATTACACAGCGACAAGGAGCTCCCAGCACCGGGCCCTGATTCAAGAATTAAGGTTTCTTCCACATTTCTAAGGCACGGAGGCAGTGCCGCGTGACCTTGATAGTTCAAAGTGGATTGCCCCGCGGGGAAAATCCCTTGGTCTTGAGCCACCACTGTAGGGGTCTCATGTACATCAGGCCAAGAGGTATCACGTTGGACGCAGCTGCCATCAGACCCAACAATCTCTGAAATTGTTTGACAGTGAGTGACTGGCCTTCTTTGACTCTCTTGACTGCGATGAGGATCGACTCGATACGACCAGGGGACAATCGTGCCTGCATTGTGGTCGAATCACATACTACGCCTAGATAGGTGGTTCTCTGAACTGGAGAAAGTACACTCTTTTTGGCATTCAGTCTCAAACCCAGCTCCCCCATATGTGCGAGGACGACATCTCGATGCCGAACCGCAACCTGCTCTGACTGAGCTAAAATCAACCAATCGTCGATATAGTTGAGAAAGCCGATGCCCGTCATGCGCAGGGGGACCAGAGCTGCATCTACACATTTTGTGAACGTGCGAGGTGAGAGTGCAAGGCCGAAGGGAAGTACTCAATATTGGTTAGCTTCACCCCCGAAAGGGAACCTCAGAAACTTCCTGTATTGTGGAAGGATGGATATGTGGAAGTATGCATCTTTGAGATCTATTGTGACAAACCAGTCTTCGGACCTGATCTGAGATACAACATGCTTGATCGTGAGCATTTTGAACTTAAGTCTCATAACGGATCGATTTAAGACCCACAGATCTACGATCGGACATAACCCCCCATCCTTCTTTGGAACTATGAAATACCGGCTGTAAAACCCGGATTCCCTGTCTTGAGGAGGGACCACCTCGATGGCCTCCTTCTCTAGTAGAGTTTTCACTTCCTGTTCCATAACCAGACCCTGCTTGGGGCCAACTGAACATCGGCTGTGAAGAGCCAAACTGAATACGGTAGCCTTTTTCTACTCTGTGCAGGACCCATTGAGATACATTTGGCAGTAGTTTTCACGCTGCTAAATAATCTCCTAAGGGAATCAATCTCTTGAGACTGACCTCTGGTGTAAGAGGTCCCCCGGCGGTGGCGAGCGTCTCAGCCCCGCTACATGCACGGGCAGAAGATACTGAGAACAAGGCTCGCTGGGGACCACTGCGCCCTGAAACACTGGCAGAGTTGGCAGATCTGCCCCCAGAGGGCGCTGAGACGAGACGGGCACTGTGTACTGCTGTGCACGCCGCTCTACCCCAGCAGAGGCTGCCCTCTGAAGCCCTGAGCTTCTGGCATCAGGGCTTCTTGGCCGAGGACTTATTGGCTTCAATAACTACCCTTAGATCTTGTTTGGGCCTAGAAGGCCTCGGCCGAGAGCGTTTTTGAGCCTCGAGGTATGAGGAGCTAGCATGCGGCTGGGGCACCTCCTGCCCAGATGCCCCGAGAGAGTGACGAGGGAGGAATTTATGGAACGCCGCTGCCAGTTTGCGGGCCTCCTGAAACCCGTTGATGACAGTACTGACTGCGTCGCCGAACAGGCCAGAAGGCTGGATTGGGGCGTCCATAAGGCAGACCCTTTCCCGCTCTTTCATTTCAGACGGGGTCAGCCATAAATGTCTCTCCGCAGCCACCATAGCTGCCATGGACCGTCCAATCGCTCGAGCAGTCTCCTTGGTGGCATGGAGGGAGAGATCAGCGGTCCTTCTTAGCTCTGATATATCATGTGACTTGATCTCCTCTCCCTCGTCTAGCTCTTTAAGCAGGTCGGCTTGGTACGCCTGTAACACCGCCATGGTGGGCAGACACAACTTGTTCTGAGTGGCTTGGAGAGCAACACCCGGGGCCTTCAGAGACGATGCGGCTCAGGGGGACAGATAGCTCACGAGCCGTGCTCTCCCATCCCCACCACATTGCCGTAGTAATTTGACGAGGGAATGTAGAGGCGGGCTGACACCGGGCGTTTCCACGATCTCTTCATGCAGATCGGGAAAGAATGTAAGGCCCCGGCTAGGAGGTGGTTGACTCGCCCGCAGGAATCGTTCATCGAGCTTGCTTTGCTGCGGTTCAGTTGTTTCGTTGGCGGGCTATTCAATGCTTAGTTTGGCCACCGCGTGAGTCACCAACTCTAAGAGCTCCTCATACTCTTCTGTTACAGTACAGATGGGGCGGAGACGGGAAATCACAGGTAAGGTGGTTTCTTGACACAAGCAGATGGGATAGTGAACACAGGTGAGTCAAATCCAAGTGGCAGTAGAGGAGTTGAGACGGTGAAGGATGAACACAGGAGGTAACTTGGAATTGCTGGAGACAAGTAAGTATAACACTTGTAGTCCTTGAAAATAAGCAGGTATGTAAGTCCTAGATGCGAACAAGACCTGATAGTGGCTGTGTGTGCAAAAACTGTGCTAGAACAGACAAATAGAAGCTGTGCGTTACTGTATAATAATCAGTGGTGTATTCCTTCCTCCTTCACCTGTAGTTGTGTAGCTCAGGGCTGATGGGAAACACAGAGCTGAACGTAGGAGCTGCTATCGCTTGCTTCTTGGCACAGGAAGGGGCTGATATCAGTTATGCCAACCATAAAGGTAAAAGCCCACTGGACCTGGTTACAGACAGCAGCGTGCAAACACTCATCAGGAGCTTCGCAGAAAAACACAGGTGTGTTGATTGAGCCGCTCACTGATTGAGGGATCTGATCAGATGTCATTCTGACGTGTGTGTGTGTGTGTTCAGGCTTCAAGCGGTCACGTGTGGCACAGGCAGCAGCAGCACCAGTCTCAGGCGGGTACACACTACGCCCAACACCATGACCAACCTGGCCATGCCCAGCGTGACGGGCCCGAGCGAGTGCCTGATCTGCTCCGAGCTCGCCCTGCTGGTGCTGTTCTCTCCGTGTCAACACAGCGTGGCCTGCGAGGGTGAGCTTCACACTCAGTCCAGACCAAATAGAGAGAAAACACGTTTTACTTGCCTTTATAGTTCTAGGTCTACAGAAACTCTGTCCTGTGTTGTATCTATTCAGAATGTGCTCACAGAATGAAGAAGTGTATCCGGTGCCAGGTGACAATAACAAAGAAAATTCGGCAAGGTAAGCATTTTTACATTTGAATTACAATAATATGCTATGCTTTAAGATTTAAACGCTTTTTAGTTTTGGTTCATTCTCAGGAGAAACGATATTGTTGCTCCAGTGGCCTGCTTTCCAAATGCTAAGCACTTTAGAACAAGATACAGTTCATAAATTTTTTTAAACTGAGCACATAGTGCCACAGTCAGCATACACTCAGCTCTTTATTCATCTGATTCGGTGACATTCTGCTTGAATTACCAAGAAGAACCAAAATTCTTCCAAATATTAGTTAGTTAGTAATAAATACTGTCTGCTTTCTGAAGAATGGAGTCATATACCCCACAGAACCCTGTTAAAGTCTAACCTGGGCTCTAGATTCTAGACTCATCCGTCTGTCTTTAGACATCGACTAAGAAGCTAAATAAAAGTTAGTCTTTCTAACCAACAGCAAATTAAAGTAGCATGAACAAGGGAAATTGTGTTCTCTCTGGACTGTGAAGGAATCGTGGTGTGATTCTGAACCTTCAGGGTGAAACTTTGCTCTTTCGCTTCAGTAAAAATAAAGGGAACCAAAAACTGTTATGACGCAGATACCAGTAATTAAAAATGAAAGGAGTTCCGTTCCCGTGCTCTATTTCGTTGTTATTTCTATTTGAGTTGTAGTTCTATCTTTGGCTAATGCCTGCTCTTATATTGTGTTGCGTTGTGTTTGGAGCTGAGCATGTGTGTCTCTTGAAAGCAGACCAGACGGAGGTGGAGTGCAGCCCCAGCTCAGAGAACTCAGAGAAGCACAACCTGCTGGAGCAGCTGCAGTCCCGCTACAGACAGATGGAGGAGCGCATCACCTGCCCCATCTGCATCGACAACCACATCAAGCTGGTGTTCCAGTGTGGACACGCCTCCTGCATCGACTGCAGCGCCGCGCTCAAGACCTGCCCCATCTGCAGACAGACCATCCGCGAGAGGATCCAGCTGTTCGTCTGATCACAGCGCTCGACTGTTTGTGCTTCATGGTCCGTCCTGTCCTGAGCTCATCATCTAGCTGTGAAGCAGGAGCGTGCCGCACCGGAGGATGTGATCGACGGCCAACCGATGACATCAGCAGGGTTTTCAGCCATTTAGGACGTGTACGACCGGCTGAACATCAGCAGCTGAAGAGTCAGTCAGACATCAGATGTTCTTCATGCTGCTGAAGAGCTCGATTATAACGAACCGTAACACAAACCCAGCATGCAGTGTGACAGAGCAGGAAGACTCTCCAAACACGTCAGGACCTGCACCTTATGTTCCACTAAAATCCAAAGGGAGAAATCATGTGTGCAATTTTATTTTGTGACATTTACCCTTCAGTTCTCATTGCTGTAATGCTCAAAATATGAAGTGTGTGTGCATCTTGGTAGTACAGTATTGGTTTTACTCTAGCTTTAATTTATGCCAATAGAAACATTTTTACAGTGAATGTAATGATCATAAAAAAGGCGTGATGTCAAATGTGATTTGTTCTTTATGTTCATGTGATTTTGGGGTGAAATAAGACCTGGTTTCCGTGAGATCCCACCAGACACGGTGATCCAGAGCCTTAACTCTTCAGATGCTTCATTCTGAGCCGAGTGTGACGCACATTAACCTGCAGTCGTGTGTTTTTTACCAGCCATGTTGTTCGTCAGAGGAGATGTACAGATGCCTGTACCGTACCACTCACAGATCTACAACTTTCACAAGCTTTCCGCAAGCAGGAGATATACATAATGCATGCTGGTGAGCGTATTATCTATGTCATATATTGTGTCACGAATACCATTTGTAGTGTTATAAGTCTGTGTCTGTGCGAGTGTCCGACGGAAAGACTCTTAAGAGCATAACAGTAGATTGATTTGTGTCCGCAGTGGTGCTGAATGCTTCCTAATCCTAGGAGTTCTGTAGTTTTCTCAGGTTCATGCAAGTCAGTAACCCACTGTATATTACCATTGTTAGTTGAAATATTTAACTCCAAATTAGGCCTGTAAGTACTTCAGCATCAGTTCATATTCCCTCCTAGCGTCTAAGTGTCCATGGAGTGTTTTTGTTCCAGAAGGGCTTTACTGTGTGCATTTATGGAGTTAATTCTATTTTATTGTACGTGTCATTCTGTGATGGGCTTTTTTATAGCTCCCTCTTTTGGGATAGCCAACACAAACATGTGGATTTGAATGTCTCGCTGTACACCAACCGCTGCAGAGGTTTTAGTGCCAAATTTTGTTAGCGTGTGTAAGAGAGCATCGTGTCCGTGTGAAGCCTTTATAATGTATTGATTTAACTCATCTGCCCTCGTTACAGTGCTGGACGTTGTATAGTTTGTTGAACATATTTCTTTCGTTTTTTTCAGTTAAGAGAACAGTGGTTTAACAGGACAGTGTGTTGTCTAGTTTATTTAAGCTAATCTGCTAACAGCTCACAAATACAACAACTGTCCGGAAGCCATCAGTCTGACTTTTAATTCACTGCACTTGCTGTTTCATACATTATTCATGTTTAATATACAGAGTATCCAGAAGTTTGTGATATGATGTGTATGGCAAAAGATCTTGTAAACTTTGCCATCATGCTTCATTCATTGTGAGGTTCCCACTGGCTTTTAGAATCAGAAGCGGCTCCATTTCTCCAGTAGTTTCAGAGTTAACTTGACTTCACTATTGGAGAGATGGAGCCAGTGAATTTCAAGAGGAATACATAATTCAATCGCGGAATTCTTTTGTTGTAGTTATTTGATGCAGAATATCTAGAGTTCATCAAGAACTGGTCATTTGTTTTGACGGTTTTAATAATATTGTTTGTGCTGTACATAATCATCATTCAAAAGAAATACAAATATATGTGAGTTGTCAGCAGGTAAGGACAAAAACATAATAATGAACTACAGAAATCAATGTTTTGCTGAGTTCTACTTCAAAAGAAAGGAAAAGGGAAATGTTTATACAGTTCATTATGTGGAGTTCTGATGTTGGCCTTACTGTCCATTTCCTATATTTATTTTTTTGTTTTGTTTAGTTTTTTCAAGTTTTACTCTGTAAAAAATATTTTGCAGTAAATATTGAACTGTTTTATAAGCACATATTTATGGTTTCATTTCTTGCTTGTAGTCCAATCTAAGGATTTTACCAATGAATAAAACTGACAATGAATTTGGTTTCAGTGTTGATATGATAAGTGAGGTATTGAGGTGATGTGGTTCGTCACCACAAGTCATTAAGAGAAATGTACGGTGTATAGACTGGACTGATTATGAGTGTCTATACAGGTGCTTCTCAATTAATTAGAATGTTGAGAAAAAGTTCATTTATTACAGTAATTGAACTCAAATTGTGAAACACATGTATTAAATTCAATGCACACAGACTGAAGTATTCTAAGTCTTTGGTTTAATTGTGATGATTTTGTCTCACAAAAGCCCACCAGTTCACAATCTCAACAAATCTGAATATGGTGACATGCCAATCAACTAATCAACTCAAAACACCTGCAAAGGTTTCCTGAGCCTTCAGAACAGTCTCTGACAATCATTGACACCCTTCACAAGGAGTGTAAGTCACCAAAATGAATTGCCAATAAGCTGGCTGTTCACAGAGTGCTGTATCCAAGCATGTTTACAGAAAGTTGAGTGGAGAAAAAAAACAACCAACCAACCGAGAGAACCGCAGCAGTATGAGGATTGTCAAGCAAAATCTATTCAAAGCTTGTCGTATTCCTCTTGTTAAGCCACACCTTAGGCGATTTACCTGGGTAAGGAGAAGAACAACTGGACTGTTTTCCAGTGGTCCAAAGTCCTCTTTTCAGACGAGAGAAAGTTTTGTATTTCATTTGGAAACCAAGATCATAGAGTCTGGAGGAAGGGTGGAGAAGCTCTTAGCCCAAGTTGCTTGAAGTCCAGTGTTAAGTTTCCACAGTCTGTGATGGTTTGGGGTGCAATGTCATCTGCTGGTGTTGGTCCATTGTGTTTTTTGGAAACCAATGTCACTCCACCCGTTTACCAATACATTTCGGAGCACTTCATGCTTTCTTCTGCTGATCAACTTTTTGAAGATGCTGATTTCATTTTCCAGCAGGATTTGGCACATGGCACACATCTAGGGGCCTTGGTCTTACTGTTGAAAAGGTGAACATTGCATAACACTGCAGAGTGATCAGACAATAAAAGTGGTAATATAGAGATGGAAGAATTAGATTAAATATGTAATCTATCCTAGAGAAGGTCTTATGTGTATAAGGGAAAAAAAGCATTCTCCAAAGATTGATTGCATTAAGTTCTGTGATAAGTCAAGTCTGCTTTATTGTCGATTCTTCCACATGTACAGCACATACATAAAGTGAATTGAAATTGTATTACTCTCAGACCCTTGGTGCATACAGATAACACTAACAGTAGAGCATAAAAATACAGATAGATACAGATTAAATATAGAATATAACTATACAGACAAGGACATGTAAAAAATGAAAAAATGAAATACAGTTAAATAAAGCAGCTCAAGGCAGATGACAGATAGAGTGCAAACAGTGCAGATAAAATAATTTTAGTGCAAAAGAGCTTATTCGGACTGATTTAATGTGACAAAAAGCTTAGAGAGCAGTTCTTTATTTAAACTGACTGAAAAGGTAGTTGAATGAAGTAGTGAGCAGACCAGTGCTGCACAAAGTGTCTGGTATAGGTCACAGTTTGTTAATGGTAGAGGGAAGTGGAAGGACCTGGGGATCTGGGGGGGGGGGGGGGTGCAAATGACGGGAGAGGGTTCAGAGTTCAGTGGTGCCTGGGGCAAAGGGGTGGGAGGGTCTCAAGGTCGGGAGGGAGGGAGTTCAGTTCCTGACAGCTTGATGAATGAAGCTGTCCTTCAGTCTGCTGGTCCTGACCTGGAGACTCCACAGTCTCCTCCCTGATGGCAGCGGACTGAAGAAGCTGTGTGACGGGTGAGTGGGATCACCTGTGATGCAGAGGGTTTTATGGGTGAGAGGGGTTGAATAAACGTCCTGGAGGGAGGAGAGACACCAACGATCTTCTCAGCTGCTATCACTATGCATTGAAGGGTCTTCTGGCAGGACTCCAATGTGAAATAAAGAAACATTATTAACCAACCAGCGGATGAGAGTATAGGACAGGGGCAAGATTCCAAAAAGAAATTATCAAGTGTCAATGGACACCTTGTTATTGTCCTCTTCAGGGCAGTTAGGATCACCACAAACCTCATCTCGTTGAACTGAAAGGATGGAGACGATAGCCGTGAAGTATAAAAAAGTATTAAAGCTCTTTCTCGTGGTAGTTGTGGCTGGACTAAAGTCGGGAAAAAATAATAGCATGACATTGTCCTGTGTATATTTCACCGGATATGCCTGCCGAGCACCCTTCAGGATTGCGGAGCTGTCATGCCATCTTATTTCACGGAAGATGAGAGTACGCGGCCAATCTGAGTTTTTCCTTCCATCATACACGCAATGTGTACCTTTTTAAATAAGTAACTTGTATAGATGCTATACAAGTTACTGACAAAATGGCTAGTCTACTCTGTCTGACTGTGACTCTCCCCATCTTACCACTGCTCTACTGTCTACATCTGCACTACAATGTCTTCTCTTGTTTGTATGCTGAGTGTGTTTTAGTGTGTTTTTGTTCCCTTTGACTGTCTCACAGTGTAGCTGTTTTTAGGTTCTAGTGAAACCTGCACACACACACACACACACACACCTGCAGAAACTTACTGTACCAACTGAATACATTCCCTTCCTCCTCACTCAAAGAACATTAATTAAAGTATAGCAATAACTTTTTTTATTGAATTTAGCAAATCCTTTGTTTACAACACTCATATTTATTGTCTGTTAATTACAGTTCTTGTCTAAGGTCTGTTTTATGTCTGGTCTTTGATTGTAATTTAATTTGATCCTTTTATGTTTTCAGTTAATTTTGAACAGATGTTATGTGCATTTTTTTAGACAGCCAGTCTTCAGCTTTTTATCTGTTTTGCATGTTTGTATCTGGTAATATACAATAATAATAAAAAAAAATACATGAGGTCAGTCACAGAAACTCCACACAGAGGAAAATACAAAAAAAAAAAAAAAAAAAAAAACATTTCTGTGACGCTATTAATGATGGACAGGAGGCAAATGCAAGTAAATTAAGTTTATTGAATGGAGGTGTGCTGAATGGATGCTGGAGATTGACGCAGGGACCTCGACGGCAGCACAGATAGATGAGTAGGTGATTTGAGTGCGTTGGTAGAGATGATGGTGGTGTTAGATCCGTGAAAAGTGGTGATAATCCAAAAATGGCCAAACAGGAAACAGAGCAAGGGCAGGAACACTGAAGGACGAACAGACATGAACCACGAGGACCTCAAACAACGATTTGACAAACAAGAGACGAAAGACAGGGCATTAAGTAGGCTGTTGGAAGGAGCTGCACCTGCCGCTATGAAACAATTAACATGACATAACATGAACACAGCAGGAGACGGTGCATTCATGAACCGTGACAGTACTCCTCCTCCTAAGGACGCCTCCTGGCATACCCAGAATCTCTTACCTGTCGATTGTAATCATCGATAAGGGAGTGATCCAGGATGTCCCTAGCAGGCACCCAACTTCTCTCCTCCAGACCGTAACCCTCCCAGTCCACCAAGTACTGAAATCCGCGTCCCCTCCGTCTAGAGTCCAGAATGCGATTGACCGAATAAGTGGTCTCCCCATCTACGAGTTGTGGTGGGGGGTGGGGACCGGGGTAGGCGGATTAATGGGAGAATGAAATACGGCTTTATTTTAGACACATGAAAGGCGGGATGAATTCTCCTGTACGCAGGAGGGAGTTTAAGGCGGACTGGCACCGGGCTAATGATCTTGGTGACAGTAAACAGGCCAATAAATTTAGATGCGGAGAGGAAGATTCTTAGTAGAAAGACACACTTTTTGTCCCACGACGTATACGGGAGGCCTAGACCGGTGCCGATCGGCTTTGGCCTTAGTGCGTGCCCCCACTTGGAGTAGAGTCTCGCGGGCTCTAGTCCAAGTGTGGTGACACCTCTGGACGAAGGCATGAAATTTAGGCATGAAGGCGTTAAATTTATTGCCACTTTAATTTTCCTCCATGTAGCTCTACGTCACTCTACAAAGACATTTTAGACACCGTTCTACCGCAGTAATCACAATATTACCTCAGGACTTCTTATGTACACCAGACTCTAAACACTGACTGATTACCTTTATTGTACCTGCTACTTCCACTTATTTGTATATAATGCTCCGTCCATGTCTTTCTGTCTACGGGCACTGTAGTCATTCAAAAATCTCAGTGCTCTCCTTGTACGTCTATGTCTTATGTCTTGTTATTGTCAATGTATGTCTGAGCCTCGTCACAAGCATTTCAATGCCCAGTATTCCCCAGTGTTAACTATGCAAATGACAAATAAATGCCTCTTGACTCTTGAACAGAGGGGACCACGACTTCGGATTTCAGACTGGGAAAAATAGGTGGCTGGTGACCTAAACTACACTCAAAAGGAGATAGGCCCGTAGCTGATATTGGTAAGTTATTGTGGGCTTACTCCACCATAGACAATTGTTGGCTCCAGGAGGAAGGATTCTTGGAGACCAAACATCGCAACACCCTTTCCAAATCTTGGTTGGCTCTCTCAGTTTGACCATTGCTCTGGGGATGAAACCCTGAGGACAGACTTACAGTCGCTCTTAGTAATCTACAGAATTCTCGCCAAAATTTGGACACAAATTGGGGTCCCCTGTCAGAAACCACGTCTATCGGAAGGCCATGTAAACGAAAGACGTGATCTACAACGGTCAACGCTGTCTCCTTGGCTGAGGGTAATTTGGGCAAGGGAATAAAGTGGGCTGCCTTTGAGAACCGGTTCACCACGGTCAAAACTACCGTGTTGCCCTGGGAGGGCGGTTCCGATTGGAAGTCTTACCAGTGGCACAAACCGAGCAAGCCAAAACAAAACTGTGAATGTTGTGAGCCATAAGTGGCCACCAGAATCGTTGCTTGACCAAAAATTAAGTACGATTAACCCCTGGATGGCAAGCCACATTAAAGCAATGTCCCCACTGGATAACGTTGGACTGTAATCCCACCGGCACAAATAAGCGATTCAGTGGGCACCCGGGCGGAGGCGTTACCCCTTCTAAGGCCGTTTTGACCTTCGATTCGATCTCCCATGTGAGTGTGGAGACCACTAATGTCTCAGGAAAAATACACTCGGGAGTGGACGGGCGTTCGGAATGGTCAAAAATACGTGACAAATAGTCAGGTTTAATATTTTTGGAACCCGGGCGGTACGAGACTGAAACGTCTGAAAAAAAAGTGCCCACCGAGCCTGCCCGGAGTTCAACCTTTTGGCAGTGCTAATGTATTCTAAATTCTTGTGGTCTGTCCATACAATAAAAGGAACCCCCGATCCTTCTAACCAGTGGCACCATTCCTCCAATGCCATCTTAACTGCCAACAATTATCGGTTACCAATATCGTAATTTCGTTCGGCAGGAGATAAATGATTAGAAAAATACGCGAAAGGGTGGATCTTGTCATCCGAGGGAGAATGTTGAGATAACACCGCTCCTACCCCCACCTCCGACGTATCGACATCCACCACAAACTGACATGCTGGGTCAGGGGTGATCAAGATAGGGGCTGAAACAAAGCAGCTTTTCAGTTTGGCAAACACAGCTGTGTTTGGCTGTGTCTGACCACCTGAACGCAGTCTTGGTGGAGGTCAAGGCGGTCAGAGGTGCGGCTAGTTGGCTGAAGTTGCGAATAAAACACCGGTAGAAGTTGGCGAACCCCAGAAACCTCTGTAGGGCCTTACGTGAATCAGCCTTAACCTTCTCAGGATCCATGCGTATTCCCTCAGTCGACATGATATACCCCAAAAATGGAATCGACTGTGCATGAAACTCGCATTTCTCCGCCTGGACAAAAAGCCCATTCTCTAGCAACCTCTGAAGCACTCGTCGGACATGCTGCACATGTTCCTGGAGAGAAGAAGAAAAAATCAATCTGTCGTCCAGGTAGACATATATGAACTGATCAATCATATCTCGCAGCACGTCGTTGACAAGTGCCTGGAAGACCGCTGGGGAGTTGGAAAGACCAAAGGGCATGACCAAATATTCTAAGTGCCCTCTGGGGGTATTAAAGGTGGTCTTCCATTCATCCCCCTCCCTGATACGGACCAAATGATAAGCATTGCGTAAGTCCAGTTTTGTGAAAATGGACGCTCCCTGCAACCTTTCGAAGGCTGAAGACATCAACGGTAAAGTATAAGTATTCTTTACCGTGATGTTGTTCAGTCCCCGGTAATCAATATAAGGTCGCAGCGATCCGTCCTTCTTCCCCACAAAAAATAACCCCGCCCCCGCTGGAGAAGGGGAAGGGTGGATGAACTTCAAAGCTAGAGAATCAGAAATATATTTCTCCATAGCCTCCCTTTCCGGAACAGAAAGTGAATATAATTTGCCTTTAGGCAGAGACTTACCTGACAGTAATTCTATGGCACAGTCATAGAGACGTCGTAGGAGAAGCAGCATGAGACTTACTGAACACTTCCTTCAGGTGGAGGTACTCCGCGGGCACGTTAGACAAATCTACCGCCTCCTCCTGTAACACAGACATAGACACAGACGGACAGGCAGACGCTAAACAAGACACATGACATCTTTTACACCAGGTAAGAATGGAGTTAGAGGACCAGTCTATTTTGGGGTTATGGAGGAGGAGCCAAGGGTGACAGAGGACTATGGGTGCCAGGGAAGAGTCAAGTATGTGGAAGGAAATGGTTTCAGAGTGATTGCCTGATGTGTTGAGGGTGATGTCTTCAGTGATGTGAGAAATAACCGGGAGTTTCTGTCCATTGAGGGCGTGAACCGTGATGTGGTGCGGATGGGCTCTGAGGGGAATGTGGAGTCTGTGTGCCAGTGTGCTGTCCATGAAATTACCTTCTGCCCTAGATGATGATGAGAAGGTCTTCTCGGCGTAGATCCCACCCGATAGTAGCCTCATACGTACTACCAGGCTTGGCCTTTTACAGAATAGGTGTAAGCGTGATGTCCGGTTCCCCCGCAGTAGAGGCACAGGCCAAGGGACCTCCACCTCTCCTTCTCCTCCCGGGAAAGCCGAGCTCACCCTACCTGCATGGGCTCGTGATCGTAGGAGGGGCTGGCCGCGTTCCCGCCGCTGAACCGCACGTCAGTCGGTGTCCTGGATGTGGTACTGGGTAAGTTCCACCTCTCCATCCGCGTCAGACGTGCGTCAACCCGCAAAGCCAGTTCAATGAACCCATTCAGAGAAGTGGGGAGATCCAGGGTGTAGATCTCCTTCTGGACGCGGTCAGCCAGCCCATGCAGGAACATGTCCCACTGCGCCTCCTTGTTCCAATGGCACTCCACCGCCAGGGTTCGGATCTCGATGGAATAGTCCGAGACGGACCTCTCATGCTGACGTAGCTCCGCAAGCCTCCTGGCCGCATCCCTCCCAGCGACGGCCCGATCAAAGACCCGTCTCATCTCGGTGGAGATTGCCTGAAACGAGGCGCAGCATGGGTCCTGGTTCTCCCACACCACTGTTCCCCATAATGCCGCCCTCCCAGAGAGCAGGGTTAACACGAAGGCCACTTTGGTCCTTTCATTGGCGAAGGTTCTGGGTTGGAGGGAAAAGTGCATGTCACATCGGGTTAAGAAAGCTCTACAAAAGTTGGGCTCACCCGAGTAAGTCTCTGGAATCAGGAGACGTGGTTCCGGCTGGGAGGGGGTCTCTGATGGTGCTGGGGGAACAGGCGGTGTGAGTGGCGCAGTGGGAGCTTGAAGTAGCTGGAACTGTTGGGTGAGCTCGGACACCTGCGTCACCAAAGCCTGAACTGTGCGACCAGTGTCGTAAAGATTCCTCTCCTGGGAGTCCATCCTCTGGCGCTGAGAAAATCTTCAAGGGCGGAAGGTTGATTACTCGCTGCCTCCATTGTTGGTCAGATCGTTCTGTGACGCTATTAATGGAGGACAGGAGGCAATGCAAGTAAATTAATTTTATTGAATGGTGGTGTGATGAATGGATGCTGGAGATTGACGCAGGGACCTCGATGGCAACACAGACAGATGAGTAGGTGATTTGAGTGCGTTGGTAGAGATGATAGTGGTGGTAGATCCTTGAAAGGTGGTGATAATCCGTAAATGGTGGTGATAATCCAGAAACGACCAAACAGGAAACAGAGCAAGGGCAGGAACACTGAAGGACGAACAGACAGGAACCACGAGGACCTCAAACAACGATCTGACAAACAAGAGACGAAAGACAGGGCATTAAGTAGGCTGTTGGAATGAGCTGCACCTGCCGCTGATCAGATGATCACCCACATTAAACAATTAACATGACGTAACATGAATACAGCAGGAGACGGTGCATTCATGAACCGTGACAATTTTCCACAGACAAAACTGAGGTGTTGTCAGGGATCTGGCAAGCCCGGCTTCCACCAATCAACAACGCTCACAGTCCCCTGAGTAATTAACCAGCCACACCAATCACCATCAGTATATAAAAACTCACCCGCACCGCTGTTCCTCATCAAGCCTTCAACAGTAACAGTCTCACCCCACTTGTTTCCTGACCTCCTGCAAGCCAAGCGTAATGTATACTCACCTTTGGTGTTACACTAACCTGTGTCTTTATTCTGCTACCCTCAGGATCGCGGATCACCAGTTCGCTACCAGTGATTCGATGGTCGCTGAAGTCTCCTATGATTACCCTGAGTTGATACTGTCTTCGGCACCTAGGGAAGAAGAGAATATAAGTGAGCGATCAGTGACTGTGGCTTTTAAATTACAGAACCAAGCGAACTCACCTGTTTGCATTCCCATCCCATGTGATTCCCATACTGCCTAAAATTAGCTACACAATTTATATATACACCTTTAGAATGTTCGTCAGCCAATTAGATTCAAGCATTCAATGGCCCCATAGTATTTATAGTGCACTTAAATTGTTTATTGTCCTGCCTCTTAACAAACACAGCATGTTGCCTCAACATAGCCAAACCTTTAATCTTGTACCAACATGGCTAAAAGGTTGATGTTGTGTAGTGAAGGTTGTGCATTGTCACAACAGCCCCTGTCACACATACAGACTTCACTAGTAAATTACTGGTAAATTACCATTAAGAGATCATGTCCTTTTCCAAAATACCAGTTAATTCCGGCAATTTCCCTGTATGAGAAGTTGTAACATTACCAGCAGGGGTGTGGAGTAGAGTGGCATGGATTTTTCAGTCCCATTCTCACAAAAAATATTGTATTTGGTTCCGCTCCCGCCCGTGACGTTCATGTTTTGTCCCACTCCCACCCAGAAAAGCTTGTATAAAATTTATCTATGTTGCTTTTTTTTTTCAGTAGGCCTACATCGAAGAAATTTACATGAAATGATTCTGTAACATCTCCTAAGCTCCACAACATTCAAACATAAACACTCCCGATAAAATATTTGTTATTTAGTCTACACATCAACATTCACAAGCCACTGTTAATTTTAACAGAAAAGCAAGCATGGGCTGCTGCATGCATGGTTTGGCATAACAGAATGCCGGCAGCATGCTCCCTTTACTATCACTAAAAGCTGACATCTCAGTTAATAATCTCATAAAGCTCTGTTATAACAATAAATATATGCACAATGAAATTGTCACAGTGTCTACACTTTGTGTGTTAAAATGAGAGGATTCATGAGCTCGCAATTTTAAGCACTGCAATGAGTAGATTCTTACTTTTCACTACTGATTGGCCACTGCATTCCAGAAATCAACAGCTGAGTCTGTGATTGGCTACACTGCACAACCCTCCAAGAGGGAGGGTCTGGCTGCAGACTTGCACTTGCACTCTCAGACACTTGCACTTCCACTAGCGAATTTTAATTTTTTTATTTTATTGATTTTTTTTTTCTCTTTTTGTTTGAACCTCCCAACAATTTCAAACAGTAGCCAGGTGGTGAAGACGAGAAAAAATTTAACACAATTTAACTCACTGTGTTCTGTACTCGTCTGCTTGCCTGTACGGAGCTGATCCTTTTAAAATCACTTGCATTTCATAATGCACATTAATATTTGCTGGTCTGTATATACGTTGAATCAACAACAAGACATATAGCTTAGGCCTACTGAATTGTCTTTATCAGTCTGTTATTAGGTCACATTAAACGTTCGCATTGTGTTCATAGCCATCTGCTTGCCTTGTAGTACATTAAATAATAACTATATATCGAATTTGGTCTTTTAATTGAACTTAACGTATCCTAATTCATTATGCCATATTAAGTGTTTGTTTGTTTTTTTCTACAGGAGGAAAACGCTTAACAAAAGACTTTGTGCATTGCGTTCATATTCTGCTGTTCTGTGGCCACGGATTTGGCGGTCGTGTCTTTTTCTTGCAGGACCTTGTACATTATAGTAGTAGGCCTACTAATTTAGTTTTAATCATTTAATCACCACCACAGCGTCTTGTCTCCATTGGCAACATGCACGATTTTTGTTGATTGCGAGTGACGTCACAGGTATCGGAGATTGCAAGTGACATTGTAATTTAGTTTCTTTTTTCTTGTCTTCACCACCTGGCTACTGTTGTAAAATGTTGAGAGATTCAAACAAAACGTTATAAATAAATAGAACAAAAAAATAAAGATAAAATAAAGACTGCAAGTGACGTAGCTAGCAGAAGCACAAGTGTCTGAGAGTGCAAGTCTGAGAGTGCAAGTGCAAGTCTGCAGCCAGACCCTTCTCCAACCCTTTAAACACATAATAAATAGAAACTATGCCTAGTTTGTGCAAGTCAATCCTTTTAATTCTAGCTAATATTAATTGTTCTTTTTGCTTTTGTGCAACAGATATATAATATATATTTTATAGATACTTTACCTTTAGATAATTTCTATTTTGCGGGAGTCCCAAAAATCATTTTATTCTCCCGCATCCTGCACACACATGAGTCTCATCCGCACTCGCCCAAGAGTTGTCCCACTCAGAACCCTTTTACATTGGGTACTCCAGTGGGAGTGCAGGTCTCTAGTGTGAAGTAACAAATTACAAATACTTGTGATTTATGAAAATGGTATATTTGTGACCATTTATATATTAATCCCCACTTTCTCAAATCATGCCCTGGAGGTCCAGTGCATTGCAGAGTTTAGCTCCAACCCTAATCAAAGTGATTTTCTAATAATCACAATACATTGATTGGCATTGATTAGCATGTTCAGGTGTGTTTGATTAGGGTTAGAGCTAAACTCTGCAGGAAAGTGGATCTCGAGGTCCAGATTTGAGGATCCCTGTAAGCTGATCGCTATACCTGCTTAGTAATTCTCATGTAAACTGTCCGATCCTGCAGATTTTCTTTATTCAACATCAAGAAGATCAAGCCCTTTCTTTGGGATCATGCTGCACAACTCCTTGTTCAAGCTCTTGTTCTGTCCTGGCTGGACTATTGCAATGCCCTCTTGGCAGGTCTTCCAGCCAGTTCTATCAAACCTTTACAATTAATTCAGAACGCGGCAGCAAGATTAATTTTTAATGAGCCAAAAAGAAAACACGTCACACCTCTGTTTATCAATTTGCACTGGCTTCCAATAGCTGCTCGCATAACATTCAAGCCATTGATGTTTGCCTACAAAACTACCACTGGCTCCAATTTATCTAAATTCATTACTTCAGACTTATGTGCCCTCAAGAAGCTTGCGTTCTGCAAGTGGATGTGGCGGCGTGACTGTGACGGGGCGGAACCAAAAATGAGGAAGATTAGTTCCGCCCGGACCATATATGGAGGTGGATGAGGAGATACCCCCTGTCTATGTAAAGCACTTTGAGTGTCTAGAAAAGCGCTATATAAATGTAAGGAATTATTATTATTATTATTATTATATCGCAAACACCGCCACTTCCGGGAACGCCGGCGAACCCAAATCGGCGTGTTATTGGGAATGGGTGTCTTGTTGAGCGTGGCGATCACTGATTGGGCAGTTTGGTGAAGAGGAGACACATGAATAGGGCATCAGAAACACAGGAAGTGGTTGGTGATTCCCAGTAGTTATTGTGGGTGCAACTGAGCGGAGGAGAGAGTTGAAGAGAGAGTGTATGGTGTACTGTGGAGCTTGGGCAAAGAGAGATACACACACAGGGCTGAGTATACGAATATCTTTATTGGAGCATTGTGTTCAGATGCATTGTGTGATGTGAAGTTAACACCTATTGAAGATCTGCTAGGATTGCAGGAAGGAGATTGTGCTGCCAGATGTGTCGGATGTCAGTTATCTGGAAGAGAAGTGGAAAGATCCAGTGTTAATGAAAGTGATTGGTGGATGAGCCGGAATCAGCGAAAAAGGAGTCTGGAGCCTTGTCGTGGCTGTGACGTTTCCTCTGGCCGTCTGCTGCATCGGTGCCCCCAACGTCCAGGAACTAATCCCCGGTCCTATGTGGTTTTGACCCTAATTCACTGTGAGTGTGTGGAGTGCAGTGGGTGAGTCCTTTTCTTTGCTGTGTGTACACTTGAAGTCTGCAGTGTCGTGCTGTGTCATGTCGTCAGTAATCACCCTCTAGGCTGGGAGAGAAAACCCTGTGGAGAAGAACGTGCACCGGTGTTGTGAGACGACCGTCTTTTATATACATGCCCGCTCGTGGCTTTGGACCCCTACTCCGCCGAGTGGTGACGTGTCAACAATAGCAAGTAAGGAACCGTGTGCATATTGTGGGGGACGACGAATGAGAGAAGTGTTGGCTGCTATATGAACATCCAGCTGTGTAGCCCCTGTGTATGAATACCTGTTTGTGGAGTGCTTTCAGAGGTTCGCCCCTGTCTAGATCTCTGGTCCGTTGTCTGGAAGAGAGGAGAGGGAAGCGTTCGAGTCATTCCTGAGGTACATACCCGGTGGCACAAACCTACCTGAAGTCACCCAGCGTGGTGGCACCAGCTGAGGCCGTGGAAGGCCCAACGTGCAGCAACTTCAATCTGTACTCCTATCCACTCTTAATCAAATTTGAGAGGTAGTGCGTCCTTCTCCATATATTCACTGAAGCTAAGTAAATTTGTGAAGGAACTCTGTCTGTTACCAGTCCTACAGGTCTGAGCTTGAGGCTCTGAGTCGTCGTGGGAGTGTTTCCACGGTTGGAGGTGACAGTGTTGAGTGTTGGTCTGGGAAGTCTGCCCCGGTGAAGAAGACCACAGTTGTCGTGACATATACACCCTCTCTAGACTCCCGAGCTGAAAAGGGCTTAAGCCTGACGTCCACCTCTTCGAGGGTCTGTGAGTTGTATCCATTCAGCATTGTCACTGTATACCCACCTGCATGCCCAGAGCAAAGCTCCAGTTGCCCCTGTATACCCATCTGTACGCCTCAAGCTAAGAGCCAGCGTATTGCCCTTGTATACTTACCTGTATGCCCATAGTCAAGCTCTAGTTGTCCTTGTATACTCACCTGTACGTCCGAAGTAAAGACCCAGTTGTCCTTCTGCATACTTACCTGTATGCCCCGAGAGAAATACCAGAGCATTGCCCTTGCATATTCACCTGCAAACTTTACCTGGACGAAGTTAAGGATTGTGTATCTTTCTTGCATACTTACCTATACACCGAAGGCCAAGACCCCAATATATTCACCTGCATACTTACCTGTGGACCTTTTAGGCATTTCCAACCTCGGACCCAGAATCTCGTGGCAAACGGCGTCAGGTACGCACCCCACCCAATTCATCAGAATTACTTGCCCTCTTTACTCTGCGTGCAGGGACTGGAAGGGCCCCACTGACGGTTCTCCTGCAGGAGAAATACAAAGGCACTACTGAGAAAAACCCTGTTGAGTCACGTGAAGGAAAGGACATAAATTACCTACAGGCTTACCTGAGAGTCCCCGCGACAGAGTCAGAAGTGACTCGGACCTATACTCTCTGGCCCCGAGAGTGGATTTTAGATTCCCTTTTCCCTTCCCTTCACACCTTTTAAATAATTTAAATAAAGTTTGTTTTAATTATACTCACTCTCTCTCGTGTGTCTGGTCATTGGGGTGTTCTTGGGACCTCCTCGAGGTGGAAACTAGGGAGGGGCGAGACTCACGACATCTGTGGTCTGCTCCGACCTGTAACATGAACGTCGCTTGATTGTGCCATCCCAAAGAAGCACAAAGTCACTTTTACGGACTTTTAAATGAAATGTTCCTCCTGGTGGAATGACCTTCCCAACTCAATCCGAGCAGCTGAGTCCTTAGCCATCTTCAAGAATCGGCTTAAAACACATCTCTTCCATCTTTATTTGACCCTCTAACTTTAACACTCACTATTCTAATTCTATTCTTTAAAAAATCTAACTACCTTGCTATTCTTTTTGTATTCTATTTTCTTTTCATTTATTATGCAATTGTATATGTATGTGTGTGTGTATGTGTAAAGACCTCTAACTAGCGTGCTCTATTCTTTTATTTTTTTTTATTCTATCTGTTTTCTTTTTATTTATTATATTATTTAAAACCCCATGCTACGTGTACTGTGTTAACCTAACTGAGACTTGTTATAGCACTTATACATCATTGCTCTTTTTGTTGTTTTTGATTGCTTCCCCTGTCTTCATCTGTAAGTCGCTTTGGATAAAAGCGTCTGCTAAATGAATAAATGTAAATGTAAACTCCATGTATTGTCATTTCATTGTCAATAGGCAATTTTATGAAAATCACCTACAAATCACATACTAATGTAATTTTGTTTTTATTAGCTTCATGTTTCATCCACAGAAATTTTTCTTTCTGGATTTCTTCTTAGAGAACTGAACTCGGAAGTGTAATAGATGTTTGTCGTAGGATACAGGGTGGGTTATGGATGCAAAATATGATGGACGTGTGCAGCAAATAAGCTTCATCTGAGTCAGAACAGTGATTGCATAACAGAAAACAGGTAGACCACGCTGGGAGCAGCTAATGATCATCAGTAAATCAGTAGTGGAAAATTAATAGAAATTATGATTCTAATTCTGATATGTGTTTAAAAGGAAAACGCATTAGTTTCACCCTACAGCATACTCCAACAATATGGTATGCCACACACTGCACTTTAACTTCAACAGTTCAACACTTGACTATATATACACACTGCATTTAATACAATAATATATCTGTTACCACTGGATACCATCCAATGCACATCCATGACATTTTTCAGTATTCAGTTCATGTACAATCTGTTGCACCTTGACATATTTTTATGCGTATAATGTCTACAAAATGTAGAATGTGTGCATAATGTGTATAGTGTATAATGTGTAGTAATAACTGTATGTATGTACATATTGTGTATAATGTGCATGTCACGGCTCGTGATGCAAGGAACAAGGAGAGAGGACCAATTGCGGGTATGACGTTTATTAAGGGTAATCCAAAAGGGTAAACAAGCCAGGCCAGGTCAAAACCAGAAGATCCAAAACAAAACATAAACAAGACACGAACACAAGGCAAAGCAAGGCAAGAATGACTGACATGAAATAACCTTAACATTAAACAAGGACTCCGTAACAAAGACAGAAACAAACCAGGTATTTATAGACAAGTGCACACGATGTAAGTGGGAACAGGTGAATACAATGAACAGTGAGGAGTACCAACAAGACTTGTGGGAATAGTAGTTCTGAAGTGGGGTGACGATAAGGGGAAGTGAGACCTCTAGTGGACACCCAGGGATACACAGACCACACACTGTGACAGTGCAGTGCTAACTGCAAGTATGTTTAATAGTACACTGTGTGTATTTCTTAGAGGAAAATGGTATCTGTGAGGATTTCCAGTCAGGATTTAGACCGTATTATAGTACTGAGACTACTCTCCTTAGAGTTACAAATGATCTGCTCTTATCATCTGATCGTGGGTGTATCTCTCTATTAGTTTTATTGGATCTTAGTGCTGCGTTTGACACAATTGACCACAACATTCTTTTGCATAGACTTGAACACTTTGTTTGCATCAATGGAAGTGCATTAGCATGGTTTAAATCGTACTTATATGACTGCCATCAGTTCGTAGCAGTGAATGAAAAGGAATATAAATTATGGCCTATGCTCTCAAGGTCAAATGCAGAAATGTTAATTCATGCATTTATGACTAATGTGCTTTTAATATCCAAATCCGTTAAAAGATTTTTAGGCTGCATTAATTAGGTAAACCAGAACCGGAAACACTTCCCATTACACCCGATATACTTTCTACATCATTAGAAGAATGGCATCTACGCTAATATTTGTCTGTTTCTCTCTTGTTCCGAGGTCACCGTAGCCAACAGATCCAGTCTGTGTCCAGATCAGAGGGTCACTGCAGTCACCCGGATCCAGTACGTATCCAGACCAGATGGTGGATCAGCACCTAGAAAGGACCTCTACATCCCTGAAAGACAGCGGAGACCAGGACAACTAGAGCCCCAGATACAGATCCCCTGTAAAGACCTTGTCTCAGAGGACCACCAGGACAAGACCACAGGAAACAGATGATTCTTCTGCACAATCTGACTTTGCTGCAGCCTGGAATTGAACTACTGGTTTCGTCTGGTCAGAGGAGAACTGACCCCCACTGAAGGTTTTTTTCTCCATTCTGTCACCGATGGAGTTTCGGTTCCTTGCAGTTTTCAAAGAACAGTGGACCAACGATAATTTTTTTGTTCAGTGTAAGGACCGTGCAGTTTGTATTAAATGTAAAGAAAGTATGGTGGTTTTCAAAGAATATAATCTGCGTCGTCACCTTGAAACCCGCCACAAAGAGTATACTAGCCTGCGAGGGCAAGCAAGAGAAGACAGGATTCGGAGGATGAAAGGCGGCACAAAAGAATGTATTCCTTCGCCAAGCTCAGGTCGACCAGGCTGCTGTCCGAGCTAGCTATAAGGTAGCTCACCTACTTGTCTAAATTGGCCAGCATCACTACAGATGGTGCACCTAGTATGGTTGGCACAAAAAGGGGTCTAGTGGGGCACTTGAACAGCGTATTCGAGGAACGTGGTCTCACCCCCCCCCCCCCACTACAAGTCCACTGTCTGATTCAACAGCAAGCACTATGCTGCAAAGTTTTGAAGTGTGCATCTGTCATGAACGTGGTTATGCACTGTGTCAACTACATCTGAAAACATTGGCTGAAACACAGACAGTTCCAGGCCTTTCTCTCCAAGCTGTACTTCACAGAAGTACGATGGTTAAGCCGAGGCAGAGTTTTGCCGTTTCTTTGACCTGCTACCCGAAATCAACACTTTCCTGCAGTCTAAAGGTGAAACAGTACGAGAGCTGACCGAGCCAGAATGGAAATGGGATCTCCGTTTTTAACTGATGTAAATGAAATGTTGAACCACCTTAACTTGCAGCTCCAAGACAAAGGAAAGCTAATCAGTGGCATGTATTCCCAAAGCGTTTGAGGTCAAACTAGTGCTGCTTGTACAACAGGTCCAAAAGCTGGACTTCACACATCTCCCTGCCACCCAAAGCTACTGCGCTGAGGAACCATCTGTCCCATTTCCAGTCGAAAAGTGCAAGGATGCACTGGGAATGCTGCAGGGAGAGTTCAGTGCGCGGTTCCATGAGCTTCCTGTCAACGGTAAAGGAATACGCTTGTTCCAGAACCCCTTTGCTGCCGACATAAATGATGCCCTTCCCTCTCTTCAGTTTTGTGAAGCAGAATTGTGATATCCTTAAAGACGCGTTCAAGCCTGACAGTCTCATTGAGTTCTATGCTGCGCTCCCAGAGGAAACCTACCCAAACATCAAACAGCATGCAATGAAGATGTCCACAGATTTTGGGAGCACCTACATCCGTGAGCAAACCTTTTCTCGCATGATGCAAACCAAGTATCCAACAAGGAACAGACTCACAGATACACTTGCATCAGACCTTGAGACTGGCTACCACTAGTCTGTGACCAGACATTGAACTTCTCACCAGCCAGAAGCAAGCACACAGTTCACACTGATATGGAGGTGGAAGACCATTTAATGTTTAAACTGATATGGTAAGCACACTGATTTTAACAATTACTGATTTTAATTACTGTGAATATGAAATATGAAGGCTCGTTAATACTGTTTAGTTTCAAGCCTACTGCTCATTTCATTTTCACTTTAACCTAAAAAATGTTAACTGTACATGTTCACCTGGATAGGCAAGTTGGAACTGGCTAGTGGTTCTATTACTCATGTTAAATGTTATATTACTCATGTATAATTTCAATGTCTTTTTAATTAATTTATTTACTTTATAGGCCTATTTATATCACCTTTATTAAAGGCTTTGCCGGTGTTTTGAGTTAATTAGCTGATTAGAGTGTGGCACCAGGTGTCTTGAACCTTGAACCTTTTCACAATATTCTAATTTCCTGAGATACTGAATTTGGGATTTTCCTTAGTTGTCAGTTATAATCATCAAAATTAAAAATATATCAGTCTGTGTGTAATGAATGGATATGATATACAAGTTTCACTTTTTGAATGGAATTAGTGACTTTAGTGAAATTAATGACTTTTTTTTTTTTATCTTTTTGCACCTGTACCTGAGAATGATCCTTGCACTAAACAACTAAAAAATACATGAAAAATAAGACTGACATCACAAATGTCACATTCCGATGCATTATTCCTTATGAACAAAAATAAAGTCTGATGTTTGCATACATTCATACCAGAGTATCAGACATCCATCATTGCATCTGATTTTTGTAAATGTATTTACCAATGTACCATCACATCACATATTCAAGTAAAGTGTCAAATACAGGAATTGTATTAGCTGCTATGCGTATTGTAGCAATAACGTGAGCAAGCAGTGCATGATGCCATGGCCAATTTCTTCTGTTTTGTTTAAAGACTTTTGGCCCCTCAGCCTTCCATAGTTCAATACCTTGGATAAAAAAAGACATAGATCAGACACACTCAACTGAATAATTTTATTATAAGTACAAGATGATATTACAGGGAAGAGGAATTGGAGATGTGATGGAATATTTAGGGTTGACAAAAAGTGCATTTATAAGATCTACAATTAAACATCTGAGGAAAACAGTTCTAACCAGGGCCATAGCTGGGGTCAGTGGGGCCCCGGTGCAGGTTGTACCAGTGGGCTCTGTTTGAAAGTGTTTAATTTGTATGTTCGTTCTGTTTATTTGTTTGTGCTATTTACACAGTGTTTACGTTTTTTCAAGTTTGTGTTTAAATGTAAAATAGCACTGTAAAAATTAAATATACAGTCAAACCAAAATGTATTCAGACAACATCAACATTTCTCACATTATCAGTTTATTTGCTAAAGTTTTGAAAATGGTAATAAAATATTTTATAATTAAATAAATATTTATATTTCATAAAACTGCAATTTAAATATATTATTTCTATAGGCTATACAAAAAAAATACAAAATAATAAGGCTGAATAAGCTGATCTATAGCATGTTAAATGATGGTTGCCTGTCTATGAATGGTACACCCCTCTAAGCTCACAGAAGTGGTTTGACCCAAGTCCTCAGCAGCCAATGACATTGACCCGTTCAAACTGATTTTTAACGCTACTTCATGTGTATTTCACGTGCATTTAACGTGTATTTAACACATGAAATACATGTAAAATACGCGCTGATTGTTCACGCGTAAACAACACGTATTTAACGCGTTAAATGCGTGTTGTTTACGCGTGAAATAGACGTATTTAACGTGTTGTTGACGCGTTAAAATTCACGTGTATTTGACCCTCATGGCCTTTCATAGACTATTGGCCCCGTTGGCCTTCCACAATTGGTACTGGGCCTGACGTCATTGACGCGTTCCTGTCGTCGCCGGGTGATGACGTTTTCACAGAACGCCATCACAAAGTTGCAGCACATTGCTAAAGACACACACGAGTGACATGAGGTCTTCAGCGGCGTTATTCCTGTGGTTATAACAGCCAGTGACACATATCTGTTGCTCGTATCGCGATTTAGAGCTGTTATTGATTAAGCGGCGCTGTGTTTGTGTGCGCTAAAGGTGAGTTGTCGCGTGCTCAGATCCACACTTAGTGACACATGACATCATAAACACTGTTTACATGCAGGGTTGGTTGAGTTTATGTACCATTTTAATGTACGGTTCATTAAATGTGAGTGTAGGAAGCGCATGGTGATACATGTATACTGTAATCTCTCTGTAAACACTCCATATACACTCTGTACTCACTGAATGAAGTGTTTCTGTAGCGTTGTGCTCACTGGACAGACGCTCGCTTTCCGTGCGATGTTCAACTTCTGACGCACAAAACCATGTAATAAGTAACTTATTAATACATTGATTGATTTATTCAGATTAATCACAGGAATATTAGTGGATTCTGAGAAATCACTCCTTCACTCTTCACTTCGTTGTAGTCATATTCCTGTCAGGTAGAGTCAACAGTAGAGTAGCTCAGCACAAGAAGCACTGAGTTGTTTTTCAGCATGTCATCGTGTGTGTGTGTGTCTGTCTCTCTGTGTGTCTGTCTGTGTGTGTCTGTCTGTCTCTCTCTGTGTGTGTGTGTGTGTGTGTCTCTCTCTCTCTCTCTCTCTCTCTCTGTGTGTGTGTGTGTGTGTCTCTCTCTCTCTCTCTCTCTGTGTGTGTGTCTCTCTCTCTCTCTCTCTCTGTGTGTGTGTGTGTGTCTCTCTCTCTGTGTGTGTGTCTCTCTCTCTCGCTCTCTCTCTCTCTCTGTGTGTGTGTGTCTCTGTCTCTGTGTGTGTGTTCAGGCGGATGGCGTCTGCCGGTGAGGGTGGTGTGGACTCTAAAGCGGAGCTGACTTCTCTGCTGGAGCAGTGGGAGAGAGAACAGCAGGGAGGCACTAATGACCTGCTCAACCTACTGACCAAGTGAGAAACACTCCTGCATCAGCTGTGACCTCACATCAACACTTAAACTCCTGTCACCACACCTTACATTAATCTTTACTGTTTACACACAACCGTGATAATATGGGCTGTGTTTTAAATTATATTACCCTATTTTTGGGACTATAAGTCGTACCTAAGTAAAGGTCGAATCAGTCCAAAAATACGTCATGACGAGGAAAAAACATATAAGTGGCACTTGACTATACGTCACATAATATTTAGAACCAAGAACCAAGAGTTCACATTACCGTCTCCAGCCGCCAGAGGGCGCTCTATGTGTTCAGTGTAGACTACAGGAGAACTGAGCAGCACAGAGCGCCCTCTGGTGTCTGGAGACGGTAATGTTTTCTCTTGGTTCATTTCTCTCGGTTCATGTCAAATGGGCTAGGTGCACAAGATGGCGCCGGTGAGCTTCAGCGACGCGAGTGTGTGCGTACTTATTACCGGTCTTGCGACGCTCGCATTGACTGTAAGGGAAACTTACATACGAAACAGAGATTTCTGATAAAGCATGTTTTATTAACTTTATTTGATAACATAATTTATAACTAACTGTACAATTCAACGTAATATAATTATGCTAGGTTTGCCTTAAATAAAAGATTGCTGTTTGCGCTCATGTGTGTTTTTATCTGTTTATTTGTTTTGTGAAAGATCTGCAGCATAAATCATTATCTGTCTATGAGCAGCCATGTATATTGCTATTCTTTTGCATTAATTATCAGATTAAACAGATATTAAAATTAGTCACGTATTTTTTACTGTGTAAAATAATAAAATATGTTGTGAAAATAACGATGAAAATAACGGGTAAATAATAAAGCAAAATTTAGTTTTTCGATTTGTTCAAACGGTTTGAATGGGACTCACTTGATTTGTTTAAACCCATTAATTCATTTTTGTGTTTGCAAAATTGAGCAGAACATACCATATTTCAAATATTGTGTCTGTAATATAACACAATATTAACTTTTTGTTATTAAACTATTGTAAAACATCAGTATCACATTTGGGATTGTGCAGACTTTGGGAAAAAATACAGCACTGTTGCTTTATGATATTGATATAAATTTAGGACAAAACCCATACTGGGACATTTTTAAACTCTTTTAAAACTTTTGTTTTAATCAAAAAGGAATGCAGTGAAGACTATGCAGAGTTATTTTACATTTGAGTATTATATTTCTGTACAAGAAAACTTTTCAGACCTACCTGAAAAACGCAGTTTATTTAACTAGTTCTATTGTATTTATTTTCCTCTGTTGCTTCTGCTATGATTCTTGGCATGAAGCCGTTATTTTTCTGCACTGATGGATTATTTCTACACCTGGAGTCCCTCATTTCTGTTGCTTCCTAATGTCAGGTGTGAGAATCCGTTCAGAAGAACTGAACTGGTGTCAGTCGTGATCCGTGTGTTACTCTCTGCAGGATTTCGGATCTTGTTGAGCGGGAGACGGAGGAGTATCACAAGGCTGATCCGGACCCGTTTGATGACCGTCATCCAGGTGATCATGTGCTCACACTTCCCTCATCACCGTGTGCTCTCCCAGATACACAGATAATAACCTCCACTGTTCTCCGTTTGCTCTGAAGGGCGGGCCGACCCAGAGTGCATGCTGGGACACCTGCTGAAAATCCTGTTCAAGAATGATGATTTCATGAATGCGGTAAGATGGATGAGATTGTACAATCATACAGTCTGTGTAACTAAACACGTGAAGATTTGGTTGTGTCTTCAGTTACCGAATACCGTTTGGAAAGTAAATTATTGATGTCATTCAGGACTTCAGTAAATAAAGGACTGCTTGAAGTCCCTCTGCAGTCACTAGTCTTATCCTTTAAAGGAGTCTAGAAGTGGTTTCCTCTGTTTTGTTGTTTGATTTAAATGATTTGGTGTGTCTGTGCTGTCTCAGCTGGTGAACTCGTATGTGATGAGCAGTCGTGAGGTGTCTCTGAACACGGCTGCGTGCAGACTGCTGCTGAACATCATGCCTGGTCTGGAGACGGCCGTGGTCTTTCAGGAGAAGGTGCGCTGAGCCCTGTGTTCATCTCTACAGGAGCAGATCATGGGTCGTGTGTCCTCACATCTCTGTGTGTGTGTGTGTGACAGGAGGGCATCGTGGAGCGCTTGTTTAAATGGGCGCAGGAGGCCGAGCAGCCCCTCCGAATCTACGCCACAGGTCTGCTGGCCGGAGCCATGGAGAACCAGGACATCGCCGCTAACTACCGCGAGGAAAACTCTGTCCTGGTGAGAACGTTTCACAACTCTTAGACGCCACGATACATCTGCATGAGATACGGATCTGAATGAGTGGCAGTAACACACTTGTTTTGGAAGGTTAATAATGGATCTGTGTGCGGCAGGTTCCTCTAATGCTGCAGAGACTGAGGGAGCTTCAGGACAAGGATGCGGAGAGCAGGAAGGACAGTAAGCGTCCGAGCGTCCGTCTGGCTCCTCTGCTGCCGCTGGACGAGGAGGCGGTGGACGGAGACTTCACTCTCACAGAGAAACAGGAGTCTGACGCTGAGCTGCAGCCCGTGTCTGCTGCCAGGAGCGTGGGGAGGTATAACACGGGCATGAAGGGGCTGATGAAGCCCGCCGCAGCCGTCCCGTTAGAGCTGGACGAGACCGACGGCCCCGTGGAGGGCTTGAGGGACTGGAGGAAGAAGGAGAACGGTGGTAAAGTGAAGCAGAAGCTGAACTTCTCTGTGCCAGAGCCGGAGCGCAGCTTCAGTGAGCTGTCCAACAGCAGCTGGACCGAGATGAGCCCCTGGGTGATCGGAAACAACTACCACCTGTACCCGCTCACAGCTGGCATAGAGCAGCGCCTCATCCTGCAGTACCTGACCCCGCTGGGAGAGTACCAGGAGGTAACGTCCCTTCACTGCCACATACAGCAGGAGCAGTGCTGGGATACATGCTACACAAATGACTCTGTTATATAACGGCATATATATACATATAACTGTCTTCATTACTTAACTGTAAATGAACTGCACACATGATCTTTTTCATGATCATAACCAGGCAAAGCCTGACATATGAATTCACAATATATATATATATATATATATATATATATATATATATATATTCATTTTAAATTGAACATTTTATATTAAGTCCCAGAAAATATAAAAGTATAAGTATGTATTTGTTACATCAGGCATTCGTGGCTTATACATTTTATGATATAGCAAGAATATAGAGCTCATTTCTATGCAAAAATATACAATTTGGTGCAGATGCTGATTAAAAAAAAGATACAAAAGCATTTTTTTTTAAAGCACACTATATATATATATATATATATATATATATATATATATATATATATATATATATATATATATATATATATAGAGTGTACTTAAAAAAAAACAAAAAACAAAAAAAAACAAAAGGGTGTTATTTCTCAGTCGTCTAAAAGAAGTCCATCATAAAAAGTAGGGCTTGGTATTGATTCGGATATTGATATTTTAATAAAATTTTTTTAGGGCCATATTAATTTTTCTTCTTAATTTTTCTTGTACTCAGATGTAAGCATACGATTTTTTATTTATTTATTTATCCTAATCAAATTAAAAACCCTTTTATTTTTTAGCAAAGTGCTGCAGAACAGATGTTTACTGTTAAAACGAAAATGCTAATGAAGTGACTCTCAGAGCAGCTTAAGATAGAAATGAGTGTATTCCCATCATCATAGTGAGACGACAGAGGCTGAAAACACCACGAGCGTCGTCCGGCCTTGTGTAAACCAAACAGGGCATCCGCCATTGATTCATTCATGCGTTATGGCGTCTTTACACTTGATAATATATATTGTGTGTGTGTGTGTGTGTGTGTGTGTGTGTGTGTGTGCAGTTGTTGGCTGTCTTCATGCAGCTTGGTGCTCGTGAGCTGCTGATGCACTACATGGACCTGAAACAGACGAATGACGTTCAGCTCACGTTTGAAGCCCTGAAGGTATCACACACACACTACAGCTCAGACGTGTGGACACACATGACTCCGTGTTTCTCAGGCTCATGAAAACCTCATGATTTATTCTGCAGATGAGTTAGAGAACAGTGTGTGTGTGTGTGTGTGTGTGTGTGTGTGTGTGTGTGTGTGTGTGTGAAGGGCTCTGTACAGCTGAAACTGCAGAAAGAGTCTGAAACATGTTGTAGCTGTAAAAACAGCCTTTGGTGCTGACTTATTGTTATCAAATGTGGTATATTTACGGTAACACTTACAACATTAGTCACTATTAGCTAGGCTAGTTACTAGCATATTGGTTGTGTATCAGTACTTCTAAAGCACATCTTAATGCATGATTATTCTAGATTTCTTAATCCTACATATTACCTAAACATATGAATAACTGTCAATAAGCAGTAAATGAGTAGTTTATTAAGCCAGATCTGTTAATAGTGAATGTGTGCCCATATGTGAGTTTTGATGGGTATTGCAGAAACACTGAATTATCTTGCTGACACATTTCCTGGGTATCGGACACATGCATATGTACCCATTCTCTCTCTTCTCTGTCTTTCAGTATCTTGCGTCTCTCCTCCTTCATAAGAAGTTTGCGGCTGAGTTTGTTGCTCACGGTGGAGTGCCGAAGCTGCTGGAGATCCCGCGCCCCTCCATGGCTGCCACCGGGGTCTCGCTGTGCCTCTATTATCTGGCCTACAACCAGGACGCCATGGAGCGGGTGAGATGCTGTCCTGATACGGTGATGACCGCCAGAGCTGTCCTGTGTCTCACTGCTGTGTGTGTGTGTGTCAGGTGTGCATGCTGCCTCACTCGCTGCTGGCCGAGGTGGTGAGCTACACGCTGTGGCTCCTGGAGTGCTCTCACGCCTCCGGCTGCTGTCACGCCACCATGTTCTTCTCCATCTGTTTCTCCTTCAGAGCCGTGCTCGATCTCTTCGACAAGCAGGACGGCCTGCGCCGCCTCGTCAACCTGGTAGGCACTTCTTCTTCTTCTTCTTTGAGCAGGGATCATGCTTCACAGAGGCCTGAATGAGAAAGACGAAACAAGGGTTAAAGAGATCCTCCAACCAGAAACATTGTGTTGTCATTTACTCATGCCCAGCGGTGTTTCACTCCTCCATAAAAGCCTTATTTATTTCACCTGCAAATCAGAAATATCATGTAACGTGACTTTCTCAAAATGGCTCTTGCTTGATTTATTAAAGATAATTTGATTTATTGATGTTTTAAAAGTTGCGCTGTTGCTCAGGAGGTTTTCTGTGCGTGCGCTCCGAGACCGAACAGAACTCAGACGAGTAAAGTCAACTTTTAGCTTAAGGTGTGCACCTAAACAGTCAAATACACTCAGAAATGTGGCACTTGGTGATTATTATTCACGTCAACCCTCATCTGTTATGTCTTAAGTGAATGAAACCATTTCAGAATTAAAATGTGTGTAATAGTAAGTTGGAATCCTGAGTTGGCTCTTAAAGTGACAGCAGCCTAATATTTCTGCTGCCGACTGTGTGCTTAATATTAATCAAACAACAATAGATGAAGGCTTTTGACTGAAGGACTTTATTAGCTTTAATTAGAAACACATTTTAATTCTTAGTGAAGACTGCTGTTTTATTTGACATTAGATCATTTCATTTCTGTAGTAGTTGTTAGCTGAATACTTGCATAAAATCTTAAAGCACTATTTGTTTCTTTTTTTTTAATTTATTGTATTTGCTTTTTTGTGTGTATTACTGACAATTATTTTAGATTTTTGAGGACTTTTTAGTTTCTTACTAATGAGTTAAAGTTGGCCCACTCATAATCGTGATTACAATATTGACCAGAAATAATTGTGATTTATGATTTTTGTCATAATCGAGCAGCCCTAATTTGAAGAAATGTTAGATTTATGTTTTGAACATGCAGTGGAAGTCAGTGGGCTCTGGTGTTGTTTATAAAGCACACGAGGGTGAGTAACGATGACAGAACTGTAATGTATGGGTGGTGTATCTCTGAAGAGGAGCGGGTGTAGAGGCTGTTTGGAGGCCTGGTGTTCACTGATAACTATGGGATGGTCATGATATGAGCGGAGCTGCGTCCTGAGCTACCAAGTTCAGATTTCTACTACATAATAAAAGTGCTCTGCTTAAAACAATAACAGGACACACAGCTTAAAGCTGGACACCTTATTGAGCACTTTTTAGATAGGGTTGTAAGAGAATATTGATACCCATGAGTATCGCGATATTTGTTTTGCGATACTGTATCGATTCTCAAAAAACAGAATATCGATATATAATAATAAAAAAAAAACAAGATTCATGGCAGTTGTTTTGTTTTGAGTTTATTTCCCGACCGCTAGATGGCAGTCTCCATCTCTGAACAGATCCTGAGTGACAGCAAATACTAGCATTAGACCACGCCTGTAATGTTAGCGTTCATGTAGTTCGCTGCTAGTAATGGAGGGTTAAAAATTTGTCCCAGTTCATGTTTGGGTGTACAAAGCTGAAGTGTACCGTCATTTGGGCGTTTGTGGTAATGTCCACTGTGGAGCAGTTTAAAACTGAATTGTTTCCCAGAACTAGAATGAATATGAATAGATAACTGAATATCCGTGCTGTAGTTTGTATGTTTTGGCAGTGTTTAGTACTCTGTCCTCCTCTCAGGGTGTGTGTGTTTGTAGATTAGCACTCTGGAGATCTTGAACCCGGAGGACCAGGGGGCGCTGTTGAGCGATGATGAGATCTTCTCTAGCAGACAGACTGCCAAACACACCTGCATGGCGCTGCGCAGGTATTTTGAGGCTCACCTGGGCATTAAAGTGGAGCAGGTCAAACAATCACTGCAGCGCACAGAGGGAGGAGCGCTGATTCACCCGCAGCCATATTACAAGGTACATCTGTCTACATCCTTACAGTCTGCAGTAGATTTAAACCCTGGATGTGTTGCGTATGGTTTGTTTGTGTGGTTAAAGTCTTGTGGAAAGGCAAAGCCCTGCTTGGTAAGCTGAATATGGGATGTACTGTATCTGTGCTTGGTTGTAGGTAGGTTTGCGATGTGTTATGTTTTCTTTCTCTGTTGATATGTTTGTAGGCTTGCTCCTACACCCATGAGCAGGTGGTGGAGATGGTGGAGTTCCTGATTGAGTTTGGACCAGCACGTCTGTACTGGGAGCCAGCCGAGGTCTTCCACAAACTGTCCTGTGTGCAGCTGCTTCTGCAGCTCATTTCTATCGCCTGCGACTGGAGAACATACTACGGCAGGTGAGGACCTCCGGGTGTGCGGGCGACACGTGATCTGCAAAGTTTCCCTGGTGCAAAAACTCATTTTGTTTTCAACGAATCAGTTAATTGAATGATTCAGTGACTCACTCATTAAAGAGCAGGTCATATGGTATTTTAAAGTGTCCTAATAAATGCATCTAAGGTCAGAAAACATTGTCATTTTCTCAGAATATACATTTAATATTAGAGTCATTTGCCATTGATTAAAAAAGGACTCGTTCCTAGCAAGTTTGGTGCAAACCCCTCCCTTCCGTAAGCCTACTCTGCTCTGATTGGTCAGCTGGCCAGGCCTGTTGTGATTGGCACAGAGAGGTCTCCTTGAGCCAGTTAGCCAGCGCTACCATTGACGAAGCACTTTTACATAAAACAATAATATAGTTCACCAATCTGAGATTAGAGAAGCAGTCCTTGATAAAATGACATGCACTCTACAGAAGGTTTGAATTGTGTTTCTGTGGTGTCCTTAAACACAGCTTCTTCTCAACATGATGTAAACACACTAATAGCAGAAGTGTGTGTGGGCAGGATTATGCTAATGTTTTACCCAGTGACGTTTACTGGTAACAGTCAAAAGATTCAAGAATACAACGACTCGTTAAGGCCTCTCTGAGTCGACTCTCTTTTGAGAGACAATATCTTTATCATACACCTTTTTGATTAAGAACTTTGCTTTAAAAAAAAAAAAAAACACCATATGACCTGCTCTTTAAGTGTCTTACCCTCACCTGCTGGTGCGTTTTGTATGTTTAAAAGTATGTATTTTCCATTCAACATTTCTTATTTGTACAAACCCGTTTCCAAAAAAGTTGGGACACTGTATACATTGTGAATAAAAACCGAATGCAATGATGTGGAAGTTTCAAATTTCAATATTTTATTCAGAATACAACAATGATGACATGCTAAATGTTTAAACTGAGAAAATATATAATTTTAAGGGAAAATTAAGTTGATCTTAAATTTCATGGCATCAACACATCTCAAAAAAGATGGACAAGGCCATGTTTAGCACTGTGTGTCATAACCTCTTCTTTTTATAACAGTCTGCAAACGTCTGGGGAATGAGGAGACAAGTGTCTCAAGTTTAGGAATAGGAATGTTGTCCCATTCTTGTCTAATACAGGCTTCTAGTTACTCAACTGTCTTAGGTCTTCTTTGTCACATCTTCCTCTTTATGATGCACCAAATGTTTTCTATGGGTGAAAGATCTGGACTGCAGGCTGGTCATTTCAGTCCCCGGATCCTTCTTCTACACAGCCATGATGTTGTAATTGATGCAGTATGTGGTCTGGCATTATCATGTTGGAAAATGCAAGGTCTTCCCTGAAAGAGATGACGTCTGGATGGGAGCATATGTTGTTCTAGAACTTGGATATATCTTTCAGCATTGATGATGCTCATCTTTCCAGATGTGTAAGCTGCCCATGCCACACACACTCATGCAACCCCATACCATCAGAGATGCAGCTTCTGAACTGAGCGCTGATAACAACTTGGGTTATCCTTGTCCTCTTTAGTCCGGATGACATGGCATCCCAGTTTTCCAAAAAGAACTTCTCATTTTGATTCGTCTGACCACAGAACAGTTTTCCACTTTGCCACGGTCCATTTTAAATGAGCCTTGGCCCAGAGAAAACACCTGCGCTTCTGGATCATGTTTAGATATGGATTCTTTTTTGACCTATAGAGTTTTAGACAGCAACAGTGAATGGCACGATGGATTGTGTTAACAGACAATGTTTTCTGGAAGTATTCCTGAGCCCATGTTGTGATCTCCATTACAGTATCATTCCTGTATGTGATGCAGTGCCTTCTAAGGGCCTGAAGATCACGGGCATCCAGTATGGTTTTCCTGCCTTGACCCTTACGCACAGAGATTGTTCCAGATTCTCTGAATCTTTGGATGATATTATGCATCATTATCATTATGCAGATGATGATAACTTCAAACTCTTTGCAATTTTTCTCTGAGAAACTCCTTTCTGATATTGCTCCACTATTTTTCACCGCAGCATTTGGGGAAATGGTGATCCTCTGCCCATCTTGACTTCTGGGAGACACTGCCACTCTGAGAGGCTCTTTTTATACCCAATTATGTTGCCAATTGACCTAATAAGTTGCTAATTGGTCCTCCAGCTGTTCCTTATATGTTCATGTAACTATTCCACCCTCTTCTTGCTACCTGTCCCAACTTTTTTGGAATGTGTAGCTCTCATGAAATCCAAAATGAGTCAATATTTGGCATGACATTTCAAAATGTCTCACTTTCAACATTTGATGTTATCTATATTCTATTGTGAATAAAATATAAGATTATGAGATTTGTAAATTATTCAATTCCTTTATTTTACTCATAATTTGTACAGTGTCCCAACTTTTTTGGAATCGGGTTTGTATAATCAAAATTGTATTTAAAACCTCAATTTCAAAGCATCATGTATTGTAGTTGTAATTGTACAATAGAAATAATTTAGTTTGTTTGGTATAGAGAACAAGTACTAAGTTTACTTATGTTTTGGGGGTAATGTGTGTTTCAGGGCTGACACGGTGAGGTACGCTTTGGATATCTTGAGCATTTTGACAGTCATTCCTAAAACGCAGCTGCTGTTGTCGGAGAACGTTGCTGTGCTGGATGAGAATGGCTCAACCATCTCCACTGTTGGTGAGAATCTGCTTATGCTGGAGTTAGTTAACCTTAACATATTTATAATGATCTCCCTGAATAAGATTGTCTAGTTTAATGGCATTTGAAGAGAGTGTGCTTAACTCCTGGTCATTATCGGTTTCAATCTTGCTTTTAAATGAAGCAGTGTTTCGTAAGTCCTGGTGTATTTCAGGGTCGTTTATAATTAAAAGTCCCACATTAAATAAATATGCATAAAATATTTTGATATATTGATTACACTGTATCTGGCACTTAATTCAATACAAGCTCTCATAGCTTCTGTCTGTGCCTTAATATGAAGTAATTTAACACATTCATTATAGAATAATAATGTGCTTTTTGTCTTTCTTTAAATGCATTATCCTATCATCAAAATCCAATGTCTGTTGACCTCTAGTTCTTATGTCTTGATATACTGGTACACTGAAGAATATCAGTACAGATTTATATAGTGAATACAAGTCACCTTTATTTATATAGCACTTTAAACAAAATACATTGCGTCAAAGCAACTGAACAACATTCATTAGGAAAACAGTGTGTCAATAATGCAGAATGATAGTTAAAGGCAGTTCATCATTGAATTCAGTGATGTCATCTCTGTTCAGTTAAATAGTGTCTGTGCATTTATTTGCAATCAAGTCAATGATATCGCTGTAGATGAAGTGACCCCAACTAAGCAAGCCAGAGGTGACAGCGGCAAGGAACCGAAACTCCATCGGTGACAGAATGGAGAAAAAAACCTTGGGAGAAACCAGGCTCAGTTGGGGGGCCAGTTCTCCTCTGACCAGACGAAACCAGTAGTTCAATTCCAGGCTGCAGCAAAGTCAGATTGTGCAGAAGAATCATCTGTTTCCTGTGGTCTTGTCCTGGTGCTCCTCTGAGACAAGGTCTTTACAGGGGATCTGTATCTGGGCTCTAGTTGTCCTGGTCTCCGCTGTCTTTCAGGGATGTAGAGGTCCTTTCTAGGTGCTGATCCACCATCTGGTCTGGATACGTACTGGATCCGGGCGACTGCAGTGACCCTCTGATATGGATACAGACTGGATCTGGTGGCTACGGTGACCTCGGAACAAGAGAGAAACAGACAAATATTAGCGTAGATGCCATTCTTCTAATGATGTAGCAAGTACATTGGGTGTTATGGGAAGTGTTCCCGGTTCCGGTTTACCTAATTAATGCAGCCTAAAAATCCTTTAATGGATTTGGATATTAGAAGCATATTAGTGTGTTATGTGTAAGCCAGGTTAAAGAGATGGGTCTTAAATCTAGATTTAAACTGCAAGAGTGTGTCTGCCTCTCGAAAAATGTTAGGTAGGTTATTCCAGAGTTTAGGCGCGTAGCGGACGTAGAGGATTATAATGTAAAAGGAGCTCATTCAAATACTGAGGTGCTAAACCATTCAGGGCTTTATAAGTAATAAGCAATATTTTAAAATCTATACGATGTATGATATGGAGCCAGTGCAATGTTGACAGGACCGGGCTAATATCGTCATACTTCCTGGTTCTAGTAAGAACTCTTGCTGCTGCATTTTGGACTAGCTGTAGTTTGTTTACCAAGCGTGCAGAACAACCACCCAATAAAGCATTACAATAATCTAACCTTGAGCTCATAAATGCATGGATTAACATTTCTGCATTTGACATTGAGAGCATAGGCCATAATTTAGATATATTTTTGAGATGGAAAAATGCAGTTTTACAAATGCTAGAAACTTGGCTTTCTAAGGAAAGATTGCGATCAAATAGCACACCTAGGTTCCTAACTGATGACGAAGAATTGACACAGCATCCATCAAGTCTTAGACAGTGTTCTAGGTTATTACAAGCAGAGTTTTTAGGTCCTATAATTAACACCTCTGTTTTTTCTGAATTTAGCAGTAAGAAATTACTTGTCATCCAGTTTTTTATATCGACTATGCATTCCATTAGTTTTTCAAATTGGTGTGTTTCACCGGGCCGTGAAGAAATATAGAGCTGAGTATCATCAGCATAACAGTGAAAGCTAACACCATGTTTCCTGATGATATCTCCCAAGGGTAACATATAAAGCGTGAAGAGTAGCGGCCCTAGTACTGAGCCTTGATGTACTCCATACTGCACTTCTGTATGATACAGCTTCATTCACTGCTACGAACTGATGGCGGTCATATAAGTACGATTTAAACCATGCTAATGCACTTCCACTGATGCCAACAAAGTGTTCAAGTCTATGCAAAAGAATGTTGTGGTCAATTATGTCAAACGCATAGACTGTCAACTGTCAACACTTCCATAGAACACTTCTAAAAGAGAAGAAAAGTAATCAGATCTAGCAGATTTTAATGCTTTTTTGTAGGATAGGTTACTTTCCCGCCAAGCAATACAAAATACCTCTAGTTTTGTTTTCCTCCAGCTGCGCTCCATTTTTCGGGCTGCTCTCTTTAGGGTGCGAGTATGCTCATTATACCATGGTGTCAAACTGTTTTCCTTAACCTTCCTTAAGTGTAAAGGAGCAACTGTATTTAAAGTGCTAGAAAAGAGAGAGTCCATAGTTTCTGTTACATCATCAAGTTGTTCTGAGGTTTTGGATATGCTAAGGAATTTGGATACATCAGGAAGATAACTTAAAAAGCAGTCTTTTGTGGTAGAAGTGATGGTTCTTCCATACTTGTAACAAGAAGTAGAATTTAAAATTTTGGCTATAAGAAGTTTGCACAGAACTAAATAATGATCTGAGATATCATCACTTGGCTGCATAATTTCAACACTATCAACATCAATTCCATGTGACAGTATTAAATCTAGAGTATGATTTCGACAATGAGTAGGTCCTGAAACATGTTGTCTAACACCAATAGAGTTCAGAATGTCTATAGATGCTGATCCCAATGCATCTTTTTCATTATCAACATGGATATTAAAATCAACAACTATTAAAACTTTACCTGCAGCCAGAACTAACTCGGATGTAAAATCACCAAACTCTTTAATAAAGTCTGTATGGTGGCCTGTATACAGTAGCCAGTACAAACATAACAGGGGATTTATCATTAACATTTGTTTCTCTGTATATTCAGGTATGAGCATCGTGCTGGTCGTCGCAGAGGGTGAAGTATTTGTAAGTGATGCAGAAATCCAGAAGTCAGCCCTGCAGGTGATCATAAACTGCGTCTGCGCTCCAGACAAACGCGTCTCTAGCATCGGCAAGTTCATCTCGGGCACTCCGCGCCGCCGTCTGCCGCAGACCCATCGCGCCAGCGAGAGCGTCCTGGCCAAGATGTGGAACGTGGTTCAGTCCAACAATGGCATTAAAGTCCTGCTGTCCCTGCTCACCATCAAGATGCCCATCACCGATGCCGATCAGATCCGTGCTCTGGCGTGCAAAGCTTTAGTTGGGTTAGCACGTAGCGCCGCGGTACGACAGATCATCAGCAAGCTTCCCCTGTTCAGCAGCGGACAGATCCAGCAGCTGATGAAAGAGCCTGTGCTTCAGGACAAGCGCAGCGAGCATGTGCGCTTCTGCAAATATGCAGCAGAACTCATAGAGCGAGTGTCAGGAAAGCCCTTGTTGATCGGCACAGATGTGTCCCTGGCGCGGCTGCAGCGGGCTAGCGTTGTGGCACAGTCGCGCATTTCGTTTCCAGAGAAGGAGCTTCTGTTGCTTATTCGGAATCATCTGTTATCTAAAGGACTCACGGACACAGCGACAGCACTGACGAAAGAAGCCGAGCTGCCCATGGGGCTGCATGCTCTGGCTCACGCTAGCGTGCCACCGTTCACTCCCGTTACTGTCGCGACATCTCCTTCTCCTGCCGCTGGCATCCCACGGACTCCCCGGCTCACTAACGGAGTCACGGCCCGTCTGGGAGGCCACACCCCCCATGCGCTTCCTCATCACCAGCCCCGCCCCTCCACCTCACAGGCTCCGCCCCCTGCACCTCCGGCAGTGTCTCACCACAGTAATGGCTCTCCGCTCATAGGACGCATCTTGTTCTCGCGGGAGCGGCCGTCGCCCTGTGCAGCTGCGGGAGGGAAGAAGCCAAAAGTACTGAGGCAGAAATCAGATCATGGTGCGTTCAGCCAGAGTCCGGCCATGAAAAAGCAGCTGGACAGACACCTGCCTTCTCCACCTTCTCTAGACAGGTGTGCTTCCCTTCATTCACACTGGGCTTATACCCATATGCTATTTTTTTGTTTTGTTTGTATTGTACTGCAAAAGCATGCTGTTCCTTGATGCCTTGATGAGTTTATGCAACCCATGACTGCCCTTGCTGGTAATCAGAAACTTTGAATAATGAACTGAGGCGACTCATAGTCCGAAAATACGGTAGTCGTAAACAAAAGGTTTCCTTAAATGCATGTATAGGAATCATTAAATGCTTCATCTGATGTGTCTTAGTAAAAAAAACACAATCTGCTTAAAGTGTTAACCCGAAAATGAAAAGTGTTGAAAATGTTTTTTTTTTTTTTTTTACATTCATGAAGTTATTTTTAATATCCTCGCATCACTTTGTCCCTCCGTTGAAAGTCCATGCATGCAAAACGTTCAGAAAAACATTGTAAAGCTAAGATACTCATATGAATCATGTCGTTTAATCCAGGTCTTCTGAAAAACACAAGGAGATCAGTTCATATGAGGAGCAGATTTAATTTAGCCTTTTATTATTTGAATGCATGGAGCACATCAAGTATGGTAAATGATTCTCACACACGCAAGAAACCATAAGAAGAACAAAACGTTTTTTATTTTATTTTATTTTTTTATGTAACTAAGTAATTGTTCTTATCAGCGGTATGTTACTGAACAGCGACTCTATCAGTCTAATTTGTTGATCTTGAATGAAGACACGTCATGAACGGTTGGCACTAGACACTAGAAGCAATGTGTAAAATGACTTTGTTTCCATATCATCATAACTGTATCATGTGTTGTTGTGTGCAGTATCATAACAGAGTATTTGCGAGAGCAGCACGCCCGCTGCAAGAACCCGGTGACCACCTGTCCTCCCTTCAGCCTCTTCACACCGCACCAGTGCCCAGAGTCCAAGCAGAGACGCCAGGCTCCCACCAACTTCACTCCTCGCCACACACGCAGGGTCGTCTACCCCAAATACGGCGGGGTCGATGGAGGCTGTTTTGACCGGCATCTCATCTTCAGCAGGTACAGTTAAAGGCAGAACTGTGAGTTCAGGTCTGAATATATGAGTAACACTGTAGTATCAAGTCAGTAGCCAAGAACAGCTCTTCCCTATGTGTGTCATCTGGTATTTTCCCCATCTGGAGTGTGTCTTGTTAATGGAGTGCTGTGTGTGACCCTGTGTCCAGGTTCCGGCCGATCTCGGTGTTCAGGGAGGCTGAGGAGGATGAGAGCGGCTTCATGTGTTGTGCGTTCTCAGCGCGAGAGCGTTTCCTGATGCTGGGCACGTGTACCGGGCAGCTCAAGCTCTACAATGTGTTCAGTGGACAGGAGGAAGCCAGCTACAGCTGCCACAGCTCCGCCATCACACACCTGGAGCCCTCCAGAGTAAACACACACTAATACTGCATGTGAATCTGGGGATGTTACAGCAGGCAGTCTGTAGGGGTGTTTGGTGTCCATGTAGGGCAGAGTTTGATGCAGAGATCGATGCACATCTGGTGATGGTGTTGTAACTGAATGTGAAGAGAGCTGCTCTGACCCATCTCAGATTGATGTAGATGCTGATGTTTTGTTCCTCTGTGTCAGGACGGCTCCCTGTTGTTGACCTCCGCTTCCTGGAGTTATCCCTTATCAGCGCTGTGGGGAATGAAGTCTGTATTCATCATGAAGTGAGTCCACTCACCCAATAAGCACTTCACTAATTGTTAAATTAATTGATAAATTAATAAATTGTCTTTATTTTTATTTTTTTAATTGAACTCATTTATTTGTAGGCATTCATTCCTGGATGATCATTATGTGGAGTTCAGCAAACTCTCTCAGGACAGAGTCATCGGGACAAAAGAACACATCGCACATGCAAGTCTCCTTTTTACCATTACCTTTAACACTTGCCTTTCATTCATGGAATGGAAGCAATCAAAATCAACACAAAAAAGAGCATAATAACATGAAAATAAATGAAAAATCATATAATTATAACCTAATAATAAATACATTATAATTCATTTAATAAATGAATAAATTAATTAAAAAAAAATAATAATGAAAATAACATGAAGCATGCAATTTTTATGATAAATTTTTTTTTAAAATGATCAAGATCCTGAATGGTATATGTAACTTTGACCGCAATATGTGATCAAAATCTAGTCTTTCTCATGCATCGGTGTATTTCTGCAGATATATGACATCCAGTCTGGACAGAAGCTCCTGACTCTCAATAACCCTGACCTAGCCAACAACTACAAGCGTAACTGTGCCACGTTCAACCCCACGGATGACCTGGTCCTGAACGACGGGGTCATGTGGGACGTCCGCACCTCTCAGGCCATCCATAAGTTTGACAAGTTCAACATGAACATCAGCGGTGTCTTCCATCCCAATGGATTAGAGGTCATCATCAACACAGAGATCGTATCCTTCTCTGATAGTGGAGATATTGTGTCTGATTCTTCTGTTGTTGTTAATGAGCTCTTAGTTAACTAGTTGGTTAATTAATGCTGGGTGGGTGAACCTCTTCCTGAAGGGGTTTTCTTTAACTGGCGCTCCAGTGGGATTTGAGGACGTTTCATCTTCTTCACACAGTACCAGCGCTCGATCAGTGTAGGATTGTCTTCAACAACAATGGAACGGTCATTTATGGAGGTGAGACGACACAATGCATTCACATCACTTCCTTTTCCTTTTATTCTCTCAGTTTGTTTATGCTATTATGCTTTGCATTAATTTAAATGACATCCATCTACACTCCATGCTCCATAATGACGAAGCAGAAACCAGATTTGTGATAACTTTACAAACAAACAAATATATTGACATAAGTATTCAGACCCTTAACTTCCACAGCCTTGATTATTTGTGAGCTTCTTTTGCAATCATGGATCTGGGGATATTTCTGCCGTTGGTCTCTGCAGATCGTCTCAGACCCTTGTCTTGTCTGGTTGGCAAAGGTCTGTGGACAGTTCCAGGACTTGTTTGTCTTGGTTTGAGTCTGGGCTCTGGCTTTTGGCCCAGTCTGGACCAGCCTTTCATTGCAAATATCTTTGTAATTCGCTGAAAAACTCCCCACAACTTGATGCTTCAGTCTTTCACCATTGGATAGGGATGAGCAGTGACCTGTTTCCTCCAGAGATGACGCTATTGGCTAAACAGTTCATCAGACTAGAGTCTTGTTTCTCTTGGTCTGAGAGTGGTTTAGGTTGCAGACTTCAGCCCTGATTGGTGGAGTGTTTCAGTTGTTCTCCCAGCTCCACACCTCTTCTCTTACAAAGGGCCTTTTTGCCAATCACTCAAAGTGGTTGCACGCTGGAGAAGCACCATGCCTCAAATACCAATTCATTGTTTTCAGTGAATGATGAATGAATGAATGCACTGGTCTTGGGTCTGACTTGCTCTTCGCAGTGCTTTATTCTGCACAATCGCATGCTCTATTGCTTTTAATGAAATGGCTGTTATGTGTGGAGGTATTGTATATTTGGTTGATGTTCTGGAGTGTGTTGTAGCCATGTTGCAGGCTGATGATGAGGATGATATGATGGAGCAGCAGATGAAGAGTCCATTCGGCTCGTCCTTCAGGACCTTCGATGCCACCGATTATAAACCCATCGGTATGACTCTGTTTCTATCTTCATCTTTTGTAAAAGCTGCAAATATTTAGTATCTAAGTCTCTCTCTCTCTAAGAAATAAGCAGATTGATGCTTCCTGTAAGATATGCCCTTACTGTCACACAACCGAGAGACCAGTATTAAACTGCTGTGATTAGTAGCACGTCACATGCTGATGCTGATGATGGTCTGCTTGCTTTCTCAGCCACCATCGATGTGAAGAGGAACATTTTTGACCTGTGCACAGACACTAAAGACTGCTATCTGGCTGTCATTGAGGTACGCTGTGCTTTTTTTAAATATCTCAATATTACCTCAACTCAAGGACATTGTGCTTTTAAATCAGTTTAGTCTTAAGTTCAACAAAAGTGAACAAAATTGTGTGAAGCTACAATTCTACACTTGATTGAACTCTACATCCATGCCATATTTATCTCTGTTTGGTGTTCAATGTGAACATGTGTAACAGAATCAGGACTCAATAAATATGGACACTGTGTGTCGGCTGTATGAGGTCGGGCGCCAGAGACTCGCGGAGGAGGAAGAGGATGAGGAGGATCAGGTGAGACTGAGGCAAACAGCGTTTATTTGGAGCTGTCTGTGTGTCTGGGAAGTCTTCTCAACAATGAGCCATTAAATATAAATGAACAAAAATGTTCAAGTCACATGTATTTATATAGTTGATGTATTGTATATTTATATTAATTCAGTAAGGCAGTATAATCATTTATGAAAGCTGTAAAGCATCTCTACAGGAGACACTAGTGTCTTCTTTCGAGTTATACAGTGAGAACTACACGTGCACTGAAAAAGAAACTCAAGTGTTTTTATACTAATATTCATTTTAGTTTATGACCGTTCTAAAATGAACATTTGGCATGTCTAAAAAAAAACAAAAAAACAAACCTTTTGACCGATTAAGATCTGCCTGAAGCGATGTTAAAGTGAAGAGTTTAGTGTTACTTCTGACCCGGGGATTGCTCAGAAGGGAACAGGTGCTACACAGCTAGCATCCGTGCGACCCGCTCGAACACCGTTAATCTTGATAGATCTCCTGGAGGTCAGGAATGAGTTCAGATCACTGTAAACGTTTGTTTGACTCAGGAGGAGGACGATCAGGACGATGAAGATGACGATGACTCTGATGATGACATGGATGACATCGATACAGACCCGCTGCTGGCAGAGCTGGAGAACGAGAACAACGGAGAGGAAGAGGAGGATGGAGAGCAGGACTTCTCTCCGTCTGATGATGAGGAGGTGGCTCGCCTGCTGGATGAAGAGGCAGATGATGACGATGATGATGATGACGACGATGATGATGATGACGACGACGACGATGATGATGATGATGAGGATTCTGATGACAATGAGCGAGATGTGGAGCTTGTTCTAGACAACAGTGAGTTTGACAACACGCACACACCACACATACATAGACGAGTGAAATGAAACCTAACCGTCTAATATTGTGGTAAATGCTCTTCATTTATTGTGAGCTAATGAGCTGTGGACAAAAACACTAAATCCTACATTTAAAAACAACTAGTTGATCTCACTTTCAAGTCCGTGAGTTTGCTAACCAGTTTTATGAGAGGAGCTTAGCTTTCACTCTCAACCAAACTAACATTACTAGATCAGAATATTTAGCTCTTCTAAACACCAGACACATAATAGTATCCAATCCCTGATGAATGAAGAAACATGACAGAAAGCTGCCAGGCCCGAATGGTCAGAGATGTGCATCTAAAGCATATTTATACAGGAAAACATTGTAAACCGCTCAGAGTAATCATGTCCTCTCCATAAGAATCATATGATCGACACAACTAATTAACCGGGATATTTGGAAAGGTCCTCTTCCCCGTGATCTGTTGATGGTAACTTACATTCATTTTGAATTGCTTAACGTTCATCAGTGTGCATTATCTCACTAGATTTGTGAACGTTAATCATTTATAGACCTTTGAGTTTACATGTGGCCAAATATTAAAACGTTATTGATTTAAACATCATTTCATCAAGCTGTAAAGAGAAACGTCTCCAGGCTGTTGGTGCCATCTCCAGGTATTTGTTATAATTCATAATGTACTTAAGTTGGTTATGTTCCTATCATGTATAGAAGTAGTATTATTTTAACAGTGTTGTTCAATAAAACCATGTAATTATTGTTTTTGATATTTTAAGCCAGTTATTATTGCCTCATCATTAGTTTATATATAAATAGTCATACTAAAGCCTGGTTTTCACTTTGGTCTGTTTGTGTTACTAATAAATATCAGATCACTCAGTTGTCGAAATAATCAGAAGATTAATCGATTACCAAAATAATGATTAGTTACAGCCCTAGATTAGTTAAAATATTTCTAAATAAAACTGCGTTGTTTTACTTTTTGTAATTAAAAGACAAATGTTTTTTTAAAGTAGTATTAAAATATTGTATTGTTCTAGTGAACCAAGTATCAGTATTTTGTCTCCTCTCATGAGCTAAGTTCATTATCACACCCCTAGTGTCCATAAGCAGTGATATAACTCATCATTTTCCAAGTGTATGATACAGCTTTCATTCTTCAGGTCAACCATCTATTCATGAAAAAGAAAATCAGTTTGAATAAAGAAAGCAATAACTTTGTCATAGTATCCTTTCAGATGTTAAAGTTGTCACAGTCATTGCATGCTTTGCGTCCAGGTGTTAACCGCTGATGACTGAACGTCTCATGCCTCGTGTAATTGTTCATTCAGTGTTAACTGCAGAAAGACATCAACAATACAGCGAGGAAATATAATGTCACCGAGCATTTAATTGACCTCAGCAAGTCATCAGTGTGCACAGCTCATTAGTTCACCAGAGAAATTAAGTCTAGAGAGAAATGTTACACCATTTCCTCGTTCTATTTGACTAAACTTGTTCGTCTTAATTATTACAGTATGTTTAAATGAATCTGTTATGAAACACGCTATGACAGCCATTGTGTAATTGATTGTATTTTAACAAATAGCTTATAAATTGTATTATTTATAAGTTAATTAAAAAACTGCATTATGTGCAATTTACATGTTTTCATACAAGTTTTATTTGTATTTTTTTTGAGTGTCGAGGGATTCTCCGCAATGATTCTCGGCGCCATCAAATTTAAACTGCGCTCATGCATACCATTGATCTATGATAACTGAATGAGCTAAATTAAGTCATTGCAATGGGAATTTGTGTGATCACATCAGAAGTTTGTGTGTGAGGGCAAAGAAAGATCTCAGTCGTGTTGGAGTTGTTCAGGTGAATTGTCCGTGTTGACCAACAGAAAAGCTGTCTGGGTTGATACTGCTCTTTATGCATCTCATCACTGATGACCGTGAACGATGGGCGACGTTTGCATGGGAAATGTCACTGAAATATGACCAACAATAGATTGGATGATAAAGGTGCGATTTCGTTAACAAAAAATGACAAAATGTTCGTCAAAGAGTTTTTCCCCTGTCGAAAACGAGGCGATGACAAGATGATATTCAGATAACAAACTAAATAAACATGCAATATTGTTGATGAAAAAAGACTAAAATGTAGTTTCACTACATAAACTATTTTTGTTGAGAAAAGTGCAGCCAAAACATTACCGACTGCTGTACAAGACACTTATGCGAGCGTTCATGTTTGCGGTTTTACAGATATCAGAGCTTTTCTGTTAAACGGATACATACTCTGCCCAGCTTTGTGCTTTCACACGCGCTCACTCGCTCGATTCTAAAAACACCAACACATACATCAAATGAAGACACCGGTGTGTGTACACTCAGAGAATAATGTGTTCGGATTTTACAAACATGGCACTGTACTGCACTTCAGAAAAACTGGTCATTGCTGATGATTGAAAAAGCCACGTGATATATTGCTAAACACTCCTGCGAATGCTTCCCTCAAAGCACTGCGGCTGAAAGGTTTAGTTTTGTGTTTTGTCCGTCCTGATGAAGCAGATGAGTGCAGTGCTATCGAGAGAACATTCATTCTTCACTTTGGCCTCCAGCAGGTGTTGATGGACACCGATTCTAATCGATTATCAGAGCAGACTCTGACATTGACAGGTTATACAGTTAAAGCAGCTGTTTGCTATTGGCCATGACTAAATGTTTGTGTCATGTAATTCCTTGCATGTTCTTTTTCTTTCATTACTGTCAGCTTTTTCACCTGTGCTGTCTGAAATGTTGTTCTCTTCTTCCTGTAGCAGACAGCTCTGATAACTCTGACCTGGAAGATGACATCATCCTTTCCCTGAACGAGTGATCCTTCCCAAAACCGCAGTGGAAGTGTTCAAGCAGTCTTGAAGCTCAGTGAGAAGATCTGAGAGTCAGGTTGTGGTGTGGATGGTCCTGAAAATAACATGTATGGACTTGCTGGAAAATTGTAAACAACACATTGTTTTATATGAGGACATCTCGCCTAAAACCAATGTAACTTGTCTGATGTTTGTTTTGGTAAAGTTCCTTCTACAGCGTTGCCCTCTTGGAACATCTGACCATTTTTGAAGAAGGTGTACTGATAGATTTCGAGTCTTTTCAACGTCTTGCGTGTTTTCTTGTGTTGGTTGACCACTGTCTAGAGGAGTTCTGGGTAGCTCTGATTCACTGGATGCACTGTTTGCGTGTGCAGATGTGTATGTCATTGACCTTTGACCTGCCCACCACTCCTCATCTGATCTCTTGAGTTTGATTCATCTGAAAATCTAGTTGCTTAGACATCTAGTTCATCCATCTTTGCTTTTTGAATGATAGTTTTGTTAGCCATTGCTTTGGTTTAATTTCCCAAGAAAGCTCTTTTAAGGCCTATTTTTTCAGCTGACTGATTGAATTGAAGATGTTGCACCACATTTAATTAGCAATAATTTCCGTTGATGTCTAAATTCACGTAAAGGACTAAAGGCCTGTGGGACCTCGGACCTGTGCTCAGATCTGCAGCGTTCGCTGCTCTTTTGGAGGAAGTGAACCGTTGCACTTGTAGTTGCACCCGTTTGCTTCTTAAACCTCATTTCATAAAAAGTTAAACATTTTTAAGCATCTGTGTACAGCCTCCATTTACTTTATGGTTGAATTTTTTGTTCATGCCTTTCCAAAATTAAAGATCTAAGGCAACATTATGTACAAATTGTATTAAAAATATTTTTACTATGAATGTTATTACAATAAACCAGAGTAAATTGTTACTGTTTTTTAGAGACATCCCTCCGATAACAAAGCTGTCACGGTCATCAAACTCTGTTCACCATGCATCTGACAATACTACCTTTAAAACCTGTTTGCCTGATGTGGTTTTAACTTGTTTTAAGGTGCTATGGACTCAGTTTCTTCTCACCTGTCGTATTAACAAACGTAGACATAGTCTGCATCACCTGATGCGGCACTCTTTAGCACGAGCAGAAAGGATCTCAGTTGCCCCTAACCAGTGCCTCTCAAATCAGTCCTGGAGATCTTTCTATAATTTGTGTTTTCCCTCTTCCATTTCATCTGTTTGCACAAAGATTGCACATCCTTGGGTCAACACAAACAAAAAGGAGGTGGATTTTCTCTACGAAGCATATTTTTTCCACAAAATTTTATGTCTGAAACCTACTTTTGTGATCTAGTCCTAGGTTTTTGCCCAATTGGAACCAAATCACTGCAGAAATTTTCTGTGGAAAAGTTTCGATTTCGATTTTCATGAAATGTCTATGCTAACATTATCTAAATGTTACTTTAGCTATAACTCTTGAACGGAAAGAGATACCTTTACCAAATTTGGTACACATGGATATGAGCTCAATAAAAAAATAAAATGCACAGCTCTGCCACTATAAAATGGAAATAACTTAAAAATGACAATGACTACGCAACTGTTTGTCTGATCAACTTAAAATTTGGTATGCTGTGTCTTTGTCCGAAAGGGGCACAAGTGTCTATGAGGACATTTGCAAATAAAAAAAAAAAAAAACATGGCTGCCATTGGCCAAACAAATTTAATCACCTATTTGACAAGGTTAACGGAGGTCAATCTTATTGAAACTCAGTGGGCATGTTTGACTCATGGCTCTTAAGGTTTGTAATAATTTTGAAAGAAATCAGCCACTAGTTTGCACTGTCGCGTTTTATGGCTCTGTAATCACGTGGTGTTTCACACATGCATGCATATCATTTCATAGAACTCCTCATAATGAGAACCATTGCTATCAAGCAAAATCGTTCATTCAATTTTCACAAATATGTTAAAAACCTACTTTTGCGAACTAGTCCTAGGTTTTTATTTTTATTTTTTTTTTGCTTAATCTCAATCAAACCACTGCAGTAATATTTTTTTTGGATCTGTAGATCAATAATTCTCAAAAAAAAATAAAAAAATAAAAAGAATAGAATTTTGTCCTTAGCTATAATGGGGTCATTTACCAAATATACCCCAAAGCCTATGAAATGTAAGCAAAATCTCAAAACTTTACGGAACATGGTAAAAATGTGTAGTATGAATTTTAGGACCATATGTGATACTATAACAGTTAAAAAGGCGTCAAAAACATAGTATTTCTATGGTAAATGGCCTCAAAGTGCTATACACACACACACACATATATATATATATATATATATATATATATATAAAATAAAAAACTTAGAATCAATCAAATCAGTGCAGTACTATTCTCTAGACTCTAGTTCAATAATGATAAAAAAATTAAAATAAATTAACACTTGCATTTGGACAACTTTAAACCTTTCATTTTGTAATGTTTTTTAAATGGGGTAACCAAAGGCCTGTAAACCCTTAAAGAAAGCCTACAACTTCTCAAAACTTTGAAAATAGATGCAAAATGTAATTCTAAACAAGCATGTATAATGTAAGTGAGATTAGGCAAAAATAAATAAATAATAATAATTAAGGTTAAAAACGCAGTGTTATTAAATGCACTAAAAGAGTACTGTTCATAGGTTTGATGGATTCATGCTTGGATGTTATAAAATCACTGTTATAAAATAATATTTAGTCATAGCTTACCATTTTGTTCATATAGACATATTAGTTATTCCAATTATGCCCGATTATGATTACAGTGACACCTGAAAATGACATCTGAACTCATAAAAAGAGAATACTTGCAATAAGTATTGTCACCTATAATTTGTCAAAAATCCATATCTGCAACAAAATGTGTGTGTGTAAGCATGCTTATTGAGTATTAATACTTTGGTCAATTACAACAGCATCAGATTTAAAGGGAGATTGCCAATTATATCCAAAAGCCTATAGATCCCAAAGAAAAACTCAAAACTTCATGAAACTCAGGGATAATTCTGAACAAGCATGAAACATTTAATGTAAATTTGACCATAGGTGGCGCTATAACAGTCATAACTGTTAAAAACCATTATATTTCTTTGGTAAATTACCTACATTTACCTGTAAGGCTATTTTATTAATTGATTTAGGTGGTTACAGCCATGTTAACACAATGCCTTCTACCTTATATTTTACCTTATAGACCCGGTAAACGCTACCTTTTTTTTAATATCATCTGAAAATTTGTCTTGTTAAATGCCAATTATTACAAAATGTAGTCCAGGGTATACCTCTTTTAGAAGGGGTATTGCTTATGCACCCCCCCCCCCCCCCAAAAAAAAAGACTTCTCAAACTCCAACTCCACACAGTGAGATTGAACGGTTCTTTATGACAGATCATATAAACCATGTAGAAGCCATTGGCCAGTGGCTCGTGCATTTTACCAACAGCACAGAGGCAAGAATAATCACTCAACAAACCCTTGAATATCGTAACGTGGATGTCAGCACAACCTCAAGTCTGTTTCAGTTTATCAGTACTTCTGGGCTGTATTTATATCTCAGTACTGTCAGAGCAATGAGACAAAATAGACTCAGTAGACTAGTAAATTAGATTCCATGCTTTTTAGGCAGTTAACTAGAATATAAATCAGAAAAAAAAACTAATGAAAATACAAAGTCATTTTAGCTGTGTACAACTAATTACTGTATTACTGTCATGAACATTGGAGGGTAAAGACATCAATGTAGGCCCTAAAATGTTTTTCCCCTCCCATAATTTCATAACGACATCACTGCATAACTTCTGACACTGATGCGTGTATGATTGAGGAAGTTTTTAAAACAGACTATAAGATCAAATCCCACATCAAAATTTAATTGCAAGCTGATCTATTCATGTAATTGAGTGCTTGTTACAAAAGAGACACATTATTCTCGTACATTGATTTGAGCCAAGGTGAAAATGGCATTTTTGTCACATTAACAAAACATTTTAATGACACTAGTGACACCAATAAAAATACAATAAATTATTTTTATTATCAGTAATATAATCATTACAAAAATACAATTATATAATTATCTCTTTTAGGTCCGACCACTGCACAATAAGTCATGGGTGAAAATCAAAAGCATCTTTAAACACCAACCAGATTTCAATGTAAAAAGCTCAGCTGAAATGAAGGGTATGGAAAGACGTTCCTTCTCACAGGTTCACTCTCCGTCAGTCTCTGATGCTAAGGGAACCTTACACCAAAGTGCATGCTATGACAGACTGTCATTGAGCTAGCCTGTAACTTAGCACAGGCTGCTGTGAAACATGAAAATGACAACAATTTAAACAGAAAAAAGCCTGGGAACCCAGAGTCAAATCCATGTCCAAATTGTAAAATGTGTCAAAAATGTAAAGAGAGGAGTTTTTTTAAGCAGTGCCTAAGAGGAAACTACACTCTACTAGAAGAACTTCTAGTTAAAGTAGAGTCTTAATAGATTCAAACTCTGAGTCAACTTATAGTAGATAGTGATTGCATCATGACAGTCATTGCACCCAGTGCCACACTCTCTGTTTCGTGACCAATAGCACTGTATGACAGCCTCCAGCGCAAAGAAATAACTGATCACATACAGTATTGTTCAAAATAATAGCAGTACAATGTGACTAACCAGAATAATCAAGGTTTTTCGTATATTTTTTTATTGCTACGTGGCAAACAAGTTACCAGTAGGTTCAGTAGATTGTCAGAAAACAAATGAGACCCAGCATTCATGATATGCACGCTCTTAAGGCTGTGCAATTGGGCAATTAGTTGAATTAGTTGAAAGGGGTGTGTTCAAAAAAATAGCAGTGTGGCATTCAATCACTGAGGTCATCAATTTTGTGAAGAAACAGGTGTGAATCAGGTGGCCCCTATTTAAGGATGAAGCCAACACTTGTTGAACATGCATTTGAAAGCTGAGGAAAATGGGTCGTTCAAGACATTGTTCAGAAGAACAGCGTACTTTGATTAAAAAGTTGATTAGAGAGGGGAAAACCTATAAAGAGGTGCAAAAAATGATAGGCTGTTCAGCTAAAATGATCTCCAATGCCTTAAAATGGAGAGCAAAACCAGAGAGACGTGGAAGAAAACGGAAGACAACCATCAAAATGGATAGAAGAATAACCAGAATGGCAAAGGCTCAGCTAATGATCACCTCCAGGATGATCAAAGACAGTCTGGAGTTACCTGTAAGTACTGTGACAGTTAGAAGACGTCTGTGTGAAGCTAATCTATTTTCAAGAATGCCCCGCAAAGTCCCTCTGTTAAAAAAAAGGCATGTGCAGAAGAGGTTACAATTTGCCAAAGAACACATCAACTGGCCTAAAGAGAAATGGAGGAACATTTTGTGGACTGATGAGAGTAAAATTGTTCTTTTTGGGTCCAAGGGCCACAGGCAGTTTGTGAGACGACCCCCAAACTCTGAATTCAAGCCACAGTACACAGTGAAGACAGTGAAGCATGGAGGTGCAAGCATCATGATATGGGCATGTTTCTCCTACTATGGTGTTGGGCCTATTTATCGCATACCAGGGATCATGGATCAGTTTGCATATGTTAAAATACTTGAAGAGGTCATGTTGCCCTATGCTGAAGAGGACATGCCCTTGAAATGGTTGTTTCAACAAGACAATGACCCAAAACACACTAGTAAACGGGCAAAGTCTTGGTTCCAAACCAACAAAATGAATGTTATGGAGTGGCCAGCCCAATCTCCAGACCTTAATCCAATTGAGAACTTGTGGGGTGATATCAAAAATGCTGTTTCTGAAGCAAAACCAAGAAATGTGAATGAATTGTGGAATGTTGTTAAAGAATCATGGAGTGGAATAACAGCTGAGAGATGCCACAAGTTGGTTGACTCCATGCCACACAGATGTCAAGCAGTTTTAAAAAACTGTGGTCATACAACTAAATATTAGTTTAGTGATTCACAGGATTGCTAAATCCCAGAAGAAAAAAAAATGTTTGTACAAAATAGTTTTGAGTTTGTACAGTCAAAGGTAGACACTGCTATTTTTTTGAACACACCCCTTTCAACTAATTGCCCAATTGCACAGCCTTAAGAGCGTGCATATCATGAATGCTGGGTCTTGTTTGTTTTCTGACAATCTACTGAACCTACTGGTAACTTGTTTGCCACGTAGCAATAAAAAATATACTAAAAACCTTGATTATTCTGGTTAGTCACATTGTACTGCTATTATTTTGAACAATACTGTATATGCCACTGGACAAAGCCTGTGCAGTCTCTTATTTTCCTGGGATGCAAAAGATGGAGGAGAAAATGGCTGCAATAACTTAACTTGAGAGCAGAAAGTAGTGGAAACCATGTACATCAGGTACATAATCTAATTTTAGTCAGACAAATACCTTAACCAAACCAGGAGCAAAATCCTGGTGCAAACCCACCATTGTGTTTGAGAAATATCAGGGCCATTAAAAGAAACCGCTTTTGGGTCGGAGGCCCTTCAAGACCTGACTCTGATCAGACAGATAAAGACAGGCTTGTTAAAGCCTTCAAGGACCAGACACGTCCATGAAGCCAAGATTTTACTTGATTACTGTACTTAAGTATTATTCTGGGGGATTTGTACTTTACTCAACTATAATTTAAACTGACTACTTGTACTTTTACTTGATTACATTTCTGAAGAAAAAACTGCACTTTTTACTTCTTACAATTTTAGTTCATCTTGAAAAGTACATTATATTTTAATTTTATCTTATGCACATTAAATATGGTAACCAGAAGCTCAAACGTGTGTCTGACGTGAGAACTTATGATGCATCAAACACACACATTTCTACTTCAGTTATGACTTTCATCAGGTAAGTGTCTGGCTTCAGAAGTTCACCATCAAATCTGAGGAAGTATATTTAGGTGGCAAAGTTGATTTCCCATCCAAAAAAGTTTATTCATTATTTGTTCTGTTTTGATAGAGCCATTAGCTATGTAATATATTAGCTGAATGCACAAAATTGAGTGCAAATAAAATCAGTGATGAGAATATAAATACAATTAATACTTTTGTGGGATTTTTTTATGAAATGTTACAAATCTCCCCAAAATTGTTTAAATAAACAATATATGCTAAATTAGTTATAATTCATGTTTAGTGATGTTCTTACCAGGTGGTGGATAAGTTGTGTTTAAATATGTCATTATATGAATCATTAAGTGGGAATTAGGACTGTCGGTGAATATATATATATATATATATATATATTAATTTTAATAAATGCTTTTCTCATTAATTAATCTAATTAGTCACAAATAATTATTTATCAATGACTTTCTTTCTTCACATGAACACAAGCAGAGATGTTTAGTCCATATAATGAAAGAGGACAGGAGCACTTCAGAAACCACACAGTGGACATGATGGTCAAGATTCAAATATTGGGATTTGTATTTTTCTTACATATCGTTTCACTTCAGAAGACAGTGATTCATTAACCGGGGTTGCATGAGTTACTGTCATATTCTCTGTGTGTATAGTTTTTGAAGTGTCATTTTTGCATGTCCCATACACTTGCATTATATAAAGATAATTTTTTTTCAAAACACAGAAATAATTCACCAAAATGATGAGAACCGTAAAAGACCCTTTTAGATCCATCTTGAGTTACGCAACACCTCTATGTTCAAAATAAATCGCACAACATGTTTAACTAGAATTCTTTGTCATGTGGTCTTTAATCTGTAGTTTGTCTCTGTGGCATTTTTCTCTGTTCAGAAGATTCGTTTAATTGCATTTGAAGAGTTTTTGTTGCATAGAGGATATGTTTGTCACATACCTGTTAAGGACTGTTTAAGAATAACATGGCAGACCGCTGGATAAAAATGTCAATTGTTTTATTTTCCTCTTCTTTTTGTTTTTATTACCATATTTCCACTGGACTGTCACCAGAGCTAGAGCTCACGAGCCAGATAGACTCCTCAGCTGAACCTCGTTCACTGACTGTCTGTTCGCTTTGCTTCTTACATCCAGCGTGTATCTCTGAGCACATCAACTGTGGATGTATATGATATGCATTTGTGCTCTCTCATTGGCTCTGCTGAATGATGAATTCACAAATCAGGAAAAAGAAGCTGAGCAGCCTTATGTAATACCACATGCTGATTCAGGGCCCATTCAGGTGGGTTCTCGAAGGCCCTCTGCACCGTCCCCTGCTCCTCCTCTTTTCTGTCTGTGTACTGTCAAACATGTCAAAGCTCATGTTTGACAGCAGCTTATTTTAACCGCATGTCTTTTGCTGAGAAGTTTCTCTTTAGCATCTTGAATTTTATTCCACTTATTCCAAGGAACAGAACCACACAAAACCAGGCTTTTGACCCAGTGCTCTGTGAGCCAATTCTGTCAGGAGGCTCCTTATTGAGTTTCATGCCCTCCTTGCATATGGAGTAGGTACATTGCTGATGATGCTCCGTTCACACAGGACATGGCTGGTCCAGTCAAGTGCAAAGCAATCTTGTGCTGCTGTACTCAAGTCTGTGATCAGCCAAGCGAAAGGCATTTTCACAGAAAAATGACACTTACATTGATTAGAGCTGTTGGGTGATTGACTATACAAATAAACAAGAAATTGGAGCTATCTCTTTACAGATTGCTGAAAACTAAAGAAAACAGATGGACATAGATTGTTGCAATTTGCAGAAACAACTTGAATCCAAGGACTCAAACATGGATTTGCATTAGCCATTTCATATCATATATACTGAATTTTGCAGTATTTGAATTTTGAGTTTAAAACAGTTTAAAAGTTTTGATAAAATATACTGAAACAACCGAGAAAAAAGAAAACGGTGTCCTTATCTCTTTTATTTTGCCAACAAATACTATCTTGATATATGACAAGGAATCAAGTCAAGTCACCTTTTTTGTATAACGCTTTATACAACACTGATTTAAAGCAGTCAAAGCAGCTTTAAAGTGTCAAACAGGGAATTAGTTTGTCAACTAACAATGAGTCATTTTCCCAGCTAAAGTCAGTTCATTGATGTTTCAGTGATGTGAGCCAGAGCAAAGCTGAAAGAACTAATATGGTCATACTTCCTGGTTCTAGTAAGAACTCTTGCTGCTTCATTTTGGACTAGCTGTAGTTTGTTTACTAAGTGTGCAGGACAACCACCCAATAAAGCATTACAATAATCTAACCTTGAGGTCATAAATGCATGGATTAACATTTCTGCATTTGACATTGAGAGCATAGGCCATAATTTAGATATATTTTTGAGTTGGAAAAATGCAGTTTTACAAATGCTAGAAACATGGTTTTGAAGGGAAAGATTGCGATCAAATAGCACACATAGGTTCCTAACTGATGACGAAGAATTAGACAGTATTCTAGGTTATAACATGCCTAGGTTTTTGATCCAATAATTAAAACCTCTGTTTTATCAGAAATTACCAGGAAATTACTAGTCATCCAGTTTTTATATCAACTATGCATTCAAAATTTGTATGCTTCAGTGGGCTGTGAAGAAATATAGAGTATCATCAGCATAACAGTGAAAGCCAACACCATGTTTCCTGATGGTATCTCCCAAGGGTAACATATAAAGCGTGAAAAGCAATGGTCCTAGTACCGAGCCTTGAGGTACTCCATACTATACTTGTGATTGATATGATATCTATGATATTTACTGCTATGAATTGATGATGGTCAGATAAATACCATGACTTTGCTATTCCACTAATGCCACCCTTATTTTGTAGTCTTTTCAAAATAATGTTGTGGTCAGTAGTGTCAAAGCAGTACTAAGATCCAATAGCACTAACAGAGAGATACAACCATGATTAGATGATAAGAGCAGGCCATTTGTAACTCTGATGAAAGTAGTGTCAGTGCTATGATACAGTAACTCCTGACTGGAAATTCTCACAGATACCATGTCTCTCTAAGGAGAAACAAAGCTTACTGAATGCTTACTGAAGTCGTTCTGTAATTAAATAAATATTCCAGAGTTAAGTTTTGTTTTTTAAAGAGAGGCTTAATAACAGCCAGTTTGAAGGTTTTGGGGAAATATCCTTATGACAATGACAAATGAATAATATTCAGAAAAGGATCTGTGACTTCTGGAAGTACCTCTTTTAGATTAGACTGAATAGGCTACTAAAAGAGGTGCTCTAGAAAAAGAGGTGCTTATTAAAATGTCAAATTGATTGCGCTTCTCAGTACACATTGTTTCAAAGCAGCTTTACATGAAATAAAATTCTATTTCAGCAGAGCAAACTTGATTCAAACTATTTTAATTATTATCTTTCCACCTTATTTTTATGGTAAGACAAGGTGTGGCCATTTGAATATCTTCCAGTGCTATCTGCTTGCAGTTATTTTAGCTTTTTTTTTTTACGTACTTCTAGCAGCTGTCTCAATAGTTCACTAATAAATAACTAAATAAATAATAGCACTGAAAAGCAAGTTTTTTTTTGTTCCTAAGAAAACTAAATAATGAAACCAGTTGCCAGTTGCTGTGTTTAGGGTAAGAGGTTGGTTAGAATATAATGTATGTATACACTGAACAAAATTATAAAAGCAACACTTTTTTTTTTGCCCTCATTTTCCTTGAACTATAATCTCCAAGATCTAGGACCTTTTCTATGTACACAAAAGGCCTATTTCTCTCAAACATTGTTCACAAATCTGTCTAAATCTGTGTTAGTGAGCACTTCTCCATTGGCGAGATAATCCACCCACCTTACCTGTGTCATATGAAGATGCTGATTAGACAGCATGATTATTGCACAGGTGTGCCTTAGGCTGGCCACAATAAAAGGCCACTCTAAAATCTGCAGTTTTATCATGCAGCACAATGCCACAGATGTCACAAGTTTTGAGGAAGCATGTTATTTGCATGCTGACTGCAGGAATTTCCACCAGAGATGTTGCCTGTGAATTCAATGTTCTTGTCTCTACCATAAGCCGTCTCCAAAGGGGTTTCAGAGAATTTGTCAGTACATCCAACCAGCATCACAACTGCAGACCATGTATAACCACACCAGCCCAGGACCTCCACATCCAGCATCTTCACCTCCAAGATCATCTGATATCAGCTGCTGCAACAATTGGTTTGATAACCAAAGAAGTTCTGCACAAACTGTCAGAAACCGTCTCAGGGAAGCTCATCTGCATGCTCTTCATCCTCATTGGCAGATGAGCAGATCGCCTATAAGTCCTAATATTAACATTATGTTGTAAAAATAACAAAGCTTATTCGGTAACACTTTAGAATAAGGTTCCATTAGTTAATGTTAGTTAACTACTTTCGTTAACATGAACTAGGCAAGAACAATCCTTCTACAGCATTTATAAGTCTTAGTTCATGTTAATTTCAACATTTACTAATGCATTATTTAAATCAAAAGTTGTGCTTGTTAACATTAGTTAATGCACTGTGAATTACCATGAACTAACAATGAATAACTGTATTTTCATTAACTAATATTAACGAAGATGAATAAATACAGTAATAAATGTATTATTCATTGTTTGTTCATGTTAATTAATACATTAACTAACATTAACTAATGGAACCTTATTCTAAAGTGTTACCGCTTATTCTACATGAAATTATGAGTTTAATCCCATTGATTAAAAACTTGCTATCAAATGCTCACTCTACTCGTCATCTTCAGCACGATCAGCTCTAAACAGAAATGCAGAACATTAATAACTACTGTCATATAGGCTAACCTTATAATGAGAGCACCATTGTAAAAATTGTGAATTGTTAGGGTTTTGCTGACGTTTAGTGTTAACTATCTTTAATCAAAACATTATTTACCCCGTTTGTATCTGCGAGGCATTTGTTACACATTTTCCCTGTGTGTTAACATCAGTAATTATGTTAGTCGAATGTCTGAGTTGACTCAATGTATTTTGCCCAGCCCCCAAACATATGATTCGACTATTAGTCGGATACCAGCAAGAATCTAAAATTCAAATACAGAATTCGAAATAGAATAAAATAGAACCATCAGTACTTGGACAAATGTGAAGGTTATAAGATGTTCTTGTGAAATCAAAGTCAATTTTCACAAACCCCAACCTTGGAAAAAAGGTTTTGGAACCCTGTTCCAAAAAATTCTTAGTTAAAATTCTTAGTTATATACACAGTGCATTAAACATTACATGATGCCAGGGGTTCCCAAACTTGTGAAAGGGATAACTGAATTTTGAAGCTGAGGTTGATACTGAGATGAAAACATCTAATTAAAGGGAATCTGTAAGTAACCAGTTTATTTATCTGTAATATATGCTGAATGGCTAGAGTAGACTGTGATGTTTGAAAGAGCTCCTGTATTAAAGAGGAAAGCATTCTTCCTTAACTGTGACCTAATTCTGTGCGCAATGATTCATATCTTACCATTGATGTTTAGGCTTCTGTTTAGCCAGTGCACATTTACAAACTGTATATTTTGTCATATGTTTTATTTACAATCTTGTGTGTGCATGACTTTTTATAACCTTTTGGTTTCAAGTATGCGCTCATTCTCTGTGTGATGCTAAAAGGTAATATGATGAAATGGTGGCTGGTGGGTTGGAGGCACGCTAAATTGTAGTGGTCTGGTGATCACCTATCACGGATTTCTGATTGTTTGCTTCTACTTAACTGCTGTAAATATATTTATTTATTTATTATTTACATGTAAATATACAAATAGACATTATTGTTGTAATTGCATCAGCAGTGTCACAGTGTCTGGTGTTTCCTGGGTATCCACTAGATGTCCTCCTTCCCCACGGTGTCTATCACTTCCTGAACCACATTCCCCATGATCTCTGTCTGCTCATTGCACTCAGCTGTCACTAATCACTAATCATTGCACTCAGCCCATTCCCCGTTAGCGTTTGTCATTTCCCTGTGTATTTATACCCTGTCTGTCTTAGCATGTGTCACGGAGTCCTTGTGTAGTATTCACGACCATTCTAGTCTTGTTCCTGCCGCGTGTTTTCTTGTCTGTTTATGATTGTTTGAATTGCTACTTTGGTTTTGACCCTGCCTGGACTGATTACGATTTGGATTACTCCTAAATAAAGAAAAACCTGTAGTGATGGCAAAATGAGGCTTCCTGAACCACTGAGACCTTGCAGCCCATTGCTTCACCAAAAGGTTCATTACTCAAAGCTTCATTCATTATTGCTCACTAGTGACACCTAGCTACTGTGCAAAGAAATAGCAGACCAATAAAAATACTGGATCAATGACCTGAGCAGACATTTGTCCATTACCTGGGTATCAAATAAAATATGTTTTTCTCTCTGTCTGAATTTACTTGTGCAGAGACAACTGTCACACACAGTTCATTCATTATTCATAAATTGTTTGGATAGTGACAGTAGGAACAACAAAAGTGAGACTGTGTTGAGTGTAGTTCTTATGGTGGAGGGAGTGTAATAACGCAAATTACAACAGAAAAGTGTGGGGGGGGAAAGGTTCAGAATTGTTTCTGGTGTGTTTTGTGCAGTAAACTGTTACTAGTTTTAGTGCAGTGTTGTGCTTATGGGACTATGGATTCAGAGGAACAAACTGCAACACTGGGTGGGTGAAGGAAGGATCACACATTATTTTTATTGAGGAACATATTTTGTTCAAGTGTGTTGGGCTTAGACGATTCCTCCTTTTGGACAGAACCTCTCCAGCCTTGGAAAAGGTCCTTTCGCATGGAACAGAGGATACAGGGGAACATAAAAATGTCAGCTGGTATAAATGAGGATACAGATGTTTATGTTGAGCCCAGTATATTAGTGGATCCTCAGATCTTGTGAGATTCACTTTGGATAAATATTGATTTGATTGATAAAGATTGTTAGTAGTCTGTTCATGCTCGTGCAGTGCTCGATAATGCCTGAGCATGGAGGAGGTGTTATTGTTGTATGTCAGCTCCTTTAGGCACAGCAAGCATTTCACCTAGAAACATAAACAAATAGACATGAAATATAATACAACTTTATAGTGAGTATTATTATTAGATCAAGACAATAACAATAATAATAATAATACACATACTTTATTGTGACCAACCATTTAAAAAAACTCCCAGACAGATAAGGATTTCCTCATTCTTGCAGGCTCCATTACAAGGAAAAAGGAAGAGGTCACAAAAAGCAAACAAATCCAAAAGGACAATCCAGATCAAAAAGCAGTCCAGTCTAAATCTAAAAACAAAACAAATCAATCCAAAAAATCTTATCTAATTAATATAAAAATACTATAATATAACTACTTTAATTAATAATAGCAATATACTATAACTAATATAACCTGATATAATCTAATAATATAAAGCCCTAACACATATGGACACAATAACGATGACGACACAATTATCTAACTCTAACTCTGACTCGCTGACTCTACTACAACTGATTCATCTACTCCTGACAACACCCACAAGGTGGCGTGAGTTTCGAACTCCCTTTATCCGCAAACGACACTCAGACCGAACCGATGACGCGTCCACACAAACCGAGGCCTCATTTGTCATCAGTCACGTGATTTCCATGTCAACAACACAAGCCTCGAATCGCGGCTTCATCTGGCACGCCCCTTTTTTCTCGACACAAGCTCCGACGCCTGGGTTCAAATGTCACATCACTACAAACCTGCATTTGGATTTCTCTCGCTGTGTTTTCCTGTGTCCTGGTCGTGACAGAAGGACTCCGTCACACACGAGATCCAGAGGTATGTCTGTTGATGTTTCTTCCCCAGCCACAGAGCGGGAGAGAAGGAATCAGTTAGAGGGAACCCGCCTGGCGTGCTTCGCGGGACCAGGGGAGGTCGCCGAGCAGTGAGTGGTCGAGAGGAGGCTCAGCATCACTCTTCACCATGGCCCCCCTTCGACCCGGGCTCGTGTGGGACGCATCAGAGCCGCCGTCTTACCATGGTGGACGGAGAAGGGAGAAGAAGTGCACGTCCGCCGAGCCAGTACCACTGCCCATGATGGCCGCCAGCCCAGCGCCACAAGGCAAGCTGAAAGCCAGCCTAGCTCCACAGCACAAGATGGCCGCCAGCCCAGAGGCACTGCGCAGAATGGCCGCCAGTCCAGCGACACTGCACAAGATGGCCGCCAGCCCAGCGCCACGAGGCAAGATGGACACCAGCCCAGCGCCACAGCACAAAGTGGTCGCCAGCCCCGCATCACAATGCAAGACGGCTGCCAGCCCAGTGCCACTGCCCAAGATGGCCGCTGAGACATTTTTAGATTATTTTTCCATGCTGAACAAGATCCTAGAGATTCCCAGGAGTGTTCACGTCATGTCTGCTGATCCAGAGACTGTTCACGTCACGTCTGCTGAGCCAGCGCCACAGTAGAAGATGGCCGCCAGCCCATTGCCACTGCACAAGGTGGCTGCCAACCCAGAGCCACTGCCCAAGATGGCCACCGGTCCAGAGTCATGGCACAAGATGGCTGCTTGTCCAGCGCCTCTGCACAGAATGACAGCCACAGTTGACCCTCCAGAGTAATGTCAGGCTACTGTTGACCCTCCAGAGTCGAGTCAGGTTCCCGTGGACCCTCCAGAGTCGAGTCAGGTGCTCGTGGACCGTCTTGAGGCAGGGTCCGTCATCGCTGACCTTCCAGAGTCAGGGCTAGTCACCGTTGACCTTCCAGAGTCAGGGCTAGTCACCGTTGACCTTCTAGTGTCAGGGCTAGTCACTGTTGACCTTCCAGAGTCAGGGCTAGTCACCATTGACCTTCCAGAGTCAGGGCTAGTCACCGTTGACCTTCCAGAGTCAGGGCTAGTCACTGTTGACCCTCCAGAGTCAGGGCTAGTCACCGTTGACCCTCTGGAGTCAAGTCAAGTCCCTGGTGAAATTCACGGGCAAAGTCCAGTCACCAGTATTCTTCATGAGCAAGGTCAAGTCACCGACTATCTTCATGGGCAAAGGCAAGCCACCATTGATCTTCATGAACAAATTCAAGTCACCATTGATCTTCATGTGCAAAGGCAAGTCACCATTGATCTTCATGAACAAATTCAAGTCACCAATGATCTTCAAGGGCAAAGTCCAGTCACCAGTATTATTCATGAATAAGGTCAAGTCACCATCGATCTCCATGGGCAAGGTCAAGTCACCAGTGTTCTTCATGGGCAAAGACAAGTCACCATTGATTTTCATGAACAAATGCAAGTCACCAATGATCTTCATGAACAAATGCAAGTCACCAATGATCTTCATGAACAAATGCAAGTCACCAATGATCTTCATGAACAAATGCAAGTCACCCATGTTCTTAATGAGCAGAGTCAGGCCACCAATGATTGTCATGAGCTGAGTCAAGTCAGCATTGATCTTCTGGAATCCAGTCTAAACACCATGGGATTACCAGAGTCTCTCCACGTCTCTGTGGAACTACCAGAACCTCCCCACGTCTCTGCTGAACTACCGGAGTCTCTCCACACCACTGCTGAACTACCAGAGCCACTCCGACTATTAGAGCCTCTCCTCGGCTCGGCTGATCTACCAGAGTCTTTCCTCGCCTCTGCGGAACTTCCAGAGCCTTGTCACTTCTCAGTCCAACTCTCTGAGCGCCCGACTGATCCTGTCGTGGCCACAGAGGCTACCCTTAACTTGTTCATGTTCTCTGTTTCAGACTTGCCCAACCAGACTTGCTCTCATGTCAGTCCGATCCAACTATGGTGGTCTTCTGCGCCGCCCTGGTGGGCTTCAGTCCCGACCACACGGTTGTGGTGGTCTTCTGCTCCGCCCTGGGGGGCTTCCGTCCTGACCACACGATTGTGGTGGTCTTCTGCTCTGCCCTGGGGGGGCTCACGTCCCGACCACACGGTTGTGGTGGTCTTCTGCTCTGCCCTGGGGGGCTTCCGTCCCGACCACACGGTTGTGATGGTCTTCTGCTCCGTCCTGGGGGGCTCCGGTCGCAACCACATGGACGTGATGGTCTTCTGCTCTGCCCTGGAATCCTGCCCAATTGGCACTGTCCTGGGTCCCTGAACGCCCTGACCCACCCTGATCTCCTGTTGTGTTCTTGTTGTTTTTTTTTGTTTGTTTTTTTTGGTTGTTTGTTCACTTCCTGTCCCTGTTCCCCTCTATGAGCCTTGCCCCCGTCCATCCCCCTCATCCTCCGCCGGTCCACCTCCCATTCCCCGTTAGCGTTTGTCATTTCCCTGTGTATTTATACCCTGTCTATCTTAATATGTGTCACGGAGTCCTTGTGTAGTATTCACAACCATTCTAGTCTTGTTCCTGCCGCGTGTTTTCTTGTCTGTTTATGATTGTTTGGATTGCTACTTTGGTTTTGACCCTGCCTGGACTGATTACGATTTGTACGATATCTCTCGCTGTGTTTTCCTGTGTCCTGATCGTGACACAGAGTTTTTTATTTTTATTTTTTTTTATTTTTAAGAAATCAATCAAGAATACGATTTTGGGCAAAGCATGTTGCCATCAAGACAGACTAGCTGTAACATGATGGTTTGGTGTGATAGTAACACAAGCAGCAGCTGAATTATAAATTCCTCCTTTAAACCAGAGTTACCCAAATGCTTCAGGAGGATAAGAACAATCCCCACTTCCTAACTGTACTAACAAACATTTTCAATGTTTTTTTTTTATAAAAATTAAATGTACATTTTAATAATTTTAATTCGTTTTATGAATTTATTTATTTTTATTGTATGTTTGGATGGGATGTCCTCTCGTGGCCAATTGAGGATAAACACTGACAATTTATAAGGCCATTGAAGAGCAATGTTTTTAATTCTTAAACTCTATGTTGTATTATATTATATTATATTATATTATATTATATTATATTATATTATATTATATTATATTATATTATAATCTTTATGTGTGCTGCACTTACATTCTAAAGTGCATTTGTGATATACTTGGTGAACAAAATGAGTTATTGCGCTCGGTAGATGTATAGTGAGTCAACACCACCATGGTGCTGAAAGCTTCCTGGGATTCAGTCGGCTCCCACTCTTCACATGGTAACTGACGTGCAGGGTTTGAAAACTGATGCTTTATACTGAGAAAAAAAGAATAAAAATCCATTACTGTTTCTCGTCAAGAGTTACCGCGGTAAACCACAATGACTGTGCTGAAGAAGGAATACTAAAAGGTTTCTGGCTGGATTGCCAGCAGTTATACACCCAGTATAAAGCTTAATAGGACATGTGAGATTTTCTGCTCTAGTTTTCAAGCAGAACACGACCAATGTGAATCTTTAACACAATATGAGCGCGAATCCCTCTTTAGGGTATTTATCTCATGTCACCACAAGGGAGTGTTGGAAGTAAATGTTGCGTAGGCTATAAATATAAATATATGGGTTAGATACATTAGAGGCGTGTATGTGCGCGTCCAGTAGTTGCTGAATCTGTGTCCCCTCCCCTCCCATCCGAACTCGAGCGCAATGAATGCGCAGGAGAGAGAGAGAGAGAGAGAGAGAGAGAATGAGAGAATGAGAGAGTGATGATGGCGGAGGAAGATCGGCGCTGAGCGGATCTTTATATAATTGCGTCCACTGCATTTATTGTAATTATAAAACATAATCGGCCTGCTCGCTAGATCCAACCATGGGTAACGAGGCGAGCCTGGAGGGCGGTGAAGGCGCCACTATGGTGGGGATGTCGGTTTCAGCACCACGGAGCTCTGGACAGCTCCTGAAGCCCGTCAATGGCGCAGCGGCCGGCGCTGGAGCAGCCCTCGAACCCTCGAACGCGGGGATGAGCAGGTAACGCTAAGGGTCGCTTTTCTGCCAGATTATTTTACAGCATAAGATGAACGCCCATCGTGTCTGCGTGTGTGCATGTGTTTTCCTCCTCGAATAAGATCTACGATTTGACAGCGAGAAGCCGTGTGATTGATTGTGAGCTGAACAGAGGATGCTCATTGCTTGGTGATGCTGGGATGCTTGTTTCTAGGCTACGATCTCTGCTCACGAACACAAGTCTGTTCCCTGCGGTTGGGAATTAAAGACGGGGTTTCTGATGTGCTGAGGTCGTCAGATCAGAGAGATCGCACACACCTGAGCCTCAAGATGACAAACTGAGAAGACAAGAGGATGCTGAGAGAGAGAGAGAGAGAGAGAGAGAGAGAGAGAGAGAATTGTAAATGATCGTGTGAATGAATAGTGCTCACGTGCGTTTGAATATTTTCTCCCCCAAGAACTACAAACACAGCGTAATATTTGATGTTGGTTGTTCGTAAAATCATCAGTCGTCGCTCCCTTTGAGATTTGCCATGTGTGCTATAGAAATCTGAATATATAGTGAAGAATTAAACAGTTATCTATCCTCACTTAGGCTACACCTGAATGATTTAAAACACACGATTTCATTTCTTAAGATTATTTCTGAAGTATTTCTGAATGAGTTGTGACTCATGCACAGATACCACAGACAGCGAGTATTGCTTCCTTTCTGCAAATGGCTGTATGGTATGTGATAGAGGGTAAGAGTCGTTACAACTGTAAGTGCTTTTACATGAAGAATTGATGGCACTGCACTACAGGCACAGCAGCTCATTCATCCGTTCATCAGCAGCTCGACGGAGGAGTGACTCATATTTACATCTGCTCTCTGTTGTCAGATGCTAAGAATAGGATGGGAAATTACTGTGACACAGCATCACTCACTACCACGGAACATCAGTGTTTTTATTCCGTCGTCGATGGCGTGGAGAAGTGTTGATTTTCCTTCGCACTCGAGCGATCCCTTCACACGCACGCGCGCGCATGCTTCATTCATTCCGCTCGCTCCCGTTTTTATGGTGATGGACCTTGAAACCAGTTTAAAGGCTTTCATTTATGCGAAATTATAATGTAATCTTTTTTATAAACTATATTTGTATTGTATTTAAATTATGACAGTTGTATTCCTGTAATCAGCAATTAAAAAATCAGTCCATTAGGCATTTTAATTCAATTTTAATTACGTTATTATAAGCCATTTATTTATAATGTAATACAATTGCTTTTAACATTTGATAAATGCTGTCACTGAATATGGTATTGTCAAGGATTATTAGAATGGCACATATGAAGTTTCATGTTAATACACCAGTGAGTTGCAGAGACTTGCTGTTGTCTTTCCATCAAATTAAATGTTAGATCTGTTATAGCCAAAATGGTCTGATGATGATCCAAGCCAAATTTGGTGGAGATCCAGTGAACCCTTTAGAATGTACACTGTTTGTGTCAAGTTCACCGTCATACCCATAGTGCACTGCTTGAAGAGACAGACATTTTGTAGTGCGGTCTGAAACCTAGCGAACACTACCGAGTGCACTCATTCAGACCCATAACTCACCACAATGCTGAGTGTTAACCAGTGTACACTAGAGAATGCCAAGAATTCGCTCACTCTTTCTCATTTAATATTTTAAGTGGACAAATTGTGGGGTGACGGGAACTGACAATGAAATGGCAAAGGGCCCTGGAGATAATGGATTATGAGATACTGACAAACCATTTTCTTAAGCAAATACGACTGAGATGTGTTATGCTAGTGCTATTCAACTTCATTTAATTAAATATTTAATCTGTCAAACAGGCAATTTTTTTTCCTGAATAAATGGGAAGAAATTCCGATTTAATTAACTGAGTATCCTAAGTGCAGTATGTTAGCTACTGCCAGATTCATCTGAATGTCACGCAGTAATACTGTAATGCATATGTGTGTGATCCTTTCAGTGCAACTTATAAAATCTAAAGCTGTATATGAGCCTCTGTTTAAAAGACTTTTACTTTACATGATACATCTGTGTAAAGATACCTTACCTTTCGAGTGTGAAATGCAAGCAGTTGTCATGGAAACACACACTGTGGGCTGCCTGTGCTAGCGAGTGACAGCGTCCTGCATCTGAGGCGTTTACTGGATAAATACTGCATCAGAGTGTCTTCACACTAAGTGCAAAGAGCCCACCTTGATGGCAGAGGCTAATTACTGTACACTAACTCCATTGCCCAGTATTATGGAGAGTAAAGACGCCCGAATTAGATTTTGGCGTGACAAACATATCTTTGAATCTGCCTTTTCCGGGTTCCCATTCTTCTCCCTATTGCCACTGCATGCAAGTGTTGTGTGTGTGTGTATTATAGTGAAGGAAATTGAAAATAAAGAGTCTAACAATTATTTTATAGATGTGTAACTAAAATCTCATTGATCAGATGGACTGGTATATCGACTGTGACATGTGAAGCTCATTTAGTCACAAAACCATAGCTCCCTTTCTGCTCCTTTGAGAATCTGGTGCGTTTTCTGTAATTAATATTGAATGCTATAATAGCTTCTGCTATATTGTATGCTATTCTAAATTACAAATATTTTAAGACTGTTGAGCAGTTTGCTTTATTGTGATTTTATAGTTTTTACACTCTGTTATAGAGTGTAGCACAGCTGAACTAAATTCATGTCACAGGAAACAGCATAGTCCCCGTTGTATTATAACCACATAAAATATAAATATCATTTGATGGGTAGTATATAAAGGCATCCCTGATTGGTCAATGACATGCTGAGGCTGCCAAAAAATATTCAAGGGCTGTCCAGAATGTATCCATGTTTTATGAAAACTCAAGATGAGAGATACGATACGATGGAAACAGCTCACTCTGTGGACAACTCTTGATTGGCAGCTTCTTCACGACAATGCGCCCATGCTTCACGTCTTGTGCAAAGTTTATAAGTGGCTTATTGCTTTTCCCAAAACCAAATTCACCTTTGAAAGGGAAGGGATTTCAGACCGTCAGTAAGATTCAGAAAAATAGAATGAAGCAGCCGATGGCGATTCCAACCAAGGATTTTTCAGTATGTTTTGAACAGTGGAAGGTCCCAAGGTGCAAGGTGCCATTGTCCTGTGTACAAAATTTTTTTTTTTCTTCTCTGTCTCTGATTTTCATATTACATGGTTGGATACCTTCCGGACTCATTTTGTCTTTCGTGGTGAATGCCTTCAGCAGTCATGCATGATAAACAGGCATGATTCTCATGAACGAGCTTGACAAGCAGCACAAGTGCACATACCGTGTACAGCCGTGATCTCCAATCCTCAGGCCCACAGCTCTACCTCAGACACACTCCGTTCAGTTAACAGAGCTTTCTCCTAATGAACTGATGATCTAAACAAGACTCACCAGGACCAGGAGCGAAACGCCCTCAATACTTTGTTTGATGTATAAGCTTACTGTACTATGATTGCTGGATAAAATGATCTGTTATTCTATCAAATAATAAGGCTGGAAGGCTTTATATCGTGTATGGCGTGTAATATTCATAACCACTGATAGCAGAACATCATTGTGTCCCGAAACCCCCTCAGCATCATTCACATGCAATCAAACATGACATGCCAAGATTTGGGTCTTGGTCGGAGCAGGTCTTCTAAAAGAGAAACTTGGAGCTGTGTTATAACCCAAAGTAAGGGTTTAGCACATAGACAGCAGACTCCATTTTATGCGAGTAACACTGTACACCAGCGTTAGAGTTGCTGGTTGAGAAACTACAGACGATTGTGTTCTCCAGATACTGGAGACTGTAGTCTCATTAAGTGCATGTGTACAGAGGTGGCAGCTCAAGCTGTGTGAGAGGAAAGCCAAGCGTAATAAGCAGCTGGTGTTTGGGCAAGACTAAAGGCTGGACCCAGCAGACATTCACATTTAGTCATTTCACAGACGCTTTTATCCAAAACAACTCACAAATCAGGAGCAACACAAGCGATTTAACAGTACACAGTTTCAAGTTATGACAGTAGGCTACAGTAGAAGACAAGCTAGAGAAGAAGTAAACTGCTCTTTCATGAATATTTCCATCTAAAGTACTCTACAACTGAAGGCACCGCTTCCTAAAGCTCTGCTGCATTTTATTATTCATTTAACTGAATGGTATTTTTTCCCTTAGTAAGATACACTAACATGAGATATAATTTGAAAGCATTACAACTACATTATATAACATTTTACAATAAGACTGCAATAATTATGCAAAATTAAATAAGCAAAAACGCAAAATTGTTTGTGTCTGCAATCCCAATGGCTCCAACAATAACTGGTTACAGAATTTGCCTTATTTTATTAGCTAACACTGCATTTTATTTACCTCGTAAGTCATATTTCAGAGCTGGGTGTTTTCCACCGATAAGGCCAATATTTCATCTCCATAAATAGAGGTTGTATATTACTGTGAGCCACTGAGTTTAGAAAAACAAACAATATTACTACTTCTGTTGATGCACTGAGCAGCCATGTTGGATTCGGAATTCATGGTACAGTTCATCTGAGTTTCCTGAAGTTCCTATTGGGAACTTGTAATTTCTGACTTCTGAATAGAAATGGAGCGCAGCATTAGATCCTCCCCTGAATGAGCTGTACATGGCCTGCTATGTTTATATACTCACTTGAACAACTAATGGAAACAAAACAATGTCTCATTTAAATGGTCAACAATCAAAACAATCAAAACGTTCTGTTGTTGTGTGTAAGAATTAATATAAGAATGTTCATTTACTCCAGGGAGTTATATTTGAAGGGAATATGGTGGGGGGAAAAATAGGCAAATACTTATGTTATGATAACCATTTTACATCAGATGGCTTTGTAAAAAGGGGTCAATACTAGGCAGGATTTACTTTAAAGTTATACTTAATACAAATCAATATCAACTGTCCATAAGCCAGCTTCATATCCAGAAGATATATTGCACTTTACACTTTCTGCATGTCTGCAGTTCAGTCTGTGAATGTGCTTATCAGTACAGTGCATGGCTAATGTTGCTAAATTACCATGGTCTCTAATTGGGGACAAACCAGAGCTATATCATCATTTTAATGCTTGGAAGTTTTAAGATTTTGTGTATGTTTCAAATGATCTGAACTAGAGAATAACAAAGTTATTCAAAGGCTTGAGCGCTATGTGTCCTTCCCACCCATATGGCAATATATATATTAATTAATTCATTAATTAACATTATTTATTTTTTGTGCCCAAACTATATTTGAAATATATGCTAAATATAAGTTGCATTGGAACCTTAATTAAATACAATACATTGTATTGGCCTGAAATATATAGAAGACAATATATATATATATATATATATATATATATATATATATATATATATATATATATATATATTATATATATATATTATATATATATATTTTAATGCTTTTAAAAATAAATATTTATATATTTAAAATATATTTTAGAAAATAAAATTTGCCAAAATTATTATAAAAGTATATATTTATGTAAATATATTTTGAAACATATTTTAGCAAATATATTTATTGGCCTTTATATATACATATATAAAGATTTATAAATATATTTAAAAAAATGCACTGTAAAAAATATACAGAAAATAAACACCCCCCTCCCAGTCATTATAAATTGTATGTAAAAATATATATTTATGTTTTACATAATTTTTTTTTTTACATTTACAGTATCAATAAAATAACAATACCTGTAAAATGTACAATTTGGCTGTTATTTTATGTATTATATCATCATGTATGCATTACAGTAATCTAATTTATTATACAGAACAATACTGTATTATTTATAGAGTATGTTTTCTGTTTTCTTAAATTGCATAGAACAAATGTACAATTACAAAAATAATGGTGTTAGTAATTTATGAAATCACCATCAGATGGTGTAAATGGCACCATGACTGACACTGTTAAAGCAATGGCTGTGTCTGAAACCACAAACTCAGTGAGTAGCTACTTAAAGGAATATTCCTCCCCAAAATGAAAATTTTGTCATTAATCACTCACCATGTTGTTTCAAAGCCGTAAAAGCTTTGTTCCTCTTCGGAGCACAATTTATATTTAAATCTAAGATATTTTGGATTAAAACCGTACCGTACCATTTGGTTCAACCGTAACATTACGAAGCCATGAGAATACTTCTTGTACGCAAATAAAACAAAAATAACAACTTTATTAAACAATTTGTCTCCACTGTGTCTCTCCGCATCACTGCAGCACCATTTTGGAGAATATGAGCTGAATGCAGGCAGCATACGTGTGAGCGTCTGCTAAATGCATAAATGAAAATCTAATATTATATATATATATATATATATATATATATATATAGATATATATATATATATATATATATATATATATATATATTGATTCTAGGAAAAAAAGCTGTGGGGGTGCTATTGTCTATCTTGGGGGTCCTGAAGCTCAACCCATGCTGCGGATTATTACCATCTTCAGCATTACAGACATTGACGCACAAACAGGGAAATGTTTTATGTATTTATAGTATAAAGAATGAATAAACCAACTTTAATATAAATAAACAATAATAAAAAAATGTATTTACATCACTCGACAGAAAGGTTTTTACAGGTTTTAACAAAAAGTAGATTAATAACATAGAAATAATAAACATATTTCCAGTATGTGCATCAGGCTTGCACATCATTGTCAACCTGCTCATCAGAATCTTCAGTAATCCTCAGCAAACTTGGACAGTTGCTTGAACCGGCTCAGTCGGTTCAGATGCTAGCCAATTTCTATCATGCAGCAGCAGAAAACTAATATGATTGACTGTTGTCACTATGACGTTCGCGTCAGCACCAAGCTTCAGAAACGCTCTTCATCAAGCGTCGACACCCTATGTGAATGTACAAACCCGATTGGGACACTGTACAAATTGTGAGTAAAAAAGGAATGGAATAATTTACAAATCTCATACATTTATATTTTATTCACAATAGAATATAGATAACATATCAAATGTTGTAAGTGAGACATTTTGAAATGTCATGCCAAATATTGGCTCATTTTGGATTTCATGAGAGCTACACATTCCAAAAAAGTTGGGACAGGTAGCAATAAGAGGCCGGAAAAGTTAAATGTACAAATAAAGAACAGCTGGAGGACCGATTTGCAACTTATTAGGTCAATTGGCAACATAATTGTGTATAAAAAGAGCCTCTCAGAGTGGCAGTGTCTCCCAGAAGTCAAGATTGGCAGAGGATCACCAATTCCCCCAATGCTACGGCAAAGAATAGTGGAGCAATATCAGAAAGTAGCTTCTTAGAGAAAAAATCACAAAGAGTTTGAAGTTATCATCATCATCTACAGTGCATAATATCATCCAAAGATTCGGAGAATCTGGAACAATCTCTGTGTGTAAGGGTCGAGGCTGGAAAACCATACTGGATGCCCATGATCTTCAGCTCTTAGACGCACTGCATCACATACAGGAATGATACAGTAATGGAAATCACAACATGGGCTCAGGAATACTTCCAGAAAACATTGTCGGGGAATAATACACAGTGCCATTCGCTGTAAAAAAAGAAGCCATATCTAAACATGACCCAGTAGCGCAGGCGTTTTCTCTGGGCCAAGGCTAGTTCTAGAACAACATATGCTCCCATCCAGAAGTTGTCTCTTTCAGTGAAGAACTTGCATTTTCCAACATGACAATGCCAGACCACATACTGCATCAATTACAACATCATGGCTGTGTAGGAGGAAGATCCTGGTATTGAGATGGCCAGCCATATTTGTATTACACAAAAATGGAACAACATTCCTATTCAACATTCCTACTCCTAAACTTGAGCAACTTGTCTCCTCAGTCCCCAGACGTTTGCAGACTGTTATAAAAAGAAGAGGGGATGCCACACAGTGGTAAACATGGCCCTGTCCCAACTTTTTTGAGATGTGTTGATGCCATGATATTTAAAATCAACTTATTCTTCCCTTAAAATGATAGATGAATTCTGTTTTTATTAACAATTTGTACCATGTCCCAAATTTTTTGGAATCGGGTTTGTATTGTTACTCATGAAGATATACAAAGGTCACTCCTATATTTCGCCATGTTGAACATCATGACATGACTCACTGTTTTTTAAAGCGTTATATGCTGTATGTGTGTCGTTTTCTTTATGTTTTCTGATTAAAAGCCATCATAAAGCCATTTTAAAGTGGGTAAGCAAATAATAATAATAACCATCTGCAGGGAACCCCAGACCAATACAATTAGTGCACCTCCTCTATTTTAAAACCCACGAACCGCCACTGAAGCAAAGGGAAGTGGAGTTATCACAAACTCAGTGATGGATATCTTTTTTATTGATGCTAATAATGCTCAAATAAAATATAAAGTTTTGTGTCCAACAAGCTATTGTGTCAGGTAAAGACCATAGAATACTTAGTATGTGTGAACTGTATACACATGTGATTTTTGGGCTACCTTTTGGTTTGTAACTTCACCAATCATTAGTAAACCATAGTAGATGACATTGTTATTTAGAGCTGGTATTCCTGCAAACAAGCCCAAACACAACATAACAATGTTTACATCTTGACATAAACCTACAAGAACAAGACTGGGAAATGGGAACCAGGAATCTAAGAAGCGCTTGGTAAGGTAGCTAGTCTAAAAAATACTGAACATGTGAAGCCAAGGGGGAGCAGAGAACCAGGATGACACAGACGAAGCAGGAAGCCCACCAGGGTGGAGCAGATGGAACTGGAGCCCTCCAGGGCAGAGCGGAGAACCAGGGTGAAGCAGATGGAACTGGAGCCCTCCAGGGCAGAGCGGAGAACCAGGGTGAAGCAGATGGAACTGGAGCCCTCCAGGGTGGAGCAGAAGACCACCAAAGCAGGACAGAAGGCCTCCATCGTGGAGCAGACAGAGCAGGATCCCACCACAGAAAAGGAACAAAGGACCACCAGGCGAGAGCAGAAGACCAGCACGAAGGAGCACAGTGATCAGTAACCCACAGCAAGGACTGGGGCCTGGGTAAAACTGAAACACAGGAGACAGACGGTCTCAAGGACCGGGCTTATTAACAGTCTCTTTGGGCATGACTGACACTGCTAAATGTTCACTGTTGGTCTCCTTGAGAGTGACTGGACAGACAGACAGTTCAAAGTTGGAAGCACTGGCAAAAACTGAGTGGGCTGACAGATCACAATGGGATGCACTGGATGACACTAGATGGGTAAGACAGACAGATGGTTGAAAATCAGACACTTTAGTAGAAACCAGAAAAGCAGACAATTCAGAACAGGATGTACTGGCAGAGATAGGGTGAACAGACTGTTCAAAACCAAGAGTATTGACCGGAAATGAACTGACAAATAACTCATGGACTCATACGGGACAGACAGATAGTACAATAACATAATTGTCAATAAGATTAGAACAGACATTTGATTCAATCTCAGGCTCATCGAGTGAAATGAAACTGGCAACTAAAGCAGATTCCTGGGTTGATTCTGGATAGACTGATAGTTCATAGGCAGCCACTGGACTGATAGACATTTCACTGAGTGAAACTAAACGAGCAGACAATTCACAGCAAAACTCCTTCCTTAATACAGGACAAACAGACAGTTCAAAATCAAACTCACTGACTGAACCTGAATAGACAGAGGGTTAACTAATGGTCTCAATGACAGGGTTAACAGGGCAGACACAAAATTATTTTTAGGTTTCCATGGCAATGACAAATATGGATGAAAGTTCCTGAACGGCCCTTGTAGCCACAGCAGGACAGTCAGGAAGTTCACAGGCAACGTCCATGGGGGTAATAGACAAGGCTGAGAGTTTAGAGGCAGCATCCTCAGCTGGATCAGGGCAGGACAATAGTTTGTAAATGTTCTCCACAGCTGTGACAGAACAGGCAGGAAACCTAGAGATGGCCTCCATAGCCGTTACAGGACAGGACAAGAGTTCACAGGTCAATACCACTGACACCTCTGAAGGTTCTGCCGCAAATCCTTCCACCTCTTGAGGTTCTACAGCAGTACCATCCGTGAAAAGTGGGAGAGTTCAGAAACGATTCCTTCGCCCGCTACATAACCAGCTAAAAGTTAATTGCTGGGCACCACCACCACGCAAGGAGCTGAAGTGAACCCCGCCGCTTCAGGAGGTTCTGCAGCATGCGCCGCCACCTCTGGGGAAACTGCAGCGGGAAACACAGCAATGCTCGCCACTACCTCAGGAGGTTCTGCAGCATCAGCCATCACGTCTTTAGACAACATAGTGGACGCTGCCACCTCAGGAGGTTCTGTGGTGATGTATGCATCCCAAACACACCAAAAAGCGATCCCTATCATGGGAAGAACCTCAGACAGGGGAATCAGTTCAAGAACAGGATGGCTATAGTGAGTGGGTTTAGGGATAACAGCTACATGTGCAGACACAAGCGGTGCATCCTTCCCACTGGACACCAGACTGGGATACCGAAGGACTGACCTTGAATATCTAGGTGCAACAGACAGGATGAGACAAGACTCTGTATGATCGGCTGTGATGTGACAAGGCTCTGGCAAATGAGCTGTGATGTGATAAAACTTGTTGCCTTGATTCATGAAGATCAATCGTAACTTGACTGGCTTCAGTAAGATTGACCGTGACTCGACTGAACTCAGGAAGATCAGCTGCGACTTGACCTTACTTGTGGAGGTCAGCGGTGACTTGACTTGACTTTAGAAGAAATTTAACATCGATATGCCATTGAAAAAAAGCCACTCACATTCCAGATGAATTGCATTAAACTTTAGAAAAGAAAATTAAAGAGAAGAAAAATAATACATTTGTTTTTTTCAACAATTCAACAATTTACACCAATACAGGACTGAGTAATCTCTAAAAGGGACTAGAAATAACACCTTGAAAATTGTCATGCATTAAATGCTTCATCAGCCCATTCAGAAGGGTAACCTCTTTCTAAAAATGTCTTGCCTTCAGCTGTGTGAGGGTAATTATTGATTGTTCGATAAAATTTGCCTAAAAACACACACAAACACATATACTTTTAACATGCTTGTTGTCTTAAACTGCTGATGTTAAAAGTACGCTTCCCCCTTTACAATCTCATTTTGCTTAAAGCAGCTTAAGCAACATGCTTGTTGCTTATTGTTCATCTTGAGGTAACTCTCCACCCTTAATGTGATTATTAGCATGTTAGACACCTTAATTGGATGCTTAATTGGATCCACATTAACATGCTGTCGAATAAGACTTGCTGCTGTTAGAGGTGTATGCTTCCCCCTTTTATGACCATAGTTGCTAAGCAGCTCAAGCAACACGCTTGCTGCATGTCCTCGCTTGCTACATTTCCTGTCCAAAAAAAATTCCTAATGTGACTGCATCAACAATACTTTTACAAGAGATCTGCTATCCCCACTGGAAGAAGCAAGATTTCAAAAAGGGTTAAAGCATCCACATAACAATTGGCCATTTTACCCTTTATTCATATCTGAAGGTCTTCACGAAGCTAAGCTAAGTTTCTTATTTCATTCTCATTGTCTAATGCTATTATGGCAATTATGCTATTGTCAAATATTTCTCATGGTTTAAGGCTAGTTGTCAGTAACATGTTTGTTTCCTAGGTACACTGTTACTCAAGGCTTATTGGTTGTATTTTGACACACCGATAACATTAACTTTACCCAGTTAAACTTACCACAGCCGAGGCTTGTTTTTTTTAAATCTATTGTTTAAGGCTATCTGATATGCTACAGGCTTGCTGCTTAAGGTATTTTCCAACACGTGTTAAGGCATATCTAATGTTTATTATCTATCTAATGTTTGTGTTTGTGTTAAACCTGCTTGTTGTTTTAAGTTGGTACTGCAAGTGCTGGTACCCGGTTACACTTTCAACAGAAAGAAGCTAATGTTTAAGCTGTTGTTTAAGGCCACATGGTTGTTCTTGAAATATGCTTTTTACTAATGGCTCATCTAGTATTGGAAATGCTATTTCTTTAAGCTTCTCTGAATACTGCAACATGCTGTGATTAAGCAAGCAGCATGCTTGTTGCAAAACTATCGAGAATATTGGTAAGGCTTTTTTTATTCATTTTTTGTCTACACTCATGTGGGTTGTCACATGCAGCTTTTAGCCCAAGAAGAATCTGCGATCCCTTATCCATTCATTGCTCGCTTATATGACTGGAGTATGCTGTGTTTGCTGCAAACTAGGCTGGCAATTTTAGTGGATTTTCTTCATCTTTTCAGGTATTGCATGAAAGGGGCTTGCTGCTCTTCTTAGCTGCTTATAGAGGAAAGCACCTCTTCGCTTCCTTCTTCTGTAAGGGGCTTCTGCCCCAGTCTCTGTTATTCCAGAAGTATATGCTTCTTTCAGAATGCATAATTTGTGGTTCGGGCGGTTTTGGCCTATAGTGTATTGGGGGGTTCGGGCCTAATGTTGTATTGGGGGATCAGATTGCTGCTCTCCCTGATCATCCATGACAGGCTGCATGGATGGGCAGAGAGTTTTTGACCTGAACAGAACGATACCTCCAAACCAAACTTTATGCTACTGATAATGGTCCTGACAGAAATTAAGCATTAGTGTTCATTCTGGCAGGTCACGAGTCAAGCTTGCATCAGCTTATTCTCAGCTGATCACATCTACATATAGGAATACGACACCTATCGTGGCATTCCTATATAAGCTCTAGTCAGTATTATTCAGGAGCAAATTACCCTCATCCATCCCCAACTCCTCCTTTTGCACAGTCAGGATTTGGCTTTCTGATGTTCCTTGCTGAATCAGCCTCCTTTTTCTTGAATAATATATACACAAATATCATCAAGTACATTAATATGTACTTGATATTCCCTACACAGTGTTCATTGCTCCCTACTCCCTGAGCAGGGGAAATCTGTTGAAGTAAACTTCACTTCGGAACATTTATTCACAGGTTTGCGGTGTGACATCATACCTCTATAAATAAATACAATTTAAATCTAATACATTTACTCATGCATTTGGAAAATGGGCAGACTGGTTAGAGATGATATAAAGGCAACAGTAACTCACAAATCCACTGTTACAATACCATCTCTGAATGCACAAAACGTCAAACCCTAAACCAGATGGTCTACAGCAGCAGAAGACCACACTAGGTGCCGCTCCTGTCATTAAGAATGGGAAACGGAGGCTACAATTCGCACAGGCTCACCAAAACTGGACAATAGAAGATCGTGGAAAACATTGCCTGGTCTGATGAGTCTCGATTTCTGCTGCGACATTCAGATGGTAGGGTCAGAATTTTGTGTAAAGAACATGAAAGCATGGATTCATCCTGCCCTGTCTCCATGGTTTTTCTTGTCACACTTTGGGTCTTAGTACCGACTGAGCATTGTTTAAACGCCTTCCTGAGTATTGTTGCTGACCATGTCCATCCCTTTATGACCACATCTTCTGATGGCTACTTACAGCAGGATAATACACTGCGTCACAAAGCTCAAATAATCTCAGACTGGTTTCCTGAACATGACAATGAGTTCACTTTACTCAGATGGCCTCCACAGTGATCCTGGGGGAGGTTTTGTTCTCTCTTTTCAGTCTGTCATGATCATCATCTGGAGTGCCCATGAACTCCTATAGAGGGCACTCCACTCAGGACTCTTTTAACTCAGAGGGAGTGTCAGTCGCATTAAAAAAAGTTCACAGTTTAAGTCACAGTTTAATTTGTGGATTAATGCTTATTGGAGATGCAAACCGTTTCAATTGATTTAGTTCGATTTGGTGAACTGGTTCAAGAAGAACCGGTTAAATTGAATGATTAGTTTGCGAACCGGATATCAATACACTTGAACGTGCTCACAAAAGACCCAGAAGAGAAGACAATGCTGAATAAAGTCGTAGTTTTTGCTATTTTTGGACCAAAATGTATTTTCGATGCTTCAAAATATTCTAACTGACCCTCTGATGTCACATGGACTACTTTGATGATGTTTTTCTTACCTTTCTGGACATGGACAGTATACCGTACACACAGCTTCAATGGAGGGACTGAGAGCTCTCGGACTAAATCTAAAATATCTTAAACTGTGTTCTGAAGATGAACAGAGGTCTCACGGGTTTGGAACAGCATGAGGGTTAGTCATTAATTACATAATTTTCATTTTTGGGTGAACTATCCCTTTAACTGCATGCCACTACTCTAGGATTCTTCTGTGCTCTCTGCTTGGCTTCTCCTCTGCCTGGATTCCCAATTCCCACAGCAGCCCCTCCTGATTCCTCTCCTCACCTCCATGGACTGCACCAGCAGTGGCTTTCTATTACTGTCTAGCTGCCTCATCCCTGTTATCTCGGCTGGTGTTGCTCTGATTTATATGCGGTTCAGGACATTGCTCATCTCTCTTCTATATATATAACCCTAGGTTTAGGAGTCAAACTCTCTAACCACTAGGTGGCCTAGTGGTTAGAGAGTTTGACTCCTAACCCTAGGGTTGTGGGTTTGAGTCTCGGAACGGCAATACCATGACTTAAGGCACCAATCCCCAAATGCTCCTTGGGCACCGTAACATAAATGGCTGCTCACTGCTCCGGGTGTGTGTTCACAGTGTGTGTGTGTGTGTGTGTGCACTTCGGATGGGTTAAATGCCGAGCATGAATTCGGAGTATTGGTCACCACACTTGGCTGTTTGTCACGTATATTAGTTAGATATATAGTTATTTAGATGGGTAGTTCCGTGTCAATTAAACCCTTGCTCAAAATCCCTTGCCCAAAATTTTTATTTAATATATGTCTATATATAAATTATTTCTTTTTCTTTTTCTTTTTTTTTTGAAGAAACATGAACACATCTAGTGATGAATGCCAAATTATTAAATGTCATGGATGAAGTTTTGTAGAGGGAAATCAAAATGGCAATTTTCACCTGAGATTCAGAGCCAAATTACAGGGGGTTAAAAATGACTTCAGAAAGATGGCAGAATCATGATGTTTGTTTTTACACAGAGATTGGTAGGTCTGTTAGTAAAATCTGTTTACTTTAGCAATCTTTGTTGCATTATGTGCTAATGGTGACCATTAAAAAAAGGTAGGTTAAAGGGATCTTAAATAGGTTCAAACAAAATAAGGCATTAATATGTGCTTAATAAATACTAATAAACAGACAGCATGCTAGTAATATGCATGCTAAAATGCCTTTTTCCTGAAATTTGGTATTGCAGTTCTGTGAATATTGTTGGTACCTCTATGATACACTTGATGATAAACTGCTTGAGGTGTACTTTATTTTTATGCTGGAGAGGATATAAGAGTCTGCTAAATGATTTAATGTAAGTGAAGCTAATGTATACAGTATTGATAGCTGAAATTAGCATTTTAATGCCATGCCCCACACTTGAAATTATTCTTAAATGACTGACATGTGAAGAGCAGGCTGGTTAAAAAGATGACAATTCTCTCCTGCTCTTTTTGCTTTATTTAGGATGGCTAGAGGGGGAGGCCTACCATCAAGCCCAGAATTAGGCTACGGAACTGGTAGTGATCGAGGGCCAAGTGGTGACTTTGGTATTCAACCAAGTGGAAACCCTTACAAAAAGCTAGTTAATGATGGACCTAGACATTCCCAGACTGGTTCTACACATCAATCTCAAATTCATGCTTCATCAGGGGGCATGGGACCCACCCAAAGCCCTGGACAACATGCCTCCAGACGCAACCTCCAGGTGGACTTCAGCAGCAGCAGTGTGCGAACAGGCCTCTCACCATCAGTGTCTCCTGACAGAGCCAGTGCACCAACTTCACCATACTCAGTACCCCAGATTGCGCCCATGCCTAGCAGTAAGCTCTGTCCAGTTTGCAATACTACAGAGCTGACAAATGTTGATGGGTCATCAAACTTTAACAAGTGTACGCAGTGCCACACAACAGCGTGCAAGCAGTGTGGTTTCAACCCCAACCCACACCTTGCAGGGGTAAGAATTTGGAATAAATGGGATTCCTACTTCATACTTTTTTTGTATTCTAATTGTTTAATTTGTGAATATTCAATTCTATCAAGTGTGTTTTCTGTGGCGTCCTTCTTTGTTCCATTTTTCCTTCAGTGTTGCAGGTATGAAAAGGCAGTGGAGCCAAGTGTTGTTTCCTCAAGGTTTAGTGAAAGCTTTGGTTAAAAACACAACAACAACAATCAAATACATTTCTTCAGAAATCACTATTGCCTTTTAGAGATGAAGGCTATTCCATGTACTACTGTCTTGTAAAAATAAATTAAATTGAATCTAACCAAGAAAGAAAGAAAAATGGACAGTCCAGATGTTCAACAAGAGGATGAATTCATCAGATTCCAGTAGCAATGTCTTTTATGTGAACAATTAAACTGATCGTTTTTAATGTAATGGTTGATAAATAACAATCAATTATGTATTTATGATTTTGACCGATCCAGATAATAGGCATTAACAACTAATTCAGTGACCGGAGTTGCAGTGCATGTGTTGTATAACCTATTTTTACACTTCCACAATAATATACAGTATACTGTAAAATAACAACACAATGAGAAGTCCTTGTAGATCAGTACTTTTACTTTTGACATTTTAATAAATACAATCTGCAAAAGGAATTAAATATTAGATGGCAAATTATATAGATGGATACATCTAAGTTTGAGGCGTTGAATGGTTTAATCAACATAAGTCCGTGAGAAGTGCACATCAAGCCAATAGCTCTGGGAGATGCCCAAATATCCTACTAAATTCACTGCTATAATCCAAAAGGTCTGCACAGTGAGAAGATTTTCACATGCATTCACTGTAATTTAGAAATTTAATGTGTCCTTGGTCAAATAAAGTATCTTTGTATTCATTTATCAAATACAAAAAAATAATTAATGAATAAAAGTGATTCCAAGCATTTAAATTGAGTGTACACCTGTTGCAGTAATGCACTAACACGTGTTTCTTCAACAGGTGAAGGAGTGGCTCTGTTTAAACTGCCAGATGCAGCGGGCTTTGGGAATGGATATGACTACACCACGTTCCAAGAGTCAGCAACAGATACATTCTCCTTCTCATCAACCTAAGGCTGACCCCATACCCAAGATTCAACCCTCAGCTCAGCCCACACCGCAGCTACAAACCAAAATGCAGACACAGATGACAGTTCAGCCTCAGACTCAAACTCAAGCTTTCCCTGGGATCCAGAAACAGATGGGTCCTACTGGACCTAACCAGACTGCACTTCACACCGGTCTCCAGACAAAAAAAGAACAAGGTTCCCAGTCAGGGTCCAAGGATACCCAGAGGTGGCGAGGGGAGGTATTGGGACCAAAAAGTCCAGAAAGGGTAGCCCAAACAGGACGGATTCCTCACCCAGGGGCAGTGCCTTTACCTGGCTTAGCAAAGGCACAATCACAGTCTGATCTGGGGCACAGCAGTCCAGTACGGTTTGGAGGTCAACCTGATAAGGCCCGAAGTCTTGGAAACTCCCCGGCTCATCACCCACTATCCCATGAGGCACCTCAAGATGGTTTAACTAAGCTATTTGGTTTTGGGGCATCTCTTCTAAATCAGGCAAGCACCCTTATTTCTGTTGATCCTCTTCCTGGATCCTCATCGCACCCCTCACCTGCCCGTAACCAGAGTGCCCAAGGGACAAAGGTGATCTTTAGTGATGCTAATGCTGGAGCTAGTGCTAAAACTACAGCAGGACCTCCTGGCACTGCCAAAACAGGCCCAGACGGAGTTACATTCCCCAAAGGCCCTGGAGCCCCTCTCCAAAAACAGCCTCTACAGCAGCAGTCACCAGTGCACCATCAAAAACAGCAGTTACCGACACACCATCAGACAACACCACAGAAGCAGACACCACAGCAGCAGCCTCCACCTCAGCCAGTTACCAGTCAGAAACCAGATGTTACATGCCCATTATGCAAAACTACGTTCAATGTTGGAACAACAGAACCACCAAACTACAGGTCTTGCACCCAGTGTCATACAGAGGTGTGCAATCTTTGTGGTTTCAATCCCACACCACATCTGCTGGAGGTAAGGAGCTGCACAGATCTTACTCACATACTGTATGTAATAGACTGGCGCTATTCCTTATGTTTGTTTCTTCTCTCTGATTCCCACCTTTTTCTCTCTTAAGTCTCACTTAAATCCTTTTTTTTTTGTTTATTTATTTTTAATTTTGATGAGGACAAAACATTTTGAATTTTATTCTTATTTCTTTTTTTTGTTTGTTTTGTTTTGATTGCCAACCAAATTCAGAAAAAATATCATACATACATTCCATTCCACTCATATACATATATTTAAAATAAAAAATGGGCAGAAAGCATCTTTTCGTTTTCTGCTGACAGTTATGTGTATGGTGGGAATCATAACTGATGTGCGTAGAGTAACTGTGCTCACAAAGAGAGGCCCAGATATCAGTGTTGTGTCTCATGCATGGCTGTTATTCTCTAATTTTGAATCAGTTTCCAAATCGCTGCAACTTTGACCGTTTACATATAATGAATGTGCCATGTTCTTGTGTTATGTGAGAGAGCCCAGCTATAATCAATAAATATAGTTTGTATAGATGACCTACAGCATCACGTGTCGATATAAGCAAGCACAATTATGTGAAAGTCAGCTCTAACAGTATACTGAAGTGTGTGTAGTGCTGGATTAAGGCATAGGTGACAGCTATGACGACCACTGACACCCTTCACAAGGAGTGTAAGTCACAAAAATGCATTGCCAATAAGCTGGTTGTTCACAGAGTGCTGTATCCAAGCATGTTAACACAAGGCTGAGTGGAACGAAAAAGTATGGAAGAAAAAGATGCACAACCAACTGAGAGAACCGCAGTCTTATGAGGATTGTCAAGCAAACTGTTTTCAATAATTTTGGCACCTGCCCACACTGCCAAAAGCACCAAGAGTTGGTTAAATGACCATGGTGTTGGTGTGCTTGACTGGCCAGTAAACTCACCAGACCTGAACCCCAGAGAGAATCTATGGGCTATTGTCAAGAGGAAGATGAGAAACATGAGACCAAACAATGCAGATGAGCTGAAGAACACGGTCAAAGAAACCTGTGCTTCAGACCACCTCAGCAGTCCCACAAACTGATTAACATACTTTCCAGAAGGCCAACAATTCACTAAATGTTTATTTATTTATTTTTTAATTGGTTTTATGAAGTATTCTAATTTGTTGAGATTGGTGGGTTTTTGTACAATGTGAGCCAAAATAATCACAATTAAAAGAACCAAAGACTTAAACTACTTAAATCTGTGTGCATTGACTTTAATACACGAGTTTCACAATTTGAGTTGAATTACTGAAATAACATTACAAAGCACCCGTATATACATTTGTTTGTGTGTGTGTGTGTGCATATATATAAAATCTAACATCTTTTTAAATGACAATAGATTCTGACTATATATATATACTAGCCATCTAGACGTTCTGGAGAATCCAGTCCATCCGACGGCCATCTGCCTGGCTGGTTCATCATCAAAGAAAGTGTCAGATTAAGTGACATTGACGGCCAACAGACTGGGTGCTAATGCGATCCATTTTTACTGATAAGAAATCAAAACTGATGCGAAGGAGATGGGCTCGTGATGGCAAGCAAAAGACATGAAGATAAGGCAGTTGTTAAGGGTGGGGGGGTGTAGACATAGTCTCAGGAAAATATTTGCAGGAGTCTCATTTTTCATGAATCTTCTTCAGATTTGAAATAGAAACTCATGAGACATGTGGCTTTCAACCCATGCTCCAGGACTGATTTAATGTATTTTTATATAAAATAAAAAGAAATTCTGTGTGGTAAAAATTTAAGACACTTCAGTGTCTATAACTTTTAATATTGTTGAGGATTATCAAATCTGGTTGATAAAGCGTAAAGCCCAAAGAGTCTTCTTTCCAAAGACACCAAAATTATGTGTGTAACAAACATAAGTAAATTTTAAGTTAGGTAGGGCACTTTCATCTGTGAATCCCATAATGGGGGTGCTGGCTAACAGGTTAACCCTTGTGTGCTTCTCATTTGCGAGTCACACTCATGGTCTTCGTGGTCAAAAGTAACCGGACACCTGACACCTTTTTTTTTTCTTCATTAAAATCAATCATGCATATTTTTGTTCAATAATATATATATTTTAGAGAGTTTTATGGTCATAATATTTAGGCAATATTTATCAGAGTTTACTCCTTCTGGGCCTGATCTGATTTTAACCTCTTATTTAAGTTTTCTGACTCATTTTGGCTATATGTTAATTTGAGTGTGTATAATGGTGTGTGTGTGTAAGTGAATGTGCTTGTTTTGCGCTCTTGATGTTTTAGTTTAAACCCTTTCTTGCTGTTGACTTTTTTTACTTTATTGTAGCTAAATTATTGATTATATTTTACATAGATGCTGTGTTACGGGCACACCAGTTCATAGGGGTGTGTGTGTTCAAGTGTGCATATGTCCATGCGTGTGTTGATTGTGCACTCTAGATGTTGTAGAGTTTCACCTCTTAATTGCTTTGCAATTCTTTTCTGTATTTTGGAGTATTTGTAGACTGTACACATAATTTTCTGTATTTTCTTTCTTTTTTTAATTTCCTATGGTCATTCATTTTTGACTATTTACATTTTAATTTATTTATTTAGCTGGCGCTTTACAATTGCTATATATGTCAGAGGTCGCACGCCTCTGGAGCAACTAGGGTTTAAATGTGTTGCTCAGGGACACATTGGTGTCTCACAGTGGATTCAAACCCGGGTCTCCCACAGCAAAGGCATGTGTCTTATCCACTGCGCCAACACCACCCATGTGTTCAAATACCAAGTGCCAATAAAGTCACCATGTTTTGTACCATTCCAATGAGGCTAAGATTTTTAAATATTCAAAATATAAAATACTTTGATGACCGAAGACCACACAAGAGTTAACTAAACACTAACAAAAACTAGACTAACAAACATACATACACTCATGCATACATAAAAAAGGGGAGCAAAGTGGATGAAAGAAATCATTAGAAGAACAGGGAAAAAAGTCATGGAAGAGGAGTGAAACTATCAGCACTGTTTGTTTTGTTAAATGTACAACACTTGCATTGCTTTGGTAATTGACGAGTGTCCGAATGTAGTCTCAGATAAAAGTCTTGATGGTTTCGGGGTTTTGGGACTTGTGATCAAGTTCTTCTGGGATTGAAGAGTGAAGAATACCAAAGATGTTCTAACTCGATGGTGATTCGAAGTTTCTTCTCAGGTAGAAAGTGTAGAAGAGCTAAGAGAGATAGCAGCTGGGATCCTATTACCTTTGGTGAATGAAAATTCATGCCCGAATTTGTTGGAGCCCACCAAGGACGCCAGCACAGGCCCAGGCTCTCCACATGGGCAGTAATCAAAAGTTTCAGCAGAATACCAAGCGCAGAATGGTGTGTGAGCCCTTTAAAGTCTGGGAAGAGGGACACCACTGAGGATGAGCTTGACCAATGAGAAAGGCTGAATTTCCAAGCGGGAGGTTGGAAATATTGGAGAATTTTATGACCCTTTTGTCTGAGAGCATTTTTTTTTGAGTAATTTGCATATGCAGTTCGACTGGGTGTTGATGCAAAAACTACTAAAGATTCTTAGAACACTAATATTTTGCCTATGTAGGAAAATAATATACACTCTCGTTTAGATCATCAGAAGATGAATTCATAGATCCTAGACATGGTATAGGTAAAATTACATGAAGTAGTGGTTCTATCATACGCATGCATAAAAGTGTATACAATACAAAAGACAATATACAAGAACTTTAAAAACATACACAATGGCCTGAAGAATATGTGTGTCCATTCACAAAAAGTCAATTTTTATGGGCATTATGTTTTTCCTATGGTTGAAAGATGGTGAGAAGGAGAATTGTCGACATGCCATTAGGTTATAAAGTTTATCTGCTCTGGCTGAGTTGTCCTTTTTTCCATGGTAGCGAGGAGCCTGGGGTCGTTCACAGACATGCTGGCACACAGTATACTTATTGGGTGAGAGGTCTTCCCAACATGGTTGGGAATCTCGCAGAAAGAAGACCACTCGGTGTGCTCACCCTGATGCCATGACGGGGTCGTGAACACACAGCCATAGAATCCTAGGATGTCTTTGTGCTTGGGAAAATCGATTACATAGAGAGATATAGATTCCTGGTGAAATAAACCAACTTGAAGGGTTAATGACTTGGTCTGTAGAAATATTCCATTGCCAATTGAAGTGTCCTTGATGGCTTTAATCTTGATAGATGAATTGCGTGGTTGAGTGGGTATGTTATATTTCTTGATGATATCTTTATCGATGAGGTTTAATGCGGCTCCAGAGTCAATCATCGCTGTTAACGAGATGGACATGTCTTCAGTATGTAAGGTAAGGGGCAGTTTGACAGTCTGGTTACTAGGTAAAGAGAAATGTTCCAAATTTACCTTCGTGGAGATTTTAACCTTGTGTGGGCATCCCTCACAGCGATGGACGGGTTCACCGAAACAATAACAGAGACGTAGTTGCCGTCGCCTTGATCTCCCGCTCTCAGATAACTTGGCAAATCCCACTTGCATTGGTTCCTCATTGAACTTAGATGTAGGTATGGCTTGGGTAACACTTGAGGTAACAGGCGGAAATCTCTCTCATACTGTATGCCTTCTTGGTGGTGTTTGTCTCATCAGATAATCGATCTTGATAGTTACAAAGTCAGTAAACAATAAACTTTCTCCTTTACATACTAATTCTGCCTGTAGGTCAACGTTGAGCTTCCTCTGGAACACAGCTTTAAGAGAAACATCATTCCATCCACTCTGAGCAGCGAGCGTACGAAACAAGATGGCGTACTCAGCAGCTGTTCTGTTGCTTTGGGACAATTGCAGAAAACTGGGTTGATATATCCTTGCCCCCTGCGGGATATTCAAACACTTCTTGTAGTTGTTGGATGAAGTAGTCAAACGATCTTCTTAGTCACATATCAGTGTCCCAAATAGCCAAAGCCCAGTCAATCAACTTTCCAGAAAATAGTGACATCATGACAGCACATTTCTTCTCATCATGATTAAACTTGTCTTCTTGGTTATTAAAGTAAATCTTCACTTGTTGAACAAAGCCTCTACATTGATCAGCAGAACCATCAAACTTATCCTGTAGTTCGAAACTCACCACCCTAGGCATGGTTGATGGGAAAGACTGGATGTAGTTCGTCAAGTGTTCATGAAGTTTGCCGAATCTATCTTGGTACCCCATTAGAACTTCACTTTGATTAAGTGAATGCTGCTTGCAGGCTGGATACAGCTGAGGCTAAGTTTTCTTTAACGAGGAAGCTGAGGCAGTATTAGAATCCATTTGCAGAAGTTTATTAGGGAAGGATCTTAGAGACAGAGCCATTAAACCAGGCAGAGAGTCAGTACCATAATAACAGTCCAATCTTTCAACATACACAAGGGGAATTCAAAAGGCAGAGACAAGTAGGCAGGTGGATGGGTCAAACACAAACATCAGTCCAATCAGGCAGTAAATCCAATGGGGCAATCCAATTAACAAGAATGTGAAAACAGGCGAAATCATACACAAACAGGCAGTCAGAATAATCGATAGGAAAACACTTGGTAAGGCCGGTAAACTGGCAAAATTAAATTAAACTGACTCCAAGCTTTTGAATGGTATATGTATAATGTTACAAAAGCTTTTTATTTGAGATAAATTCTGATCTTTGGATCTTTCTTACTGTTCAAAAACTTTTGACTGGTAGTATATGTACAGTATGTAGCGTATCACACTCATATCACATCTTGTTTTGGATAAGAATAAAATATCAGGTCCGACAATATCGTGTCATTTTTAATTGACGTTCCCATTGGCCCGTGGAAACACATTTGACTTGACTTTGCTAAAAAAAAAATTTGAGGGACGCATTTACGTTTTATTAAAAAGTGTTTGCATAAACTACACTCATGGTGTGCGCACGCATTAGGATAGGTTAGATGCCTGCCTCTGTTGCGAGTCCCTATCAAGCACTTTACTGATTCAACTACTCTCTTCTTCTCCTCCTGCCTGGCTCTTTGTTCTCGATAAAGCTGCTGTGAAAATGTGGATAAAGTAGATGAGGAAGAAGTTGGAGTGAAGCAATTTTTATATAGGCAGAGCAAAATATTTGATAATTCCATCTATAGTTCAATGTGATTGGATGTTTACACTGTCAATACAGGAGACAAACCAATGGGCCACTGGCTGCTCACTGTCCCTGCGTGATGGTCCTCGCATTCTGTTGGCCTTATAAGTGTTGGCCCACCGGGAAAATGCCTTGTATGCCTGATTACCAATCCAAAAACAATGCCATGCAAATGCTAGGAGATGCCTGAAAAAAAAAACCCAGCTGAGAGAAAGGTCTGTTAGTCGTGATTTGGTGAAGAGATCTCTTGTGAACATATTTACATTAACATTCTGATTGTTTATAGTAAAATTTGATTAATTGGTCTTAAATTATTGATGTTTTTATTAATCTACTTGAGAGTGTGAACCCTGAGATGGTATTTATGAATTAAAATCTCACACTCTCTTGCATGGAAACACTCTTTGGGTCTCTCCAGTGAAGTATGTAATACCGGAAACCAGACACACCAAGAGAAGGTCAAATCTGCGCTGCTCAATTCAGTGGTTTTCCCACAATAAGTTATCTACAACACCTCGGCAGCATGACATGAGCCAACTGTAGAAATTCTTATCATACATTTTAAATATACTGCAGGTGCATAGTAAATCAGTGCTGATCCTAGCCTTTTGGGAGCCCTTAAAGCTTAAAAGGGGGGTGAAATGCTATTTCATGCATACTGAGGGTTTTACACTGTTAAAGAGTTGGATTCCCATGCTAAACATGGACAAAGTTTCAAAAATTAAGTTGTACGTTTGAAGCAGTATTTCTGTTCCAAAAAATACTCCTTCCGGTTTGTCACAAGATAGAACACATCGGGAAACTGACTGACCAGGTGTTGCAGCTCCGACTTCTGGGCATCGGAGAGTTGGGGATCCATATCAACAACCACGGGAGTCGAGCTGGTGTAGTCTGAGAGCTACATCTGGTCCCAGTCCCAATTATCTTCGGCCCCCACTCAGCGCAACATCTGCTTGAGGGACTGATTGAAGCGCTCGACGATCCCGTCGGTCTGGGGGTGGTACACCGTGGTGCAGAGCTTGCAGACGTCTGCCATCATCTGGGACATGAACGGGGTGCCCTGGTCAGTCAGAATCTGGGAGGGGATGCTGACCCGACCGAAGAGGAAGAACAGCTCCTGGGCAATGGCCTTCGTGGTGGCTTTACGAAGGGGGATGGCCTCAGGGTAGCGGGTGGCATAATCCACGATGACGAGGATGTGTTCATGCCCCCAGACAGCCCATCAAATCCATTCCTCCTTGGGCCAAGCCTCCCGCGTGGCCATGATCTCGAACATCTAGAGATACATCGTTACATCATTGTGCACTGTCATCCTGGGTAATAGCTGCATTGCCTGGACGCGTGAGTCAGGTAGCAGAGTTTGCGGGGCAGTGGCGAGACGGAGCTCGGCCAGCTCACGTTTGGTTTCCCCTTGCCGGGAGGCCATGTGCTCCATAATTTGCTGCTGGCGGATGCTCACCTCGGTGAGGTGCTTCAGCAGTTCTTCCATCGTTGGGGGAGGAGCGCCACCTGGGGAACCAGAGAAGATGCGTGAGACAAGAAGCGTGGAGGGGAAAAAACAAACAAAAACAAACCAAACCAGTCCAACAGTAGAAACGCCATGTGGGAAGGGGTCGTCGGTGTCCTCTTCACTGTCCTGCCCACATTCTCCACCAGTGTGGCGGGGTGAAGAAGGACACGACTCGAGGATGGAGGTAAGTTCCCCGAAGGGTGGATTTTATTAAAGGAGGGGTGGTGAAATGGTGTTGTTGTGAGGCGGCTTGGTGCTCAGCTTCCTCGTTAGTGGTGCACTGGTGCAGTGTGGGTCCGTCCTCTCCCATGTGCGTTGGGGCTGGTGGTCACACGCTGCTCTCTGTAGGAACAACGAAAGAAAGGGTTAGCTGAGTCTTGCGGAGACATCTCTCACCTCTGTGTTCGATTGCAGGGTTTAAGTAACCAGAGCTTGATGGGGCACAGGTGTGGCCGCTCAGCCCGTGGTTTCCAGGGCGACGCTGATGAGAACTTGGGACACTTGTCACAATAACTATATTTTATTTTTTTAAAGATGAATATATCCAATATATTTTGTTAAATTGTAGAATATGTTAGATTATATAGGCCGAAGGGGTTTTCAGGGAAGTTGGACAATAATTAAGATTCTGACTATGTTTAATAGGAATAAGGGATGATTTATGAAATATCTGTACTGTATTTATAGTTAACGATGACACATTCACAAATTGAGTTTGTAGTAAACAGAACATGAACACGAGTAGAGCAGCTGATGATACTGAACTTTCAAGTCAAGAACCGGTTGCATTCTGTCGAGCGCGTCCGATTTGAGATCCGATGAGCTGATGATACTGTGCATGCGTGATTCAGTGTGAAGCAGACTGACACACAGTGCACAAGACTTAAATCCTTGTATGCACATTATTGCTGTTATTGTATTTGGGTCCGTTGTTGCAACACTGAATTGTAAACCTTTCATGATTATGAGGTTTTTAACTAACTAAATTTATGATTACTGACTTTAAATATTTGAATGTTTGATAGACTTGACGCCATTATGTCTTCGCCAATGACGACATTACATAGAGCGTAAAAGAACCGGTGAACCGTTTTTTTTTTTCAGTCAAACCATCCGAAAGAACTGGTTCGTGGAAAAGAACCGAACTTCCCATCACTAATATTATTGCTCCTCACATTGACGCCACAAACTTGGAATAGTAATCCTCTCATAGTACAGTTATAAAAACCAATGGGCAAATTATTATGATTATTTATATTAATTTATATTATTTAAATGCATCTTCCTTTGTACACCTGGAGTGGCACCCCTCATTACGCTGGCTCCATCAATATAATTAGGAGATGAGTTTATTCTTCTGATCCTCTGGAAAGATGAAAACAAGACGCTCTTTTAGTGCTGTAGCTATGGAATCGGCTGTAGTTGAACTCAGAGGAATAAACAAGAACAACAACAACAAAAACCTCTCCTGTACGTTGCTTTTAGCATCAATGTACCGCAGCACAAGCACAAGTTGACACTGTGTGGCAATATCGGTGGTCTCGTTGGCCTGGATTAGGAGAAAGTTGTTGCTCTGTGCTTCTTGGATTATATGCTCCCTAACAACAGACAACATACAGTTCAACATCTCGTTCCGTATGGTTTTCAAAGTTCCCTTATACACAGTGGAATTCTCAAGATGCTCTTTCAAAACTCCATCAAGAAAAGCAACAAAATCGACCAGGACACAGAATATCCTGGGATTGTCTGATGTCTTACTCTCATCATGGCCACACAAAGCCAGCTCAAACACACCACAACATTTCACACAGTCTTATTCTAGACAGGATGTGTCTATTTTTTGTGAACTCTTCATTCATTGTGCTTTCTAAAGCTAATTCTGTAGCATTAATCTAGCTGTTTAGAAATGCTCTTTCATCTTTTCTTGAATTTGTTTCCAAATTAATTAGTTCCTGTCTGTCAACTGACATCTGATGAGCTGCTGATGAGCAGAATCAGAGTTGTTGAGAACGGTCCAATCACATGAGGCCAAACATATAAAAACAATATCGATTTGCTCTAACAACAAAAGTGGGAGGGTTTAGGGTGCAGAGTGCTGCGCCCAAAGAACAATTTGAAACAAACCAATCAGAGCTTAGCCTCAAATCACATGCTTTTCAAAACTTTGTTTACCTACATAGACACTCACTCACCCCTAACACGCATATGAAAAGAATATAGTTTTGATTTTTTGATTTTCAATAAATTATAATTCACAGTAGAATAATATGACTAAATTATTTTATTTAGTTAATATTTGGGATATATATTTAACTTATTGTTAACATATTAAAGGAGAATAACTTGAAGGGGGCCCCAGCACCCTCTACTGACCAGCTGTCACTGAGTTTGACCATATTTGTATAGCTGCAAGACTGATCTGAACTACAGGAAAATATGAAACAAAATACAATTCTCCACAGTACAAAGACATACAAGGCTGGTCAACTGGGGAGCGAAAATTTACCACAGGTGTAAGTAAGAGTATAAATGTGTGAGTGTGTGTCATACCTTGTTCCTCTGTCTATGATCCGTGATCCTGAGATATGCTCAAGCATCTATGCAACCCCTACATAGGACAATCAGTTTGGAAAACAGATATCATACATTTTAGCCAAATTTGCTTTACTGTCTTTGTTGTGAGTAAGCACTTAGACTCTTAGCCTTTTTTACAGAGAATCTCTGAAAAATTGTTCTGATAATTGATCTATTACTGCACAATTTTGTTTATTAACACTGCCAGAGAATTCCTGCAAGTTGTTCTTTTAACCACACATATGCTGTACATTCTTAAATACTAAATGACATTGCTGCATCTAATTAACTCATTAAGAAGGAACACAGCATCCATCATCACACAAATTTGATGGCAATTGCTGAATCAAAGCCATTTTTATTTACAAAATGTTTTAATTATTATTATTATTATTATTATTATTATTATTTCAATTTGATTGAAAAATTGTGACAGTAATTTAAATAGAAAAGGTACATCAAGAAAATAATGACTTAATTTAAATATGTAAGGATATGCAACTTCTTAATGAATATTTACTTGTATTTCTTTAAAGTTTCATGAAATGATAATTCAACCTAGTTTGTTAGTGTATGTTATAGATCTCAATTCATCTATCTATATATAGACTACATACTGTGTTTGTGTTTGTGTGTGTGTGCGCGTGTGTGTGTGTGTGTGTGTGTGTATATCCACATACTTTGGATAAAAGCGTATTGTTAAATGTAAATACATGTTTTTTTTTAATTATTATTTTTTTATTTGATCTGATCTGTTACTCTCAATTGTACAATACAAAACATAAAACAAAATAAAAAATCTGCTACCTTAGTTTTATTGTTAATGCAAAACTGTTCTTAGTTTTTTGTTACTTTTTTATATTTGTTAATTTGTATGTATATATATATATATATATACAGTGCAGACCAAAAGTTTGGACACAGCTTCTCATTCAAAGAGTTTTCTTTATTTTCATGACTATGAAAATTGTAAATTCACACTGAAGGCATCAATCAAAACTATGAATTAATACATGTGGAATTATATATGGAATTACTGGAATATATATATATGTACGTGTGTGTGTGTGTGTGTGTGTATTAAAAAATAAAATAAATACATTCCAATTTTGTGGTTTCTAAGTATTGAACTTAAACTTCCTTGTTTTGCAGAAGAAAGAATGGCTCTGTCTCAACTGTCAGACTCAGAGACTGATGTCTGGTGGCCTTGACCCTCTTCCAGTTCTACCTTCATCACCCAACTGTCAACCAGTGGGTTCACCTCAGCATCAACAAGTTTCCAGCAAGCAGCAGCAAGGGCTTCAGACAATGCCATTACAGCAGAAACCTCCTATTTATCAACAGAGTGGTTTCTCTTCCCCCATAGTAAGACCAGCAAGCAATATAAAAACTTCTGCACAGTCTACAGCTACAAAACCTCCTGTGTCTACCACTACTGCATTTACTGGCGAAGAAGAGAGAAAGGAAATTGCACCCAAATTAGATAAAGGGCCTGACCCTGACAATAGAGACAATAAACTTTCTCAAAAGAGAGGAACAACAGAGTCAATCGAGACACCTTCTAAAGATGAAAAGAAAGAATTACAAAGTGTTACCAAATGCTATGAGGTAAGCCATGGGGTCATAGTATTGAACCAATCATTTTGCAAATTATAAATTTATATAAGAGGTACAAGAAATGTAATTGCTAAATAAATAATAAATAAAAATTAAAATATCTTTCACAAAGAGACATGCATGCATTTCTTGTTACATAGCATTATCAGATTTTCCAAAAACAAACAAACAAACAAAAAGTAAAGCTTATTGTACTAACTGACATAGTATCACTCATGGAATAAGTTTCCAATATTTAGTCAGCAGTTTGTGCTTGATTTATATATAATACACAATAAAGTGCTATATAAATGCATCATTCATTCATTAGTTTGTTGTGTGCCCTGGCACTTGCATGTCTAAGTGTATCTTTTGTGTTTATGTGTCTTTTGGACTCCTAGGAAACCAGCAAGACAAACAGCAATAATGATCTATCACGAAGTCCACAGAGTTTGAGTGATACTGGCTATTCCTCTGATGGGATCTCAAGTTCACATAGTGAAATTACTGGACTTATACAGGAGGAAGAGCTAAAAATGAACGAGAAATGTCTGACTGGGCACCATACACCACCAAGTCCATCTGAGCTGATTAAGCTGGAGAGCTCCATGCGACCCTTTCTACAGTCTAAATTTTCATCTGAAGGGGAAAGAGCACAGGACAAAAAGCGTGGAAAACAGCAACAAGGTGACATCAGAAAACATCAGTCTCGCTCAATATCGATTAGTCCAGAGGAATATGACTCAGATGAGGACTTTGAAGGCATTATGGAAGAGGAGCAATATCCAACTGAAGAAGAGCTTAGAGTAATTCCTGCTTTAGGGAGTAACAGTGGCCATAAAAAAATAACTTTAGAATCTGAAGAGATTACTGATGAGGAGTTTATGAGAAGGCAAATTATGGAGATGAGTGCTGATGAGGATAATGGGGATGAGGATGAAGAAGAGGAAATGGAAGAAGACGATGATGAGGAGGATGAAGGCTATGGCTACAAAAAGCTTAAAAAAACACAAAAACACATCAGTGAATCAGGAAAAGAAAAGCGACGTCTCACTTATCACTCTAGTAGCTTTGAGGAGGATAGTAAAACAGCTAGTGATGTATACAAAGGATCAGCTGAAGAGGACCTCATGGCCTCGCAAGGAGGCTTACGCAGATTCAAGACCATAGAATTGAACAACACTAACAGTTATAGCCGAGACATGGAATTAAACAATGACAATGACCTGTGTCTTGACCGAGAACCTGAGCTAGAGATGGAAAGCCTCACTGGTTCTCCTGAAGAACAGTCAAGAGGGGAATATTCCTCCACCCTCCCACCAAGCACCTCTAGCTATACCTCAGGGATATCCCCAACTTCAATATCTTCCATGGAAGATGACAGTGACAGTAGTCCTAGTCGGAGGCAGCGGCTGGAGGAAGTGAAGCAGCAGAGGAAGGCCAGACATCGCTCCCATGGCCCTCTACTACCTACCATTGAGGATTCCTCAGAAGAAGATGAATTGAGGGAAGAAGAAGAACTTCTAAGGGAGCAGGAAAAAATGAGAGAGGTGGAGCAGCAGAGAATACGAAGCACTGTCCGGAAAACAAAACGGGACAAAGAAGAGCTAAGAGCACAAAGACGCAGAGAACGATCCAAGACTCCCCCCAGCAATCTATCCCCCATTGAGGATGCTTCTCCAACAGAGGAGCTAAGACAAGCAGCCGAGATGGAGGAACTCCACCGGTCTTCTTGCTCAGAATACTCTCCTTCAGCTGACTCAGATGCTGAGGGCTATGAAATTTCATCAAAGCTGTATAAATCTGGAAGTGAGTACAACCTACCAACCTTTATGTCTCTTTATTCTCCTACTGAAAAACCACAAACTACATCATCTGCAGCTGCAACTTCCGCTAGTGGCAAACAATTAAAAAGTGCAGAGGAAGTGTATGAAGAAATGATGAGGAAAGCAGAGATGTTGCAGAAACAACAAAAGCAGCAGACACAACAGCAATTAGGCTCAGGTCTGATTTTACAACAGTACAGTACAACCACCTGTCAAGAATCAGACATTAGAAATAGACAAGATATTGAGGATGAACTTGTTTATTCTGATCAAGATGATATCCACTATGAGAATGAGGAGACAGTTGATATCTATGAAGAGATCCGCCAAACCTCACAAAACATTTCAAAACAGCTTGATGACCAAATGGAGATGGATGTGCCCTTTTCAGAAAAGCAGTTACTAGACACAAGCTCAGCTTTTGCTAAGTTGCTGGAACAAAGCAATGCTTTACTGACTCCTGGCACAAGCCCCACCCAGCTCTCAGCACCAGTATCATTCTCTGAACCTGGAACAGGAGGCCGGATACCTGATGTCAGAGTAGCCCAACATTTTTTAAAAGATGGGCCCAAAGATAGGCTTAGAAATCAACCTGGTAAAAATGGTATTACACCAACAGTTGCTGGCACAACTATCGCTGCTTATGGAGTGTATGCCAGGGATAATGTCACTGTCTCTCAAACTATCGCCAGTCAAACAGTGTCCAACACACAACCCAACTTATATGGTCGGCAAATTACCACAACAACTGCTGCTGTTTCAAATGTGTCTCGCAAAATAGCTGCAATCACCCAGGCATACAACCAAAGAGAAATTGCTGCAAGGAAAATGGCAATCAGCAAAGGAATCCAAATGAGGGATAATTCAATTGATAATTCAACATCATCAGAAACTATAATTGAATCTGGCCCAAGTTCATTTAGGTGCCATACTAACCATGAAAGAAGTCCACCTCTTTCTCCCACTTCATCTTCTCTTCATAGTCCAACAAGATCCCTGTCTAGGAGATCAGCTGAGCTTTCAACCCAAACAGTTAGCCCTTCAATGTTAGCTTCCTCAGGAAATGCTTTTCACACCTCTTCGGTTATAGCACAGGGCACTCAGACTTCACATGGGGTTGTTTCACCATGCCTTTTTAGACAGCAGTCTTCTCAAGATACATATTTTATGGTTAGAACAGAAGAATTTGAGCCCACTAGTCCACCAAAGCCAGTAACAGTTAACACAGCAACGTCTCCTTTATCTTCACCAACAATATTTAGCCGCCAATCAACATTTGATGTCTACTCACCTCCTGTCAGCCCTCCTGACACTCCACCACATCAATTATCACCCCAACATGGTTTATACAAGAACTATAGAGCTGAAAAAGTTAATGTTGGAACTAGCATGGTCACCAATGCTAGCATGTACACACGTGGATCACTGTCAATGGAAAACATATCACTTTGTCGGATTTCGACAGTTCCTGGTACTTCAAGAATTGAGCAAGGACAAAGGTTGCGGAGTGGAAGTGTAGTAGATCTACGAACTGGAATAAAGCCAACACCATTTATTGTAACTGACCAAGGAATGGACTTGACTTCCTTAGCCACAGAATCTCGAAAATATTCTGGGTCTTTTGAAGGAAGCCCTGTTCGTCAATCCACCACTATACAGCCCTTAATAATCAACCTGAATACACAGGAGCAGCTGCATGTTGTGACATCAACAGCAACAACTGTCAGTGTTACTGTAGCTGCATCTATGTTCATGTCCCAGCCTAAGCACCCTGTACTGTACTGTGATCATCTTGAAAACAGAAAAACATTTGATTTGGGCAAAGAAATGGGAACAGTTGTTTGCCTGACACCAAATGAGCCACTGCCAATTGATCCATCCATACCAAAGATTGATGCTAAGCTGGAAGACCTGAGTATCCAGCAGCAGCAGTTACTTAAACAGCAGCAGAAGCTTCAACAGCAACAACAGCTTCTTGAGCAGCAGCTTCAGCAACATCACCAACTTCAACAACAAGCTTCCTCTTTTGCAAAGTTGAACTTGTCTAGCCAACTACCTCTAGTTAAAAAGGATATACTTGTCACTAAAAAAAGCACTGCCACAGAGGTTAATGTCATTTCGCCAGGTATGACATCTGAGGTGTATAGTGTTGGAGGTCCACTTGAGTTAAGGGGAAAGCAAGCAGAAACAGGTATCATCAGTCTAACAAACGTCAAGCCTCAGGTGATGATGGTCCAGATAGATGGTACTGCACAAGGAGCTACTACAACACAACTAATCAAATCAGATGAAGGCCAGGATGCAATAAATTTAACAGGGCAAATAAAATCAGAAAATCAAGTAACTTGTTGTGATATGGTATATAACCTGCCCTTTGGTGGCAGCTGTGTGGGTGGTCCATTCTCCCAGAAACCAGTTACAGATGACGCTTTTAAGCCATTGTCAAGAGCACATTCCTCACTATCACAGCTTTATCAGCAGCATGGTTTACAGCAAGATGGACAGACATACCAAGATTACACAATTAAATCCTACACACTCCCTCTCCCTGGACGACTACAACCATCAATGTCTGAAACTAACCTTGCAGATGCAGGGTTGTCATCAGATTCAGCAAAGCTTGATCCCCATTTTCATGCCTCTGGGGAATTATTCACACATTCAGACACAATAAATGAAGGGTATGATGGAGGGTTCCTTGGTTTGGGACTTCAGTATGGTTCCTACACAGATCTTCGTCAGGGTGATGTTTCAGATCTTCCAATTAGAAGGTATAGCTCCCTGACCAACATCAGATCAGATTATGGGTATTTCTCAGGTGATTTTGCAGAATCTAATCTTGCCCAATACAGTGCTACAACTGCCAGGGAGATAAGTCGCATGTGTGCAGCCCTTAACTCCATAGATAGATATAATAGTAACCCTGACATACTACAACTTGGCACCAGAAGTAGCAGTGGTCCACCTAGTAGAATTAATCTGCCCCAAAGTCACAGACCTGGTTTAAAGTACAGCCCAGATGGAAAGCCTCTTTCCCACAGCCAAGCACTGACTGATTTAATCAATGCAAGACAAGCCAGTCTTCGAGCTATGTATCCATCAGCTATTAGATCAGCTGACGGCATGATCTATTCAACTATAAACACACCAATTGCATCAACAGTTCCAATTACTACTCAGCCTGCTTCTGTGCTACTGCCTTTATTAAGAGGGGTATACAGACCCTATCCTACACCAAATATGACACCAATAACTCTGGCAAACCTAACCAGATTGCCACTAGCTCAAAGGACTGGGCAGGCACCTTTGCAATTTTCTACACCCAATCCTCTCCCTGTTAGGACATCTACCAAAGTTTCTGAGTCTCCAGCTACCACAACAGTCCAAGATGCTCCATTGTACCTTGGTAAGTCTCCAGTAAGTCTAACAGTAGCTGGAACAGTTACACAACCAATTCAGCCTTCTTCTGTACTTTCTGGTCCTTTGACAGGAGCAACTATTTCAAAACCAATGGGCGTGGCAATGAGCCAACCTGATATCCAGTTGCAACCAATAAATCTATCTCAGCCCCACCATCAGGCCAACTCCACTGCCCAGCCTCCTATACAGCATCAACTACCACAATCAAAATCATCTGCTCAGTCCTACCCTCCAGTGCAGGGTCATCCTATTGCTCCTAAAACACAGCCACCTCCATTATCTCAAGCTGCTACTATCAGAAGTATTGCTCTAAACCAAGAAAAAGAAACAGAGGAAAGACTGCGTCAACAGCAGGAAAAGCTTTTGCAGCTTGAGAGAGAAAGAGTGGAACTGGAAAAATTGCGACAGCAAAGGCTTCAGGAGGAGATTGATCAGGAGCGTGCAGAGTTGCAGAGGCACAGAGAAAAAGAGCAGATGCTAATGCAGCGAGAAATTCAGGAATTGCAGAATATAAAGCAACATGTTCTGCTGCAACAACAAACTGAGAGAGAAAGCCAGTTGGTCCTACAGAGAGAGCAACTAGCTCAACAAAAACAGCAGCTTGACCAGATACAATCTTTACAACAACAGTTACAACAGCAGCTTGAAGAACAAAAGAGACAAAAGACTGCCACCGCTACTGGTGCAACCAGTGCAAATCCTCAAATCCTCAGTGATCAATCTGGCAGAATTACTCAGCCACGGGAATTGGCAACTGATATTTTGTATGGTGATGTTCAGGTTTTCTTAAGACAACTACCAAATTCTACATCAGAGATATGCTTGAGAAATAGAGAAGATCAGACAGAAATCATGTCCATGCGTAAACAAAGATCAATGCCTCGACTGCAAGATGGAAATGAAGAAGAAGTGACAATGTTCCCCTTGCCCCAAAGGCTTGTAGACTCCAGTGTGCAAACTGATGATGAAGATGGAGAGGAGAGGTACCTGGTATCGAGAAGACGACGGACTAGGCGCAGCGTGGACTCCAGTGTTCAGACAGATGATGATGAAGACAAGGCAGAGTGGGAGCAGCCAGTTAGACGTAGACGTTCCCGTCACTCAAGACATTCTGTTGAATCTGGTGTAGACCATAAATCCGGAGCACCTCCTTTTACCACTTCAGCTACTAAAACAGCATCTTCCAGCATTGCCATTCAGACAATTCGAGACTGTTCTTGCCAAACGGAGACAGAGCAGCTGGTTAGAGTATCTCCAAGCATACATGTCACCATGCCAGACCCCAGCAAGGTTGAAATTGTCCACTATATTTCTGGTCCCGAGAGAACACAGAAGGGTCAAAGCTTAGCTTGCCAAACTGACCCTGAGACACAGTCTCAAAGCATAGTTATTCCACAGATTAGCATTGCTACTACTGTCAGTCCCACCAATGTCAAGTTAGTTGGTTCTGCAGATCCACTCTCTCCAAGTCAGCAGAGTGCTGTGAATTTTGGGAGGCAGAGACCTAACCCTTTGGAGTTTGGCTTCCAGCAGCATCATCTTCATAATGAGTCTTTATCCAGCTTTATCCGGCAACAACCTAAATCTCCACAGGTGCTGTATTCTCCTGTTTCTCCTCTTTCTTCTCCACAACGCATCATAGAAACATCATTCTCTTCTAGTGAGAGACTGAATAAAGCAAATGTCACCCTGCAGCAAAAATCCTATATTGCTGAACCATCACATAGACATCAGGCCCTTCCCCGCCCAATGAAAAATATACAGAGATCTATGTCAGACCCTAAGCCTCTCAACCCAATTACAGACCAAAGCACCAAGGCTAGGATTTCACTCTATCAACAGCAAGCCCTTCAGAGTCAGGTATGGGCAATTCATTATCTCTTTGATTTTAAACTTGCACTGGTTTGCTACAAAGGATAGTATGAACTTGGATAATATGAACTCGTTTTAGAACAGTGTGACTCTGATTAGAACAGTATGGCTCAGGTGGTGTTGTTTCCACAGTTTATAAATTACATATACAGACAGTTGACTTATTAAAGTTATTTTTCTTGAATGTGAGATATGAAGAATTCTATCTATGTCTGCAAGCCTGAGATGCTTAAAAATGGCCAGTTTGTATATTCCTTGGACTCTTCTTTTTTTTCTGGTATAGTTTCAAGTTTGTGTTAATTGATTGTTTTGATGTTGTACAGTATTGAGAAACTACATTCAAAATATGTTTTCACATGTCTTTATGAGGAATAAACTACTTTTTTGTCTGTGTGTGTCACAGATGGTTTCCTCTTGTTTTGAGATTAATTGTTACAGCGGCAATACAATGTATTGCCTTACCGTATATATGGCAGTCAAGGCAAGATAATATGCTTGATCAGAATTACATTGATCTTTATAAATGCAAGCTTTTACAGTTCTCTGTCCCAATAAACAAGTAGTTCGAGCAATGCTAGTTGCTATGTGTAGAACTATAATATATAACACTGTGTTTTCCTCTGTATTTCATGGTTCTGGCTCTTTAACTCATACTGGACCCTGTGTCTCTGCAGCTGGCAGCCTTGCAGCAGAGTTCCCTACTAAGGAAGGTGAAGAGGACCTTGCCCAGCCCCCCACCAGAGGAGACTCAACTGCCTATGGTCAGACCTAACCTATCCCACATGCTTGTGTCCTCTCTACCATCTCTGAAAGGGGGTTCTCGTTTAGCTGCAAAGGCCAGTCTACTTAAGGATTTGACCCATGAGCTAAAGGCTGTTGAACAGGAATCTACAAAGCTACGCAAGCAGCAGGCAGAGTTGGAGGAGGAGGAAAAGGAAATTGATGCCAAGCTTAGATACCTGGAGTTGGGCATCACACAGCGAAAAGAATCACTGGCAAAGGAGAGAGACAGGAGGGAGCTAGCATACCTGCGCTGCATGGGTGATTCGCGAGACTATATGTCAGATTCTGAGCTCAACAATCTTCGCCTGACAGCTGCGGTCACACCCTTTGAGAGCAACGGGCTAATGACAAGGCCTAGTACAGCACCACTCAGCCAGTTTACTTGTGAGCTAAACACGGCTGCCCAGTTTCCCCCCACATCCTCTTTCATGTCATACCAGTACCCCCAAAGTCTCCAAACAGCACCTACCCCACAGGCCTCTACACTGCAGAGCACAGGTTTCAACCAACCTCCCTATCCATCAGTAACCCAAGCTCAAGCTCTCCCCCAACCCACCCCCTTGCAGACTTATCCAACCCTATCTTATCAGGTCCAAGGGACATTTCCTCCCCAAGTCTTCCCACAGAACCAGCCTCCATATCCAGCAGACACTTCAGTGCCACCTCCAGCACAGTCAAGCCAACCAGGGTTTCAGCCTACCCTACCACCTACTGGTCCAATCCCTTATCCTAAGCACAGTACACCATACCCAAGCCAGGCACCCCCCTATCCGGTCAGTCAAGCAAGCACTTATCATCCACAGACAGACACTCTCACGTTTCACCAAAAGCCACGACAGACATCGCTTGCTGACCTTGAACACAAGATGACCACAAATTATGAGGTTATAAACAATCCTACAGTTGTAGTAACGACTGTGCAAGATAACACTTACAGCCAGTCTAATTTGGGTCCGTCTTATGGCCAATACAGTACAATGGCAACCACTTATGGCCCCTACTCCTCAACTATATCAAATACTAGTTATGGGCCATACACAACAATCTCATCCAGTAGTTATGGGCAGTACACAACAACTAATGCAAATACTTATGGATATACAGTAACTACAGCTAGTTCCAGTGGGCAATATAATACTATTGTTACAAATACATATGGACAGACAATATTATCTGACCATATACACTCAATGGAGAGCCCCTCTATGTACACCAGTGAAGGCCTATATGGATCATCCAGCCTTGAGCAAAATGTTCCAAGGAACTATGTTATGATTGATGACATATGTGAACTGACAAAGGAAGGCCTGGGCACTAGTTCAGACTCACATCGTATTGAGGTTCATGGACGATATGGGAATGACAGACTTCACACTCGAGGGGGAAACTCCTTTGACAGACCAGAGGATGAACGTGATGCAGATCTGTACGACCAGCATCAAGGCAGGGGTAAGAGCACCTGCAGCTACCAAGCACAAGGGGCACATACGCATGGCCGGGTAGTGGGAAGCAGTAGCATGGGTGGGGGATCATCATATCACTATGATGACTGCAGTCACTCAACTCCTACATGGGCAGCCCAGAGGCACTCCTCAAAGAACCTGTGTCCTTCAGTCGTCATGTCCTCCAGGAGGAGCAAACATCGTAAACAAGCCAATGAGCAGAAGACATCCAAGTTTTCCCCAATTGAGGAAGCTCATGATGTGGAGGCTGATCTGGCCACTTACCACATGAACACCTCTACACCCAGTGGTTATGGCTCAGGTTCCCATTACCATAAACTTCAGGATGGCATCTATGGGCTACGGAGTACTTACAGTCCACAACGGGGCTACAATAATGATGAACATCTCTATGGCAGGTCCCGTTCAGCTGGTTATGGCATGGACAAAATATCTCCCTGCGAAATGGGCTACAGAAGCAGGTCATATGAACGGGACCGTATAGACCGGTCATACCACAGCAACTATGGCCACAGTGTGCGCCCTGCTTTGCATTCTCAAAATTCAGAAAAGGAGAACTCCCACCTCAATGCAAAGCTCATGAGTGTTGGGAGGGTTTTCGGCTATTCATCAAATTCATATGGTTCAAGTCATTCTCTACCTGATGTGCAGGACCATATTCGAGACCTGCCCCGGACCCATGTCTACAAACCAGATGATATGTATATAATTGACGATATGCATTGTGCTGTTTCTGACAGCGAAGGTAATTGGGAGCTGAATGGCAGCGTTACTGCCCACTTTAAACATCCCCCACCCACCCAGAGAAAGAGAGTGAATAGCTGAAGTAAAGAAATGAAAACCAAGTGCATGCCCATGTTTTGTCTTCAGGCAGCATGCAGCTTTCAAAAAGATCTGCCTCTCAATGTTGTGCTCAGTTCCATAAACTGCATGAGTTGTTGTGTGGTCACTTTATTTTATTTTTTTACCCACTTGTGTTTTCCAAGGTGTTTCATTTGTGTGTGTACTGAGTGTATGATATTGAATAGTTTTGACTTCCAAACCGTTTATGTAAAAAAATCTTATTTGAGAGTATTTTTATATGCTAAATGCTAAGTTTGAATACATTGCATGACTTTCCTTTAAGTTTGGCAATTTTGTTCTTTTTTCTTTTTCTTTTGCATGGTCTCAGTGTGCAATCATCTTTCGCCATCAGACATGGAGATTGATTGTGATCTGCTTTTGGTTTCCAAAGCATACCATCTTGGTCAAGAGGAAACAGACTGGTTTGAGAAGCCACATGATGTCCGTGGTTCACGTCACTATGGCAGCAGTGGGCATTCTGGGAGGCAAGGCCATGTCAAGCACACATACCATGATTATGATGAGCCACCAGAAGATCTTTGGCCACAAGATGATTATGGTCATACCCGCTACATTTCCTCTAGAGAGCACCGCCATCACAGCAGTGGAAGTTCTGGTAGGCACTCCTCACGCCACTTGGATGAGCCTCGTTCCTCTCGAACATCACGTTCCTCAAAGGATCCATCCATGCGACATGACTCCCGCTCCTTGTCATCTTCAGGGAGGAGGGGAGAATCTCGTTCTCAGGGTTACCACTCCTCAGATTATTCCCGTGACATCTCAGGACACCACCATAGCTCCCGCTCTGGTAAACAGTCCTCCCACCATCAAGGGTCCTCCAGCAGGAAGCAACAGGACCACCCCTCATCATCCAGACAGCCAGGATCACTTGGGCCTGGCCAGAAGGGAGCAAGTGGACCTTCAAGTTCAAGCAGGCAAGCTGTCTCTCAGCCACCTGTTGATGGGCAGCAAGGTCAGCGAACACAGCTTCAGCAGCAGGCACAGATATCAGCTGCCAGGCCAGGCTCTCAGACATCTGCCACAGGCACAACACAACCACAATTAGTACAAGCCCAGCAACTGCAAGCTAAACCTGGCCAGACCGGTCCAATACCTCGACAACCCACCTCAGCAGCACAGACATCACCAGCTGTAGTAAGTAAATATTTTAAGATTTAAAAAGATTTAACTGAAAAGCCAAACCTTTTCTTAAAAGTGTATTCTTCTATTCTGGATGTTCCTGATCTTAATCCATAATTAACATTATGGTTGAGATTTGATTGATTGATTAAAGCTTGTAGGAACGTGTCACAGACTTTTAATGTATTTTCATATTTTATCTAGAATATAAAAAAATGAATTAGTTTATTTTGTATGTACCCTTCAGTTTAAACATTTAAACATTTTTTCAGCAACTTAAAGCAGTCTGAAGACTCGGATCACTGTGGCCAGATGAGAGAAACCTTTTTTCTTTTTATCTATTTGTGCACCTGGTTTATTACAGGTCTTGCAAAGCTTTGTTTTTCTGATGTATTACATTTTTGTAACTAATATCATTAACATTTGTTTTGTAGATAATTCCAGTTCTAGATGGGAAATGTAACATTAAAATCTGAAAATCTCCTAGTGATATACATTGCTAGAATGTGCAGAATTCAAAATAAAGGCAACATTATGGTTTTAAGATATGAATACAGTAGGTGTGATTTATGACTATGTGTCTTTTATCTCCAACAGACTAAGTCAGAGCCCACCCCTGTCACTGCTATTGGAGCAAAAGCGGTCCCCAGCCAACCTACCAAAATAGCCCAACCTCCACTTACCGGAATAGGTAATTGTGCTCAAATGACTTCAACATGGCCTAGATCTACTCAAAACACAATCAAAGGACAGTAAGATTTTTAGCTTGTGAAATCTTCCAAATGACGTGTACACCTTGTGGTTGTATTATACCTTTGTTTGGTTAGGGAAGTTAATCTTCCCTAATTCAACATGGAACATAAATGCTGCCCTTTAGGCTACTGAATGCAAACACAATTTTGGCACAGCGGCCCAAAAAACAAATAAACAAAAAAGGAAAAATAGTGAAGGGATATGTTTTAATTATTTGTTAATAAATAATGACTCACCATCTCCTCATTGGACGTGCGTTTATAGAGAAATGCCTTATATAATGATTTTTTTTTTTCGATTTGAAGTATTCTGTTTTAAAATAGAAATTAAAAGCATTCTCTAGATATATTTATCATGTCATTGAAGCGCCAAAAAGACCCTTGCAGTACTCTTTGTCTTCATGAGCAAAAATGACCCCATATCTTTGACGTTTCTACTGTTATAAAAAAAAATGCAAGTGATCATGCTGACGCCTCCATGTCCTGCAAAGCAGGCTTTAGCATCCACTCCACATAAACGACTGGATATGCGCCTAACAGTGCTAATTTATTTGCATTGGTTTGAAAAGGCTAAATTGATCAAACATAATGCTCACTGTCTGCCACTTGGTCGTTCCTTTAAAAAACAAAAACTTGAATTTTACAAAGATAAAATGTTCCAAACGTATTTCTAAATAAACTTAATAAAGAAATAAAAAAAAAATATGCCCACGTTGCCATTAAAAACCAAAACTGAACTTTTTCAATAGCTTTGTAATGGGGAAGAGAGTGAAAAAAGACATGGTATTCAGTTGGACTTGGGCCGAGAATTCACATAAGCTGTTGGACAAGGGCTGGGCACATGCAGGGCTCTTTTCCTTCCCTTATTTCAATTAAAAAAACGTGTGTGAGAAATTAAATTATAAGCTTCCTTACAAACGCGTGCACAGTCATTATTATTATCATCATTATTATCATCATTATTATAATTATTATTTACTCTTACAGCTACTGCATTTCTGGTCTCAAACTGTAGCTTTTTACTTCTTACAGTTTATAAATGTGTGAATATCTGTCATGATGGTTATTTTCCATACACTGAATGTTGTAACAAAGCTAATAAAGAGTTGGTTATTATCATTATTAAGTCTCTTTCCGGCTCAGACTGCATAGGTTAAAGCTTATGGGTCTGTCACGTGTTAAATTAACGACTTGAAAAACCAGAAGACTCATGATATAAACTAATCAATTCTCTTTCCGGCTCAGACTGCATTGACTGAAACAGGTGAACTAGACTAATTCCAGTACAGAAACAATCGAATTTAGCGCATTTTGTGCAACTGAACGAATTTCTCCCCGAGACAACTTATTCTTCCGAGTCACATTAAAGATTGAAATTTCTTAAGTTGCCAGTTACCTTTCTGTAGGTAGAGCCTTATTTAAGTTGCACTAAATATTCACAAAGAGGCAATCCATCAAGTGGTGTTTACTCAGTCGCTTCTTTAAAATGGCACTGTTCAAGAATATAAAATTTTGCAGAAAAAACATCTCCTCCAAGTCCCAAATTTTTGGGCTGTGGAATTTTGCGGTGTAAATTTTTGCCATCCTAGCTCTACCTAAATGCAGAGGGACATATGTGTCTGTTCACAGTGTTTCCATTTGTAAACTTAAATCTCTTCTCCATAATTCTCTAGGCTCCAAAGCAGCTCCAAGGCCAGGTGGAATTGGCAGTGCAGCTGCAGGTCAGCCGGGTGTAGACGGAGACAGCATGCTGTCTAAAATACTGCCTGGAGGAGCTGCAGAGCAAGCTGGCAAATTAGGAGAAGGTGAGCAAAGCATTTCCAAGTAATAGTATTTATAGTACAACTAGTATTTTTGGTCAGGTACAATTAATTGACTAGTTTAAATAGTACATGGAACAATCAAACCTGCTAAAACATGCAGCTATTTTTACAGATACAATGGTTTTTATAACAAATGTTATTCTCACTATTTCTCTTTTACTTTTTTATTTTTGTGATTTGCACAGCCATATCTGGATTTGGCAAGAAGTTCACCTCCTTGTGGTGAGGTAGTACAATTAAAGGTGGGTGAAGTTGCTGTTCAGTTGTTGGACACTTATCAATGATCATGTTGTAATTGTAATAAATTAACATGTTTTAAAACATGCTTTTTGTCAACAAATTAACACCTGTGTTTGTGTGTGTGGGTGTGGGTGTCAGATAAAGAAAGAAGAAGCAAGAGAGCAGCTGACTGAGTGCAGTAAATTTTAACAAGATGGTATATTTTTAGCTTTACAGTGATTATTCTTATTGTTTCTGTGTTATTTTAGGGAGTCTATAATGAAAGAGGATGATTGTACCAGAAAAACCTATGAAGTTTCCCTATTATGTTTTAATTTAAAGAGAAGACAACTCGAGAAAGAAAGCGAGAGGGGAGAAGCCATCTAGTTGTTCTAGTAAGTATATGACAAAGTTTAAAATATAATATCAGGGCTGGATGGTATGGTTCCATTGGTTCAATCTTGGTTCCATGTGTAAACTTATTTCAGTAGCTAACAATAAGGGCACACCCTACGGTGTGATGATTGTCTGAAGCCTGTTTTGAATTGCACCAGTTTATTGGCACATAGGGTTAGCACTGCCCTTCTCTACTCACGGTATCAATGTTATATATATAATCGCATAAATATAATATATTTACTTTTACAGGTTCCTTTCGATGCTGCATCAGTAGTTAATGCTATGGGAATGCTAAAAAGTTTGCAGAGAGGTCCAGGCTGCCACACACAGATATCTTCCAAAGATAGTTCTGTAGTCAAAGCCTGTGCAGAATCAATACTCCTAGAGTGTGAACGAACACTTAATGGAGCAGAACCTTTGCTAAGGTTACTGAAGCAGACAAACAACTATTCAGATTGATGCTACTGGTTTATACGGTCAACGCAAAATCTCAAATCTCAAATCTCAAGCTCAAAACTTCAAAGACAAATCCTATGAAACCTCTCCTTCTCCTGCAACTCAAAAGACGTTAGCTAGACCGGGAAGTAAATCTTAACATAAAGGGCTCACTGACAAAGCTTGCATGTCTTTTAAGAGAAGTGAGGGAGGGCGAGAAATAGAACCATCTTGAGAGTCATAATCTCTTCCAAGGTTGATTCTAGAGGCTTGAAAAAAGGGCCTGTCGAACCCCTTGTCCCAAGTGGAGGTCCTATAATCGCAGCAGATGCTTGCAGAGCAAATGTGCTACAGCCTGCTAACAACCGCTCATCCAATTTGGGGTGAGTCCCTGGCTGGACAGACTCACCCCAATCTAGCTTAAGCATGTCTACCTACACCATGAGTAATCACATGCAAATGCTCAGTATCAGCTAAAGAAGGGCGAAAGTCAGCCTGAACTCCTCAAAGTCAGATGTGGCGGTAGATAACTTCTAAAAGAGATTGCTTTACAAGTTTTTGAATTTGGACACAAATCCCCACATGCAAACTGAGACATATTAAGCACACAATCAGGAGAGAGCAAGAGAGAGAAATCCAAAGACTTGCTCTCCATAGTTTCAAGTTGGAATGCCACTTCATAATAAAAAAAAGGTATTTTCCACTGTTTGATCTATCCTTCTCGAGGTCCTCCATGGGACTGGAGAACGGTGAGTGGCGCAGGTGTCACTCATTCTCATTAACTCCACTAGCCTCGCTCCGTTCCCATGGTTCTCACCCCCGCCCCTCTTGTCACAACTCGTTAATTAAAATAGTCCGTAGTACAATCCGTGTTAAGTCTGGTTCACATAATTAATAATAGTTTAGCAGTCAAATACATTGTGAATATGAAAACATTTGGATTCGTGCCACCTAACATGTTTGCTTTCAGTTTCACTGTAAATTAATTTGTTTTGACTTGTTTAGCAACTTATATTTTAATTAGTTTTGTTCTGAATGCCATTCATTTAAAGGATTTGATGTGTTATGATGAAAACTAAAATAGCCTATAGGCTAGCTGTTGTGTTTATTGTTTGTTGTTACATAATGGCTTATGACATCCAGCTTTATTTACCGCTATAATTTCTGAATGTAATTGGGGTTTATGCTTGAAAGTGAAGTAACTAAAAAGTAACTCAAATGTAATGTAACACATTACAATTCAGAGACAGTAATATTGTAAACTAATTACTTTCAAAAGACTTTCAAATACTTTTGAAAGTAGTAACTTTGGGAAGTAACTTACCCAACACTGCTTGTATCAAACAGACAGGCCATGACGTGAACAGAAATTAGTGATGGGAAGTTCTGTGACGGTGGATTTAGGAAAGTCTGGAAGCAGATGCGAGTTAACAGTTTTAATGGTATGAGATGAGTATAAATACACAAACAAAAAAAGATGCTGAGGAGACGATACTCCGTGGTGGCGGTGAGGAGGTGAGGAATCCTGATGATGGCGGAGAGAAGGTGAGTAATCCGGATTATGACGGCGTGTAGGCAGCAGGAGAGGATGGCACAGGAACTGCGGGGAATAGAGCTGAAGGTAAGTGTCCGTGGCTGAGGGAACGTGCGGAGAGTGGATGAGGTTCAAGGGAAAACACAGACATCCAAACGCATACAACACTAAAGCCAAACGAACAGGGTAACCACATTAAACAAATAACAACGATCTCACAAACACAAGACGTGAGACAAGCCAATATCTAGTGGATGAGTAATGAGTGGCAGCTGTTGCTGATGACAATTAACGGAGACGCCCACAAGCTAATCAGTGCAGACGCAAAACACACAGATTTTACCACAAAGTGCAAACACCCCCCGAGATTTTGTTTACCAACCATGACAAGTTCAGATCGTTTTACCAACTCGGACTTTTGAGTCTCGTTCAGCAAAACGAACAAACATTTTTTCAAGTAATTTTGTTCATTTTGTCAGTTCAAAAATCAGTATGTCATCCAGGTAAACATATATAAACTGATCTACCATTTCTCTCAACACGTCATTCACGAGTGCTTGGAAAACACCGGGCGAGTTGGAGAGCCCGAACGGCATCACCAAGTACTCAAAGTGCCCTCTAGAGGTATTAAAGGCGGTTTTCCATTCATCCCCCTTCCTGATGCGGACCAAATGATAAGCATTGCGTAAATCCAATTTTGTGAATATGGATGCTCCCTGCAACTTCTCGAAAGCTGAAGACATGACTGGTAAAGGATAGGTATTCTTAATAGTTAATAATTTTATTAATCAATGCAAGGTCGCAGAGAACCATCCTTCTTACCCACAAAAAAGAACCCCGCCCCCGATGGAGAAGAGGAAGGACGGATGAACCCAGAGGCTAGGGAATCAGAAATGTATTTCTCCATGGCCTCCCTCTCAGGAATAGAAAGAGAGTATAACTTGCCCTTAGGTGGATACTTACTTGACACTAAGTCTATGGCATAGTGGTAGGGACGATGCGGAGGGAGAGAAGCAGCACGGGACTTACTGAACACTTCCTTCAGGTCCAGATACTCAACGGGCACATTTGGCAAAACCATGTTCTCCTTCTGAAAGACAGAAACAGGGAACACAGAACAAGCAGAAACCAGACAAGACTCATGACATCTTTCACCCCACAATGTGACAGTGTTAGAACCCCATTCCACTCGTGGATTATGCTTGGATAACCAGGGGTGACCTAAAACAATGGGAGCAACAGGGGAGTCCATGAGAAAAAAAGATATGGTTTCTTGATGGTTTCCAGACATGATCAGTGTGATGGGTTCTGTATGGTGCGTGACGTGAGGCAGTTCCTGGACGTTGAGTGCGGTGACATAGATGGGGAGAGACACAGGAAGGACAGGAATGTTCAAGTGATGTGCAAGTGAAGAATCAATGAAATTACCCTCGGCTCCGGAGTCCAGAAGGGCGTGACACTCGTGATGTTGATTCTTCCACCACAGTTTCACTGGAAGGAGGGTCGATGATGTAGATGAGGACTTCTCAGTGGAGATCCCACCCGATAGTAGCCTCAAGTTTACTATCGGGCTGGCTCTTTTACCGGGCATGAGTAGGTGTTATGAGCAGAGCCTCCACAGTACAAACACAGTCCTTGGGACCTCCCCCGTTCCCTCTCCCTCCGGGACAGCTGAGCTCTACCCACCTGCATAGGCTCGTGGTCATCAACAGAACCGACCATGTTCTCTCGACTCAAGCACCCCCTTACAGGAGAGATGGTAGATCTTGAAGGACTGGGTTGGCTGCCCAGGCGATTAATCCGTGTGTCAACTCGTAAAGCCAGTTCGATGAGTCCGTTGAGAGTGGGGGGCAGCTCGAGGAGGTAGATCTTTTGCTGAACACGGTCGGATAACCCATGCAGGAATCTATCCCACTGTGCCGCCTCGTTCCACTGGCACGCAGCTGCCAGGGTGCGGAACTCGATGGAGTAATCGGTTACTGAGGAAGAACCTTGACGGAGTTCAGAGAGTCGATGAGCGGCTTCCCTGCCGGTCGCGGCCCGGTCGAAAATTCTCCTCATTTCCTCAGAGAGGGCGTGGAACGATGCACAACACAGGTGTTGGTTTTCCGACACCGACCTCCCCCATAAGGCAGCCTTGCCAGACAATAATGTGAGCGTAAACGCTACTTTAGACTCCTCAGTAGCGAAGGTGCAGGGCTGTAGGGCGAAATGCATTGAACACTTGGTAAGGAAAGTTCTGCAAAACGCTGGCTCACCAGCATAGTTTTCCAGCGCCGGAAGTTGCGGCTCTGGCCGCGACTAGCCGGAAGTGGTCCTGGGGAATCTCCCGAGGGACGGACGGCGCAGGCGGTGCGATGGGTGCAGTGGGAGACGTGAGTTGATGGATCTGCTGGGTGAGCTTGGACACCTGTGCCACCAGCGCTTGGACAGCGCGTCCGGTGTTCGAGATGCTCTCCTGCTGCTGATCCATTCTCTTGACGCTGTGATGCATGAAATCTGTGAGGGTATTGGTGTTCGCTGCTTCCATGGCGGGTGAGATCGTTGTGTGACGGTGGATTAAGGAAAGTCTGGAAGCAGATGCGGGTTAACAGTTTTAATGGTATGAGATGAGTATAAATACACAAACAAACAAAAATGCTGAGAAGACGACACTCCGTGGTGGTGGTGAGTAGGTGAGGAATCCTGATGATGGCGGAGAGAAGGTGAGTAATCCGGATGAAGACGGTGTGTAGGCAGCAGGAGAGGATGGCAGTAATGAGTGACAGCTGTTGCTGATGACAATTAACGGAGACGCCCACAAGCTAATCAGTGCAGACGCGAAACACACAGATTTCACCACAAAGTGCAAACACCCGAGATCACGGTTTACCAACCGTGACAAGTTCAGATCGTTTTACCAACTCGGACCTTTGAGTCTCGTTCAGCAAAACGAACAAACCTTTTTTCAAGTAATTTTGTTCATTTTGTTCTTCACAGTATGACATCAAAGTACAGCGAGAGCGATAAGATATCGGATCCAATGCATTTGAATCGCTCTCGCTGTACTTTGATGTCATACAAGTGATGATTCTGTGCAGCGCTGCTTCAAGTCAAACTCTTTCATAACTGCATATAAAATATTGATACGAGCCGTGACTGTTTCCTACACATACAGGTTATTTTTCAGCAATAGGAAACCGGGACGTCTGGTGTGTGTGTGTATGTGTGTGTTCCTTCTGGTCAATAGTCCACATTCGCCGTGGTGCTGCCGTCTTCGTCTTTCTTCCTCTGTGGTTTTCCTAGTTCGTGATTGTTCAACTTCAGATAGATCAACAAATCGGCTTGTTCAATCGCACACACATCACAAATTCAAACTGACAGCTCACAAACTTTTTAGACATGTTTAAAAATGATTGGGAGGTCGAGAAGTGCTCGTAAGGCACTCAGCTCGGCTCAGTATTCCTCGCACATGATACGAGCCGGGACCATACAAGCATACACGATTTCCACTTGACTAAAAAAAAAACGCATGCGAACTCGTACAACAGTAAAAATCGCACCGTTTGTGCCCGCCTTTAGGTATACCCCTTAAAAGTATGTTTACTGTACACTGGGTGAGTTAGATGGTAGAGAGGGGGGATGTTGGGGAACCTGTTTGGAAATAGTCATTATTTTTGTCATTACATTTGTTTATACCAATGGAACAGAAATTATACACTTCACCTTGAAAAAAAAAAAAGTCTTTCATTGGATTGTAATGCCTTCTTTGTATTCCATATTGTTCTTCACAGATTATTTGGGAATTCTGTATCTGTGTTCTAACCGAACAGCATGGCCTAGGATATTAACAGCCAACTTTGAGCATGACGGCTCCAAACGACTTCTTCCTCCTGGCCAACAGAACACAGTACATGAAGACAGCAGAGAGCGATGACTCCAGTTGCACAATATCAACAAACTAAACAGGTCAATCAGTGTAACTTGATAAAGTACATCTTTAAATCTGAAAACTCTGAAAACAAGCTGACATGTTCTTGTTAGAAAAGCACAGCGAGTGACTTACAGAGAAGCGTGATTCCATGTTTCTCTTGTTACTTGGGAAATACTTTTCACTCCCCTCTCAGGAATGGAAGAAATAGCAATGTTAGGACACTTAAGAAAACTTCATAGGTTTTTCCTAAAAGAAAAAAAGAAAAGAAAAGGAAAATCACGAACGTGGTAACTATAACACACATCTCTATGCTAAGTCCTTTAACTCAACATTCCAGAATGAAAAAAAAAAAATCCTGTTTGTTTGTTTTTGTCTTTTTTCTTTCTCTTGCTATGTGTTCTAAAAGTGTAAAGTGGACAAGGAACGCATGTAATCAAAGACCTTACACTGTTCACAATATCATTGAGAGACTGACAAAAAAGATTTCTGCATTTATAATCCCGCAGAGACAAAATAAAGAAGAGGATGAAAGATATTCTATAACAAGCCCAAACATAAGACTCAGATCATCACATAAGAAATCACTCGGAATATAATGTCAGGTTCTGACCAATCAGGTCTTTTTTATTCATTGTCCTTTCCAAAGTATTAAGAAATTGCCCTCAGGCTACAGATGGGGTGTTTTCACAACCATTACACGGTGCTGGCGAGTTGGAATCTTCTGCATTATCTTTGTTTTGTTTTTCTGTCGTTGCCTTGCTTTGTTTGTAGAGCATTTAACATATTTTTCTATTCACAATACCTATTTTTGTTTTCACATTGTATGTATGTATATATATATATATATATATATATATATATATATATATATATTTATATATATATATAAAATTATTTATATTTTTGAATTCAATTATATTTTATTTATTTATTTTATTATTGTATTGAGTTCCTTTCTTTGTTTGTTACTGTTTTAAATCCATTGCTACTCTGTCAGTTGTTTACAGCCTTTTTTTAATATATATATATATATATATATATATATATATATATATATATATATATATATATATATATATATATATATATATATATTGGTTGAATTCATGTTTGACGGTTTAAGAAAAAGATCAAAAGCAATAGTGGAAGGTTGTGAGTCAGTAAAGAGCACAATTGTTAGATGTTTTTACAGTAGTGGTCAGAAGAGTGATATCTGTCTGTAAACCTGTAATATGTCTGTGAGCTTCAGGATCACTGTCATTAAAAGGTGATGCCCAGTCTCTCATAATAACACATTTTGATTTCAAAGATTTTTTATTAAATAATTATAATGATTAAGAAAAACACAAGGCTAGTTGAAGATAAGGGAGCTGCTAAGTGGAATGTTGGAACTTTTAAGTAGAAATTGCATGTTCTGAAAAAACAAAAAAAAAGATATTGATGTATATGTTCCTATGGTATGTGTGAATGATTTTAGATGTGTGCATCTACATTTAACACAAAAAAAAAGAAAAAAAAAAGAAAAGAAATGTTTGGTCAGAGGACTTTTAATTTCAGACCTTCTATGCAATGATTCTCTCAGCTGAGAAAAAAAAAGGTTGTTAGAGTATTGAAACACAATAAAAGAACTAAATCCAAGAATTACTAGATAGTAGTTTCAAAAATGTTTCTTGGGGGCTGATTTGTTTGTATAAGAGAAACTCTAATGTAAATACTATAAATCTGAATGGAAATTTTGATTCCCATATTTGTGGCATGTTTCCCATTTTGTGGCACTGTTTTGAAATGGAGCCAGTTACCCATATCCATTTACATAATCATCCATCATTTCTCACGAGACATGGATGGTTGCTGCTAGATTGGCTGCATATGATGAGGGTTCCTTCCTAATGGTGCAATACTTATTAAAAAGAAATTACAAATCTAAAGCATACTACAAATGTGTCAACAATATAGCAGACATCATGAAATATACATATATACAAGGAGGTTATATTTGAGAAATATTAAAACACTTTTGTTTATTGCAGTGTTTGAAGGGCTGCCCATTTATCTGGTCTTAAATTATGCTCCTCTGTGGTTGCCCGGAGGCCGTGCAGTTTGACCCTTCACTGCATTAACACACACTGGAGTTTCTGTGTGGTCAGAAAAGCTCTTGAGCAAACCCAACCACACAGCCTTCAGCTATAGTTACGTCACACGTTATGTTGGTTTATATATACAGTATATATATTTTCAAATAATAGTTTTAAAAAACTATACCAAAATTTAATAAATCATATTTTATTAGACAAATAAATAAAATAAATAGCACTATATTATGTAAATGGATTAGAATGTATATGAGATGGTATATAAGAGCGTCTATAATGAGCAGTTATATAGCAATGTATAGACCACCCAAAATGTAAAGCAAATCAAGGAGTCTGTTTGTACTGCCTGCAATGTGAACTGTATTAGCTATCATTCTGTCTTGCATCTCAGATATTTTATTTTTTATATTTTTTTCTGTGTGTGTGTTTGATCCTGTTCACCTCAGGAAAGCATAGAGTTAAGGCACTGAGGGGAGATATATGCATCGCTATAAGGGCTTAATTACAATACTAAGAAAGCCATTCATTCTAACACCCTAGGTTTGTGATTCATCAGGGCTGTTGACTGTGATGTATGTCAGGGACACTAGATCACCTGCCATTATGTCTGCTATTTATTTATTTGCTCATTCATTGTGATCCTTTTTACCGGGTTATAAAACAGTTACTCTTGTAGGAGTAAGTATGTGGCACAAAGAAAGAAATACTCGACAGACAGAAAATGACTGCAATCACTTTGTCAAAAAGGAAACAATCAGTTAAATTAGTTTTTAAAATAAGCCTGGGCCTGTACCATGATGGTAGCTGAACAAATTCAGAGTTACAGGATTAGTTTTGAGTTGACAAAACCAAACCTCTCCAATCCAGCGTTGTTGGTACCATGATGATGTTCATCAACTTTCTTTGTCAACTCAGGCTTTGATCCTGAGTTTGTGGAGCGCGTGCACATGAATGTGTGACATCACTGGCGAACAGCCAATCACGAGCCTTGCAACACAAAGCAAGTTTGATTTACTACTCGAGAGAGACCCAGCGAGAATCAAAACTAAAGGTTAAAGGTTTTACTAAAGTTTAAGAGATTGAAGAATATGACAAATTTAAACATCATATGAGAAATGAAGGAGGATAAATAAAATAAATGATCTTGCTCTGTCAGTGTACTCACAACTGAAACTTGATAACTTAGTTTCTACATTTGAAAATATATAGTGATAGAGATGTAAGGTCAGATTTTTTTTTTTTTAATAGTGCAACCTTTTGATACTACAGCTTATTTATATTACATGTTTTTATCTGTATACATTCATATTTATTAAACATAAATGATTTATAATAACTGTTAAACAAAAATTGCTTGTGTGTAAATGATAAAAATACTAATAATATGAATCATAATAATTATATAAATCATAAAATGACTCAGTAATTATCATTAAAGCCAGACTTATTATTATTTATTTTTTTTACACATTATTATATTTATTATTTTTATTATTATTAGCATTATTGACCTTAATTTGGAGCAAGATAAAGACACATGTCACTTCTCTCACATCTGATTGGTCCAGCTTCAGTTTGAGATCTCTAACCCAGAACATAATCTGCCCTGGAGCAGGTTAGCCATGGAGTGTAAGTATATGGCAGAGAATGCAGCTAAAAGCCAAGTCCCTTACGTGGTACCTTAAAATCCAGGATTGGTGCAAACTAACCTGAAACTAACCCGGCTAGCCAGCTAATCCAGCTTCATGGTACAGGCCCCTGTAAATGCACCCACCCCTACGACCCCTTTGCTGCTCAGTTGCACTGGCAACCATTTTCACAGTTAAAAGGACATGGATATATCTGTAAATCATGTAAATAGTACTATACTTTTGCACACGAAACATTCAGAACAAGGTGTAAAATGACCTGTTGTTTTGTGTAAATTAAGTCTAAAAAACAGAACCACAACATAAACAGAAACCAAATAAACACATAAATATTCAACTGAATCACATTGTGTATGTGGTTGCCTCATGTGGACTGTTTGGAAATGTACTTTTTTTTTTTTTTAATATTGTATTGAGACACATTTTTGGTCAATGGTCTATACTTGTGATTGTTAATGCAGATGAAAGACTAAAAGAGAATATGGCTTCCATATCATTTGTGGACGGGGAAATTTCAATTGACAAATATATTTTACGAAAAAAGAAAACAACAGGCAACAGTTTGAAGGTGTTCGAAAAACAAAATTAATGTCAGATTCACTGTTGTGAGAGCATATCCATAAATACATTGTAAATTGTTTGTTTCAGTGTATACCTGTAGTAGGCTTGATGTTATGTCATGTTGTGTGATGAAAGTAATGATGACTCTTCAATACAATCAGGAAAAAAATAAGAGGATTAAAGAAAAATAAAAATAAAAAACACTACCTGAATCTAACTTGTCCTTTTCACTGCTACACCAGATACATGGATGACTGATTTCATCTGCTAGGCTAAGTAAGAACAACAACAACAACAACAACAGTCAATTCAACATAAAGCTGCTGAGATGTTTGTTCTGTTTCAATGGTGCCTGATTATATACTGGTTACAACAAGCTGGTGTCACATTCACCCTGTTGGACCTAAATCTAATTATTCAAAACATTATGCAAATACATGGACAAAAAATGAATGAAGGACAGGAGGACATTCAAAGTAAGCATGGAAAATTACAATTTCTTATCCTGGTGGTCACTGTAATTAAAGAAAACATCAGAACTTTACATTTAATGGGAATATACCAAATTTCAGAGCATTCGGAGACAAAAAGCCAGTGAAATGTTTGGATGGTTTTTGTCCAATAGTAAAATAATGGATGGTTGATCATTATGAAATTTGGCAGATGCATTAAGAGTGACCATGAGGCTGACTGCCCATTGTATCTATTTATTTTATTTGAACTGGCCTCAGATGGCACTATAATAAGCATTTGTTTGCCAAAATATATTCACAGAAATCGAAATTGAACATCACATGATAGTTGCAAATAACCCAAATTATAATTTCAACAATTTTAAACTGCCACACAGGAAAAATAAAGTTGTATATATTTACTCCTAAAGTCATTGCCTGTCCACCTTTTGGAAAACAAACAAAAACAAAAGTCTTTTATGTGATTTTATGCAGAACCAAGAAGTTTTTACATTTTGTCTAACCCCCAATTGCTACCCAAGTGGCCAAAAATATGTCTGCCAACTGCTCCAGGTGTGTGTTATCTGCCAATTGGGTAAGAAAAATAATCTTGTTTCCATTTTCATTAAAATATTTTTTCTTGTTTTTAGTAAAATGCGCTCAATTTAGTTTCTGAAAAACACATTAATAAAAGCATTTTTTTGGTACAGGCCCTAGCAGTGCATTTCCCAAAAACGAACCATGATCACAAGTTCTGTCAGCAAACGATGCTTTTGGGAAAGCGAGCACAGGTTAGGACCACTGTGACGACTGGGGCGGGGCTGAGAGACGTGGGAACAGAGCGAGTCCCACGGAGGAGATGGAAGGATATAAAACTGGAGCGACGACAGTGAAGGACGAGAGAGGACCAGGCCTGGATTTTAGTTTTTGTTTTTATTTGTGCACGCCAGTCGTCCGTGAGGGGCTGTCACACTGTTTTGTCTTTATTTTGATTATTAAAGCTTTCATTTTGATTGTAAATAAAAAAAATAAATAAATAAATTTTTTTATATATATATATATATATATATATATATATATATATATATATATATATATATATAAAACCGGTTAACTAATGCAACATGGCAAATATTATGACTTGTCAACTATAGGTATTTAAAGGGGGGGGGGTAAATGCTATTTCATGCATACTGAGTTTTTTACACTGTTAAAGAGTTGGATTCCCATGCTAAACATGGACAAAGTTTCAAAAATTAAGTTGTACGTTTGAAGGAGTATTTCTGTTCCAAAAATACTCCTTCCGGTTTGTCACAAGTTTCGGAAAGTTTTTTTCGAGTATGGCTCTGTGTGACGTTAGATGGAGCGGAATTTCCTTATATGGGTCCTGAGGCACTTCTGCCGGAAGAGTGCGCGCTCCCGTACAGCAGAGCACTGAGAGCACAACAGACTTCACTGATCAGAGCGAGAGCAAAAAGTCACAAAAGGAGTGTGTTTTTGGTTGCCAGGACAAGACAACCCTGCACAGATTACCAAAAGAGAAACAGCATTAAGGGACCAGTGGATGGAGTTTATTTTTACAGAGCATCAACGGAGTTGTGCAAGTGTTTGTGTTTGTTCCTTGCATTTTGAAGATGCTTGTTTTACAAACAAGGCCCAGTTTGACGATGGATTTGAACATCGTTTATTTCTTAAGGATAATGCAGTCGCAAAGAAAAAGGGTCACGATCGTGTGTTGGAACCGCATGCGGTGAGTAAAACTGCTTCAAATATCTCTGTGTTATTAACAGCTATCGGCGCGTAAGCACATCAAGTAAACAACAAGCGATGTTGTCATCAAACTGCACTTTCCACATGTACAGCTAAAAAAAAAAAAAAAAAAAAAAAAAAGACGAAATGAAGTGGAACTTAGTCATTTTCCAAAACCGCTAAGCATACATATATAGTTTCAGTACATACCACATAGAGACGCATTTGCTGATGCTGCTCTTGTTAAATTTCAGCCTCTGGATCTGTGTCACAGCTTCCAAATGCTCTCAACTCAAATAAAAGCCTACTGGCGCTCGTGATTCTTTAGCTCCGCCCACACATCACACCTCCAGCCGCTCGTGTTTTTCCGGGAAAAATCGGTACAGACTATCTTTCTCTTATAAATATAATAAAAATAAAGACTTTTTGGAGTTATGAAGGATGCAGTACTACTCTATAGGTACTCAAGATTAACAGGATATTGAGTGAAAACGAGCATTTCACCCCCCCTTTAATAGGTGATAGTATAATAAATTTAATAGGAAATAATTTAATAAAAATTTTGAATCTTGAATCTTGAAATCCAAAGAGATATTCTTTATTAAAGTTAAGAGTCAACCACGCCCCCCTTTGTCACGGTGCAGGGTACCGTCTCAGCTTCCCCTGCGGTCTGTGTTGTCCTGTCTGTTTCGGTAGCTCATGGTCTGGGCAATCAGCGCTGATCGTGGCGGGGTTGTGCAGATCACAAGCTCATTCTTCCCCACCTGTCGCTCGTTCTCCCACTCACTTATATGTCTCGGCTTTTCTGTCTGTTGTCGTGAGTAGATTGTTTTGTCTTTGCTCATGTGTTGTATGATTCTCAGTATCAGCCTCACCTTCTGTTTTTTGTCAAAAGATCCGTAATTCGGAGATCCGGCAGCGCGGGTGTTTTGGCCAAGGTTATTGAGAGCTGGACTTAGAATGTTATGGCCTCTGAAGCAGCAGAGAGATGTTTTCTAATAGTCAGGGTTTCCAATGTTCTGAATGTAATTGACAGTATTGTGTTTTACTTAAAAAATCACTTTACAGAAGGTTCCAGCACCTATAAGCTTCCTGTATTTCTGAAATTTACTATTTCTAAATATGCTATTGCTACACTTCATGGTAAAAATTGCACTGGTCTGCTAGACTTGGTTGAACAAAAATAAACAATATTTTGTTGCTTAAGCTTATGTATTCAGTCATTATTCAATGGTATACTAGAAATCCATGTGAAAAAAATTACTTCTCACTGTTCTCAGCTCAAATATTTATATGCGATTAAATAGCGATTAATTTCGATTAATTAATTACAAAGCCTCTAATTAATTAGCTTAATTTTTTAATCTAGTCCCGGCCCTAGTTATTTTGTGTTTTGTGGCGAGATTAAAGATTCTCCTTTACTTTACTCTGCATCTGAGTCCTCTGTCTAGTACGCACCCTGACAGAATCTACTCACCATAGAAAGGTGAGCAGAGCTCTTCAGCAGCAGGTCTTTTGGGTCGACAGCAGGAGGAAATCACAGCTTCTCGACGCTCCTACTCAGAGATCGCTCTCCAACTCAACCGGCTAGCCGAATGGCTTGACCAGCTGCAGGCCAGCCCTTCGGCTGCCCCGTCTGTTCCAGATGCCCTGTCTGTCCCACCTGCTCCTCGCCACGTGGAAACACGACTCAATCCACCCGCTCTATACTCGGGTGAGCCCAACTCATGTCGATCATTTCTGTCCCAGTGCTCACTGACTTTCACTCTCCAGCCTTCCTGTTTCCCCACGGAGCAATCCAGAGTGGCGTTCGTCATCACTCTGGTTGGTCAAGCGAGAGAGTGGGGAACAGCTATGTGGGACAGCAAACATGACTGTTGTGCGTCGTTTGAGGCAATCTCGAGGGAGCTGCGCAAGGTGTTTGACCGCTCGGCATGTGGTATTGAAGCAGCACAAGCATTGTCGCTGCTTCAGCAGAGAGAGCAGTCAGTGTCCGGTTACTTTATTCAGTTCCGCACGCTCACCGCATCCTGCGGCTGGAATGAGAAGGATCTCTGGGATCACTTCCTCCACGGCCTGGCTGAGCAGGTGAAGGACGAGATCTATTCACTAGAGCTGCCCCCTGGCTTGGATGGGCTTATCGATCTCGCCATTCGGGTCGACGACCGGATTACTCTCCGTTCTCGGCACCGTAGAGAGGGGATTCCCCATGAACACGTCACCAAGGTTCCGTATGGAGCAGCATGTGACACGATGTCAAAACGCCGCCTCCTCCCGGAGGAGGAGCCTATGCAGATTGGGAGAGCCCGGCTGACAATAGGAGAGCGACGCCGTCGCTTGGATAATCAGCTCTGTCTGTACTGCGGTGAGGCGGGTCACGTGGCAGCGGCATGCCCTGCGGCGGGGCGATGCTTTTCACGCAAGGGAGAGTGCATGGTGAGCGTCACTACAGCTCGACTGCCACCTGCCGGCCGTTTAGAGTTCCAAGCTTCAGTACAGTTTGGGGGGGCTGTTTTCCAGGTTTTGGGATTGATTGACTCTGGAGTGGAGGGCGACTTCATGGATTCCAGATAGGCAACTCGTCTGGGGATTTCGGCCGTTGCACTGGCCGAGCCTATTTCTGCCAGGACCCTTTGTGGCACTCATCTCACTAATACTCACACCACCCAGTTTGTCACATTAACTTTGTCTGGTAATCATGCTGAGGATTATAATTTTTCACCTCATTCACTCGCCCACCGCTCCAGTGGTGTTGGGTCACACCTGGTTGGTTAAACATAACCCTCATATTGATTGGGCCCGTGGTTCTATTTTGGCTTGGAGCCCTTTCTGTTTAGCTCAGTGTTTGGGTGCTGCTTTCCCCCCTGTCTCGTCTCATTCTTGGTTGCAGGAGGAGCTGATTAACTTGGTGGATGTACCAGAGGCTTACCATGATTTGAGAGCGGTTTTCAGTAGGTCCCGAGCTTCATCTCTGCCTCCACACCGCCCGTACGACTGTAATATTGACCTGCTTCCTGGCACTTCTCCACCTAAGGGGCGCCTTTACTCTTTGTCGGGTCCGGAGCGGGAGGCCATGAAGAGGTATATACATGATTCTCTGGTAGCAGGCATTATCCGTCCCTCATCCTCTCCAGCCGGGGCGGGGTTCTTCTTCGTGGAGAAGAATGATGGTTCGTTGCGCCCCTGCATTGACTATCAGGGGTTAAATGACATCACGGTAAAGAATCATTATCCTTTGCCGTTGATGTCATCGGCCTTCGAGCTCCTTCAGGGGGCAACCATCTTTACGAAGTTGGACCTTCGCAGTGCTTATCACTTGGTTCGGATTAGGGAGGGGACGAATGGAAGACCGCCTTTAACACCCATACAGGGCACTTTGAATATTTAGTTATGCCGTTTGGGCTTTCCAACTCCCCGGCGGTCTTTCAGGCACTCGTCAACGATGTGCTCCGAGACATGGTAGAACGGTTTGTTTTTGGTTATATCGACGACATCCTGATTTTTTTAAAGAATGAGCGCGATCATGTCCAGCACGTCAGTCGAGTGCTCCAGAGGCTGCTGGAGAATTGTTTATTCGTTAAGTTAGAGAAGTGTGATTTTCACGCACAGTCGGTTCTGTTCCTGGGTTTTATTCTCTCGCCTGAAGGTATCCGAATGGATCTCGCCATAGTAAAGGCAGATGCTGATTGGCCCACCCCAGATAGTCGTAGAGCGGTCCAGCGCTTTCTGGGGTTTGCCAATTTTTACAGGCGGTTCATTCGAACTTTAGCCAGATTGCCCTTCCTCTGACTGATCTCTCCTCCACAAAGAAACTATTCTGTTGGTCGTCGCAGGCCCAAGCTGTGTTTGAGAACCTTAAGAGTCGATCGCTACTAAGGACATTAACTTCAGACTGCCCTCACGTAAACTGGGACCCAAATTTGTTGGACCGTTTGTCATAGCCAAGGTGCCTAGTCCAGTGTCAGTACAACTCAAATTGCGTGTTCAATGCTGTGTGCGTGCACTTTGGATGGGTTAAATGCAGAACATGAATTCTGAGTATGGGTCACCTTGCTTGGCTGTATGTCACATTTTTTTTTTCTGTGGCCTAATGGCTGGAGAGTTGGACTTATAACCTGAAGGTCACAGGTTTGAGTTTCAGTGCTGGCAGGAGTTGTAGGTTGGGGGATAAATGAACAGCGCTCTCTTCCACCCTCAATACCCATGGCCGAAGTGCCCTTGAGCAAGGCACTGAACCCCCAGTTGCTCCCCAGGTGCTAGATATAGCTGCCAACTGCTCCGGGGGTGTGTTCACTTCTCGCTGCTGTATGTGCACACTTGGATGGGTTAAATTTAGAGCACCAATTCCAAGTATGGGGACATGATAACCAAGGAGGCTTCTTAGGGAAGCCTTATGACTCGGAGTGAGAGTCCAGTTAGTACAAAATTTCACACCCTTTAGCATAAGTGATGCATCTTTAGCAAAGCTCACTAGAAGAGTAAATAAATGCTTCCAACTAGGAATGGAATAGAATAACAAACATTTTTTTTTTTTTTTTTTTTTTTGAGGCTGAGAAGTTCCAATAAAACAGAACAGGATGTAGCTGCATCAAACAGGCTAGTCAGATAATAATACAACTGGCAACAGTTTAACAGACATGGATCATACTCACCCACCATGGCTCCCGCTATTGTCTCTTCTGGACCTTCAGTAGGTAGTTCTATGTTCCTAAAAAAAACAGAAACTAACCTCATGGGTGTAATATCAGTGGATGGAGGTTAACCTTGCTCAGGAAAGGAAAGGTTTAATCAGGGGAATTTTGGAGAGGAAGACGAGGGTAGATGTGAACACTAAATTGGGCGGTCAGCCCTGATCTGGACGAGAACATAGGGAACGACTTGTTGTATTACTTCCCTCAATTCTTGCCTCTTAGCCTTCAACCTGCTCCGTCCTCTAGATCTGCTCGCAGGTGGAAGAGGGACGCGAGATGTGACACTAGCCTTCTTTGATCTTTAGACTAAGATGGGCCAGGACCCCTTTGTTGGGGCTCAATCCTGGGCCTTCGTGGAGTGAAGGACTTAAAAGCAGCTGAACGTGCCTTCGTCACCTTACACTTCCCAACAACCATCTCAATGGAAGTGCAGTAAAGTTCAGAAGGAGAAATCTTCTGACAGACAGGTTCACCCACAGATGTCTCTCCATTACCACCATAGCCACCATAGACCTGTCTACGGTAGCCGCGGTCTGGTTGGTGGAATGGAAAGTGAGATTCAAGTGAGCGATCAAGCCACTTCATCAGGGGAAAGACCCTGACCTTTATCCAGGCCCGATAAGCCTGCAAAATTACCATGGTATTCAAGCTGTCACCTGACCTGCAGCTGCATACGCCTTGCCATTCAGATGAGATGTTATTTGAAGGATGGATGGTATGGAGGAAGTCCTAAGAGAAGATGTTTCTCCCATAACAAGATAACAGGCTAAAGTCTCTTCAATGGGAGACATCTTCTCATATCTGCTTTCATGCATCCCCTCGATATTGGCATAACTAGACTGCTAAAATCTGTTGACACGTGAAGAGAACAGATTTTTCCAAGTCCTCTCGATCTCCAAATGAAGATCTGGAAGACATGGAAGGCTCACCTGGGCTGGAGGGTTATGATCAGAAAGATAGCGCTCATCGAGGCGACAGCAAGACACCATAACCACAAGTCAAGTTTGTTTTGGCGTGATTTTGTTCGAGGTGACGTCATATCAGTTCGTTCTTCAATTTCATTTGAAGTATATCGGGCATTAAGAGGGCTAGTTGGAGGAATTTTTGTGATGGAATAGAAAGAACGACACCTGTGGGAGAGGTATGGGGAATGATAAAGAGGATGGGATAGGATAGAAGTGAATGGGAATACCCAGTTATAGTAAAAGAGGAAGGAACAGTAGTGTCAAAGAATCTGCAAAGATACATTGTTCAGAAAACCCATCAGAAGAAGAAAGGAGAAGAAGAGAAGGGAAAGTAAGTCAATATCCAGGAATATTAGTGAGGAAGAAGTAGAATGTATAATAAATGAACCATTTACAATGAAAGAAATAAAGATAGTTATAAAAAGTTCAAAACTATCATCCCCGGGAAAAGACAATGCATGCTTTGTGATGTTAAAACATATAGGTGAAAGTGCACTATTTAAGTTTTTGCATCTTTATAATAGAGTCTGGGAGTGAGGGATGATTGCCAAAAATGTGGAAAGAAGCTATAATAATTCGGATAAGTAAGCTTGGTAAGGATCCATCAAAACCCACCAGCTATAGACCAATAGCTTCCAATAACTTCTAATTTAAAAAATAACAGCAATAATGATGACAGAAAGGATATCATATGAGCTTGAGAAAAAGGGAAGGACGGCAAATTATCAGAGTGGGTTAATGAAAGGAAGAAGTACCATGGACGCAGTGATCAGACTAGAAAATGAAATAAGGAAAGCCCAGGGAAATAAAGAGGCAGTAATCGCAGTGTTTTTTGACAAAGAAAAAGCCTATGATATGTTGTGGAAGGAAGGAGTATTAATTAAGTTACACAAGCTAGGGATTGGAAGGAGAGTTTTTATTAGATAAAAGATTCCTTGTTTGAAAGGGATATCCAAGAAAGAATAGTATCAGAATTGTCAAACCAATATACTGTAGAAAATTGTTCACCTCACAGTAGTGTGTATAGTAGCCCACTACTATTCATAATAATGATTAATTACATCTTTTTAAAGGTACCAGCTGATATTTTTTTTTGCAGATAATGGAGCCCAGTGGAAGGTAGGGAGAAATATGGAGTATGTAGTTAGCAAATGCAAGGAGCTTTAGATAAAGTGGTGGAATGGAGGAGTGAATGGGGGTGTAGATTCTCAGTGGGAAAAACATATATAAAAATAAATTGTTTTCTTTGAAAATAAAAGATTTGATGAAAGACTATCAAAAGTAAATCATGACACCACAAAAAATATATAGAAAGTGTAAAAATTTATCCAGTTTTATAAAATAAATGAAAACTAATAAAATGAAGTAACAAATTGACTCCAATATTTTTCCATATCACACTAAAGTTTTCAGACTATGAGCAATTAACACCCATAAAGGACTGATTATGGAAATGGGATGATTCTTTTGTATTGAAAACTGCTGCTAATAATTATTCTATTGTCTATAATATTGTGACCATTGGTTCCCGTCTCACACCTAGATTGCCTACACTTCTTCATTTCATTGTTGTTGTGTTTAGGAGATATGCGCGAGAAACGCGGCACGTGTACATTAATCTACAGCCCGCCTCCAGCAGCACGACACACGTTTACATTAATCTACAGCCCGCCTCCAGCAGCGCAACACGTTAAAATTAATCTACACCCCACCTCGAGCAGCACGACACACGTTTACATTAATCTACACCCCGCTGTAACGGAAAAAGGTCAATTTAGCTCAAAGGGAATCATTTAAGATTTTAAAGGGAATTTGAACAGAATCACTGTTTCACGGCTGGTCACGGAGACGCCCTGTGATTCAGTGAACTAGCCGTTTAACATAAAATCTGCGCTGGATACTAATATCCAAACTATAGTGAAACACTATCAATTAGCACAGTAACAAGATCGGCAGTTTAAGACATTAACTTGTAAGCACAAAACACAAGATACTTCTCTTTTCAATATGAATAAGGCTTTATTAGATAAATCTAAGACATATAAACTAATCTAACACATAAACGCATACACTCACACATTCATACAAGTTGCAGGAAGATCGAAAGTTAGGAAAAGATGAGTTTAAGAGAATGGAAATATGGATTCCCAAGTTTACAGCAATACGTTAAATTGCATAGACATGAACAACCATCAATCACGTAATTAGCGCTCGCATTGAGTTCCTCAATGAGGTTAAAATTATATTAGATACACCAGTAAAGGTCACAGTCTGGAGTTAAAGTTACTTGCATCTCCTGTGAAGAAGGAGCCTCGGTGAAAGGGCTATCCCGAGGTCGTTGATTGGCTGGAAGTTCAGTCGCTGAAGTGACGTCTTGGGAAGCCCGTGGTTGTTGGGCGTTGGCTGAAAGTGCAGAGTCGTGTGCGCTGGTCGGAGTTGAACGGGCACCCGAGGTCAGGCGTCGGAGACTCGACGTTACAAAACTTAACTCAGAACACGAAACTCTCAAACGGAAAAGAAAAGAAATAAAGTTTGACGAGACAAGGTTGTGTTCCTTCTCATCGTGGCTAAGTAGCAACAGGCTTGCAGGCCGAAGCACGCTGGGACCGCGCTCAAAAAACAGTGATGACTAAACAGCATGGCTAGAGAAGCTAAAGCTAAAAGCTAAGAGCAGGCATGACTGATAGCACAAGCAAGGCTAGAACTAAAAGCTAAAAGCAGACATGGCTGATAGCAGAAGCACAGCTAGAGACTAAAAGCAAAGATTTTATGTTGTCCTAAGTATTTAAACCGGCCTGTTGGCCACACCTCAAATGTTGTCTTGACCAATCAGATATTGTCTTGGCTCGGGGGTATCATAAATGATATTTTATCTTACCAAGCATGTGGTCCACATTTTCCTGCTCTGGCAGGGTCTAATTTTGGACATGATTCCTATAACACGAATATGATACATGGGACAAATAAATTATTGTCTGAACTAATTCAAGCAAGCAGATTGGATCACAGACATACCAAAAATAATTACGAATCGTTAAGCTATGCCGTAGTTATAAAAAAAAACAGACACAATAAGTGATTAAAACATGATAGTCAAATGTGTGGGTTACACATAAATGAATATGGAGTGAAGCGATGGACTGATTCATTTATAAGTCTTTTTAGTTCATTCTGGTCCATATACATGTACAAAAAGCAGTTTCTTTGCCATTCTCATGACAAAGACTTTTCTGTGAAGACAGAGGTTTAAAGCCCTTCCCCCTTAGGAATTTCAGTCTGGTTCTGCTGGGTGGGGGAAGTCAATGGAAGTGTTTAACTCGTTTCCATGTGATGTCCAGCGTTGCATTTCAATTATGAACAACAAATTTGACAATCTCTTCTGCAAATTAAAATTGTCAATAATTGTTCTAGTGGTGTTAATGTTGAAAGCTGTTGTGTGAACAAGTTGGTTGATCATCTTGCTTGGTTCTTGTGGCACTAGAACTGATTTATGACTTCCTGAGGAATTCGGCTCCGTGTTTCAAACACCACTTTGATAGACTCTTTAATTTGTCTGGTTCAACTCATTTCTGTTACACCGCCTCCAGCAGCGCGACACATTTACATTCATCTAGACTCCGCCTCCAGCAGCGCGACACATTTACATGAATATACACCCTACCTCCAGCAGCACGACACATGTTTATATTAATCTACACCCCGCCTCCAACAGCATGACAAATGTTTACAGTAATCTAAACCCCGCCTCCAGCAGCACAACACATGTTTACATTAATCTAAACCCCGCCTCCAGCAGCACGACACACGTTTACATTAATCTCCACCCCGCCTCCAGCAGCACAACACATGTTTACTTTAATCTAAACCCCGCCTCCAGCAGCGCAACACTTTACATTAATCTCCACCCCGCCTCCAGCAGCGCAACATGTTTACAGTAATCTAAACCCCGCCTCCAGCAGCACAACACATGTTTACTTTAATCTAAACCCCGCCTCCAGCAGCGCAACACTTTACATTAATCTCCACCCCGCCTCCAGCAGCGCAACATGTTTACATTAATCTACACCCTGCCTCCAGCAGCATGACACATGTTTATATTAATCTACACCCCGCCTCCAGCAGCATGACACATGTTTATATTAATCTACAACCCGCCTCCAGCAGCGCGACATGTTTACATTAATCTCCACCCTGCCTCCAGCAGCATGACACGTTTACATTAATCTACACCCGACCTCCAGCAGTGTGACACATGGGTTTACATTAATCTACACCCCGCCTTCAGCAGCCAACACGTTTACATTAATCTACACCCCGCCTTCAGCAGCCAACACGTTTACATTAATCTACACCCCGCCTTCAGCAGCCAACACGTTTACATTAATCTACACCCCGTCTCCAGCAGCACCACACGTTCACATTAATCTACACCCCGCCTCCAGCAGCCAACATGTTTACATAAATCTACACCCTGCCTCCAGGAGCGCAACACATGTTAACAATAATCAAAACCCTGTTTTTTTTATTTATTTAGCTTTTTTTTTTTTACGTAATTTTTTATTTTTTTATCCCTTCTCCCCATCAATCCCTAATTTATAGAAATAGATTTTGAATTTACTTACTGGTCCTCACTCCACAACAGAAGGGGGCGGTAATGCATCGGATGGCAACCGCCGTTAAAAAAAAAGAAGAGGAAGAAGAAGAAGAACTCGCACGTCATCACATCTGACCAATGATAGAGCACGGCAGTGGAGTTGTGCCCCGCCCCCTCAGTGCATGAATGTTCAGTTCCAGGATTCCTTTCCACCGACTTATTTCACGCTGTGCTGTCATGGCCTCAAAGGTACAGTCAAATGATAAAAATATGATTTAGAACAAGCTCCTTACATGTGTATTTGACTTTGTATATTGCAACAGAAGGCAGATTGTTCAGCCCCAGCAGCTGAAAAGCAGCTCTGTGTTTTTCAGACAACTTCCGCGTCACATGCTGAAAGGCAGATAATCAGTTTAATGTTAAACACGTACATGTTGTGGCTGCTTTATTCTGTGATTGCTGTACTCAGTGTATGTTCTCGTGTCTGGCTGTGAGTAATGTAATGTATATTACTCTGCGGTGTTTCAGGTTCTCCGGGAGGCGGCGGAGATCGCTCAGTTGTACCGGGATCAGTGTCGGTTCCCGGCGTTGTGTCGCGCTGATGTGGGACCGGTGATCACATCACGCTTCGGCGGACAATACTGCAATGTTTATACAGGTCATTATCATCATCACTGAAATCCCAAACCAACTACTGAAAGACACAGATCAAACTCATTTGAACAGTTAAAACTGATCAGATTTAAACCATCCACCATAATGTAAACACCTCCATGGGTCTGAGCTTTTAGTTCTTGCTCTTGAGCAGAGTAAGATTAGGGGCCTGTTGATGTGTGTGTCATCCAGGGTCACACTTTCCTCAGACGTGTTTACACTCCACAGAAGAGAAGTTTAACATGTTAAGTAGGCCTGTACAGCACTATTATAAGTAATATAGAAGTTAATATTATGTTTATTGTCATATTTAAGTTATCGATAAAAACAATATTATAACAAGATAATGTTCATTTTATTCTAATATATTTATTGCAATTTGTTTTCTATATTTCTATAATAAAAGGACATATGTGATATTTTGCATTATATAATTAGCATCAAGCAAGCAGTATCAGTCTTCTTCTCAGAGATTAAAAGATTAAAGAAATAACAAATGATTGCACAACCATCAATTATGTAACTGCTCATTGAACAAAAGAAGAAGAAACTGAATGGATAGTAAATGGTGCAGCAGCTCTGCCAAACAGAAGAGACTTCAGGATCATTGAAATGGCAGATAGCACTAAAGATATGGAAACATGGAGTTTATTAGAGTACACACAGAGTGAATACGCTCCACCTGCAGACCTAACTGCTGCAGACGCTTTCCTCTAAACTGGATATTTCAACTGAATTATCCCAAGAACTTGATTTAAGAACTGACCTCTACTTCCGTGTTTTCAAGATATGATTGCGTTACTGCTCGGGTTCATCTTTGTGTTGCCCTGATGCACCAGTAATACACAAGTCAAACAGAACTCTTGTCTGATTCAGTGGAAGCGTTAATCTTTGTAAGATCTCCTCAGACATCTTAGAGTGGTTTATTTGTGTAGTATCTGATAAAGCATTGTTTATCCAGCAAACATGTTGTGTGTAGCATACCAGCAAAGAACTTTTTTTTTTTTTTTCAAAACACATTGTTTCAAAGCAGCTTTCAAGAATTAGTAATGCTAATGTTTTGGATAACTTACTGAGCTCAACGTTAATGCTTGCCCGGGACAAAAGGATTTTGTGAAGGGGCAAGTGAAAGAGAATAAGTCTCATATATAACATCACATGACCAAGAGTCCCGACTTTCAACACGACTGCAAATGTGATATTTATTTTGTACAACTTTACGGTAAATAAACAAAGAATATTAACTGACTTATATTTTAGACACATTATTGATCGTTTTTTCTACTTTTGTCTACTGGTGGTTTAATATCATATAAAGTATCATTGCATTTTTACAACATTTCATATTTGTATGTCTAAAAAAAACATTTATCTAATAAAATTATTTATTTATCTGCAATTTGTAGTAAATGAATTTATAGCACCTCTTCTCTTTATTGAACCGCTACAGCTTCTGTGTTTCCTCTGCTGGGGACAGATGGAGTTTGCTGAACAACCATATCGTGGCTTATTATCCTAACTTAATACATTGATCAAATTTAAGAATTTGACGTAAATGGTGATGTGTGCATTTAATCAGATTAGGAAAATATTGTCCTTCATAAAGTTAAAAAAGTGTAACAGCAATCAATTTAAGACAAATATCACAAATATGCTGATTAAAGTAATACATAGAAGAGCACTGATGAGACCATTGCTTCAGAGTAAATTACATTTATGCCAAAAAACAAGTAACAAGTAACTTTTTTTCCAAAGGGCCAACAGATGTCAGAGCTTAATGTCGAGTCCACATTGAGCAGTTCAGAGTCTTATAAGGTTCAGGTTTATTTTGTAATTCATAAACGCATGTTATGAATCATCTCTCACAGGTGAGTTTCTGTCTTTCAGAGTGGACTCAGCGGGATTTGGAGAGGAATGAAAATGTGAAGTTTTGTCGTCAGTACATTGTGTTTCATGATGACACATCAGTGGTCTACTCCGGACCCTCAGGAAACTGCACCGAAATCAAGGGAGAGTAGGTCCACCTTTACTCATATGTGATCAGAGAAAGAGCATTTACTCCAGTCATGTGGCTCTAAACCTGTAAGACCTGTTTCCTGTGTGGAGGAAACAGTGTTCTGATGAATGTTTCAGAGGGGTTTTCCCGTACGGGTTTGGATCCACATGAGCACATGTCATCGAATCTTTCATTGTTCACCGAGTGCTTCCCCTGGCTCTGTGTTCAGGCTGCTCAGTGTGGACTCTCCGTCCGGAGACATGAAGGCTGTGCTGAGAGAGAGCACCATTAAAGGAGAAGACAAGCAGCTCCTGGAGGTCAGATCCAGGCCATCTCTGCTGCGAATACTAAATATTCACTTGACTTTGAAATGATCCGCTCTATAGACATATTTTGGCGGTGTCAGTGAAGTCAGTGTAGGGTATGTGCATCAGTCCCAATGTCATAGCTCCAGCACATTCTTCTGTTGATCGTTTTCAGTCACGTGACCTGGTGGACAAAACATCCACAGAACTGCAGCACAAGGCGGTCAATGTTCTGTCTGTTCCAATCCAGAAGTATTTAGATCATCTCTCAATAGAATAAAACAAAGATATGTGAACAAAATGCAAGTTTTGGCCATGAGCAATCCATATAAAGCACCCGCTGCAATATATTTGAATAATATTTCCATCACTAAAAACAGCAGGACATTATAAAACGTTTAATGTGAAAACACTTTTTAAACGGCGATGTTAAAAGATCAAATTCAGTACACCTTATTGATATTTAAAATATAAGTGAACTGAAATGGTTAAAATGCTTCATAATCTTTAATCACACATCAGCAAAGCCTTCTGTTGGGTGCATAGCTGAAAAAGGAAAACGTACATATCTTAATAAGATTGTAAATGAAGATTAGTAATATTATTTCTGTCTATGAAGTGACCGGTTCAGGATGATTTGTCTTTTAGTGTTCGCTCTCTCTGTGTCTGTCTAGATCTGGCACAAGAACAGGAAGCTGAAGTGTCTGAATCTGACGACTCTCAACAAACACGGCAAAGTGTATGAAGATGGTAAGAGGAAACACTCACACCCAGCGTATCAGGCTCCAGAGCGACTAAAGAGTGCTGCGATCTCTGTAGATGAGCACAGAAGGCTTTCCTCTCAGCTTTTACAGCTCTGTCTGTGTTGTGGCCATCAACAGGAGCTCCTACTGTACATCATGGCTCTGGTCCATTACAGACACTTACTTCACATCTGCTTCTGTGTTTTTCTAACTACTGCACGACTCTAATTTATTCATGAGGAGCCTTGCATGTGTGCATTCACCCATCAGATCAGCCGACATATATCAGCACACCGTTACCATTACTGATAACGACATATGGAGTGTGATACAATATGAACAAGGAGAAACAAAACATGCTTTTTTAAACGGCCGCTTCCCCTGAGCTGCTTATCTTGTGTTAGTTGATGCCCGGCATCATAAAGGCCTTTTTATAGTGTGTGGTCATTATTAAAGTCTATGTAAGTCTATGAAGAACCTTTTTTTTTCTTTCTGCATATTGGGTGAACATGACCAAGTTGTAGTCTGTAATACTTTTTTTAGGTTCTTATTTGTGTCTTTATCATGGTTTTAGTTTTTCAAATACATTACTAGTTATTTTATCTTACAAAGTTTTTGCAAAAAAAAAAAAAAAAAAAACTGAGCAAGATAAAAAAAAAATATATATATTATTATTATTATTTTATTTTATTTTATTTTTCTCTACAACTATGAGGTAAATATGAATGTCGAACCCAAGCATGAATGGAGGCTGTGTCTGGATCATGCTGGGGTCTGTTTAAATGAAACTGGTCGACAGTGTTTGGATCCATTACTGTCTGAATGTGTTTACAGTGCCACCTTCAGGTCAAGAAACTGGAAATCTCTTTCATTTGTGTAACTTGTGTCCTGAAGTCATGTTTTGTGTGTTAATGTAAGCGTATTATGCAGTGAAATCCAGACCTCACAATCTTATTCTCAGTCTGATCGTCAGCGCTTGTGTTCTCTGTTCTCAGATCAGTTCGGCTGCTTGATCTGGTCTCATTCAGAGACTCACCTCCTGTATGTAGCTGAGAAGAAACGACCCAAGACAGAGTCATACTTCCAGGTCACAAGCACAGACGATCACACAGAGCACACATGCTTTCTATGATTCTGGATCTGACCTCATGTTCTGTTAAACAGCAGGGGCCTGAGACGGGTCTCCTCACTGATGAAGAGGACACCATCAAGACCGACAAGAAGGAGGAGACCGTCCTGGTACAAGTCTGCCATCATATGTGACCCTGGAGCACAAAACCAGTCATGGGGGATATATTAAACAATAGCCAAAAAAACAGTGTATGGGTCAATATCATTGATTTTTCTGTTATGCCAAAAATCATGAGGATATTAAGTAAAGATCATGTTCCATCAAGATATTTCGTAAATTTCCTACTGTAAATATATCAAACCTTCATTTGTGATTAGTAATATACATTAAGAACTTCATTTGGACAACTTTTAAAGTAAATTTCCTCAATATTTTGATTGACAATAGTCCTATCCTAACAAACCAAACATCATCAATGGAAAGCTTATCTGTTCAGCTTTCAGATGAACTATATAAACATAATTCTCAGTTTGGAGAAATTGACCCTTATGACTGGTTTTGGGCTCCAGGGTCATGAAGATGAGTCGTCTTCTCTAATCATTTCAGTTTGATTGGTGCTGGGAATGACTGTGTGTGTGTGTGTGTGTGTGTGTGTGTGTGTGTGTGTGTGTGTGTGTGTGTGTGGGGGGCAGGGTCAGCAGTTTGAGTACTATGAGGACTGGGGTGAAGCTCTGGTGAATAAAAGCAGCCCAGTGCTCTGTGTGCTGGACATCGAAGGCAGTAACATCACTGTTCTGGAAGGAATCCCTGCTGACATCTCGCCAGGACAGGTACACCCTCTGCGCTTGTGTTCGGGTTCAGCTTTACTGAACGTGATATAGATTTCACCTGTAATGAGTGTTGACATCTCGAAGGCTGACAGGAGAAAACATCATAATCACTGAAACAACAGCACTCATGTTCAGCAGGATGTGTGTGCATTACAATATGCGGTGGTGTTTTGTCTCTAAATTGCTGTAAATGAGAGACATGTTCTGTCAATATGATGGGGTGTAAGGACTTTCATTATTATTATTAGATGCCTTGATAATGACAGTGGGTCATTTATTATTTATTTTTATGGATATCATTGAAGGAGAGGCTTTAGGTACACTGACCTTTGTGAGGAAGCAACTAATCACTGTATTAACTGACAGCCTGCCCACTAACCTTTAAAGAGTAACTAAACCCAGAGCCTGACTCCACCCACTGACACTATTTGAAAAATGCTGAAAAGTGGGAGGAGCACAGCGGAGATAGAGGGGATGAACCGAGGGCGGGGCTGAGCGGGTGGGCGTGAACCCGCAGTGACGGATTGATTGACAGCTGCTGTCAGAGACGCTGAAATGGAGAGTGACTGTAATGACCCAAGTAGCTTTGCAAAAGAGTGTTCATTTGAAGTAGAGCACTTTTCTCACCTACCTTCACCTGAAGTGGAGGATGTCGAGGTGTCTGTTCATATCAATTCAAGCCGCTGGCTCACACTGTGGTCTTAACTCCCGCATCGCGACGCTTTTCAGCGCGAGCTGTGTGGAGAAGCCCATCTCCACCTCCGTTGCGTTGGAGAAGCAATCCCGTGTAAAACGCAGTTTGCACACTCCAGCTCTAGGCGGGAACTCTCGGTCTTCCAGGCTAAGTGCATGCAATCACTGGCGCCTAATTGTAAACTCTGCTAGTAAACTATGCAGTTCAGCAGTGCTGTCACAACCAGCAACACTACACCTCCGTACCATCCTGAGCACTGTACTAAATACAGATACATCTACACCAACTTGAAGCTATGCTAACTGATGCAATACTATGCTACTTACTAACTGTGCTTCTAACAATACTAACGTTACACTAACAACTATGCTAATTAACTACATAGGCTACATGAAATAATATAAATAACTATATAAATGCTATGCTAAATAGATGCTATAATAGTCTATCCTGGTCGTTTTCATTACTCGCAATCCCTACACCTGACTCCCTACACAAACAAGATCATACCAAGGAAAGCTCGTACAGAGGGGCGTGGTGAGCTGGAAACTGCTTACGTCACCTGCCACCGCAACATCCAATAGGAAAAATCACCTGCAGTAGCCACCGTTCAACCTGAAGAGGGCAGCACTCAGACGTTTTTACACCATATATTGTAGAATTAAAACACTTTATACTCAAATGTCCAAAAAGTTACTCGAATCAATGAACAGCATTAATAAAGCCCCATTCTTACAGGTCATTAACTAAAAAAAGTTGGTTTAGGGTTTAGTTACTCATAGTTATTGGCAGTTAACATTGCCAATAAATAAATAAATAAAAGTGTGTGTATATATATATTTTGATTTTAAATAATAGATTTGATAATAAAAATAGAAATGAACTATTTCATGCACAATGTTTATATTGTGTTGAGTAAGCAAACGGATGATTTTTCCAGTATGTGCCAGCAGCTGTCAAACAGAGAAACAGTGATGATGATCTGCAACTTACTGGATTCAGAGTTGAACCAAAAGCCTTGGTTTGGCAACAGAATGACCCCAAACATCAGAACTACCTTAATGAAAAGAACAATGCAGTTTAAACACCCTGAACTTGAAAAATAGATGTTTTGCACGGTTTTAATCTCAAATTATTATTAGTTTTTTTTATTTTATTGTTTTTATGCAGATAAAATATACATAAATTTGTCAAACTGCTAAAACCCATTTAGATTGAAACAGACTCTTTATTGTAAGCTCAAAGTTATTGTTCTTCTTAAATATCAATGCAAGATGAATGTAAACCAAACTCTCGTCCGCAGGCATTCTGGTCTCCCAATGACACGGGGCTTGTGTTTGTGGGGTGGTGGCACGAGCCATTCAGACTGGGGCTCAAATACTGCGCCAACAGAAGGTGAGTGATGGGAAATGTCTGTCTGATGGTTTTTCAGTTGTTTAAATGCACAGTCAAAGTGTGCCTGCATACTAACAGCAGTGTCATTTCTGCAGGTCGTCTCTGTTTTATGTGGATCTGGCTAGTGGAAAATGTGGTAAGCTGTGCATTTCTGGTGCATTTTTCCATCTCAAACCATTCTGTACAGAACATGCTCCTGTGTAATTCTCATGTGACAAGAGAGGAACACACAGTACCTTTGTAGCACATAGCTTTATTATGACCTGTGAGTCCTAAAAGATCTGCAAAGAGCTTTTTCAGGGTTGGCTCTCATTGATGTCACTTTAAAATGCATGTCACAAAAGTATGTCACTATGGGAGTAAGGCAAGGATGATCTCTTAAGAAATTCTTCATTTTGCGAGGAAGGGGTTTCTCTTGAGCAGGTATTTCAGCCCCATTACCTTGAGAACAGATGCACTGACTCACAGGTAGCATCCAGTTTGAAAGTCTGCATCATCTTTTGAGTCAGATTCCTAAGTTTAATCAGTCAGTTAGAATAAGAAGACATTTGGGCTGTTACCAAGCAAAATAAATCTCTATCCACATAATTCATCTTTGCAATGCAGAGGAAACACTGCATTTACACAGTTTAATGCTGTTCAGAGGCACATGGAATGATTTAAAGGGGTCATGTGATGTTGCTAAAAATAACATTATTTTGTGTATTTGGTGTAATAAAGTTTCTGTGGTTTAAGGTAAAAAAAAAAAAACAATTATTTTCCACATAATGTACATTATTGTTTTCCTCTATGGCCCACCTTCTGAAACATGATAATTTTTACAAAGCTCATCGTTCTGAAAAGCGAGGTGTGCTCTGATTGGCCAGCTATCCAGTGCGTTGTGATTGGCTGAATGCCTCAAGCATGTGACAGAAATGTTACGCCCCTCAACAAACTGATGTTGTCTCCTGGTGCGAGAAGACAAAACCAATAAAACCATTACAAATGAGGCATTCATTGCATCCAGTGGGGACATAATTACTGATTATAATGACTTATACTGTCTTTTTACGTGTTATGTTGTGTTTTTCGCTGCTTAAACATAAAAGCATGTCTGCATTTGTGATTGGAGAAACTACTAACACAGCTCTTCTCTACACTGCTCAAAACTCATGTTTGAATCATCAGTGACAAATCCTTTACAGATGAAAACATGCAGACTGTGAGTCAGAAGCCAGACTGAACTTGCAGAGTTAGAACTGCCCCACTTTATAGAAACAGACACCGACATTGTAGGCTACTCTCACAGGAAACAGTCCTTGTCCTCCGCAGAAGCAATGCACACATCTGAATATTTGGGTTCATGAAGTTCCCATTAGGTCTTGTTAAGCTAAGAATTTTCAATGAATTATCAGAACCTCTTTAAAGCAGGTGCTTCCTGTTTTCCTCACCATCGTTATATGTTTCAGAATGTCCTGAAAGTTATCTTTCTCCTCAGAACAGTTATCATCTAGCTCCAGTGCTGTCTGCTCTCCTCGGCTGAGTCCTGACCACTGCCGTGTCGTTTATATGGAGTGTGGCGTCTTCGGTCCACACCAGCAGTGCAACCGTCTCTGTATGGTGTGTATTTTCTGTGTGGTCAATTCTTAAAGAATCACAGCAAGTTTAGAATTCATTTATTTAATATTTTAATAATTACCAAGAAGATTCCTCATTCAAAACGTATTTAGTGCAAAGCCCATTCAGCCCAATTATTGCATTGCCCACACACTATATTAGGACTAATAAATGAGTGAACAGGTGACTGATTCAGAAGCAGCTTCAGGTTCTCGGTGCAGGGGGTGTTTATAGTCTGAGTGATCAAATGTGGGTAACTTTAATGGAGCTGTGGTTTGGTTGCAGTATGACTGGTACACCAAGCAGACAAGTGTTGTGGTTGATGTGGTGCAGAGAGCCAGACCGGGTATGTGCATGCACTCAAACTATTCTTCATTCATTTATTGGTTGGTAAAGAAATGATAAAAGTTCAGAAAACGTGTTATTCAGATGAAGCTCTCTGACCAGTTTAATGTATTTGTGTGTTTGTTAACTCTGTGTGTGTCAGATGGTTTCACTGGGATCTACAGCTCAATGCTTTCTCCCCGCTGCTGGTCAGCTGACAGTCAGCGTGTGCTTCTGTCCTGTGCTCAGAGATGCCGAAAGGTACTGTAACACCTCTCTCATACTTACAGCTGCATTCATGATCACGGTTTCCATTGACACACAGCTTGTAATATATACTTGCACAAAGTGATAAAAACTTCTAATCGTAACACGTGGCACAAGGCCTATAAAATGAAGCAAAGCCTTTTACTAAGGTATAACGGTTTCTGTTGGTTCAGTTTGTATCCTGGTTTTGTGGTCCAGTATCAACATCATAGGTGTTCAGCATCACACACACCCGACGCCGGCTGCACTAACTAACACTTCTCCCAGCGCAGACGATGCACGCCACGCCGAGTGATGGTTCTCATTACATTTAATCAAATACACATTAAAACATGAAGACGGCAGAGAAAGTAAAATACAATGAATGTGAAATGAATCAAACATTTATACTGCATTTTACAGTTTCTTCTAATTATCCCAGATCCCATGTAATATTTTACTGTGTAATTACATACAGAAATATATTTTGTGTTCGGTCAGTTACCTCTGTTGGCAGTGTGATAGCATATACCAAGATTCACGATTGCAATATTTTGCTTATACTGCACGAAAAACATTAAAACAGAATTAATTAATTAATTAATTAATTCACAGAATCCTAAAAACTAATCAGGTACGGACAAATTAGGATTTTTATAAGGTCTTTGTAAAACTGCTTAAAATAATGATTTCTTTATTCCTTGACATATAAAAATAAAGAAAAACAAATCCTCTTCTGTGTCATATCTGCTAATTGAGTCTGTTTTGGGTTGAGAGTATGTTCGTTCATCTGTATCTGAACTATCATTCAATCCGTTTCTGTCGCTCCTGTGTTCCAGGATCTGTTGGTGGTTGATACTTCTACTGGAGAAGTCACGTCTCTCACCTCCCGTATGTAGAGCGCACTCTCTTATATAACGCATTACTGTACTGTACTGTAATCTGTCTGTGCTCTGTGCTGCTCCAGAGTCAGAGGAGGGGAGCTGGAGCTTGCTCAATATTCACAGAGATCTGATGGTGGTCAGCTGCTCTTCACCAAACTGCCCTCCAGACCTGGTATTCTCACACACATTCTCCATATCTCTCATTTTACTCTTTGAAGTTAGATATAAACACACCTGACCCAGCTCATCAAGGTCTTCAGGATCCCCAGGCTGTGTCTCAGTGTGTGTTCTTGTTCAGCTCCATCTCACACACACACGTGCAGAGGACGGGTAAAACTATCTGGATGTTAGAAATCCCAGAAGACACTGCGGATAGATGCCTTTTAGCTTTAAACTTCCAACCTCCAGCTCAAATATGTGACCGCTCGTGAGAGGAAACGTTTGTCACTATGTTGATTCTCATTTTAGTTATAAAGTTGAAGAGAGAGCTTGCAGTACTTTGGACTGCCATATTAAAAGTAATCTTGACTTTGACGCAGCATAAGTAAAGTTAAATATGAATAGATTTACAAGAAAGCAGTTCTATTCTTTAATTCTTAAGACTGACTGAAAAACTCCAGGCAAATGTGAGCTGTTTGGACTTGGAGCTGCACCTCCAGGAGCAGCTTCTCTAATGAGATGATGTGATCTGCAGCGGGTGGGTTTCCTGCCAGAGAAGGGTTCTGAAAGCAAGGTGTCATGGGTCACGCTGGAGGAGACTCAACCTCAGGCGGATATCAGCTGGCAGACTTTAAACTTCAGCCCTCCACCTGAGGAGGACAACAGCCAATACCGTAAGATCTGACTGACTGTGCATACACCAGATGTGGAAAAGTTAGGACACCCTGTTGAAACCCATGGTTTTCTGTATCAGGACATAAAAACAAACAAGGATCTGATCTTTGGCAGGTGCTAAAACGTAGAAATAAAACCTAAGATGAATAACATCACACTGTGTCATTAATGAAGCCAAGATTGAAAAGCCATGTATAAATAAAATAAATTATAAGTAAAATGTATACATATAGCAGACGCTTTTATCCAAAGTGACTTACACTGCATTCAGGCAGTTTTCACCTAACGTGTTCCCTGGGAATCGAACCCACAACCTCGCGCTGTTAACGTAATGCTGTACCACCGAGCCACAGGAACATATGTATGACAAACTAAGGACACCCTATGATTCAGTTGCCTTGAAGTGCAGAAATAACTTGAAGTAATCTTTTTCTGTATGACTATCAGTGTCTCACATCGTTCTGGAGGAGCTTGGGCTCACTCTTTATTTTGTTGCTCAGGTTTATTGAGGTTCGTGGGATTTATTTATGGCCAGCTCAGACAGATTGGTGTCTGTCTTGAGTGTGAATAAGCCTCCTCACTGTGGAATGATGCTCTTCAGATTGTTTGGAAAAGCTCTTGGTACTCTTCTCAGATTGATGGCAGCAACAATCGCCTGTTGATTGCTGATGTCTTTAACACACTTGATGAAGGCTTAGACCAGCAAACTGCCAACACTTCTGCTTTTATAGAGCTGCTCACACTTGCTGATGGTCACTTAATCAAAGCCTGACTGTTGCTTACCCTCTTAATTCCTATGTTAACAGTAAGGGTGTTACATATATGTATAAGTGAAAGTGACGTGACATCCAGCAAAGTATGGTGACCCTGCATTTAACTTATTATAACACACACACACTGTGAACACACACTCGGAGCAGTGTTCATCATTTATGCTGCGGTGCCCGGGGAGCAGTTGTGTTTACTTTTTTTTGGGGGGGGGGCTGATACAGAAAACCATGGAATTCAATAGGGTGTCGTAACATTTCCACATGCCTGTATGTGATTGTGTGAACTTAAATGTCTCCAAATAAAGTTGTTCCATCAAACCTCCTAGTGCTGTTAGATTAAATATCCGCACTCTTTGAATGCTCTACATGTTTGTATGTGTGTGTTAGCTCTGTGTTTTTGCATGAAAGAATCAAATAACTCTGTTCTTCATCAGCTGGTTTGGACTTTAATGCTATCCTACTGAAACCAAAGGAAACGACAGCAGGAAGCAAACTACCTCTCATTGTCATGCCACACGGTCTGTTCTGTAGTATCCTTAATAACAAAGTAACTCAGTGTTGATACATTCGGCGTCAGTATGTTGCTGATCTGTGTTTGGGCTCTGTGTGTCTGTCAGGTGGCCCTCATTCAGTGCTGGTGTCAGAGTGGTTCTTGTCCACATCAGTTCTGTGTAAGATGGGCTTCGGTGTCCTGCTTGGTGAGGAACAGTTCATGTTTACACTACACACCTCAAGTCTGTTCGTCAGACACATCATAAAACCTTTCACTTCAAATGTGTAATAATGTGTGACCCTGGACCACAAAACCAGGCTTAAGTGTACACTTTTCGAAATAGAGATTTACACTGAAAGCTGAATAATAATCTTTCCGCTGATTGTTTGTTTTAAGATTAGACAATATTTCTGAGATACAACTATTTGAAAATGTGCAATCTGAGGGAGCAAAAAAATCTAAATACTGAGAAATTCGCATTTGAAGTTGTCCAAATGAATTCCTAGCATTGCATATTAACAATCAAAAATTAAGTTTTGATATATTTATGGTAGGAAATATACAAAATATCTTCATGGGACATGATCTTAATGATTTTTGGCATAAAAGAAAAATGTATTATTTTGCCCCATACATTGTTTTTTTTTTTGGCTATTGCTAAAAATATACCTCAGCGCCTTAAGACTGCTTGTATGCTCCAGGTTCACAAATGTGACCAGTGCTGGCAAAATTAGTGTGAATGTGCACCGTCTAATTTTGAGCTACAGGCCATTGAAGTGAAAAATGTCAAATCTGAGGTTCTCGAAAAAATGAGTTCATTAAGCCCTGTTCTAGTGGTCCTAATGCTTCCAATGGTAATTAAACCTCTAAAATGATCTTTATTTGTATGTTTTCTGAGAGAAGTACCTTTTCCTCTGCTCACTTCTGGACGACTACTGCTGCTTGTCACCACAATATTGTTGTAAAGCACAGGAGTCCAGTCTTATGAACATTCATAGAGAATTCTGTACATAAGTCTGAACCAGTAAAATATGATTATCATTGAAGTACATTGTTGCGAAATGTGTCTTGGCGAGATGCACATAAACATAATCTGTTATGTCTCTTTAATAACAAAGACAAAATAAACCACTATATTGTTATTATTATAGTAATTATTAAGAAATTAAATATCCAGCATTGCTTGGTGATTTTGCTTTGGAGTCTTCAGAAAACCTCGCTCAAGTCGACTCTATCGCCTTCAAACTGCTGTAGCTCAGTCACTTTCTTCTGTCCAATTACAACAAGTTAGTTATTATTTTTAAGTTATTGTAGAATGTGAAAATGAAGGTAACTAATTTTACGCAAATTTGATTATTTTGCAGCACATATATATTCACTGAACAAAATTATAAACACAACACTCTTGTTTTTGCCCCAATTTTTCATGAGCTGAACTCAAAGATCTTAGACTATTTCTATATACACAAAAGGCCTATTTCTCAAATATTGTTCACAAATCTGTCTAAATCTGTGTTAGTGAGCAATTCTCTTTCACTGAGATAATCCATCCTCCTCACAGATGTGGCATATCAAGATGATTAGACAGCATGATTATTGCTCAGGTGTGCCTTAGGCTGGCCACAATAAAAGGAGCATTGATTTCAGGTCTCTTTGATGAAAATTATTATTTTTTATTTAAAATCTTAAATGAATTTATTAATTTGAATTATACAAATTAAAGGTTATATAACGATTTACATATATATTTTTTTTTATTTCATCTTTTAAATGTTTTTTATTAAGTAAAGACTGACAATGTTTACATGTGCCAAATACAGAATCACCGGACAAACATCACATCACAAGTCCAATCTGACAACTCGTGTGTGTGTGTGTGTGTGTGTGTGTGTGTGGGTGTGTGTGTCTAGGTATGTGGGAGCAAGCATGTATGAATGATTTATATATGTGTGTGTGTGTGTGTGTGTGTGTGCGCTCGTTAGTTTGTGTGTGTGTCTACAAAACAAAACCTTGAGATATAATGTAATTGTGTTTCTAGAACATTGTGTATAATGCCTAATCGTCCAGGAATGGTGAAAAACTCTTGATTATTAAAGGGTCATGACGAAACCCTGTTTCAGCACTGGTTATTTCCAAAGACTATCTAGTAGAATACCCAAGACATGACACTTATATAGTTTTGAATGGGCAAATGGTAATGGTAAAATAATACCATTGTGATTATTATTTTATTTTTTATAGTTATATTTAGTGCGTCACACAAAGTGCAGTGGTAGCACCGAACCAGATGTCCAGGTGCTCTCATGAGAACAGACTGGTTCTCTCAACCCTCCACACAGTACGTCATGTTCTGCATGTTTTTCCTGTTGCAGTGAACTACAGAGGCTCACTTGGTTTTGGTCAAGATAGCATCCTCTCCTTACCAGGAAACATCGGTACACAGGATGTAAAAGACGTGCAGGTAAACACTAATGTTTACTGAGCTCCTGCTCCCATCATCAGTGTAACCAAATATCTATAACGGTTCACTGCATTTTAAACATTTACAAATATATGTTAGTTGGAAGTAGATTGCATTTGGTTGTTGGAGGCTCTTCTGAAGTTATGTTTTGTGATTTCTACTTTCAACACTGCATACATGATTATAAATCTACTGTTTGTTTCCCTCCAAACAGTTGGCAGTAGACAGTGTTTTGAAGCACGGTGACTTTGACGAGCAGAAGATCGCTGTGGTTGGAGGCTCTCATGGCGGATTCCTGGCTTGTCATCTGATTGGACAATATCCTGAGTTTTACAAGGCGTGTGTGGCCCGAAACCCCGTCACAAACCTGGCCTCCATGATCGGCAGCACAGACATCCCAGACTGGTAATGTGACATCAGTCTTCATATCAGGATATTAGACCGGTCACTAACGAATATTTAAGTCATCGAGAAATCGCTCGATTATTCTGATGATTATTTGTGTAACCAGATTATTTTGTGTGAAAACAAAGCCAAAACAAAGAAAACAATAGACTTATATATTACTTAGATATGTTATATATAAGCAATGAGGCAATAGTAATTTGTTACAATAAAATATCAGAAGCAAGTAATCATGGTTTTATGGAACAAAACGGTTAAAATAAATGTAGTAAAACAAGATAATCATAACTATGTATTATATCAGTAGGCGACAACGACAATTTAAATTATATTTTGTATGTATTTATGTATTAGCAGTTCATATTATTTGTTCATAAAGCACTTGCTATTCAATTCTGTATAGTATTATTTTTAAAGCATTATGTAGTTGTTTAATTGTATACACTAATTATTGTGCTAACCAACTCCTAATCCTAACAGACCTGATGGTAACTCTTTTGAAATAGTTAATCTTATTTAGATCAATATTTTATATATACAATATTTGTATATGTATTCATTAGCTGCATCACTACACGTCTGTAGTTAAATACTAGTGTACACCGCACAGTGAACGGTTTTGCACACCTAAATAGGCTAAATGGAGATTGCTGACATTGCCTCACACACTCAAGTTCATGCCAGCTCTTGCATCAAAAATAAGATGGAAGGATAAGATAAAATATTATAGTTTCCAGTGCTCTAGTCTTTGCATCTGTTGGTTTGATGTTTGAATCAAGTCTCCCCTGTTGCAGTAGAACTGGGAGAGATGGCACAGTCACACAAAAAACAGGTTCCTAGTAGAACCGCGGTCCTGACCCTGCTGCCTCCTGTGTCGCAGGAAAACAGTAGTGGGGTTATTTTTGTTCAGACCAATGTGATTGATAAGATAAAAGTCTGTCAATCATATTTTTTGTTTTTAAATAAAGCAAGGGTAAAACACATTTTACACCCAGCACACAGAGAAAATTACATGAATATGATAGATACACACTTCACAAGATCTCACAGCTGGATTCGACTAAGTTTTGTGAACTTAAATGTTCATGAGTCATTCAAAGATTTGTGTCTTCAGCCGCTGCTGCTCTCACAGTCGTCAAAATAAAAGTCTGGTGTGCCATCAAAATTAAAAGTCCTGCGTCGAACACAATGGCCCGGCAGAAAAACCTATCAGCTGATACTGATATTTCCAAAAGGCCGACCACTACATTTAACTCCATTTTATTAGAAATGGTTTAAATGCCGAATTGTGAAGTGTATCATTATATAAAACCTTTTTTTGAAACTGTGCATCTGAACTGTAAATCAGGCTTTTTACAGTCATTTTACAGTTTAATATGTTACTATAGACATTGCCCTAGTCTTAAATTTGAGCATAGACATCCTCTAAAAACCCCAGTATAGTATGATGTATTCTCTGTGATATCACTTACTTTTTTTTTATATACAGTAATACTTTTTTGAGGGGTGTTCTTGATGTAATATGAAAAAAACCTACAAAAAATGGGTTAATATAAAACTTCTTCCTTTTGATTTGTGTGTGTGTGTGTGTGTGTGTGTATTCAGGTGTTTGGTGGAAGCTGGATATGAATATAACACAGATATTCATCTTGAACCTGCTATTCTGGAGCAGATGTTAAACAAGTCACCCATAAAACATGTCAGCAAGGTGAGCAGATGCTTTTCTGATGCATTTATGCATGTATCTGATCCTTTATTTTTAATTTCTTAACTGCTTAGCTTGTAATATACATGGTTGTTTGTTGTTCAGGTAAAAACCCCAGTACTTCTGATGTTGGGGGAAGATGACAAGCGTGTTCCCAGCAAGCAGGGTATTGAATACTACAGAGCCCTGAAGGCATTGCAGGTACCAGTGAGGTAAGTACAGTGAACCTCACACTTTACACTAAACATTCCTCTGCTCTGGATCATTGGTTCATTGGTGTATGTGTGTCCACAGATTGTTGTGGTACCCAGGCAATAATCACTCTTTGTCCAAAGTTGACGCAGAATCGGATGGGTTCATGAACTCTGCTCTCTGGATCATCCAACATCTTTCTCTGTGATATCACTTCCTCTTCATAAATCATAACCAACTTTTATCACACTGTATTAAAGAGATTTTAGCATTTCTTTCATAAATATCAGCTTTGTTGTTGTCATATCGAGGCATCAGCTTGGTGCTTTTCCTTCAGACCACAAAGGGAAAACTCATCAAAATCTGTTTCTGTGTGATGCGACTTGAAGTAGTTCACAGACAAATTAATGTGATATTTAGTGAAATGGAATTTACACTAAATGGCATCTGAAAAGATTCAGTAATGGTTTTAGTTTTCAGATATTGACAAATGATATTTGTGCCAAACTGGTTACCGGTTCAGTGTAGCTAGTTACTTTGATTTTCCGATGGTCTTCTGCTTTTTGTAATATGGCTATTTTCTGGGATATGCACTAAATTACTTACTATATTCTTTTCAATAAAAATACTTTCTGTATATCTGAAGAGTAACTTTCTGTGAAGCTGATTTCAAACTGATTGCAAAAGATGTGGTATTGTTGGAACATCAGTATCACCGTGAGCAGTAAAAGAAGCTTATGTCACTGAAATGCTATGATCATGAAATAAAAGTGGAAACCAAACAAACAAACAAATCTGGTTCAGTGCAAGAGAGGAAAAATATATAGTTTGGGCTATAGCCCTGACTGCCCAGTGCTATCCATTCCTCCATTTTATCAGTGCTATCCATTTTATGAACACGGAGAAGAGTGTGTGGGTGAATGACTAACTTAATGAAGAATTTTCTTTCATTTCCATGAAAAGGTACACGTTGATAATATAAATACTTAGACCTAGCATTTTATTTAGTTTCTTTGCTTTCCCATACTATAGGAGAGGAAGAACTGTATAAACTTGTTTAATCATCTAAACCAACAAAATGTTATACCCTATTCCATCTACACTCCTAAAAGAGGTGCTTCCAGAAGTCACAGATCCTCTTCTGACTATTATTAATTCCTCATTGCCGTTAGGACATGTCCCCAAAACCTTCAAACTGGCTGTTATTAAGCCTCTCATAAAAAAAACACAACTTGACCCCAAAGAACTTGTTAATTATAGACCAATCTCAAATCTCCCTTTTCTGTCCAAGATACTAGAAAAGGTGGTATCCTCACAATTATATTCCTTCTTAGAGAAAAATGGTATATGTGAGGATTTCCAGTCAGGATTTAGACCGTATAATAGTACTGAGACTGCTCTCCTTAGAGTTACAAATGATCTGCTCTTACCATCTGATCGTGGGTGTATCTCTCTATTAATGCTATCCGAATCTTAATTCGACATGATTGACAACAACATTCTCTTGAATAGACTAAAAGATTTTGCTGGCATTAATGGAAGTGCATTAGTATGGTTTAAATCGTACGTATCTGACCACCATCAATTTGTTGCTGTGAATGAAGAGGTATCATATTGATCACAATAACAGTATGGAGTACCTCAAGGCTCAGTACTAGGGCCAATACTTTTCACGCTTTACTGTACATGTTACCCTTGGGAGATATCATCAGGAAGTATTCGAGGCCCGGAGAAACATACCACTTAAAAAAACGGAATGCATAGACGATATAAAAACCTGTGTGAGGAGTAATTTCTTACTGCTAAATTCTGGAAAAAACACACGTGTTAATCATAGGGCCTAAAAACTCTGCTTGTAATAACCTAGAACACTGTCTAAGACTTGATGGTTGCTCTGTCAATTCTTCGTCATCAGTTAGGAACCTAGGTGTGCTATTTGATAGCAATCTTTCTTTAGAAAGCCACGTTTCTAGCATTTGTAAAACTGCATTTTTCCATCTAAAAAATATATCTAAATTATGACCTATTCTCACCACGACAAATGCACAAACGTTAATTCATGCGTTCATGACCTCAAGGTTAGATTATTGTAATGCTTTATTGGGTGGTTGTTCTGCACACTTAGTAAACAAACTACAGCTAGTCCAAAATGCAGCAGCTAGAGTTGTTACTAGAACCAGGAAGTATGACCATATTAGTTTGGTTCTGTTAACACTGCACTGGATCCCTATTAAACATCATATAGATTTTAAAATCTTGCTTATTACTTCCAAAGCCCTGAATGGTTTAGCACCTCAGTATTTGGACGTGCTATTATTGCACTATAGGCCTTTCTTATCCGCTGTGTTTTCAGAACTCTGACAATTTGATAATTCCACGAATATCTAAATCAACTGCGGCATTAGGTCCTTTTCTTACTTGGGTCCCAAACTCTGGAATAACTTACCTAATAATGTTTAGGAGGCAGACACACTCTGTCACTTTAAATCTAGATTAAAGACCCACCTGTTTAATCTGGTTTACACAACACACCGACACATTTCAAATATTTAACCTGTTAGCCAGCTTCTACCTAGCTTATATTTGTAACAGTTTCCTACTTCCGTTTGTTACAAACATTATTTTGGTGTCTTTGGAAAGAAGACCCTTTGGGCTTTAATTTTTATCAACCAGATTTGATAATGCTCAAAAATATTAAAAGTTATAGACACTGAAGTGCCTTGATTTTTTTTTTATCACACTTAAATATATTTTCTTATTTGATATAAAAATACATGAAATGAGTCCTGAAGCAATCTAGAAAAGTAATGGGTTGAAAGCCACATGTCTCATGAATTCTGTTTCAAATCTGAATAAGTTATCATGAAAAATGAGACTCCTGCAAATATTTGTATGAGAATATGTCTACACCCCCCACCCCCCAAATATAAAAAATATATTTCCCAATAGTATTGAAGGCTTCTACAAACTATTTAGTCAGTAAACATACCACTGCATAGTTTTTTTCAATTATAAAACACTAGACAGAAACTTAGACATCATATAAGTGATTTATTTGAGCATGAGAAAAATACAATAAGAATAATTTGAATAAGAAAAATAAGAATAATAAGAAAAAAAAAGGTTTAACTTTGTTTGCCAATTACAGAAAATCCTGAGATTGCTAGAAATGCAGCATTTACAATGAATTACGATGCAAATAAGTGCTGATGTGCTGATGGCCACTTATACAGATGGTAATAACACAAATGTGCCAAAGTAAATTATCCACAGATCCACAGTCAAGACCTTGTCTCCTAGATGGCCATCGGTACAAGACCACAGAAAACAGATGATTTTTTTGCACAATCTGACTTTGCTGCAGCTTCGAAATTGAACTACTGGTTTCGTCTGGTCAGAGGAGAACTGCCCCCCGACCCCCCCCCCCCCCCCCCCCAACTGAGCCTGGTTTCTCCCAAGGTTTTTTTCTCCATTCTGTCACAAATGGAGTTTTGGTTCCTTGCCGCTGTAATCTCTGGCTTGCTTAGTAAGGGATACTTAAAGGGGGGTGAAATGCTCATTTTCACTCAATATCCTGTTAACCTATAGAGTAGTACTGCATCCTTCATAAATTCATAAGTCTTTAGTTTTATTATATTTATAAGAGAAAGATAGTCTGTACCATTTTTTCCCGGAAAAACACGACCGGCTGGAGGCGTGACGTGTGGGCGGAGCTAAAGAATCACGAGCGCCAGTAGGCTTTTGCGTTGAGAGCATGTGGAAGCTGTGACATTACCGTGAGGAAAAAAACATCCAAAACAAACCATGGCTTACAGTCAGATTCAGCATTTATTTATAATCCAGAATCAGATACCGAGGCTGAAATTTAACAAGAGCAGCAGTAGCAACGACTACAGTAGGACGTCTCTATGTGGTATGTACTGAAATTGTACATATTTGCTTAGCGGTTTTGGAAAATGACTAAGTTCCACTTTATGTCGTCTTTTTTTTTCTTTTTTTTTCGTTTACTTGATGTGCTTACGCGCCGATAGCTAAGTTAATAACACAGAGATATTTTAAGCAGTTTTACACACGATCGTGACCCTTTTCGTTGGGATTGCATCATCCTTAAGAAATAAACGATACACAAACCCGGCGTCAAACTGGGCCTTGTTTGTAAAACAAGCATTTTCGAAATGCAGCTCCGTTGATGCTCTGTAAAAATAAACTCCATCCACTGGTCCCTTAATGCTGTTTCTCTTTTGGTAATCTGTGCAGGGTTGTCTTGCCCTGGCAACCAAAAACACACTTCTTTTGTGACATTTGGCGACGCTCTCGCTCTGATCAGTGAAGTCTGTTGTGCTCTCAGTGCTCTGCTATACGGGAGCGCGCGCTCTTCCAGCAGAAGTGCCTCAGGACCCATATAAGGAAATTCCGCTCCATCTAACGTCACACAGAGCCATACTCGAAAAAAACTTTCCGAAACTTGTGACAAACCAGAAGGAGTATTTTTGGAACATAAATACTCCTTCAAACGTACAACTTAATTTTTGAAACTTTGTCCATGTTTAGCATGGGAATCCAACTCTTTAACAGTGTAAAAAACTCAGTATGCATGAAATAGCATTTCACCCCCGCCCCCCACACTAATTACCAGTGTTTTCGTTGACTTGATTGCACAGATACTATTTAAACTGAACTGGATGATGACATAATTGAATTCAATGATGAACTGCATTTTTGCTTTAGTGACACACTATTTTCTTATTTAATGCTGTTTAGTTGCCTTCTTACAATCTTTATTGTTAAAAGCATTATATAAATAAAGGTGATGACTTGAATGTATAAGATAGCGCTTTGGAGTTTTGGACTGCAAACATTTGGTATGTGATTTTCTGTGGTTTAAGTATATTTGAAATGATATGGAAATATAACAAAAATTACAGCATGACATTTAATACTGTTTAGGGCCATGTTTGGACAAATGGTTTAGCTGGTTCTCATACTGAATCGCTTTCATCTTTCTGCAACTTTACATACTGAATTAAATCCATGTGAAATTCACACTTCCAAGGGTGGACACATAAATGTGGACTGTCAGCACAGACATCTTAATAACATCCCTAAATTCATGTACCTCTCTGTTATGTCACTCATCTTAAATTAAAACCATATACACCACATTAAAGGTGCCACATTTTCTGGATTAGCCAATCTCAAGCATCTCAGCTTGATGTGGAAGTTCATACCAGATCGTCTTAAGAAGCAGAGATGGCCTTCATGCAACCTGAAAATTGACCCTGATGCATTTAGTGGACTTAAAAACCTAACTTCCCTGCAGTTAGCAGGGAAAAGCATGAAGACCATACCTCCTCTACCGAAGCAGCTTGTAGTTCTGGGACTGGAATTTAATTATATCTTTCATATTGTCAAATCTCTAGGTACACCACTACTAAAATAACTATTGCTAAGCAAGAATTGTTTCTATGCCAACCCATTTATCCACTTGTGTTTCAAGATCTCCCAGATTGTTTGAAACTTACACTTCATTACAACAATGTGACCCTTGTTCTCCACATATCTTCTACTTTAACTAGAAAGTCTAGACTTGGGAGAGAACAAGAACACCAGAGAACAAGAATATCAATAAAGAGTCCTTGGCAAATCTTAAACATCCGCGACCTTAACCTAGGGTGAAATTGCCAAAGGTGTGAGCATGCTTCTGAGCCCCGTTTTCCATGTCCAAACAATCAATCTCTGTATCTGCCCCAGGATGCATTTTTGGATCAAAGGAACTCTAATTAGTCTTAGTCTGCATACACTCCCTCAGCATCTCTTCGCATCCAAGCTCCAAGATTTAGATCTATCCAACAACTTTTTAGCCTGCACCACCGAATGTTGTGTTCTTTATAACTACGATCCCCAGATTTTTTTTTTCTGAATTGATTCTGTCACCATCCATAGAGAAGAGAACGGCTCTATGAGAGTTGTAGCAGATTATTCTTCAGAGTACTGTCACACCACAGCCTTGCACCTCTGGTCAAACTGGCAAGACTTGAATCCCTAGAGCAATGCATTAACTTAATCTGCTCTGTTAGCTTTGATACTATAAGCCAGTTGAGAACACCAAGGAGGGTGGACATTACCCAAAACATGATTGCTTTCAGTTCATGTCACGGGAGATAAGGACAGGAAGCAGTTGCAAGTAAACAGGTATTTATTATGACACAGTCAGATGGGTTTGATGGTGGATGACGCAGGGACCTCAATGGCAGCACGGATCGGTGAGTTGGTGAGTTCAGAGCATTGGTGAGAGATGATGATGAATCCACAGAACGACGAACAGGAACAAAGACAGAAGGATGAACGCTTGAGCAGAGGAGACACAGCACAGAGGACCTCAAACAACGATCTGACAAACAAGAGACGAAAGACAGGGCGTTAAGTAGACCGTTGGAATGGACTGCAGGTAACGCCCACATGAAACAATCAACATGACTTAACCTGAGACGAGCAGGAAACAGTACATTCATGAACCGTGACAGTTCATGAAGCAATATCAAACAACTACAAACAATCCCTTGAGAAACGTGACAATGAACAGCTCAACTTGCAAACTCAGAAAGTCCCCCAATGAGCTCATAGTGGAACACTATGCAAGACTCTGAAGGTTACTGTTATTTTTATTATTCTGTGGCATTTCAAAAAGCAGATGTGCACAATTTTTTTTAACCTCTTTCAAAACAACATCCCATGGCTGAATGAAAACACTTTTAGAGGCATGGAAAAATTGGTATGCATAGATCTGTCCTACAACTACATAAGTCAAACGTTAAATGGCCAGCAGTTCACACATCTAAGCAAATTATTCTACCTCACAATGTTCAAAATCACATTGACCTGTACTCTGACAAGGCCTACCAGGAGGTAAGTGGCAAACTAAAATATTTTGATCTCACCAACAACAAATTCTACTTTGAAATTAATGGTATGGGACATCGCTTCACATTCTATCCACACTCATCTTAAAACACTGATCAATCCCATTGGTCGCATTCTTACTAGTACTTCATTGAAGTATCTTGATTTCTCTGGAAATTGTTTCAACATAATGTGTGACTTAAGGTGTAACCAATACCTACATTTCTTTCAGGGTCTTACTAACCTTACACAATTAGATATTTCTGAAAATCACCTCAAATCCATGCACCCAGATGTAATAGTAAGCTTGACTCCGAGCCTTCAGGAGCTCAGAGTGGACTCCCACACGCGTTATTTCCCTTGGGGCAACATCTCAGTTCTTGAACAGCTCTGCCACCTGAACATTAGTTCAAACATGATTTCATTCTTACTTATGTGCCTTTTGAGCTGTCTCGCAAGCCTGGTCCTAAGTCACATTCGACTATTTGCGAACCCAAAGGCTCTCCTTAGTCAGGTGCTAAGTCGTAAAAAACTAATGCTTAACCACACCCAGCTGAAGATCCTTGATGTGCAGGCTCCTCCTTTGTCATTCCATAAAGTTTATACTTTCTGTCCGGCTGGGCAGCTTAATAAAAAAGTCCTCCTGCAAACTCATTTCCAAAACTCTATAGGTCAAAAAAGAAGCCATATCTAAACATGATCCAGAAGCACTGACGTTTTCTCTGGGCTCATTTAAAATCAACTGTGGCAAAGTGGAAAACTGTTCTGCGGTCAGACAAACCAAAATTTGAAGATATTTTTGGAAAACTGGGATGCCATGTCATCCGGACTAAAGAGGACAAGGACAACCCAAGTTGTTATTGTGGAAGATTTTTATTGGTGGGATTTTGCTCAATCAAGTATGATCAAGATGAATCTAGTCATACTTATACATACGTGTTTTATTCCATTAGAATCATATAGCCTTTGTGTGAAAGGAATGTGCCTATGTCTGCAAAAAACATCCTGACCACCACTTTTCTTTACCATAGCAAGTCTCAGGAAACATCTGGAAAAACATGCAATGGGTCTCTTCTCTTTACCATAGCGTCTCCCTAGGGAGGGATCAAAATTGTAAGCCTAAGGAAAAGTTTGACTATTTGGAAACGCCCTGTATAGGGTATATAATGAGATGCAACCTAGCATTTCGACAGAACTTCTTGCAACAAGCTCTCGACTTTGTTTTGCTTAAAATAAAGTCTTTTCTTCTGAGAGAAAAATCCCTGACTGAGTTTGATCCTTGGGAGAACCGGCAAAATACACCACAGATTTGGCACCCCAGATGGGACTGGAAAGGAGCAGAGTGGACGACTGCTTTTGAGCTGACTGATGAGCAACACACACACAGTGGTGGCCACCATAGAATAAGGTAAGCATTTTTTGCTTATATAATTAGTGTGTGTTGTTGACTGGTCAGCTCTTAGTGGTAAGGACACTTAAAATCTGCTCTTCCAAATTTAGAAAAATAATATGATATCTAAATTGAAAAAGGGGTTTTACTCCAGAAGAAATAACTGCATGCACATATTTGGGTTATTAATGGGAAGGCCTTGGAAGGAAACCTCGATTTAAGACAAATATGGTGTAGGCAGAAAGACATTGCATGCTGTGGTCTGTGTTTATTGGATAGCTGTGCCAGGTAGGACAGTGATAAACGGATAAGCAGATTAGTTAAGGAATCGCGAGGAAAAGTCCCATGGATACCGCTTTGAGAATGTATAAGTGAAATTCTCGAAGGACTGAATAGATGGGCCCTTAAGGAGCTCTAGGTAGAGCGAGCTCTAGGTAGAGCTGTGTTTTGTTGTGTGGATGTATCTGTGTCCGGACGAATGAATGTGTGAACAAAGAAATTCCGTGTTGGGTGGGTAAAGGTTGCGCACCATTCTTGGACAGTCACTTCAGGGTGGCTGGGTGGAGTTGGACGCAACTAGTATCCACTTGAGGGGGATGAATGTATTATGAGCCTTGATAATAAAAGGACAATTAATGACTGATTATCCCTTAGATAAAGGGAAAAAGTATGCAAGAATAAGCACTCTGGCTCAATAAAGAGTGTAGCAAGTGTGAATGGGTTTAGGAAAATAGCATCAATAAAGTTTGAACCAAGATCTATAATAGATTTTTGCATTTAGGATGTCTGGGTGAAAGGGGAGAAAATTTTCTGAGCCCAGTGTAGTGGGAGTGAGAACAAAGGAGGACGTTTCCACAGTAAAGTTGTATTACATGGGGGGAGCAAGAGGTGCTCTCCCCTCCTGGACCATCACTTGGGAGTGATCAAGTTACAGAGACGGGGGTGGCTGGTGTTGAGAAAGGAATGCAGGAGCCCTAAAACAATAAAGTTAACTGAAGGAAGGTTGTTTTAGAGAAAAATAAATACAAATGTTCCAAGAAATGGACTAATATAGAAATGGCAGATATGGTGGAATATAGAAATAATAATATTTTAATTAAAATAAGATATGCATTTATTATTGAATAACTTTTATTAATAGATGAATTTAAAGGATGCACGTGCTTAAAACTTTATATCTAATATGTGAAGACATCTAAAATTTGTATCTTGTTATCCTGGGACAGTATGAAAGTTAATCCATTACAGAGTTTCAGAGATTGGGCTTGTGTAAATGTAAAAAATAAAAGAAATAACTTGTGCAATGTGGAATGAAAGCAAGATTGGGTGACCAAGTTAATAGACATTTTGATTCAAAAGCTATAGGCATTTTTCAATAGGAAGGGAACTAGTTGCTTAAATAATTAAATTTAATTATTTTATTTACAATAATAGGAATTATTTTATGTTGGTTAGGAAACATTAATTCACAAATACTAGATTATTCTGAATCATGTATGCAAATATAGAAGAAAAATTATGATTGAAGTCTTTATTTTACCATATGCATGTCATGCTGTTATAAAAAAAGGTTTATTTTATTTTATTGCAGTATACTTAGATAATAAAGGTAGCTGATTTCTGCATTTTGCAAAGAAGAAAAAATGCTTGCTATTTTCCTGCAATGAAGAACTTGCTTAACTAACAAAGAATAAGAGAACTGCTGTCTTCAACCATATGATTTTGTTTTTATTAAGGGACCACTGAAAGAAGAGGTTGAAAAGTGAAAATTAGAAAAAGAGCTGATTGCTCAGACACAATTTGGTCAGAAGTTACATAGGTACATTTGATTAATGCAGTCTCTGAGTGTTAAACTTTCAGATGATTTCTGGAACAGTGCCTTGACAAAGGAAAGCAATGAAATGGAGTCTGTCGAGGAATGGCAAAACAGCAAACACAGCTGCAGAGAGAAGAAGAGGGAGGGGCTGATGGATGTTCCCCTCCCCTCTTGAAAGAGAAGAACACACTTCAGCAAGGAGAAGACTGAAATTAAAGCAGGAAAAGGTGAATCTTTCACTTGAGACTTTTCCTGAGGGTGAAAAGAACATTATGAAATGCAAAACTCTGGCAGAAAGAAACCAGAAGCCAGACTGAGAAGAAGCAGAGGAACAACGGAGACCGTACGCCACAACATCAGGTCTTTGAGTGCCATCACAGACTGACGACCCAGTACAACAGCCCAGGCTGATGATGTCACCAGAAGGACTTCCATCCCTTAAGTGCACAGGTGCTGCATATTCAATGAACACTATAGAGACTGCTTCAAATGTTAATTATTTTATTTGATTATTTTATTTACTATGTTTTAATCTTGATTATTCACTGGTCTCACAGCACTTCCTTAAATTCTGTGTTTTAACTAACTTTCTCAATCTGCTTTTCAATAGGTACCAGTCCAGTCTCATGTCTTAAAGAAAAATAATAACTTTGACAGACAGAAGTGAGTACTTGACTCACCAATGAGATAAACATGGAGCTGGATTTGGCATAGTAAGACAGTTTCATTAAACAACTAGGGGAAAATGCACAACTGAATACTTGACAACAATGCTGAGCGCTTTGGGAAAGAAGAGAATAAATAAATAAATAAAAAAGGGTATCCTGATGAACAATAGGAAAAATTTATATGGTTGAAAAAATAGAAATATTGGTCACTCCATTTTGTTTTAAGGTAATTTTCTAAGGTAAAACTGAATAAAATAATAATGAATAAAAGATTATTCCAAAGATCCAAAATCATGAAATCACATATACTGTCATCACTGGGGATAACCAGATGGAAATGTTGATGGCCATGGATCCAAAATATGCAGAGATCTCCAATCCTCTTCTCAGAGTTGCTCATGAGCAATAACCAAAAAGTATTTGACTAAACTTTAAATTAGACAAACACATGACATTTGAGAAATGATAATTGGCTCTCTGAAATGCCCAATGCCTAGGCCTAATATTCTAAACAAATTAATCTATGAGATTTTGAAAAAAGGGAGGAAAGAAAGAAAAGAAAAGTTTTTGTGAGAAAAAAAAAAAAAAAAAAAAAAAAAAAAAGGGGGGGGAGTGAAAGTGTGTGAAAAAGTATGAATGATGGTGTTGTATGGCATGAAAGAGAGTGTCTGACGAGACACTGAGGCAATTCAATCAATTTGCCCAAACAGCTGTATACAAATATGAATGTGGGCCCACAGGGCAAATTTATGCCCAGACAAATAATGACCATGGATGAATTTGGTTAAGTTTCCTGGTCAGTACCTAGGTCCTTGTTGTGGCAGAAAGAAAAACAGTGCCACACATGCGCAGCGTATAACATGGGAAGGCAGAGCAAAGCACGCTTGCTCTGTCCACCCCACATTTAACTTTCTTTTCAGCATATCATGATGGAGCTGATTGTGTCAAAAGGATGAAACATTATCTTTCTGACTGTTAAAATAAATGCAGTGGGTTGAGTGTTTTCCCGGTCAAAAGGCCTGTGCTACTGAGCAACATAGGCCTAGATAAATTATCCAGTGATATAGTGGAACTCAGTTTACAAAACAAAGAGATAACAAAATAAGCAAATTGCTCAGATTAAAATCGAAAGGAATTAAAAAATAGTAAAGACAGCACAGGGATTGTGAAAACTCAAAAAGGGGCCAAGACAGCCCTCAACCCACATTACAATTCCACAGGTCACACCAAGAAGGACGACTAACAAGAGGAACAAATTAGCATGCTTGATAACACTAACAAAAAATTCTTAAGTTTTCCATTTACAGGTGACAGCAGTTCCAGTAAGGCCAAGGAATGCTTCGCCCCATCAAAGAAAACCAGTGAGGGTGCAGTTATGAGCTCAAGGAAGAGCCTTGCATTAATCAGCAAAACAGTTACAGAGTGCACCTGAGTTCACATCTCTAACCTTAAAATACCCCAACCAGCTTCAAAAACTCCACACAGCATGAAGTGAGGGATGAAGGGCGTGCTAGTAACGACCCACCCTTGCCAACGAGGGAAAGACCATTGCAACGACTCGCAAAGAGTCTCCCTGGTGAAGATGGAATGAGAGAGTGATGGGACTGCTACTGAGATCAAAATACTTGGGTGCAGATATGAGCCAACAAATAGAAAAGAAAAGGTGGAAAGAGAATTTTAAGTAATGGTAGATGAAGAATTTGAAGGTTATGAGAAGGGAAATATGGATGTAGGAAGATTTGAAGGGAAAATAGAGCAATTGGATGCAACAAATAGAATGAAAGGAGCAAAATAGAAAAGCTCAAGATTTGTGAATTGAAGAAGGAAAAGTATGTGTTATGTTAGGGGAAAATGCTGTATTTATAGAAGGGAGCATTTAATGAAGAACTGATCAAATTGAAAAGGCTAAGAATGATAGATAAAGAAAATGTTGGAAAAGATAATAAAATGTAAGACTGGTTTGATTTACAGTTAGGAGCATGGGGAGCATAGTTTATAACTAAATAGGGAAAGTTTTTAGGAATGGCATTAATGACAGGATATTTACTATTTCACTGTATACTTCCTATATTGAGGTCACTAGTCAAAGCCACAGTTAAGCAAATTAAATTCAAAGATATCAAAATAATGGGAAATTGATACATAAGGTATCTAAGCTGAAGATCAACTCTTATAATCTTGTGATATTCAATGTGTGATGTGATTTGTATTTGTATGTGTATGTATTTTTACGCCTTTTATACAAAACTGTGATAACCAGGCAAATGCTGAACCAATTGCACATTCATGTTTTTAACAATGTCTACTATTAAAGAGGGGTTAGGGAGACTGGATCTTTTACTCACTCCATGTCAAATTAGGAGAGAGATGTTTGGTCCAGTAATCCCTCAGAGTGGAATTTCATAATCTAGTCACTGGAGATAATACAATGTGACTTATTTAGTCACTAGATAGTGTAAATAATATGACTGGATTATGGAGTAGCACTCTGGATAAGAATAATCAAATGTGAGACTTATTAAGTCTCAAAGGGGAGAATATGTGGAAGATTTTTATTGGTGGGATTTTGCTCAATCAAGTATGATCAAGATGAATCTAGTCATACTTATACATACGTGTTTTATTCCATTAGAATCATATAGCCTTTGTGTGAAAGGAATGTGCCTATGTCTGCAAAAAACACCCTGACCACCACTTTTCTTTACCATAGCAAGTCTCAGGAAACATCTGGAAAAACATGCAATGGGTCTCTTCTCTTTACCATAGCGTCTACCTAGGGAGGGATCAAAATTGTAAGCCTAAGGAAAAGTTTGACTATTTGGAAACGCCCTGTATAGGGTATATAATGAGATGCAACCTAGCATTTCGACAGAACTTCTTGCAACAAGCTCTCGACTTTGTTTTGCTTAAAATAAAGTCTTTTCTTCTGAGAGAAAAATCCCTGACTGAGTTTGATCCTTGGGAGAACCGGCAAAATACACCACATTATCAGCGCTCAGTTCAGAAGCCTGCATCTCTGATGGTATGGTGTTGCATAAGTGTGTGTCGCATGGGCAGCTTACACATCTGGAAAGATGAGCACCATCAATGCTGAAAGATATATCCAAGTTCTAGAAAAACATATGCTCCAATCCAGACATCGTCTCTTTCAGGGAAGACCCTGTTTTTCCTTCATAACAATGCCAGACCACATAATGCATCTATTACAACATCATGGCTGCGTAGAAGAAGGATCCGGATACTGTAACTACAGTCCAGATCTTTCACCCATAGAAAACATTTGGCGCATCATAAAGAGGAAGATGCGACAAATAAGACCTAAACAGTTGAGAAACTAGAAGCCTGTATTAGACAAGAATGGGACAACATTCCTATTCCTAAACTTGAGCAACTTGTCTCCTCAGACCCTAGTCCCCATTTTCTCAGTTTAAACATTTGAAATGTCATCTACAGTATTGTTCAAAATAATAGCAGTACAATGTGACTAACCAGAATAATCAAGGTTTTTAGTATATTTTTTATTGCTACGTGGCAAACAAGTTACCAGTAGGTTCAGTAGATTGTCAGAAAACAAACAAGACCCAGCATTCATGATATGCACGCTCTTAAGGCTGTGCAATTGGGCAATTAGTTGAAAGGGGTGTGTTCAAAAAAATAGCAGTGTCTACCTTTGACTGTACAAACACAAAACTATTTTGTACAAACATTTTTTTTTTTCTGGGATTTAGCAATCCTGTGAATCACTAAACTAATATTTAGTTGTATGACCACAGTTTTTTAAAACTGCTTGACATCTGTGTGGCATGGAGTCAACCAACTTGTGGCACCTCTCAGCTGTTATTCCACTCCATGATTCTTTAACAACATTCCACAATTCATTCACATTTCTTGGTTTTGCTTCAGAAACAGCATTTTTGATATCACCCCACAAGTTCTCAATTGGATTAAGGTCTGGAGATTGGGCTGGCCACTCCATAACATTAATTTTGTTGGTTTGGAACCAAGACTTTGCCCGTTTACTAGTGTGTTTTGGGTCATTGTCTTGTTGAAACAACCATTTCAAGGGCATGTCCTCTTCAGCATAGGGCAACATGACCTCTTCAAGTATTTTAACATATGCAAACTGATCCATGATCCCTGGTATGCGATAAATAGGCCCAACACCATAGTAGGAGAAACATGCCCATATCATGATGCTTGCACCTCCATGCTTCACTGTCTTCACTGTGTACTGTGGCTTGAATTCAGAGTTTGGGGGTCGTCTCACAAACTGCCTGTGGCCCTTGGACCCAAAAAGAACAATTTTATTCTCATCAGTCCACAAAATGTTCCTCCATTTCTCTTTAGGCCAGTTGATGTGTTCTTTGGCAAATTGTAACCTCTTCTGCACATGCCTTTTTTTTAACAGAGGGACTTTGCGGGGGATTCTTGAAAATAGATTAGCTTCACACAGACGTCTTCTAACTGTCACAGTACTTACAGGTAACTCCAGACTGTCTTTGATCATCCTGGAGGTGATCATTGGCTGAGCCTTTGCCATTCTGGTTATTCTTCTATCCATTTTGATGGCTGTCTTCCGTTTTCTTCCACGTCTCTCTGGTTTTGCTCTCCATTTTAAGGCATTGGAGATCATTTTAGCTGAACAGCCTATCATTTTTTGCACCTCTTTATAGGTTTTCCCCTCTCTAATCAACTTTTTAATCAAAGTACGCTGTTCTTCTGAACAATGTCTTGAACGACCCATTTTCCTCAGCTTTCAAATGCATGTTCAACAAGTGTTGGCTTCATCCTTAAATAGGGGCCACCTGATTCACACCTGTTTCTTCACAAAATTGATGACCTCAGTGATTGAATGCCACACTGCTATTTTTTTGAACACACCCCTTTCAACTAATTCAACTAATTGCCCAATTGCACAGCCTTAAGAGCGTGCATATCATGAATGCTGGGTCTCATTTGTTTTCTGAGAATCTACTGAACCTACTGGTAACTTGTTTGCCACGTAGCAATAAAAAAATATACGAAAAACCTTGATTATTCTGGTTAGTCACATTGTACTGCTATTATTTTGAACAAAACTGTATGTTGTACTCTGAATAAAATATTTATCATTGCATTCTCTTTTTATTCACAATTTGTACAGTGTCCCAACTGTTTTGGAATTGGGTTTGTAATTTGTAAACACCAGCAACCAAATAAATAGATAGGCTGGTCTGAGTATTTCAAAAACTGCTGAAATGCCTTGTTGATGTCAGAGGAGAATGGGCGACTGGTTAGAGATGATAGAAAGGCAACAGTAACTCAAATAACCATTCGTTACAACCAAGGTATGCAGAATACCTCTGAACGCACAACATGTCGAACCCTAGTAGGTGTAGATAGATCGTTTACAGCAACAGAAGACTACACCAGTTGCTGCTCCTGTCAGTAGATTGGAAAAATGTTGCCTGCTCTGATAAGTCTCAATTTCTGATGCAACATTCAGATGTAGAGTCAGAATTTGGCATAAAGAACATGAAAGCTGGTGGTTTAATGGTGTGGGGGATATTTTCTTGGCACACTTTGGGCCACTTTGTATCAATTGTGCATCCACAGCCTACCTGAGTATTGTTGCTGACCATGTCCATCCCTTTATGACTACAGTGTAACCATCTTCTGATGGCTACTTCCAACAGTATTATGCACCATGTCACTGTAGTAAGTTCGTGTGGCAAGGAAGAGGACAAAGTGGTCGGCTGGACTGCTGACATATTTATTTAACCAAAACTAAACAAAGAACAAAGAAAATCACAAACACCCAAACGGTGACTCTTATTCTGACACGCTCTGTCAAACTTCCGGTTCACTCCTTCCGGTTTTCCGTCTCCGGTTCGGGTCAGCAGTCCGTCTCTCTCTCCTGATCGGTCCTCAGGTCCAGCAGGGCCTGATGTTGTTCTTGGTGCAGGACCGCGAGGGAAGCGATGATATCCGCAAGCGGCGTGGAGGACGGGCTTTGCATGGCGGCGGCGGTCCTTCTTCCTTCCCGGGTTTCTGCACCAGTGTAACAATATGAACTTCTTACTCATCGGGAAGAAGGACCGCCGCCGCCATGCAAAGCCCGTCCTCCACGCCGCTTGCGGATATCATCGCTTCCCTCGCGGTCCTGCACCCCAGTTTTATATCCTTCCATCTCCTACGTGGGACTCGATACTAGCGGTGGGGCTCAGGTGTAGCTCATCTCCAATCACTACACCTGGCCTCACTCCTCGTTCCCACACCTCTCGGCCCCGCCCCACTCGCCACAGTCACAAAGCTCAAATCATCTCAGACTGGTTTCTTGAACATGACAATGAGTTCACTTTACTCAAATGGCCTCCACAATCACCAGATCTCAATCCAGTAATGCAGCTTTGGGATGTGGTGGAACGGGAGATTCACATCATGGATGTACAGCCGACAAATATACAGCAACTGAGTGATGCTATCAAGTCAATATGGACCAAAATTTCTAACGAATGTTTCCAACACCTTGTTAAATCTATGTCATGAAGAATTGAGGCTGTTCTGAAGGTCCAACCCGGTACTAGCAAGATGTACCTAATAATGTGGCCAGTGAATGTGTGTGTGTGTAGTCACAATGAATAATGAATTACTAGTTAAAACACTTGTTATAATTACATTACACTGAACAAAACTATAAATGGAACATTTTTGTTTTTGCCCCATTTTTCATGAGCTGAACTCAAAGATCTTAGACTATTTCTATGTACACAAAAGGCCTATTTATCTCAAATATTTTTCACAAATCTGTCTACATCTGTGTTAGTGAGCAATTCTCTTTTACGGAGATAATCCATTCACCTCACAGATGTGGCATATCAAGATGGTGTGGGTCTTTATTTCTGAATTGTGGACCATTTCTCTGTGTAATCACTAACAACCGTCTGTGTAATCTATACTTAAATTGTACTTTGTGAAAAAGCAATTCTTGGGGGGGTTGGGGGTATGCTCCCCAGGAGATTTAAAAAAATAAATAAAAAAGACCCGTCAAATGATGTCTTCTAGTGAGTTTTGAGGAAATATGAACAGATATAGTCATACAACATAACCCATCAATAGATTTAGGTTATCTGGATTAAAACAAGATTATAATGCAGGATAACAATCATAACCATGATTGCAATATTAGCAATAATAACCATGACTGTCAAAACATGTCCCTCTGATTCAGTGACACTGCTTAGATATCTCAGTTTAATTAGGCATGTCAACCATTTTTCAAAATTGGATAGTCACAGATGTTGGGAAAGTAATGCATGCCAATTTTGTGACAGCAGTAGTTTAAACACACACAAAGAGCTAGACTAACATTAGATCCCCTTATCTGACCCGACGATCATAGAAAAATTAGATGAGATATAGTATTGCGGATGTAAATAACGTAACAACGTGGTTGTTGCATGGTTAACTGTCTGCTTATGGATTTTTTCGACTTGGTGTCAAACTTACCTCTAAACTCACTGCTAACTGCTTATCAATCAACTTTTCTTCTCCGAGACACTGCGTACTGCAGACAGATGCACTGTGCAGCCTACCCAGGCTGCCCTGCTGCCACAGACTGGTGAAATTTCACCGAATGGCTCAACAATGGGCCTCAGGATCTCATCACGGTATCTCTGTGCATTCAGAATGGCATCAATAAAATGCATTGGTGTTCACTGTCCATAACATACGCCTGCCCATACCATAACCCCACCATGGGCCACTTGATCCACAACGCTGACATCAGCAAACCGCTCACCCACACAACGCCATACACGCTGTCTGCCATCTGAAACCGTGATTCATCCATGAAGAGAACACCTCTCCAAAGTGCCAGGCACAATCAAATGTGAGCTTTTGCCCACTCAAGTCCATTACGACAATGAAATGAAGTCAGTTCGAGACCCCGATGAGGACGAAGATGCAGAAAAAATTATATGTTGTAATTATATAGTTTATAATTTTGTTCAGTGTATATTTGTGATGATTGATCCCCTCAATACAATTCCAGTACGTTTGCATGCATTTCCACACTTTTTATTAAAATATAAAACCCCATTTGATCACTGTTCTTTGTGTGCTTGATATTAGTAAAGGCTAAACAAAGCTTAGCAAAGCACAGAAGCTTTCCTCACAACTGTTTGTTAAAGAGATAATTAACTGAAGCTTTTCAACACTTTGTGCTTTCTGTCTCGTCACAGCAAGGGGGTCAGGAATTAACTGATAACACATCATAACTACATCACCAATGGCAAAAAATATAAATTCAAAAATACATATTTCTCCATAGCCATCCATTCTTTCCAGCTACATGCCCCCCCCCCCACTGCACCCCTAAATCCTGTCTTAAGAATATATTATTTTCTTCATATCATAGCTGATTTTATATGTTGAATAACTTGATAGAATATGGTACTGAATGGAGAAATGACTGTGCAAACAGAAGTGGTGCACAACCTACTTAGGTCAATCCTGTTAACATTTTGGCTGTTAAAGTCTTACTTATTGTTTCTTTTATGCTAATTTGTAATATCACATAGACCAATGTAAAGAATACAGGTCTGAAGATAAGTGTTTGCTGACAGATCTTCTTGCTGTGGGGAAAACACCTCACATGAATTATTGATAATGGCTGCCTGAGGGCTTGTTTACCTGCCTGCTGTGTCATTGTGAGAGAGAGATCACATTTTAAATGAAGGAAGCAATGCAGTTCAAAAGCAAAAGAAAAATGAAATGAATAATAGATAGAGACAGATACCTGTAGCACAACTGTTCAGCGATGACACGTATGGAAGAAAACCCAGGCAGAAAGAAGGGAAGAAGAAACGTACATGTAGCTTAGCTGACAAAAGATCACACAAAGAAATCAAATACTGTTGCAGAAAGAGCAGTTGGTTAAAATGAGCACAAGAGGACGTAATCTTTAGGTCAGTGACAAAGACAGAGAGGTGCTGCACTGGCATGCGAGAATGACGAGTCGACATCCCTGTTTCTATCGAGTTCCTCCACAGGAGTTACACAGGAGAAACCAGCTAACAGAAGCCACCCAGACTAAAGTCCTCAACACTGTCATCAGCGTGAAGGTGAGATCTTTAATTCTGATTCTGCAAACAAGTAAACTTATGTCAGATATAAGGATGCAAGGATCAGTGCAAGGATATAAATGTATATACAGTAGATTGCCATTTTGTTTACACCATACAAAATACCCAGATACCCCAAGGAACAAGGGCTAGCTGTCTTTTGATTGTGTGTGTATTTTAATTATTGTTATGTTTTTTTTTATTGACTCTTAAAAGTCACATTTGCTTTTTATGATTTTAACCAGTGATTGTAATGCTTTTTGTTTACATTTTTGGTACACAATGTACCTTAAAAGTTTTTCTTTAATTTGTAAAGAACATGCTGATCCAATCCTGGAAACTTGCCAGGATTTCATACAAAACAAAATTTAAGCAAACAGAAAGCTCACAAGAAAATAGTAATGGATTCAGGGATTCAGTAAAGGAATGTCAGTTGTCTGCATATAGAGTCTAGTAGTGACCACTAGCGGGTGCCAAAAATGCTCAGGATAACCCCAAAGAAACTCCTAAACAGGGTTGAGAGAGAATTCCTCTAATGATCCATTTGCATACAAAAGGGAATCAAAGAAAAGTGACGTTATATGAGCTGTTCACATCAGCATGAATTCTGCTCTTAGCAAAAAAAAAAAAAAAAAAAAAAAAAAAAAATTAAGACAAGGAAAAAAAGGAACCTTTGATGGAGCAGATGTAAACCACCATTTTTTAAAGAATCCACTTATTCCACCATTAAGTTAATTTGATGGGAGCAATGGTTATAACAATGGTAATTATATATCAGCATAAACACAGACAGGAAGTGAACATAATCTAGATAACATTTATAATTAATTTACAGATTAAATGTTACAGGGATATGTAACAAAGATTTTTCCATAATGTAGATTTAGGCAGCATTGAAAATAATGTTGACGAGATAGCCTTGGTGCTGTCGTTATACTCAACAGTACTGACATTTTCCAATGAGAGTTTGTTGTAATGTGTCCCAGTGTTCAGTGAGACAGGCTCTCTACAAGAATCTGAATTTGTGCACAAGACCTGGGAACAAAAGAGCTGATTGAGCACACAAACAGATCCCATCCTGTCATTTGTACTGCAATGATAATTGGAAATTATTTTAACTGCGCAGTTTGCTCCACTATGGACTTACATTTTTCTTCAATCAGATTCAAGAAAAAAAAAAATGTTATGCTAGTTTTAATTTTAGTTCTGTCATGACAACTCTCAGAGAGTTTAGCATGGTATTGTACATGCCAGTGTTAATGTGTTTGGTCTTGGTGGAATAGATCTGTTATGCTGCTGCTGCGGCAGTGCAAGTACCGAGGCTATCTACAGACACGCTGCTGTGAGCATGTAAGAAATACTGATGCTGCACACATAACTCTGTATATGAAATAACCCCCAATTATAACATACATGAAATCACTCCGTAGCACCATCCGGAAGGTAGAGGGTTTCTGAAGCACGCTGCAACTGCTACAGCAAGCACAAGTATTAGAATATTGAGCAGGAAGTTCATTGGCTGCTGATTCGAACAGAACCAATCAGCTGTGGTATATGAATGATATTGTCATTACATCAGATTAAGTTAGAACTTACTTTTCATGAGATAATTTTGGATTTAATTATACTGGTGTCATCTAATGCAAGGCTGCATGTACTAGTTACTCCATATAACACTTTAGAGTGCCTACACAAGTCTGTTTGTGACACAAAAACAAACACAAGACATGCCTAGACACAAAAAGCCCTTCAGGATGGAAAGCTGTTTGTGTGTGTGTGCAGATAACACGGATCAGTAATGACACTGATCTGTAAATCGCTTTTGCAAATGGTGAAGTTTTTGATGTATTTGTGTGTGGGTAAGCAGCACCTTTTTAATGATTATCCCTGTGGATGTAATTTGATGTATTTTGTGTGCATCCTTATGCAATTAAAGTGTGCTGATATATATGTCATGTCATGTGTTTCAGAGAACATCACCAGCTATGTGTTATGAGCCTGATTTCATATGGAAGGTATAGTACACACATAACTCTTTCTCTTGTATGTACAGTATAGATTTGCCACAGAGTTGTAAATCAAAATGTTCTAATACACATTTTGTTTTCAGTTAATGCATTCAGTTCCAAGATAACTAAATAAAATAAATAAATGCATAATTTATATATATATATATATATATGTATATATATATAGTTGAGTTGCTCAACTTCATTTTTGTGATGCTAGGAGAATACTTTTTTTTTTTTTTTTGCGCAAAGAAAACAATAAGGGGTGGGGGGTGGGGGTGCACGCATGATAATAGTTTGCGTAATAAGCATTGTTTATGCTTAGGGGAAAGCATGCATATGCATTGTAATACTCTCTAAAATGGCAGAATACCTAACTCAGAGTAGAAGATAGGTTGAGCAAATTATGTTTAAAATTCAACATGAGCGACCGATGTCACATGTCACATGGAATGTTTTACCGATGTATTTAATACGTTTCTGTACCTGTGAATATTTCAGTTGCATTGCTGTCTATTGAGGATTTAGTGACATAATTTTCATTTTGGGGTTAACTAACCCTCAAGACAAATTTTCAGTGTTGGCTTTGTGGAAGATTCAAGGCCTTATAGACTCAGATAAATAGATACGGTTAACAATCATTGTTTGTTTGAAAGATCTTTTTGATCTTCTTTCTCCTTAACATTATGTAAATCACATATCCCACACAGGACACCAAACTTGCATCACTGGAGCGGAATATTCGAGACCTGGAGGACGAGATCCAAACAATGAAGACAAATGGACTTTTGCACACAGACGGCCGGGGTGAAGACTTAAAACAGATGGAAGTCTACAAGAACCACTCAAAGTTCATGAAGAACAAGGTAAGAATGGACTCTCTGAACAGAAAGACTGAGGAGGGATGGGTGGACAGATAGGGACTTTCATCTAACACTACTAGAACTGACATTAAAAACGTAACTATATTTTTCAGTAGCCCATCTTTTTGTAACATGATACATCAGATCTCTGTCAACCTGTATTGCACAAGCAGCGTTGGAACTGAGCAAACTGAGTGAATCACTAAACATCCTAAAATGTCCTTTTTCATATGCAGTACAAAGATGGGCTGTGTCTGTAATTACCCCCATAGAGTGTATTGCACTATTTGAAGGAACAGCCATGTGTAGTGGTGTTTGAAACCACACAGGACATCATCAAGTACACTCATTCACTCCTATAATGTACCTCAATAATGAATGTATAACCCATGTATGGCTTGCTGAACGGTTTGCTTGTAGAGAATACCCACTCCACTGCGAGCGTCATGCTCTATTAATCGCCACATCTAGCTAAAAGATGCTGCATGCTTCACTTTCTGCACACTCTGTGTTTGAATTTGCTTGCTTGTTTCCATTGGACTATATTAGTGGAGTAATATAGAAAATAGTAAATTGGAGAATGAATCAGATTTGATTTTACAAACAAGTCAAATGACATTTACTTATATAGTGCTCTTTATGGTACACTTTTGCTGTATCCAAAATTGCACATTTCAAAAATGTTTCCTGTAGCTCAAAATGTAGAGCAGCGCACTAGCAATGTGAAGAATTTAAAAAAGTGACATGATGTGTAGCTCAAGTATGGTAACCAATACTTGGAATTTGTCCTCTGCATTTAACCTATCCAAGATAGTGCACACACAGAGCAGTGAGTTTAGCAAGGTTTAGAGGGAGTTCAGCTTCCTGACAGCCTGATGAATGAAGCTGTCCTTCAGTCTGCTGGTCCTGCCTGAAGAAGCTGTGTGATGGGTGAGTGGGATCACCCACGATGCAGCGGGCTTTACTGGTGAGACGAGTTCCATAAATTTCCTGGAGGGAGGGGAGAGAGACACCAACGATCTTCTCAGCTGCACTCATTATGCATTGAAGAGTCTCAGCAGGACGCGTTGCAGGCACCATACCAAATAGTGATGCACTTAGTCAGGATGCTCTCTATGGTGCCTCTGTAGAAGGTGCACATGATGGGGGCCGGGGCTCTGGCTCTTCTCAGTTTGTGGAGGAAGTAGAGACGCTGCTGTGATTTCTTGGCCAGTGCTGTGGTATTGTCAGTCCAGGAGAGGTCCTCTGTGATGTGCACACCCAGGAACTTGGTGCTGCTCACTTTCTTGACAGTCGCACCGTTGATGGTCAGAAGGTGCATGCTGAGTGTGCAGTCATCAACAATCTCCTTCATCTTCTCCACGTTTAGAGAGAGATTGTTTGTCACTGCACCACCCAGCCAGGTGGCTCACCTCACTCCTGTAGCTGGTCTCATCTCTGTTGCTTATGAGACCCACCACAGTTGTATCATCCTTAATAAACTTAATAAAGAGGTTGGATTTGTGTGACGGTGTGCAGTCGTGGGTCAGCAAAGTGAAGAGGAGGGGCTCAACACACATTATTGGGGGGGCCCAGTGTTCAATGTGATGGTGCTGGATGTGTTGCTGCTGACCCGTACTGCCTGAGGTTTTTCAGTCAGACAGTCTAACAGCCAGTTGCACAGCAAAGTGTTGAGCCCCAGCTGACTCAGCTTGTAGATGAGCTGTTGAGGGATGATTGTGTTGAATGCTGAACTGAAATCTATGAACAGCATTCTGACGTACAGTACAAGTCTTTTTTCTCTAGATGTGTGAGTGCTTAGTGGATGGTAGTGGCGATGGCATCATTGGTTGAGTGGATGGACCGTTATGCAAACTGGAAGGGCTCCAGGGAGGGGGGATAGGGAAGCACTTCATGAGAATGGGGGTTAGTGCAACTGGACGGTAGTCATTGAAGCAGGATAGAGACGGCTTCTTCGGGACTGGATGATGGTTGTAGCTTTGAAGCATGTGGGGAAAACAGCCTGACTTAATGAGATGTTGAAAATGTCTGTGAAGACATCAGTGAGTTGCACTGCAGTCTCTCAGTACACACCCTGGAATGTTGCTGCTAAGGGACCTCCTCACGCTGTCTGGGACATGGTAATGGTCTGTATCCCCTGCCACAGTCTCCAAGTGTCTTTGCTGTCACAGAATTGATGGGCTATCCTCCTGGAGTACTGTTTCTTAGCCTCTCTGATGCCGCGAGATAGGATGGCCCTAACTGTCCTCAGGCCCACCTCATCTCCAGCTCTGAAGGCAGCATTCCGTTCCTTCAGGCGTCTGTAGACCTCCCCTGTCATCATTGGCTTCTGGTTGGACCAAACAGTGATGTTCTTTGTGACGGTTACATCATCAATACACTTGGTGATGTGGGCAGTGACAGTCTCGGAGTACACTTGGAAGTCTGTGGTGTTATTGTATGTGGCCGCCTTCTTAAACATGTTCCACTCAGTATTCTTGAAAATAGTCTTGAAGAGCCTCTGACGATCCTTCCGGCCACACTTGTATCTTTTTGTTAACTGGTTTGGCGACTTTCATTGAGGAGTCTGTATGCAGGCATTAGCATTACAGTGATGTGGTCTGAGGCACCGAGGTGTGGGAGGGGTAGGGCTTTGTAAGCTCTTTCCTGTGTGGTGTAAACAAAATCCATTTTTTTTACATTGTATTGGAAATTTAATGTGTTGGTGTATTTTTGGGAACACACTCTTTAAGTCTGCATAGTTGAAATCCCCAGCTATGATGAGAAAAGCATCAGGGTGGGCTGTCTGCTGCTCACTGATGTTCTGGTACAGTTAATTTAGTGCATCTTTCCTGTTGTTGTTGTTGGAGCTGGGAGGAATGTGAACAGCAATGAGCAGTATGGCTGAATATTCCCTCGGCAGATAGAACGGCTGGCACTAAATTATCATAAACTCCACCAGGGGTGAGCAGTGTTTGCAAACTACAGCAGCATTGTGGCACTACGCATCATTGAAGTAAACACAAAGCCTGCCACTGCATGATTTAACTCCTGCGACGAGGACTCTGTCCGCTTAATAGCATGTCAGCTGATCGAGCTTAATAGCACAGTCTGGAATGCTGTTGCTAAGCCATGTTTCCGTGAACACAAAAACACTACAGTCTCTTACAGTCCTCTGAGTTGATTGTAGTAATGAGATGTAATCCACTTCATTGTCCAAAGAGCATACATTAGCCAATACACAATGGTGGGGATTGCTGGCTTGTGTGGGTTAGCCGTTAGCCTAGCTCGGATACCTCTGTGCTTACCTCTATTCTGCTTCCTCTCACGCCGCTTGTGGCCCCTCTGCTGTGGGCGAGATGCCGGAGCAGACTGAGATAACGCAGCTCTTCAGCGTGCACAGAGTTTAATTCTAAATAAGTGGTTCTGCAGACATCAAGCAGAAACTCACGGCTGTAAGCACGCTTAAATACAAGTAGATGCGATGAAGACATACAAAAACACTGCGACTAACATGACAAAAAAACATGAAAACACCATTCTGTGAAAAAAAAAAAAAAAAAAAATGTAGTAATTCACTTCACATGTTGACCAAGGCCAGTGAGCATTGTTACATGTGCTTCATGACATATACAAGTCCAACTATGTCTAAAATGTGAAAACCTGAATTTCTTGAAATTATTTTAATGTAGAAGTTGCAGGAAAATTGTTTGGAGGAGACCAAAAACAGGCCTGGTATATCTCTCATCAGTTTGAATCAGAGTTGTCAACCCTATGGCAAAAATGTATGTCCTGAAGGATACCATTGTTTCACAAAGGACTGGCATAAGGTGACTGGGTCGGGTCTCGAGCCCGGGTCTCTTAGTCAGGAAAAGCTAATTCTTTACCTCTGGGCTAATGGGAAAAACAGTTTCCTAGACCCATGTGTAGACCCATGTGTAAAAGGAAGGGCAAACTCATTGGCTTAGGTAACTCTAAAGCAGGCAGTCTTTATTTGATCTCAGTAGTCAAATATAAACAAAAGATCAGTTACAGCATTACAAAACAAGGCATAAGGTAGGTCAAATGCTAACAGGAAAACATAACTTAACTGTTCTAACTCAGGTAATCCATACTGGGTAGGCTCAAGACTGAACACAGCTCAATGAAACTGCCAAACTTAAATAGGTCAAAATACAAGTGGAAAAATTAACTTAATGAGCAGTCTTAACTAAAGAGTTTACAGCTGTTAGTGCCATCTAGTGGCCCAGAGATTTCTCACAGTATGCCGGAGGAGTCTTACAGGAGCCCCTCTTTCATGGTGCGTTCACACCAGATGCGAATGAGGCATTAAGTGTGAGTGATTTACATGTTAAATCAATGCAAAGATGCAAAAAGACATTCTGCGATGTGATTCACGTGAATGAGGCGGCACGAAAGACGCAATTCGCGTGATAGACTTCGCGAATTGAGCGAGTTAAAAAATCTGAACCTTGGCAAAATTTTGCACCATGTTAACCAATTAAGAGCTTGCTTTAGTAGTGATGTGATTATGACGTAGCGAGCGGAGGGAAAATATGAAACAACAAAGTCCTCGTTGCTGTATGTGGATACCCAGAGCCGTATGATACTTCATACTTTTACAGAAACGGTTATAAGAAGGATCTTGCTTGGAAGAAATAGATTAATTGAATAAAGACCAAAGATTTCCTGTTAGATTTATCCAAAACAAATTATATTTTATGTTTAAGAGACATCCGAGCCAGCGGCAAATGTCAGAAGACTAGCCGAGCTGAGACTGCTCTAGGCGGATACTGAGCTCCCACTGATCGCGTGGAGCTGATCGTCTCCAAAATCGACAAAACACATTATATATAAGTCACACATCTTTATAAATTAACTGCATATTTGAGTTTAAAACAACTATATTCTTGTCTGAAATACTTTTAAAACTACATTTCATGACAAAATAACAGTAATATTTAGAAAATTATCTGAATATATGGTGGTTGAAATCACAATGATGCGTGAACTCATCTGGCAGAAGCCCCTCCCATGATAGGAATTTGCGTCTGTTGTGAAGTTAACGCGCAAATGAAGCGAATAAACTCAAAATGTTCAAACGTCCAACTATGCATGAATAAAGTGATTTATTCGCGCAAGTAGCGTCAGGTGTGAATGTCAAACCAAATTGACATTCAAATGGAGTCATGGTGTAGGGTGTTAAAAATGGAGTAGGGTGAGAAAAATCAGCCCAGATTATTGATCATGATTATTGGACACCAGACACCTGAGGGCCTTCTCTGTTGACCCGTACTGTTTGACCATTAAACTGAAGGTGGATCCTAGAAGATAGAGTGATGGATGCTCCAATCAGAAACCAAAAACCTTCCAAAATTGAGAAGTAAATTGCAATCCCCGATCAGAGACCATGTCCTGAGGAAACCCGTGGGTCCTGAAGACATGCTGCATCATGAGGTCTGTGGTCTGACAAGGTGTGGGGAACTTAGGCAGAGGTCTACCACCACCAAGATGACTGTGTTACCTTGTGATTTAGGAAGTCCATTAACAAATTCCAAGGAGATGTGAGACCATGGATGTCTTGGGATGGGTAAGGAATGGAGTAGTCCTTGAGGGTGGGCTTTAGGTTATTTATTTTGGGGGAGCGCTTCAAAGTTCTTGTAACTCTAGGGGGACCCAAAAGAGGAGATGCATGTCCCAACTGCAAGACATCAGATCGTGTTGCAGATTGGCTCAGGTCTGTCTTCTACATCTGGCATGTCAAACTGTCTCGAAAGGGCATCAGGCTTGGAGTTCTACAAGGATGAAGCCTATTGTCCCTCTTGGCCTTTTGAAAGAAAAAAAACAAACAGCTCCCACTTTGATGCATCCAACTTCTACTACAAAATGCAACTCTGGATCGGGGAGGGTCAGGATGGGTGCAGAGGTGAAGCACTGCTTGGGCAGCTCAAATGCTTGATTAGCCCTTTCTGTCCATTGAAATGGCCTTGAGGTATTTTTTGGTAAGGGCTGTAAAGGGTTCTGCAATAGAGCTGAAATTTCTTATAAATCTCCTATAAAAAATTGCAAAACCAAAAAAGTGCTGTACCTGTTTTACAGAGCAAGGCTGAGGCCAGTTCAGAACTACATGTGTCTTGCCAGGATCCATCTGAATGCTGCCACTGGAGACAATGAACTCAAGGAAGGAGACAGATGGTACATGCAACTCACTTTTCTCAATCTTCACAAAGAGCTTTTTCCTTGACAGTTGAGACAAAACTTGCCGCACATGCTTGACATGATCTAGGTATCAATGAGAGAAGATTAAGATGTCATCCAGATAAACAATTACAAACTAGTAAAGCATCTCTCGTAGAACATCATTAATGAAAGCCTGGAAGAAGGCTGGGGCATTGACTAGACCAAAGGGCATTCATTACCTGATACTCATAATGGCCAGTCCTCCACTCATCCCTGGCACGGATCCTGACGAGGTGGTAGGCATTCCTAAGATCCTGTTTGGTGAATATAGTTGCACCTTGTAGAAGTTCAAAGGCCGAAGTCATCAATGGCAGCGGGTAATGATATTTTTAACAGTGATACAATTTAGACCCCGGTAATCAATACATGGATGGAGATTGCAATCCTTTTTCCCCACAAAGAAAAACCCAGCTCCTGCTGGTGAGGTTGAAAGGCAGATGAATCCACTGTCAACAACCTTGTTGATATATTCCTCCATAGAAGCTCTTTCTGCGGCAGACAGAGAGAATAGTCTCCCTCGAGGTGGACATGTGCCAGGATGAAGTTCAATGGCACAATCGTAAGGTCTATAGGATGGAAGAGAGGCAGCACATTCCTTGCCGAACACTTCACAGAGGCCTGCATGCTCTTGGGGTACACGGGATAAATCGGGAAAGACAGAGAGATCTGTAGAAGCCACTTGTCTCAGTCCAGAAATACCCAGTATCAGCCAGTGGATGGGAATGGTGACTCGAGTAGTTTAGGGAAGTTTCCTTGTGGCTCAAGAGAATGACAGAGAGGCAAGCCAGACACACAGCAGTTATGCCCCCACTCACTTATCTGGTTGGAAGACCAGTACATTTTTGGATTATGTAGAGCAAGCTAAGGATACCCAATGATCAAAGGGAACTCAGCAGAAATAATAATAATAATAATAATAATAATAATAATAATAAACTTTCTCTTCTCTTTGTGAACCTACTTGAAAATGGAGGAATGTGGTGCACTGGCTTACCTGGCCAGAACCTATGAGCCTTCTGTCCAATGCGTTAACAGTGAGAGGATCATGGAGAGTAATAGGCTGAATCTTTAACTGTTCAGCTAATGCAACATCTATGAAAGCCCTGAGCTCATGAAGTTCATTGCCCCAGGAGATTGAGACATCAATTGAAAGGCCCGAAGCTGCTGGTCGGGCCTCAACATTTAGGTGTAACATTTAATATTTAGATTTAACTATTTAAAATATCTCTAAGTTGACAAATATTGTTGTAAATGTACTAAAAAGTGACCGTCAAAAATTCATAACAGTTTTTTAAACATAGTTTGAAGCTAAATGTTATAATGTTGCTGTTATTTTCAGCGTGAGCTGCTTTACAAATGGTGGCCCATAGCAGTGGACTTTCTGGAACTGGCAAAAATACAAAGCTCATGGTAGCATCATTCACTGCAGTATCAGTGAGAAAAGTGCCAGAATTTGGTGGAAAACATTGTGCCACTAGGAAAGAGCTTGATCTGGGTTGCCTAGAACATAATGTTTGAGTTAAGTTGCTACCTGCAATTGTTCAGTAGGATAGCATTTGAGGAGGTTGCCTACTACTGGCTAAACAACAGTTTTACCTTAATGTTTCTGGATAACTTTCTGGAGAGAACTCCTTTACATCTATTGCCGGCATGATGATCACGTTCGTTCATTTGTGTCAGAAGAAAACTGGTCACCCTGGTTAGGGGTGCTCCGATCACGATCGGCCGATCGTTATGCGCATCTCGTCAGTAAAGCCGGTTTTCTAATCAGCGGTTAATTCGATCAGGTGCGTGATTTCACATAGAGCAGCTGTTACTACACAGAGCCATTGTTAATAGAGAAGATGCGCAAATCACGTTCATTTTCAGCGTTTATTGGCGCATCTTCTCAGTTAACAACGGCTCTGTGTAGTAACAGCTGCTCTATGTGAAATCACGCACCTGATGGAATTAACCGCTGATTAGAAAACCGGCTTTACTGAGGAGATGCGCATTAACGATCGGCCGATCGTGATCGGAGCACCCCTAACCCTGGTATGTTTAATAATTTAATGTATTGTTCAAAAATCTGATTATGAAATTGTGTTGTTTATATTACTTTCAAAAATAAAAATGTGATAATTAACAAACAAATCTAAACTAAAAAATTCCAAATAATATAATTTACAGAGATCAAGGATGAGACAGGAAGGCAACATGCAGAACACAGTTTCTGCTTGGTCACAGTTTCATCTCTCTAGTAAAATCATTTTTATAATGTTTTCCTAGTTCTATATTATGTTTCCCCCCATATAGTGTTAACGTTATTAGTTTTTAATCGTCTGTTTATTTCTCTTTATGTCTCAGGTTGATTTGCTGAAACAGGAAGTAGTGAAGAAAGAGTCTGAGTCGATGGCACTGCAAACTAAGCTTGACACAATGAGCAATCAAAACTCGGACTGCAAACAGCACATAGAAGTCCTGAAAGAATCTCTCATAGCCAAAGAACATAGAGCTAATATCCTTCAGGCAGAGGCAAGTATTTCCATAAAACATAAATGTACACACCTCTGTCACACTTTTCACACCCGTAAATAACAGCATTTGACTGTGATGTCATTGTTATTTTGCTATTAAAATCTTCAGCTTGCCCTCTAAAGCTCTCTAAAGCTCACATGGACCACTCAAATGGAATATGCATTTTCTGTTTTTACATCAATTAATCAATGCAAAATATTTTAATTCTGACAGGACTGAGGGGGTCTCTATAGACTGTCTCTATATACAAAGAAAATATTTGTGTTTGGGGGAGGAGGGGGCAGTGTTATTGTTAATGAGGAGAAGGCATTGTTAAGATCATGTTATCAGTAATTACTCTTAAATAGAAAGAACACTGTGTCTGAAAATGCAGTTGAGGCCAAAGCACCATAATATGAGATTTTTGATGTGTTTTGTTTTTCCATATCACAGTGTAGCAGCTATGCAAATAGACACTGTCTATGACTGAATGGTGAACCTCTCAAGTGAAGAGTAACCTAACCCTCAGTTCTCACATTCTCACTGCATTTTTAATAGCCTGAAATGCTGTAACCTGCATGCCCTGCCTATATATTTGACTTGAATATATGTGTCTTTTAAAATAACAATAGCAATAACCATCCTAATTTATGTAGTCAATAATTTTTAACAGCACTATATCACTCAATTAATTACCTGAAAAATAGGTGTGCAGGAATTTCTGGGACCTTTCTGAATCATAACTCAGAGGGGCAAAGTAATTCAACTAACATTTTTCAGCAGGGGCATTCAGAGAACATTGGGGCATTCATGTTTTTGTGACATATCAGGACACAACTTTGTATAATGACATGGGTATGACACAGGTATTAAGTCAAGTCAAGTCACCTTTATTTATATAGTTCTTTAAACAAAATACATTGTGTCAAAGCAACTGAACAACATTCATTAGGAAAACAGTGTGTCAATAATGCAAAAAAACTCCTGCTACTACTATTACAAGGAGAGGGTGACTTATGAGGACATAACTCATGTCCCCATTTTTCAAAAAAGCTTATAAAACAGTGTTTTTGAAAAAGTAAAAATGCACAAGTTTCCTGTGAGGGTTAGGTGTAGGGTTGGTGTAGGGCCATAGAATATAAAAAACCATAACGCCTATGGGATGAGCCCACTTTTCACAAAAACAAACGTGTTTGTGTGTGTGTGTGTGTGTGTGTGTGTGTGTTTCAATAGCAATAACACTGTTTCTGTCAGCATTTTGTAGTGAAATCACCATAGTCTAAGTGACTTGCATCCAGACACATACTATAGACAAGGATATGACAAGAAGTGTTCTTTCTTCTAAGCCAGGAGTCTGAAAAAATAAAAAATAAAGAGCATGCCCTGAATAACAGACTGGTCTAACATCAGTGTAAGAAAAATAATGAGACCTCTTAGCAGTCCCAAATCTTGGGACCACTCAAAGAAAAATATTAATAGCAATAATTATATTTTATATTATAAATAAATAAATAAATAAATAAAACAACTTTGAAGATTACCATTGTTAGGTTTGAATTTCCTCTAAAGGACAGTGTGTAATTAGGTGGATGCTCTACGTCTACGTCTGGATGAAAGAGAGTCATTCCTAAACAAGAAGATCAAGCAGACCCAGGATCTTATAGAAGAGAAGGGAACACTGAACAGTGAGATGTGTGACCTGAAGGATATGCTGGAAGTCAAGGAGAAGAAGATCAACATCCTGCAGAAAAAGGTACACCAGACATATTTGAAATGTACCAGTGAGTATTGAACTTATGCACTTGATGAGGACAATGCATTTTATCCCCCTCATAAGCAGTTTTACAAACTGATTCTTTATTCAACAGTAGCCTACTGTACTAAGGTAAACATCTGTAGAAAGCCATATACTACACAGCTGCTGAAAACTTATTGGTTTATGATAAATTTATGTATGTCCATTTGTGCAGCCATAGCACAATGTTTCATATGCATATGCAGGATGTCTTTATATTAGTAGCAAGACCAGCTAGATCAAACATAAAATTTTAGCATCCCAAGCCACAGCCATATCACCCTTCAGCCCACGAATGGTTGCCCACTGAAGCCAAGCAGGGCTGAACCTGCTCAGTACCTGGATGGGGTGCTCACCCTGTGGTCTGTGTGGGTCCTGGCGCCCCAGTGTAGTGATGGGGACACTATTGCCGCGTTTCCACCGCAGGAACTTTACCCAGGAACTAGGGACTTTGGCCTGATACACAGTGTGTTTCCACCGCAGGAACCAGGAACTAAATAAAGTTCCTGGTAAAAAAATTCCCCTCAGAAAGTCCCTGCTGGCGAGGTAGAACTTTTTCAAAGTTCCGGAATTTTCGGGGGCGGGACTTGGGCGCTAAACATCCTGATTCGTTGAGTTCACGCAGCATTGGTTGAGTTCAACCACCATTTATTCGGATCATTTTCAAAATATTACTATCAGTGTGTCATGAAATGTAATTTTAAAAGTATTTCAGGCGAGAATGTAGTTGTTTAAAACTAAAATCTGTCGTTTATTTAAAAAGACAGCGCCTATTTAAAAATGTTTTTCGCCAATCTCGGAGACGATGAGCTCCACGATCATCTATCCATCGAGAAGCAGCCTCAACTCGGCTAGACCTTCTGATATGTGCCGCTGGCTTTGATGTCTCTTTAGTGGTTAAACATAAGATATAATTCGTTTTGGGTAAATCTGACAGGTTATCTTTTGGTCTGTATTCAATTTATCTATATGTTCAAATGAAAATAAAAAAGGCAAATTTATATAATATTTTGTTTCATTGTAATGGCTGTATATATACACATATACCTGAACTAAGTACATTTCTGCAGCTGTTATTATGTTTAAAGGGGGGGTGAAATGCTATTTCATGCATACTGAGTTTTTTACACTGTTAAAGAGTTGGATTCCCATGCTAAACATGGACAAAGTTTCAAAAATTAAGTTGTACGTTTGAAGGAGTATTTTTGTTCCCAAAATATTCCTTCCAGTTTGTCACAAGTTTCGGAAAGTTTTTTTTTGAGTATGGCTCTGTGTGACGTTAGATGGAGCTGAATTTCCTTATATGGGTCCTGAGGCTCTTCTGCCGGAAGAGCGCGCTCCCGTATAGCAGAGCACTGAGAGCACAACAGACTTCACTGATCAGAGCGAGAGCGTCGCCAAATGTCACAAAAGAAGTGTGTTTTTGGTTGCCAGGGCAAGACAACCCTGCACAGATTACCAAAAAAAAAACCAGCATTAAGGGACCAGTGGATGGAGTTTATTTTTACAGAGCATCAACGGAGTTGTGCAAGTGTTTGTGTTTGTTCCCTGCATTTTGAAGATGCTTGTTTTACAAACAAGGCCCAGTTTGATGACGGATTTGCACATCGTTTATTTCTTAAGGATGATGCAATCCCAACGAAAAAGGGTCACGATCGTGTGTTGGAACCGCAGGCGGTGAGTAAAATTGCTTAAATATCTCTTCCTCCTTGTTAGTGCATCCCCTCTCATGCCGGAGACCCGGGTTCGAGCCCCGCTCGGAGCGAGCTGTTGCTGCTGCTGCTCTCGTTCAGTTTCAGCCTCTGGATCTGATTCTGGATCATAAATAAACGGCTGAATCTGACTGTTAGCCATGGTTTGTTTTGGATGATGGTTTTTACCTCACGGTAATGTCACAGCTTCCAAACGCTCTCAACGCAAAAGTCAACTGGCGTTCGTGATTCTTTAGCTCCGCCCACACGTCACGCCTCCAGTCAGTCGTGTTTTTCTGGGAAAAATCGGTACAGACTGTCTTTCTCTTATGAATATAATAAAACTAAAGACTTTTTGGTGTTATGAAGGATGCAGTACTACTCTATATGTACTCAAGATTAACAGGATATTGAGTGAAAACGAGCATTTCACCCCCCCTTTAATGAAAACGAATGGAGGCAGTGGTATTTGATATCCTATTTTGTTTTATTGTAAATGTACAGTGAGGAAAATAGCAGTAGCCAAGGCGAGCTGACTGAATTAAACCAAAGAAAGCTGCTGTTTGCAGAATTATCGGATTCGCGTCATCCCGGACATCACACTCCCGAGTCGAATGCACAAAGTCTGAACTACAGTGGATGCACGTCCAAAATCAGCATACTATAGCACTGAGAAATGCGCGCAGACCTACGTCACCAGCCTATTTGCCTAATCTTCCCGGTACTTTACACCGCGGTGGAAACGCAGAAAGCAACAGGTCTGGGGGGGGAAAAGTTCCTGGTACAAATGTTCCAGGTAATTTCGGTGGAAACACGGCATATACTGTCAACAAGCACCGTCCTTCAGATGAAACGTAAAACCGAGGTCCTCTCTGTGACTCTCTGTGGTCATTAAAAAATCCCATGGCACTTCTCGTAAAGAGTTGGGGTGTAACCCCAAAATTGCCTGGCCAAATTGCCCCCTTGGTCTTTGTCAATCATGGCCTCCTAATAATCCCCAAGCACTTGATTGACTCTGTCTCTCTCCTCTCCACCTGTAGCTGGTGTGTGGTGAGCGCACTGGTGCCGTTGTTCTGCGGCTGCCATCGCATCATCCACGTGAATGCTGCACACTGATGGTGGTTTGAGGAGAGACCCCCCACATGATTGTAAAGCGCTTTGGGTGCACAACAATACATGATAAAGCGCTACATAAAAAGGACCTTTCTGTTTTTAATGAATCTCACATCAGTCAGGGGAGCTATAATACACGCAGTTCTAGTGTTATATTTTTTTTGCATGATGATAAATTGCATTTAAATGTAATTAACTTCAAAATCATAAGGTATTTTGTAACTTGTCACACCACTTGTTTTACTGACATAAAAAGGGACCACTCTTTGATGGGTTTGTGCATGGTCATGTAACCACTATTGTAAGTTGTGAGAAAATAAAGATTTGTGAGACTCATCCTCAGATTTAATCCTGAACTTGGTAAAACAAGTATCTTTATTTAAAATAGGTTTCAAGCCTCTCAAATTCATCACAAAGTTAATGGATTCCCAAGGAACGGACATACCAGTATACTACAGTATACAATGCATATACTGTAGGTTATATAAGGATCTACCAAATGCATCATTGTCATGTAAATAAAGAACATGTTGTTTCTCATCAAGTTGATTGCCAACAATCTCTTTCACACAGGTTGCCAGAAATTCCAAATTGTCATTGAAAATCATTGATATCCAGATATTTGATTGTTAGAAATTGCTCTCACTGCCTTTCATTTGTAGAGTGATCTCAATAACACACTTCTGAATTTGATTTCAAGAGGATGGGGTACAAATTGGGGCAGCTTAGACCGGTCGTAATCTTGACTTTTTCAGCTGTTTCAGTGGTAAATCTGCATATATAACTGGAGCTAAACAATCTCAATTTAAACAAAAATACTCTCAGTTTAGAGTCCTGCAGAGAAATGCTTGTGTTTAACACACACAAATGCAATGCACTCCCAGTCCCACAGAAACTCTCAATTACTCCCCCATTCACATCTATTACATTACATTACATTTATATCCATAGACAGTTGGGAGTTGACACAAGAACTTCAGTTCAATAAAATGTGTAAAGTAGTAGTAGATGACTGGTTTGTCAGTGTCCTTAAACACAATGAACGTCGTTCTTATTAAAAGACACATTTATAGCTGGCCACAGAGAAAAAAAATAAGCTACACACATTCTTCACTCAAGCAGAAGTACATATACTAATGTTTAAAAAGACTCTGGTAAAAGTTGAAGTACTGATTACACTTTTCACTCAACCTGAAGTAAAGTAGTATGGACTCTAACATGTACTTAAGTAAAAAGTAGCCATTACTATTGATGTGAGAAATTAACCTTTTTGAAGCTTAGAATCAATTAAATCAATTTGCTTGTGAAGTGCTCGAAACACCACACACTGGGGAAACCTGCTGGTCAAAACTGTGTAAATGCAACAAAAACTCATGGAAAAATATGCATATACATTTTACCAAAATAAAATAAAACTTAATTTGTTTTTTGTTTTTTTTTGTTTTTTTAATGACAAATTTCGAGAGCATATTATTGTAGCACAAAAGCACATTAATATAATGAACAAGCACAAATCTCTCTGCTCGCCTGCGGCTTTCCTTTGCTCTTCCAAAACAATGTACGCATGTGCTTAGATACATCTCTCCTCTCAAATCTCTGTGTGCTTATGCACTATAGATTTGAATTCTTTTTGCACCTGAATTAAACAAAGGTTATCTCTATGCACTTTTAAAAAGTAGTCTCAAAACAGATTTGTGCAGGGTCTTTCCTTGATTTTTTTATTGTTGTATTTTTGTTTTAACAAACTAGTTATTGTGGCTACTTTGTTCCACTATCTCTTTTATGTTTGTATTTTGATCTTTTCTGCAAATGCACATATGCATCTCTCGATAAAATATGCTACTTTGTAATTGGTCTCGAACTCAATTCCTGGTGTAATACATGCTGTAGTGTAAATCAAGCACACGAAGGAGATGGCTAAATAGTTATTTTAATGATTTCCTGGAAAAAAGGGCACATCCAAACACAACTCCAAATAAACGAACATCAATAGCGGAACAATGGAATAAATGGAGAACACATATTTTTAAACATTGTGAATGTAATCAGATGGAAACAGAAACATGTGTGGGGCTAATTAATTAACTAAACAAGAAAAGGAGCATGACCACATAAGGAAACTCAGAAAGAACAGAAATCCTTAACTGTGACAGTTTGCCCCCTCCCGGAACGGGGCCAGCCAGGATAGCAGCCCATGGTGGAGTCGACGGCAGGATCATTGACGACTGACCAAGGTGGATCTGGAGGGACGAGGGAGCCCGGTGGAGCTGGTGGGATGATGGGCCATCATGGAGATGAGGGAGCTAAGTGCCAAGGCGGAGCCGATGGGTCGAAGGACCGAGGTGGAGTCCAGGGCTCTGAGTCTGGATGCGGAGACAGGGGATCATCATGCCAAGGCAGAGCTGGAGTCTGGATGTGAATAAAAGTGCCCAGATGGCACTTACTGAGGTGGAGTTGAGGGGCTGACAGGCACCAGCGGAGATAGGGTTGAGAAACTGACTGGTTCGAGAGGAGGCGGGAGAGGGAGGCTGGGAGGGAACACAGAAGGACTTGGGCATGGCAGAACCAGCGTAGACGCAGGAGATTCAGGGCTGGGCAGAACCAGTGGAGATGCAGGAGAATTGGGTAATGAATCCACAAACCAATCTATTAAATCCATCTGGAAAATATCAATAAGTTTCTCATAATATTGTCCAGTGACCGGTTGCAGCTCACCCTCATTGGTGGGAGTGCGGGCGGGGCTTCCCTTCAAGCCCTCGATCTCCACCAAAACTCCCTCGGGAACGGACGATGTTGCTGGCTCACGCACTTGGTCGGACACTGATCAAGGCTCCGTTGGCGACGATCGGCTCAGTCGCGCCGGGCTCCTGTTCTCCGTCTGCAGTGGGCTCAGGCAGTACTTCTGTGTAGCGGGATGACAGCTGGCTGGTCTCTGGTTCGGGAATGAGCCTGGAGATATCCTCCTCAGCGGGGCAGACGGTGAATGGTGATCCGTTATTCCCCAGCACCCACTCCATGGAAGCGGCGAAATCCTCTTTGGGACTGTTCGCTGACAGGCATGCCTTACACCGCTCGCTCCGGCCATGATAATAAAAAGCACAGAGCGAGTGCTCTGGGAAGTGGGTAAGGCACGCCAGATCGAAAATTCCCTAGTATGGTCCTCCAGCAAACGGTCCAACTGCTCCAGCCATAGGAGTTGGACAGCTGGTAAATCCATACTGGGAGGGGGGAAAACAAAACAGAAAAGGAAAGAAAAACACTGCTAAACTCACTTTTTCGTTCCGCTATTCTGTAATACATGCTGGAGTGTAAATCAATCACACGATGAAGGAAATAGCTAAATAGTTCTTTTAATGATTCACAGGAGAAAAATGGCACATCCAAACACCAATCCAAATAAACGAACATCAATAGCGGACAAAAGAAATAATGGAGAACACAGACTTTTAAACACTGGGAATGTAATCAGATGGAAAAAGAAACAGGTGTGGGGCTAATTAATTAACTAAACAAGAAAGGGAACATGAGCAAATAAGGAAACTCAGAAAGAACAGAAATCCATAACTGTGACACCTGGAGGGCCACAGCTCTACACAGTTTAACTCCAACCTTAATCAACACACCTGATCCAGATCAAGCTCTTCAGGATTACCAGAAACTTCCAAGCAGGTGTGAGTTGGAGCTGGTTGGAGCTAAACTGTGCAGAGCTGTGGCCCTCTAGGAATTGAGTTTGAAACCTCATTATATAAACAAGCTTAACCAATCAGACCTCCACAACTGAACGATGAAAATACTACGTGAAATATAATTGGCTGACTGAACTAAACCTGGAATTCTTTTGACAATCAAAGGCAGATCTTTGCCAATGAAATGTAGCCTATAGAAATAGCCAGGAATTGGGTGCTTGGATGATTTGTACATAACCTAAAGGCTCTAAAGACTTCATAGAAAACATCAATGTTATGTCATAATATTTCAGACAGAGACCTCAACTGAATTTAAAATCATTGTTATACATTTTCAATTGATGATGGCAATAATAAGTAACAACTCCTTAAATCAACATCAAATGCAAAAATAGATGTAAATGATGCAATATATAACAATAAATGCTCTAATATCATTCCTGTTTGGAAATTTTTTGTTTTAATAAATGCGCACGAAACAGGGTTGTTGTAGTAGGTCAACAAAGTGCTTCCATCTTTTTCACCTGAAACTATGTATCAGTCAATTTTCATCTGGAAACACATACAAGAAGGCTTTTGTTCTGAGCTGGCAATTTCGAACCTTTAAAGAAAAGCAGTAGATGCTTGGGCCAGTGGCCACTAGAGGCAGATAACCATTTAGGGCAGGGGTGTCAAACACAGTTCCTGGAGGGCCAGAACCGAAAAATAGGTTATGTGACTTAACTGGGTATGTCATTGGGCGTGACAGATAGCACACATTATAAAATGCGAATAACAGTGCCCAGATGGTGCTGACTGTGTAATATCGCCTATTATATATATTAATGATGAAGTGATAATATAAGTAATAAATAAGGTAGCATTATTCTTATACGGTTATTATTTATTGTATTGCCATATATAACAGTTATCTGTATAAATTATAAAACATGATGACAAGGTAATGTTTAATTTATTATATTATATATATTTATTTATTACATTTTATATGATTATCTCACACATGGATCAGCATTTTCTATAATGTCTAAAATCTAAATCAAAAATAGTTGCCATCAAATAAACAATATAATTTATATTCTTAAGGATTAAAGATTACACAAAAAAAATAATACATAAAAATGATTGCTCAACCATCAATAAGGTGGTGATATGCATTAAGCATGTAAATGGCCATTTGAACAACAGACAAAGAAAGAAACAGCATGGCTCGCTTTTTCTTAGTGTCAATTTCTATAGTGACTCAGCGATTTGTCGCTCTGTTGAGAATGTCTTGAGTCTTAACCAAGAACATACTTAGTTAAATTAACTTACTCCCAGATGCATGTTTGGAACCACATACCTCGAGTAAGCAAGGTTTGGGGTTAATCAACCGGAGTTTCAGGGTTTAGCAGAAGGAAATTTAACCCTGGTTTCTAGAATATACCCCTGCAGAGTTTTGTTCCAACCCTGCTCCAACACACATGCCATGCAGTTTTCAAATAAGCCTAAAGGACATGATCGGTTGGATCATGTGTGTTTAATTATTGTTGAATCTAAACTCTCCAGGGCTCAAGGAAATGAGTTTGACAACCCTGGTTTAGGAGAACCTGGACTCTGTGATCACAGGGAGTTAACCCTGCTCTTCTAAATGGCTTTTGTAGCTTTTTGGTAATGTATTAAGGGTTGATGACTGGAATGCAGGCCAGTGAGGAGTAAGGGAGCATGAATGTATTTTGTCTTTTGCAGCAGTATGTTCAAAATAAGAAAGTTTTATGTTTTATTGCAACAGTGCAATTATTCCATGTCTATCAGCTATGTTTGAATTTTTGTAGTATGGAAAAATCAAAATATTGTCTCTTGTATTGCATTTCAGTGGGTTGCATGTTCTATTAAATAGTGGGTTAACATCAAGGAAGATGATCAATTGTAAGTTGCAGAAACATACAAAACTACTCCATCTCTGCTTTTTTTTTCCAATTTCGGCCCTGGATGGTACTGTACATTGATTACAGATATTTAGCCTCAGTATTACTTGGCAAAGGTTGCGCATTCAGAGATTTGTTTCTCTCTTTGTCTCTCAGGCTGAGAACCTGCAGGAGCAGTTAAAAGACAAAAACAAACAGTTGAACAGTTTGGGGGACAGAATGACGTCTCTGCAAGCTGACTCCAGCAACACTGACACAGCTCTCATTACACTGGAAGAGGCTCTCTCCGAGAAGGTGCTGTATATATGCAAAAGAACAAGAAAAAGAGCATCAGTGTGCTCATTATTTACTGTCAGTTGTTACATCATACACATAAACATCAGACACCAGAAGGCAGAATGCCACTTACCTGCAGGGTTTAGCTACAGTATTGTTCAAAATAATAGCAGTACAATGTGACTAACCAGAATAATCAAGGTTTTTAGTATATTTTTTATTGCTACGTGGCAAACAAGTTACCAGTAGGTTCAGTAGATTCTCAGAAAACAAATGAGACCCAGCATTCATGATATGCACGCTCTTAAGGCTGTGCAATTGGGCAATTAGTTGAAAGGGGTGTGTTCAAAAAAATAGCAGTGTCTACCTTTGACTGTACAAACTCAAAACTATTTTGTACAAACATTTTTTTTTTTCTGGGATTTAGCAATCCTGTGAATCACTAAACTAATATTTAGTTGTATGACCACAGTTTTTTTAAAACTGCTTGACATCTGTGTGGCATGGAGTCAACCAACTTGTGGCACCTCTCAGCTGTTATTCCACTCCATGATTCTTTAACAACATTCCACAATTCATTCACATTTCTTGGTTTTGCTTCAGAAACAGCATTTTTGATATCACCCCACAAGTTCTCAATTGGATTAAGGTCTGGAGATTGGGCTGGCCACTCCATAACATTAATTTTGTTGGTTTGGAACCAAGACTTTGCCCGTTTACTAGTGTGTTTTGGGTCATTGTCTTGTTGAAACAACCATTTCAAGGGCATGTCCTCTTCAGCATAGGGCAACATGACCTCTTCAAGTATTTTAACACATGCAAACTGATCCATGATCCCTGGTATGCGATAAATAGGCCCAACACCATAGTAGGAGAAACATGCCCATATCATGATGCTTGCACCTCCATGCTTCACTGTCTTCACTGTGTACTGTGGCTTGAATTCAGAGTTTGGGGGTCATCTCACAAACTGCCTGTGGCCCTTGGACCCAAAAAGAACAATTTTACTCTCATCAGTCCACAAAATGTTCCTCCATTTCTCTTTAGGCCAGTTGATGTGTTCTTTGGCAAATTGTAACCTCTTCTGCACATGCCTTTTTTTTAACAGAGGGACTTTGCGGGGGATTCTTGAAAATAGATTAGCTTCACACAGACGTCTTCTAACTGTCACAGTACTTACAGGTAACTCCAGACTGTCTTTGATCATCCTGGAGGTGATCATTGGCTGAGCCTTTGCCATTCTGGTTATTCTTCTATCCATTTTGATGGTTGTCTTCCGTTTTCTTCCACGTCTCTCTGGTTTTGCTCTCCATTTTAAGGCATTGGAGATCATTTTAGCTGAACAGCCTATCATTTTTTGCACCTCTTTATAGGTTTTCCCCTCTCTAATCAACTTTTTAATCAAAGTACGCTGTTCTTCTGAACAATGTCTTGAACGACCCATTTTCCTCAGCTTTCAAATGCATGTTCAACAAGTGTTGGCTTCATCCTTAAATAGGGGCCACCTGATTCACACCTGTTTCTTCACAAAATTGATGACCTCAGTGATTGAATGCCACACTGCTATTTTTTTGAACAAACCCCTTTCAACTAATTCAACTAATTGCCCAATTGCACAGCCTTAAGAGCGTGCATATCATGAATGCTGGGTCTCATTTGTTTTCTGAGAATCTACTGAACCTACTGGTAACTTGTTTGCCACGTAGCAATAAAAAATATACGAAAAACCTTGATTATTCTGGTTAGTCACATTGTACTGCTATTATTTTGAACAATACTGTACAACACACCTACCTACACGTTTCTAGTGATCCTAAAGATCTTTATTAGTTTAGGTGTGTTTAATTAGGGATGGGGCTATTTTGATTGAAGTTGTCCCTCCAGGAGCAGGATTATGCACCCCTCCCACTAGACAGTTGGTATCTGGGAGGGATATTTACTTTTTTTTTCTCAAAAAGTTGTTCCTTGTCATTGGTGCTGTTGGATTATTATTTTTTGCACCTTTTTTTTCCTAAATAGGTTTTTATGTCAGATAATTTCCCTGCTTTAATTTAGGCAAGTTTAGATTTTAAACTACCACAATTTTGGAGGAATGGAGCATCATTCTCAGCTGCTGCCATATTTGTTCTTACTCAAAAGTGGATAAACAAATAAAAAACTGTATACAAGTGACTAACCACTACTTTATCTTCTGCAACAGACAGAAGAGGCAGAAATGTATAAGAATGAAAATAAGGAACTGAAATGCCAACTTGCCTCCCTACAGCAACGTCTCTCAGAGAAAGAGGTATGTGAGTAGAAATGTCAGAGGACACCAGAACCTGGTTCTCTGCTTTTAAAACCTCAGACCAGGCTCATCTGCTGCTTTCTAAATGTGATTGTTAGAATGTTTGTGTCTGACACATCCAGACACTTGCAAGCATGTTGTTCAGGTCATGTTTTTAATTTTGTTGGTGTTGGCTATTTCATGTGACACAGACACCGTCGGGGGAAACTGACTAAAGGGATGCACCACCTTTACTCAGAATTTCAGTCCAAATACCTGTATTTTAGCAGTGTCTCTTTTTTGCGAAACATTTATTGGAGCTGAATACCATTTACAAAAATCAACAGGCGACAAAAAAACTGGACTCTTTAAGAGTTATTTGTGTGCAAAATAGAATTGCATGATTCTCAATAATTTATTCATTTATTTATTTTTTGCAATGGAAGTTGTGGTTCTCTCATGATTCTGAAGAAAAAACATTACACAAATAGACCAAATCCATGTAATTTATGGATAAATGATTCAATGACTCACTCGAGATGTACTTGTTTCATTATTGGATCTCTTGTATGATTCAAAGACAAATACATTTTAACACCCCCTTTTTGACACCTACTGGCGTAACAGTGTAATTGACAAATTTTCATTTGAAGTGTCAAATTACTTTCAAAAGGATATTAACTCTATTTTAATCACTACCATACACACCATTTTAGTTTATATTTGAACTATAATAAACTTTTATCTTATTGTGGTACTTTAACTTGAGTAACCGCACTTTGCTTTGACTGTCAATCACCTGCGTTGTCCTTTGGTATCAGCATCATTAGCCTTTCAGTATTTTAGTGAATGTGAGCTATGCTCTGATATTACATTATTGTATTACATTACAGTAATTTTGTCAGCTCCTGAAATGGGTCATACCATCGATATTACACAGCATTATAAGTTAAATAAAAACTTGGGCCCGGTTTCCCGATAACGCTCACTCTTAGCGCGCTAAGAAGACCTCGAAAGATATATCTTACCAAATTTGTTTATGTTCCTAAGTGTGTTCCTCGAAGTGTCCCTTAGGAAGCTTCTTATCATGCTTCCTCTTACGTCAGACCTTACAAGAGCGCTGTCCAAAGTCAGGGTGCTGAACTAGTTGGCATCGATTGCTCATGAATCGATTTTCCACTTCACGCGAAGGTGCAATGCAGCGTTAAGAAAGACAACACGTTTCTATCCAAATGAAACATTCTTCAAATTATTACAGTAACATTTATTTTAACATAGTTTAAGTTATCAGTAGAATATAGACTACAAATTAAATTTAAATATGTATATTTATATAAATAAAATTAGTTGGTCGCTTACTGGACACCACCATGCTTAAACATTTATAGATATTATCCATTTAGAGCCAAATTGTTTACCAGATTTTAATGATCAAAAGTGATTGCCAATTCGCTTTAATTACATTACGAAAAAGCCTGGGCTAATTACCACCGTATTAGTTCTGATACCACATAAAGTCAACTTCATAAATAGGCCTGTATCCATTGCGAACATAATTTATTATGAGTCTTAAAATGTCCATAACATAAAATCATTGTTGTCATACCATAGTTTGACTTGTACTGCGCTGCGTGGTTTCTAAAGACTGCTGTACAGTAGCGTCTTGAGCTCAATCAACGCTAAGAGAGAGCTTACGGATGCTCCAGACCAACCTTACGAAAGTGTGACTTACAGAAGATATACTTAGCGTACGAACGTGTCGGGAATCATGCCATAAGGTTAAGAGAGAGGTTAAGGAATAGGTTAAGAACTACTTAGCGATAAGAACGTTTTGGGGAACCGGGCCCTGGTTGTTAGAAGGACACGGTCCAAAATGGCCCAGTAAAAGTATGATGTACAGGAAATCCCTCATATGGACAAAGGCATCCAGCTATTGCTGTAGCTTTAAAAAGTAATTTCATGTAATTTTGAGGTAATAAATATAGTATATGAATAATTCAATGCTAACTGACATAACATTTAATACATTATATAAACTATTCTGCCTTATGTGTGTTTATAAACCAAATCTAAAATTGTCATTAGGAAAATACAGAAAACATAGAATGCAAATTATTGGTTATCATCCAGCAGTGTATTTGATTCCATATCCAATTAAAATACATTAGAAAAAATAAAGCTTGTCTATTAGACAAAAGTCATTTCTGAAATGATGGCTATGCCCCTAAGTGTGAAGTACAGAAAACAGAGCATGAGTCTTTTTGTGCTTGAATGGTTTAAAATCATATTAAAATGCGCACAAAATCTTTACTTGTCACACTATTTCTGCCATGGACAGACAATGCCTTCATACCTTGCAACACAGACATATTTTTTATTTGATAACAACTGGATGATTCCTGACCTTAAGCATCCTATTCCAGAATTGGAATATATTTTGGATTCTGAAGCCTAGGTATGGGTTAAAATGTTAAATCATATGTTGTCCTACTGAAAATGTGCCTGGAGTCCACCTTTGTTATTATAACAAACCACATTTTCAATGGGATTTTAAACCATTCAAGTCAAGAAGACCCTGCTGCACGCACATATGTCTAGTGCAAGCGTTCTGTAGTCTGTTTTATTTTCAGTCATAGTATTCAGCTAACAATGAAATATCTTGCAATAAGAGTCAGAATAAATGTCAATGATATCTAAGATTTTGTTTATTTATTATTATTATTATTATTATTATCATTTATTTTTACCTTTATTGGAATCAAAATTAGGAACTGACAAGAATCAGATTCATAAAAATTCAAACGATGACCAACCTTACCCATACCCCCCACATTATTTTTTACTGGCACATTTCAATTCACACTTCTTTTAAACCCTCACTTACCCTTCTTTGCTTTTTTCCTTCTTAAAAACAACCACCTAATCTGATACATGAATGTACTTTTTAAATTTAGTTTTAAAACAATTGCTCCTGCAACAGGGATAGGTAGTATGTTTTTCTTAATGTAAAAATAAAATATTCTTTATAAAAAGCTTTACTGTGATACAAGCTATGTCAGGTAATGTTGCATTGTATTTGTGTGTTTATTGTCTTCAACGTTTCATCAGTCAAAGTTTCTCTATCTGCTTGTTATTCAGCTGTAGTGATAGCTGATGCATTTTATTATTTTAATGTTTTAATATTCTTCCAATACCTGGTAACTCGCTAGAAGTAACAGGGTCAAATATAGGGTTTTCAATAACTTCCGGAAGTGGAAGCACTTTTTCCTCAGCTAGATCATTACTATAATCAAGGCAACACCTCATAACTTTCCTCAGACAATGACAATGCATTGGCTAACAAAATATAATTGCGAGGCCCCAGTATCATGGAGCATGGTCACAGGAACAGCATCTTATAGCAGTCCACTAAGAGAGATTTACAAATATCCTTGATATACAAATGGATCATACACTGCTTCAATATTTGAATCTAAGTTACTGTGAATGAAACCAAAGAATGAAACCAAAACTTTTAGTTGATTTCCCGATTTTCTTTCTCAATGATGGACATGTCACAGTCCAGTGGCCAATCTTGTGGCAATAAAAGCACTCAGAGCTCAGCAGATTTTGCTAGCGTAGACATTTTTTTTTTTCACAAGGCACGGAATGATGTGATTCATGGCATGCAACAACCACATTCAGTCAAAGTGATCTTGTCTGCACACACAGCAGCCTCAGCAAAAGTCAAAATTTTATTACATTTTATTTGTTATAAATTTGTTCAATCAACCCCATGTTGCTCAAATTCGGCGATGTTGCTGGAGTGGCTCCATTTATCAAAAAGCATGCTTTTCTAAAGAGCATATTATACTGGATTTAGTTGAAACATGCACCAAAGAGGGGAGGGGCCCTTAATCAGCCGATCTAGCAAGTTCATTGAGCAGTACAAGGGAAATGATGTGGCAAGCCCGATGCTTGTGAATTTTGTAACCATAACTTGCTAATGAAAAGGGTAACCAGCCTCTCAGTGAGTGATAAAAACGGTGGGGATCATTGCATATGCAGTGTGCATGGCCATAAGCCAGCTTGCCAAAATCAAGTGGCTGTTCTCAGTTCATTAATAGTGTGCAGAAATATAAATTTAAATGTTAAGCTACACCTAAAGCACTGGGACAACTCAACATAATAGTTCCAATCTGCTGCAACAGGAGTCGACTTGGGTGGGTCAAGTCAAGTCACCTTTATTTATATTGCGCTTTAAACAAAACAGATTGTGTTGAAGCAACTGAACAACATTAATTAGGAAAACTTTTTGTCAATAATGCAGAATGACAGTTAAAGCCAGTTCATCACTGAATTCATTGATGTCGTTATCCAGCTCAGTTCAATATAAATAGTATCTTTGGAATTATTTGTAATCAAGTCAATGATATCGCTGTAAATTAAGTGTCCCCAACAAAGCAAGCCAGAAAGCCACAGCGGCAAGGAACCAAAACATGTGAATCACTTGTCGCCAACAAAGAGATAAACTGTACATGTGGCAAGCAGTGCAAACAACAATAGCAGGAGAAGTCATTACTCACCGTGATTGATGAATGATTTTTACCACACGTTTGATGAACTTGTGAAAAAAAAACAGAGCAAGAGAGAGAAAAGAAAAGGAGAGAGAGAGAGGAGAGGAAAAAAAAGAAAAAAAGAAAACAGCAATATGCACGAATAGAAACACTAATGACAAGCTAACGGGCCAATGAATGCTAACGCGCTGCAGGTGAGCTGCACTCGTGGATTTAGAATAAAAGCGAACGATCAAATTAATCCGATTAGGTTGACAGATAATATCAGAAATATGATGGGAATTAAGTTATATTTTATCACTTTAAACAACAGTGTGTAGTGATAGTAAGATAGATATTCTACAGAAAGACAACGCTACACAGAGCTACAGTCTCAAACCAGCAGCACAGCAAAGAGGAAGCAGGAAAAACACTGTCCAACAGTGACACCGATCAGGCAGTGGCGGTGCTGGTGCCTCCCTATTTTGCTAAATGTTGCCCAGCGGACCTGGTTAAAACACCTTACCCAAGAACAGGAGCGGGGCCTACGAGTCTCTGCAGCCATGTATTGCAAGGGAAGCAGCATTATGATTGATTTGTATAGCAGCAACAACAAATTGAATGGGCTACATACTATGTGCGTGATGAGTTATATCCTGGGCTCTGAATGGTGTTGACAGTACTTCAGAGACATAACTGTCCCTAGGTTTGAGAACAACCTTGCAGTTGTAGAAGGCGCGCATCCACCATCTTAGAGCTTTTGCAAGAAGGATAGAATAACTGCAATCGAGCAATTCACAGGATCTTCTGTCCTTGAATTGAAGGCAGGGGAACAAGGGAAAGAACTGGGACGGACAGATTTTGATGCCGGATTGTCTCCGACACTGGGCTGCAGGCTGAGGAAGTTCTCTTCCTTCCCGGACAGTCAGAAGCATAGCTATGTTTTCGGGGTGGGGATTCCTGATGGGCGATGACCCTGCTGTTTAGGGAAGTGGTAAAGAGTAGATTATGGCTTGTTGGGTCTCCTGCTTCTCTGCATCCTTCATATCAGTCAGTGTCAGCCAGAGGTGGCGGTTCAAGATAGCGAGACTCCCCATCGCTTGTCCGATGGATTGGGCTGTTGACTTTGCAGCTCACAGAGCGAGATTAGTGGCACTGTGGAGCTCTGTAAAGATTTCAGCATCTGGGCTGTGCCCATCCAGCTGCTTGAGCATTTTGGCCTGGAAAACTTGCAGCACAGCCATTGTGTGGAGGATTAAAGCTGCTTGGCCGGCTGCCTTGTATGCATTCCCAGCAGGGATGGAAATTAGCACCCGCCACCAGCCAAATGCGGGTGTGTTTGTGTTGTGGCGGGTAAACCCGCTTCACCTACCCGGCCACCGTGGTGGGTAAATAAAAAAAGCATACTGTTTCACCCGGTCGGTGGACAAAAAAAGTTAATTTTCATCCCTGGTGTGTGTACAACATGCAGTAAAGTGTAATATCATCAGAAGCAGCTCCGTGGAGAAAGGCGGTGTTAACCAGACTCGAGGCGACATTGTTCCCAGTAAAGTGTCTGCAGCTGAAGTTAGTGCCGCCGGCGGAGTGATATATTTGTTGGTTATTTACAGTTCGTTTTATAGCACAGCTCATGATATACAAGATCACGTGAAGATTTGAATTTGTTATTGCGTACAAGTTTCTGCATACTGTCACGTCTCTGTCAGACCCCGGTAAGTTCATTTTCCTCCAGCATTCTGCAACATTTTAGATTACATGGGCAGTTTGTGTTTATCTTTTTTTTTAACGGCATAATAAGTAAAATAACAAACAGTATTATCGATCATGTGTCTAATAACTGCTGTCCGGGGGATGCATTTTATTTCCAGTCTTCAAGTACTTTTTCAGAAGTTAGCTCTTCAGAAGTTCAACTTTTAAGAACAGTTGGGTTTCCGGTAGAGGGTGGAGTTAATGCGCAATCTCATTGGCTGGAGCTCACCTATTATTGTCCCTGTTTTGATTTCAGCAAATCAGTTTGAGCGAACCCAAAAAACCTAATTAATATTCATGAATCCAGAAGCTCATTAATCCTTAGTAATCCTTAGTGTGTTTTATAGTTTTTATTAGTAATCGTATTATTATTATTATCTTATCAGGAGTTTTGTAAGTATTTTATTTATTTATTTTTACCAATTGTATTTATTATTATTATTATTATTTTTTTTTTTACAGAAACACTGAATGACCACAAAAGCACCACCACCAGCATTCATACATGGTTATCAAGTTTACTTCTAATTACTAAAGTTCTATTCTTAAATGATACTTGATTATTATAAAGCTTGACTGACTGGTGAGTAAACCAGTCATCAGTCTTCATGGGGAAGAGATATACAGTATCAGCAACTGTAAATTGTGTAGTGTGTGCCCGGCAAAACTGTGATTTTTTTTTTTTTTCTTCTACAATCAGATTTTATCAGGCAGTCTATCTTCATTATTAATTTAAAGAGATCAAATCAGATTTGTGTGTCCAGACATTACCAACTTATCTGCTTGGGTTGCTTTGGTAATGAAGAAGCCGTACCCAGGCACGTGCAAAGGTTTTCAGAACTGATGCAGCAAAAGTGGAGGTTTATCATCTCACTCTCAGAATAACTGCATGTCAAGTTGCAGAGCAAAACACCTCTTGCACACAAAAATCTCAGCAATGTAGGAGACTGATATAATGCAGGGTTCCCCAAATCTTGCCCTGAAGGGCCAATGCGCTGCAGAGTTTAGCTCCAACCCTGATCAAACCTACCTGCGATTTTGTAAAGATCCTGAAGACATTGATTAGCATCCTCAGGTGTGTTTGATTAGGGTTAGAGATAAACTCTGCAGGAAAGTGGATCTTGTGGGACAGATTTGAGGATCCCTGATCTAATGTTTCATGCTGAGGTCACAGCCAGCTTCACTGAAAAGCAAGGATGAAGTGACTTTTGGCATTTCCATAATCGGTTTTCATATTTTCATTGTGAATTGTCAATTTGTTGTTAACTTGAAACTCGATTTGACCATCCAGATTTAAATTCCTCTGTAACAATGTGATTGGAATTGTCATGCTAACAAAGACACTAAAGACCACAGCCTTTAGTGTCAGTCGCAACCTGCACAAATCTTGCAATTCCTAAATGTGTTGGTTTTTACAATGCATGTATAGATTTACCATAGTATGAGTATAAAAACCTTGTCAACTTTGTGTTTTTTTGGCTTGAGCGAAGGCGGGTGAAGCTGAACATGTTGCTCGCTGGAACCCTGATCTGTCAGAGCGACTGCAGGTTCTCCAAACAGAAACTGTCCGTTATAAAGAGGAACTGGACAAGTCTAATGCTGAAGTACAGAGATTGCTGGCTCTTTTGCGGGAGCTGCAGTCTGAACGTCTGGAGCAGGACAAGATAATCATTGAGCTGGAGAGGTATATGCCAATTATTAAGAAATCTTTCATTAAGTAACTTAGCTCTATCACTCTAGCAAATATTTAGCAAGTTTTTCATTAGTCTAACCAAGGCTAAACTTTTAGAGTCAAAATGTAATTTACTCATCCTCTTGTCATTCTAAATGCATATGACAGTCTTTCTTCAATTTAAAACACTTAATAATAATAATAATAATAATAATAATAATAATAATAATAATAATAATAATAATAATAATAATAACGAGCTCCAAAAATATCAAGAATAAAGAATAAATGAGATAGAGAACCATTGAAAGAGTTGGAATATACAGTGGGTATTAAAAAGAAACAGCCCCCTTTAAAATGATCACATTTTGTTGTTTTGGAGCCTGAAATGAAGAAAAATTGTTATATTATATCCAGCTGTATTTACTCAATGCAGCTTATAACATCCAAGTGAAAGATACGACACCAACATGTCATAAATAAATTAATGGAATTGGAAAAAAATATCACCCCTCTCCTAAAAATACTTGAAATCTCAATTAGGTGTAATACTGCAAAGTTAGTAGACACAAATCCCAACAGACTAAAGGCAGTAATTGAAGCAAAAGGTGCTTCAAAAAAAATCTGACACAAGGGGGTGATCCTTTTACTAACTCAGTGATTCTGTCATTTATTTATTTATTTGACACGTTGGTGTTTTATCTTTCACTTGTATGTTATAAGTTGCACTCAGTAAATACAGCTGAAAAAAATGAAAACCGTGTCATCTACATTTCAGGCTGCAAAGCAACAAAATTGTATTTATTTTAAAACGAGGTTATTCTTTTCTATACCCACTGTAATGCACAAATTAAATTAACTGATCATGAAAAGAGACAATATATTTATGAGTCTAGTTTTAGGCACATAGGGTATGTGTCACTTGAGGTGTAAGTGTATAAATGTAAAAAAAAATTTTTTTACAAAAGTATAGTAAAAAAAAATATATATACCTGGATTATCATGTAATATATGATTGAGAAAATAATTAAATATATCCATCTAGAAATAATTTAAACTGATGTCTGTGTTTTCTTATGGTGATATATCTCACCACTGAGGTACATTGTAACATCAGCAGGGGAAAGAATTATGTTTATGATACATATCATAGCACTATACAGTCATGCCCCCAAATAAGGACACCCTTGGTAAATATGATCCAAGAAGGCTGTGAAAATTAATTTGCATTGTTAATCATTTTGATATTTTATTTAAAAAAATCACAAAAATCTAAACTTTCATTGGATAATAAGAATTTGGGGGGAAATATAATTATGAAATTTTTTCTCTATTACACATTGGCCACAATTAAGGAAACCCTTTTATTGGATTCTTTTAAACCTCCATTTTCCAGTTTAACAGCTCTAAATTTCTCCTATAATGCCTGATGAGGTTAAGGCGGGCGTACACTGTGCGAATTCGGATGGTCGGAAAATCGTATGTCCATGCACACAGCACGAGTCAGTTTATCTGAAAATCGTACGGACGAGATGATATACGAAAAAATTTTACAACCTGCGAGTTCCAGAAGCAATCGCACGAAGTTGATAGACGCGTTCGACTTGAAGCACCGCTGCACGCACAGAAGGATCACAGTATGACATTAAAGTACCACGAGAGCGCTAAGAGAGCACACATATCCAATGCATTCGAATCGCTCTCACGGTACTTTGATGTCATACAGGTGATCATTCTGTGCAGCGCTGCTTTAAGTCACCTAATATAACTGCTCTCCCTCTCTCATAACTGCATATAAAATATTGATACGAGCCGTGACTGTTTCCTACACTTCCATGTTATTTTTCAGCAATAGGAAACCGGGACGTTTGGTCACCCTGTGTATGTGTGTGTTCTTGTATATGGTTTATAAATATCTGAAATAGGTATAACAATGTAAACATGGTTTGTGATGACAATTCCTGTGCCCTCGTAAACCAAATGGCTTTTAAAAAATACTATACGGTTTTTAATAGAAATTTTAAACATGCATTTTCCGTGATGGATAGAGGAGTGTATGGGGATATACAGTATAGAATACCGTTACGTCTATGGAGAGTCCCTGTAAACTACATATGCGTGTGTGAGAGAGAGAGCGAGAGAGAGAGAGAGAAAAAAAACTAAAAAGCATCGTACACGTTGCTAGAAACATCGTACAGTGCACGCTGTTCCTGTCAGACTTCAGTGAGTTTATCCTCCTTGTCAATAGTCCACATTCGCCGTGGCGCTGCAGTCTTCGTGTTTCTTCTTCTGTGGTTTTCCTAGTTCATGATTGGTCAACTTCAGATAAATCAACAAAATGGCTGTCTTTAGCCACTCAAACTTTCCTTCTCACCGTGCATTAGGACGATATAGATACACGTCCTCTTGCAGGCAGTTTTGTAACATTTTATGTTGATTGGAAATTCTTAATTATTGCCTTGATGGTGGAAATGGGCGACCCAGTGAGACACAGGGAGAGAGAGATCCAATTGCAGGTATGTTCTTTATTGGGGTAATCCAAATCGTAGTCTAAAACAAGCCATGTCAAAACCAGAAAACAATGCAAAAGAAAACCAAACAGGAAGGGAACAAGAACAGGAACTCAGAATGCAAGGAATCTCGGAAGACGAGAAAACAGGATAACGAAAGGAAAGGACTCCATACAGACAAGAGGAAAGGACTGGTAAATATAGGGAGGCTAATGACAAATAAGTTAAGGCACCTGGTGCAATTAGCAGGAGTGCAATTACTGTGATGAAGGGACAAGGCTAGTGGGAATTGTAGTGCCTACGGTGAGGTGCCTAAGGGGAAGTGAGCCCACTAGTGGACCCAGAGAAACAGAGACCAGACAGCGTGACATTACCCCCTCCTCCATGGAGCAGCTACCAGATGCTCCACCCGACCCCAAGAAGAGACCAAAGACACAAAGAGACCAGAAGGGGGGTGGAGCGGCGGAGGACCAGGGGGAGGGACGGAGGGCCAGGTAAAATGGGGAAACAGAGACAAGAGGACCAGGTAGAATGGGGAAACAGAGACAAGAAGTGCAAACACAAAAACAAGGAGCCCAGGAGGGAGGTGGACCGGAGGAGGATCAAGGGGAGGGACGGAGGGCCAAGTCCTTAGGGGAAACAGAAAGAAAGACAAAGACAAGAAACCCAAGAGGGAGGTGGACTGTTGGAGGATCGGGGGAGGGACGGAGGGCCAGGTCCATAGATGGAAACAGACAGGAGAGAAACAAAAACAAAACAATAACAAAACACAAGTCCAGAAAGGGCATAACGTGAAGCCCACCACATCTGTGTGGTCGAGACACAAGCCCACCAGGGCGGAGCAGAAGACCACCACATCCGTGTGGTCGAGACAGAAGCCACCCAGGGTGGAGCAGATGACCACCACATCCGTGTGGTCGAGACAGAAGCCCACCAGGGCCCACACAGTGGGATCAAATTAACAGGAGAGCGAGTCTGGTTAGGCAAGTCTGAAACAGAGAACATGAACAAGTTAAGGGTAGCCTCCGTGGCCATGACAGGATCAATCAAGAACTCAGAGTGTTCGGCTGAGACGTGACGAGGCTCTGGAAGTTCCGCAGAGGCGAAGAGAGATCAGGTTGTTCAGCCGAGCCGAGCAGAGGCTCTAGTAGTTCAGCAGAGACGTGGAGAGGCTCTGGTAGTTCAGCAGAGACGTGGAGAGGCTCTGGTAATCCCATTGTGTTTATACTAGATTCCAGAAGATCAATGCTGACTTGACTCTGCTCATGAAGATTATTGGTGACTTGCACTTGTTCATGAAGATCATTGGTGACCTGCATTTGTTCATGAAGATCATTGGTGACTTGACTCTGCTCATGAAGATTATTGGTGACTTGCACTTGTTCATGAAGATCATTGGTGACCTGCATTTGTTCATGAAGATCATTGGTGACTTGCATTTGTTAATGAAGATCAATGGTGACTTGCCTTTGCACATGAAGATTATCGGTGACTTGACCTTGCTCATGAAGAATACTGGTGACTGGACCTCGCCCGTGAATTTCATTGGTGACTTGCCCTTGTCCATGAATTTCACCAGGGACTTGACTTGACTCCGGAGTGTCAACGGTGACTAGCCCTGACTCTGGAAGGTCAACAGTGACTAGCCCTGACTCTGGAAGGTCAATGGTGACTAGCCCTGACTCTGGAAGGTCAACGGTGACTAACCCTGACTCTGGAGGGTCACTGAGCACCTGACTCGACTCTGGAGGATCAACGGGAACCTGACTCGACTCTGGAGGGTCACTGAGCACCTGACTCGACTCTGGAGGGTTGACGGGAACCTGACTCGACTCTGGAGGGTCGACGGGAACCTGAGTTGACTCTGGAGGGTCAACGGGAACCTGACTCGACTCTGGAGGGTCAACGGGAACCTGACTCGACTCTGGACTGGCGGTCTTCTTGGGCCGTGGCGCTGGACCGGTGGCCATTTTGGGCAGTGGCGCTGGACTGACGGCCATCCTGGGCAGTGGCGCTGGGCTTGCGGCCATCTTGTGCTGTGGCACTGAGCTGGCAGCCATCTTGCATCGTGGCGCTGGGCTGGCGACCACCTTGTGCTGTGGTGCTGGGCTGGCCACCATCTTGCCTCGTGGTGCTGGGCTGGCGGCCATCTTGTGCAATGGCGCTGGGCTGGCGGCCATCATGGGCAGTGGTGCTGGGCTGGCGGCCATTCTGCACAGCGGTGCTGGGCTAGCGGCCATCCTGGGCAGTGGTGTTGGGCTGACGACCACCTTGTGTTGTGACGCTGGTCTGCCAGACATCTTTTGCAGTGGCGCTGGGCTGGCGGCCATCCCACCAGAAGAGACAGGAGTGGCTGGGGCATCTCAGGAAGCCGATGCTGCAAGTAGCACACAAATTCCCAGAACCCAAATGTGTCCAACTGAGCTATTTCTATTTGGGGAACCGGGTCATCCAGCCCGGTATTGAAATAGTCCTTTAGGGCTACATCATTATATCCCAACCCATCTGCTAGTGTCCAGAACATTTGTGCCATGGCACCCACCTCTCTGCCCTCTTGGCGGAGGGTGGGTCATTTTAAATATTGAGCCCTCCACTCCACCATACTGGCTGGAGAGTGAACATCAAAAGACATACCGCTGGATCTTAGGGATGGAGTCCTTCTGTGACGATCGCGACCCAGTGAGACACAGGGAGAGGGAGATCCAATTGCAGGTATGTTCTTTATTGGGGTAATCCAAGTCATAGTCCATAACAAGCCATGTCAAAACCAGAAAACAATCCAAAAGAAAACAAACAGTGAAGGAACAGGAAGGGAACATGAACAGAAACTCGGAATGCGAGGAATCTCGGAAGACGAGAAAGCAGGATAACAAAAGGAAAGGACTCCATACAGACAACAGGAAAGGACTGGTAAATATAGGGAGGCTAATGACAAATAAGTGAAGGCACTTGATGCAATTAGCAGGAGTGCAATTACTGTGATGAAGGGACAAGGCTAGTGGGAATTGTAGTGCCTACGGTGAGGTGCCTAAGGGGAAGTGAGCCAACTAGTAGACACCCAGGGAAACAGAGACCAGACAGTGTGACATGCTCTAGCTCTTTTCTTAAAGCCAGTTCACTAATTTGTGAAGCTCAATTATCTTTTGCTGCACATCAGAAATATATTCTTTGGTTTTTCTCATTGTGATGTATGATTAAGAGCATTTGGGCATTGTTTCCCCCCCATTTATATTTCTGTGAAACAGGAAGCAATGGCCGGATAATTTCATTTTCATAATCACCCTGGAGTGCTCAAAATTGTGAATATGAATGTGAATATACTTCAGAGTTATTTTACTCATAATAATTTCTAGGGGTGTCCTTAATTGTGGCCAATGTGTATTAGAGAAAAACATATATTTCATAATCATATTTCCCCCCCATTTTAAATTCTTATTATCCAATGAAAGTTTAGATTTTTGTTATTTTTTAATAATGCTTTCCATGTCGTTCTAATGCCCAAAGCGTGCACTACTGTCACGTGTCCAACAGCTCTGCACATTACTATAGAGATGACAAAAGCATATGTTTCTGTTTACCAATATCTCCCATTTTTGCCCTTTTGCTTTTTAAATGAGAAACCTTAGCTGTCAATAAACAAATGCCAAGGCCGTCAATATTATTTACATTCATAAATGTCTTAAGAAATCTGTGCCTAAAATGTGTATTAAAGATTGATTACATCAGCTGCACCTTTATCTAGAAAGGTTAATAGTTAATATTTTTTATTTTTTTGGACACCTGAACCCCCAAATGTATTTATAGTCACAGTGAAAGACATAAATAGTCAGAACCACACAACATGAGTTTTAATTGCTTGCTTGAGCACTCTGCTAAAGAGCACTTATTATATGATGCAGAACACCTTTCCATGCAATAATTTAAATATTGTGTGTTGCAGACAAGTGAAAGAGCAGAACCAAAATCAGTCTGTGAATCCAGGCCAAGCTGGAGAAATGAGTCCCAGTCCTTCAAGACAGGTAAGACTTCCCAAGTTTGTGAATTTCTGTATTGTATATTAAGCTTTTTGTATCAAATCATTCACAATGTTGTATCAAAGTTCACACTGTCCAGCCTTTCTTCAGGAAAACAGACATGTCAGTTACTAGCTTTGTGTGTCTTTATTTAAAGAGCACTTCCCATCCCAAATCCTTCATTGACTCCAGTAAACTATTTGAGAAGTTGTAGCACAATAGTTCACTTACAATTTCCTGCCTATCCTGATCACTCACTGTCTTGAATACAGTTCTGAAAAGTACAGTTGTTTGTGTTTTATTAGTTTAATCATACTGCATTTGTAATTATGATTTAGGATATAAAGACAGTTTTTTTTAAATATATTTTATTTATTTTTTTCCTTTTTTTTCTGAAGATAGATAAACATGTATAGTAATGAAAGCCAACATATTAAATGTCATCGATGAGCATTTATTGAGTAGTCCACTTTTTTGTAGAGGGGGGTCAAAATGGCAATTTTCACTTTAGATTTGTTGCATTAGGTACCAATAGTGATCATTCAAAATTGGGGATAGAGTACTTTTCAATTGCCTGCAACTCAAGTTTTTCAAGTTTTCATTCCTGCAACTCAAAAAGTATCAAGAATATCTTAACACAGCATGCTCATTTATCATTTATCTGACAATTATGCCAATAAAGTTTTGACGTGATGCGATCAATGAGAGTGTTTTGATTTCATTTTCATATGTATAGTCAATGTAAATGATTAATTCCTCAACAAAACACTCTAGTATTTCTAATTATGGTCTATTAATTAGCCAAAATAAAATTTAATGTATGTTAAATTTAAACTGCATTATATGCAATATACAAATACTATAGGGAAAAGATGGTCAGTTAATGGACTTACAAGACTGTAGGATGGACAATTTTTTTTTTTCTTGTAGGCCTATTTTATATTATGCACTTTGTGTAACATTTATTCATGATAAGCTTAATTTGAATGCTGACTATCACATTTAATAAAGTCAAGTCAAGGCAATTATATTTATCATTAAATTTTCTCAAGTGAAAATTCAACCCCCTACAAAATAGTGGATTACACAGTAAATATTCATTCATATCATTTAATATTTTTGCTTTCATCACCAATATGTTCAAAATCTTGAATATGATAAAAATAAAAAATTTGACCCAGGGAAGTTTGTGAAATTTTTTTATTTGACACACATAATTTTACTCTTATAGTTGGAAGATTTGATGACGGCGCTAGACAAAATCAGAAAAGAGTTAGACGCCACAAGACAACGGTTGTCGTCTACGCAGAATACTCTGTCTGAACGTGACAATGAGCTGAGCAGGATACGAGCTGATCACAGTAAACAGCTAACAGAGATCCTGCAGTTAAAGTGAGTATAAACACAAACTTTCACTAGCTTGTTTTTGATAACATTTCATTTTTCTTTTAATCTTTCTTCTAAAAGTTATAGATACATTATATAGACAGCTGCTTTCAAAAACTGCCATGGGGATTCATAATTGTTTAAAAGTGGATTCATACCATTGTAGATATTGCTGTAAATATGTGATTCCATCTTATAAATATGTGCTCACATCCTTGCACAATTCATAATTTATATTGGTAAGCTCAGAATTCGAGTGTCTTTTGAAAACTGCTTTTCTCTTGACCACTGCTTCCACTAATTAAGTCATTGAGTAACGTGTTGTCTGTTAGTGAGTTATGCTTATTTTAGTTGCCAAATAATTATGACATTACTGTGATTCTGTAAATTCTGTATGACTAGACATTCATTCATAATCTCAGTCAGTTGACGATGAAGTGAAGTGACCGACGGCTTCATCGTATATAAATAGTGCTTTTTCTAAGTTTCTGTATTTACCCATAAACAATTTGAGCAAAATGTTCATTTTTTATATTGCTATCTAATGTGATCTTCATGCTATCATTGCTTCATTGCTATCTTCATGTGACACACAGCAGCCACAACAGCACTTATGTTTTATTATTTTTTTTATTTTTTTCCCTTTTATTCGAAACATCCCCAAATGCATTAAATATATAATTAAATATCTTGATTTTCACCTTTATAGATTGTAGATCTATAGTGGCCAATGGTCAAATTAACCTAATAATCTATTAACTAGCTTAAAAAACCTTTCTGTTTACTTAACAAATATGAATCTCATGCCATAACATATTTTTTAACATGTTTTAGTTTATTTTTAATGTGAATAAAAACATTACAAGTTAGGATACTGACAGAGCCACTGCTGGCCAAAAGGGTGCCCTAAGCAGGATTGTATTTGTTGTGCCCCCCTTCCTCAAATATGATTTAAAAAAAAAAAAAGCATTAAAAAAGTCTTAAGCATTAAGAAATCATCCAAAAGAAAATTAGTTCTTAGGATTAAAGCAGCAGGATGAGAACAAGCTCACGCCGGCTCAGCCCCCACGTGCCTCGTTCTCTCCGCCCAGAGGGGATTCCCCAGTCCTCTTTGTACAGCCAGACCAGTGTCCCTCTGCTGCCGCGAGTGATCTGGTTTTGTTTGGAGGGACTGAGGAGGAACTGCTAGAGGACAGCATGTCTCTAGCTGCTTCAGATGCTGAGGAGCTGTCGGGCTTGCCGGACCCTGCCCCCTCTATGTTATCTGAACCCAGCCGCTCGAAACTCGGGATGGACGCCGAGCTTATCTGCATTCTCTCCAGGGCAGTGGATGAGCTGGGTCTGGATTGGTCTTCTCCAGAGGAACCAGCCCGTAGCCATCTGGATGATTGGTTTCTGCCGGGGCGCCAACAAGCCCCTCGTCAGCGAACTGCCCCGTTCTTCCCGGAGGTCCATGGCGAGCTCACAAAATCGTGGCGCGCCCCCTACTCAGCGCACTTGCGTACTTCGTCTTCATCGGCCCTCACCTCAATTGACGGTGCTGAAGAAAGAGGATACGAGTGATTGCCGCTGCTGGACGAGTCTGTGGCCGTGCATCTCTGCCCCCCAGCAGCTATTGGATGGAAAGGCCAACCATGCGTCCAAACCCTGCCGTACGACGTCGGCGCTCGCCGGGCCCGCCTACTCATCGGCAGAGCAAGCAGCCATGGCTAGGGCTGGGTATTGTTCAAAATCTTTCGATCCGGTGCCAATTTCAATATCTCAGTTTTGATACCGGTTCCTAACGATACTTTTTTCGATACCATGTGTTTTAAAATCCATTTCAACATCAGCACAAATACATTAAACACAAAACTTTTATTTTTCACCTTAATTAAAACAAATTCTGGTAACACTTCACACTCAGGATAACATTATTAATACAACTGGTTGTTTTTTTTGGATAGGGGTGTGCCATTCAGCGGCGGACTGGGACCAAAAAGTTGCCCAGGCTTTCTGGCCCACAGCAGCCCACCAAATCATAACGCAAATGCCCCTGTTTTTATTTCATTTATTAATTTTATATTTAAGTAAAAAGTTTGGGTTTTTTAACCAATAGGGCAACTGATCCTCCGTTGAAAAAAAAAGGAACAACAGCTGTTCATTTAGCGACTCATAGTGAGCGATACATGCTCATCTAGACACAAACATCCTTCTAGAACTCACACTTTGCATTCAGTTAGCAAATTGAGAGTCATGCAAGAAATAGAAGTTTATAAACTCAAACGATAGCTTTGTGCTTTACAGATGAACTTGAAGTCTTTATTCATTCGAGATGTTCAATAATAGATAATCGGCTCGGTAATACAAGTTCATGATCCGATTAGTGAACAGATTATTCTTTTGAGTCAATCTTTTAAAATAATTGCTATTCTGACGTCCCGGGGCTATGTGTTTTCCAGTCCGATGGGTTATCGTGAATAGTGATGTAAAATTCCTAATTTCACTTGCTTCGCGTTGTTCACTCGCTTGAAGGGGTGAAACGGATCATCGCCAAACGTTTGCATTTGCATCTAAATATTTCTGATTCAAGCTTTTTAAACAATTTGTGCGCGTTCGGAGCTTCTACTAATTCAATGCACGCGCTGTGAGCAGCATTTCAGACAATGCGCGTACAGAGAATGAATTCATCTTTCGAGTATCGTAACTTCTGAATGAACACACACACACGATTATATCAAAATAATTGTCTCTGCAAGTATTCTCGTAAACAGTTGGTTATGTTTTAAGTGAACGTATACAGTGGACTGCTGCTTAAAGAAATTCGCTGTACCGGATAAATCTTTCTCTCTCTCTCCCTGTTTTCTAGACGATGTGAAAGGGGGCGTGTTTCAAGATACGCAATAGAGTAGACCAAACTAAACCGGGAGGGAGGGCAAAGCACTCATCCAAACAAATGCTTCATTAACACCAGCTTTGGTTGCAATACTCTTATTGCATATGTTGCACTTTGCTGACTCAACAAACGTTTTGAGAAAAAACAACTACAGTTGTGTTGTGTGACTGCAAGTATTTACAGAAATCCTCCCCGTCCCGTCACGACACGTGGTGGTGGACAGCCAATCACTGCGAATTTGGGTCCTTACATGCACGTATGCTACAAGCTTACACAGACACAGCCGTTTGGCAAAAAAAAAAAAAAAAAAAAACGCCGCTTGGCTTTTGGAACCGAAATTTGGCACCGAAAGATAAATAATTTTTCGATACTCATAGTATCTAAGTTTTTCGTTCGATACCATAAAGGCATCGAAGTTCGGTACCCAGCCCTAGCCACGGCGCTCCACTCTATGGCAGTGCTGCAAGTCTTCCAGGCCAAACTTGTCGCCGCCACTGATGAGTCTGGCCCAGATGTCGCCACGCTCAGGGAGCTGAGAAGTGCAACAGACTTAGCACTACGTGCTACCAAGAGCGCTGCCCAGGCCATTGGGCGCTCGATGGCTAACCTGGTCATCCTGGAGCGCCACTTGTGGCTTAACCTCACGAAGATCAAGGATGCTGACAGAGCCCAGTTCCTGGATGCACCAATCTCCCCCAGCAGCCTCTTTGGTCCGGTGATAGAGGGGTTCGCAAAACGGTTCACAGAGACACAGAAGTCGTCCCAGGTGATGCGACACTTCCTGCCAAAACGCGCTTCATCTGCTGCTGACAGTCGCCCCAGACAGGTGCCGACTCGTCAGCCTCCCAAGCAAGCGCCCGCTGCTACCACCGCGGCACAGCCTGTGAAATCTGAGCCTTGACACCGTTCTCGCTCGGCCACCAGACGGTATCAGTTCCCAAAACGCATGGGACCCCGGCCCAAGATAGTGCTGGACCCTGCGCCGCCGCTGTCATCCTGATCTACAGGAAAGAAAGATGAGGGGGCTAAGTCTCGCCGTGGCCAGACCACCCCCCAAACTGCCCCGTGTGTTCTACCGTCCATCTCCAGATGTCAACGAGGTTGTTCTTGCTGCAAACAATGGGCCCTTTTCAGCGCCCAGACAGCAAAGCGCTGTTATAGTGCAAAAAATAAAAAACACACTCCTTCACAAAAATAGCAGTTTTCCTCACATAACACTCACGAGTGCTATGTCCCCCCACGGGGGACAAACACTCGAGTTAATACAACCTCTGTCCGTCCGGGCCTCACAATGGCAAGCCATTCCCGGGGTATCAGATTGGGTCATGGGAATAATAAAACACGGCTATTCCCTTCAGTTCGCACGACGACCACCACGCTTTCGCGGGATGGTCACCACTTCGGTGCACAACGAGAATGCTCACGTTCTTCGTGCCGAACTGGAAAATCTGCTGGTGAACGGGGCTATAGAAATCATTCCCCCAGCACGCCGCGACTCAGGGTTTTACAGCCGTTACTTCCTAGTTCCAAAGAAGGATGGCGGGCTGCACCCCATCCTCGATTTAAGACATCTGAATCATTATCAATTACCTCGATGACTGGCTAGTTCTAGCTCAGTCAGAGGGGGAGGCATTGGGTTACAGAACTGTGCTCCTCAGCCATCTGGAATGGCTGGGGCTCTGGGTGAATTTTGTCAAGAGCTCACTGTCCCCCAGCCAACGTATATAATGTCTGGGAACAGTGTTAGACTCAGTGACGATGAAGGCAACAATGGTGAAGCACTCTGGGTAAATCAGCACTGGATAGCCGACCTGTCACAGATGCTGACTGCGGCCCCATGGCCCGTTCCCCTGAGATGGGACCTCCTTTCTCAGGTGGACGGGACGATTTGGCATCCACACCCAGAGAGGTGGTCTCTGCACCTTTGGTGGCTCGACGGGAGCCCGCGGGACTCCCTGAGCGTGTGCTAGACACAATTTCACAGGCTAGAGCTCCGTCTACACGATGCCTCTATGCCTCCAAATGGTCTGTGTTCTCATCATGGTGCTCAGACCATGGTGAAAACCCGATCTCTTGTCACGTATCAGTGATACTGTCATTTTTGCAAGAACTCTTGGAGAAGGGACGATCCCCCTCCGCGTTCAAGGTCTACGTAGCAACTATAGCTGCATCACACGCCCTTATAGCAGGCCAGTCGGTGGGCAGAAACGACTTAGTCGTCCGATTTATGAGAGATGCCAGAAGGCTTCATCCGCCTTGCCCTCCCACCGTCCCTTCATGGGACCTGCCCACGGTACTGAGAGCCCTAAGGGGGGCCCCCTTTGAACCGCTACAGTCTGCAGGCCTTAAGGCCCTGTCACTAAAGACCGCTCTGCTGTTGGCACTAGCGTCTGTTACGCATGTGGCCGATTTGCAAGCACTCTCGATAAGCCCTAATTGCCTAGAATTCGGGCCTAAGGACTCGAGGGTCGTCCTGAAACCGAGGCATGGCTATGTGCCAAAGGTGCTCTCCACACCCTTTAGAGCACAAGTGGTCACTCTCTCTGCATTACAAAACACAGAGGATGATCCAGGGCTGAATCTGCTTTGCCCAGTGAGGGCTCTAAAAGTCTACATAGAGCATTCTGTGCCAATAAGGCGATCAGAGCAGCTCTTCATATGCTTTGGAAACCGCACCAGAGGGTTACCGGTCTCAAAGCAAAGGCTTTCAAGGTGGATTGTTGATGCAATCCAGCAAGCTTACTCTTCTCTGGGCCTACAAAGCCCAATTGGAGTAAGAGCCCATTCGACAAGAGCAGTGTCTTTGTCCTGGGCATGGTCTAGTGGTGTGACTATCGCAGAAATTTTTGCGGCGGCTGGTTGGAACTCGCCATCCACATTTGCTAGATTTTAAAATCTAGACGTCCCGGCGCTTCATGCTAGGGTACTTTCTGTGTGAAGGTCACCTTTTTTGTTCCTCATTTGCATGCTCTTGGCCATTCTTTGCCCAGGACTCAAACTCTACTCGTATGCACTCGGTCCCTTTGGTACTGAGGCAAAACGAACACGGGATGATCAGGCTAGGCCAGACGTAACCTCATTGAGTTTATTCTGCTCATAGTTGCTATTGTCATATCTTGGTTTCGCAGATCAAGATGACTGCATTGGTCGTCCCCCCTTGTTAGCATGGCGTGATTGAACTGGGTTCCCATATGCATCTTCGACGCAGTACGAGTGAAGTATTGAAAGAGAACGTACTCGGTTACTAACGTAACCTGGCTGTGCAGTTTCACTGCGTGATTGAATAAGGTTTCAGTTCAGGAGAAAAAAGGAGTTTTTCCCATATGCATCTTCGATGCAGTACTCGTTCCCTTATTTCAGGGAACCGAGGTTACGTTAGTAAGAGAGTACGTTTTAATATGATAAAACCATGGTTTAATTTTGTAAGGGTTGTGATATCCACATGTTTTTTGGTAGAATAAATTATAAAGACTGTGTCATCTATAACAAAAAGGTGGCCAAAAATGATAGATTAAGTGAATATTTGAATTAATTTGTTGGCCAATAGCATAAACAAGGATTTGATTGTCCTGTAAGTTTAGCATCAGCAGTTTCCAGGTATTTGACTCCATTTCCAGGCATTTGTAATAACATGTTATGTACATAAATTGTTTATTTTATATTAGCCTACATTTTGTATTTTAACAGTGTTATTATTAACCAATCATTATTGCCTCATTGGGTTTTTTATACAATGCATTTAAAGTCATTTTAAAGGCTATTGATGGCTTAGGTCTGTTTTTATATCAACAAGAACAACAAAATATTAAAGTATATTAATACTTCTTTGTAAATTATTATTTGAAATAACCATGGTTAATTTGCAGTTATCATGGCTACAAAAACAATGATTTTTGGTGTTATTGGTAAAGCCATGGGTAATTTTCATGAGGGAACCTGAAAAATAAAATAAAATAACAAATAACACTTCACAGGAATGTGCCTAAAAGTGATAAACGAGCCTCATTTTTTTTCTAAATGATTTATTTGAATATATATTTAAAATGTATAAAGTGTGCATTATAGTTGACACCTAGATGAACTTGTGATTCAAATTTGTGTTTGAGCCAATGTGGAAAAGTAGCATCATTTATATATGATTTACATTTTATTTTAATAAATAAAAGTAAAAGTGTGCATTATAGTAAAATTGTGCATTATAGTTGACACCTAGATGAACAATTACAGTTGTTTTTATTACTGTAAGTCATTCTCCTCATGCTATTGAAGTTATAAAAGTGAATATCAATATCGCATGTAACCTTAGACACTGTCCCTAAATTTGTGAAAATCGAACGTCCAACACCAAGCCATTTTTATGTTTTATTTTTTATTAATTATGTTTTTTTTTTTTTTACTTTCTTTCATTTTCTTTTCTCGGCACCGCATTCAGCCACAAACATGAATTGTGAGCGGTGGCAAGCGCGGATGGGGGAAAAGCGCATGTTTTTTTTTTTTTTAATGGCTGCCCACTGCTCCGGGTGTGTGTTCACAGTGTGTGTGTGTTCACTGCTCTGTGTGTGTGCACTTCGGATGGGTTAAATGCAGAGCACGAATTCTGAGTATGGGTCACCATACTTGGCTGAATGTCACGTCACTTTCATAACCCTCATTCCCCGAAGGAGAGGGTGGAGACACTTCATGTCAGTTCTCGACAGTTGCTGACTGCTGAACTAATGGGTCACCAGATCGGCTACTCATCGAAAGCATGAATGAATGAGATGCACCTGATGCCTCTTATACTCACGCTGTGATCAGCAGCAGCTGGATGCAATGGTCATGCGTGGCAGAGTGCCAGATGCCAGGTCCAGTACTTGTGTCTATGCACAAGGTCAGCCCTTGTGTTGGGCTAGGTGCCCATGTGTAGTGAATCCCACCCTTCAGGGGATCCCACATGTGTATTCTTCCATGGTGCAGTTTCCCTCATGGTAAGCCTGTGTCTTTCCCTTGCAGAGATATCTCTGCCCTCTCTGCTGCGTAGTGATATCAGCCCAGGCGGGCCACAGGGACTTTCCATATGTTGCACTGCCCTATGCCCAGTCCATATGTGTAACTTCCACATGACAGCTCCTTTATGCAGGATGTTGCTTCCGCAGCATTCTCCTAATTATGTACATGTTCCCAGTATTATGCAATATCCCACTGTGTGGAATGGTGGTGGTGGATTCCTCTGCCTAAGCCCTGTCCTGTCTTGCTGATTTAATACCAATATTGGAAACAGAGTTGCTGCTTCATATTTTTTGGAACGTGTGATTAATAGAAGATTAAAAATAACATAATTTATTCAAAATATAAATATTTTGTAACAGTATACACTCAAAGGTTTTGGGTCATTCATTTTTTATTTTTAATGCTTTTATTCAGCAAGGATATATTAAATTGATAAAAAAAAGTTATAATAAAGACTTACATTGTTAGATTTTTAAATAAACAGCTCTTTTTAACTTTATTAAAAATATAAGAATAATAATATATATATTATTAAATAGCACAACTGTTTGCAACACTGATAATAAATCAGCATATGAGAATGCTTTCACAGTAATGGCTGATGAAAATTCAGCTTTGCATCACAGAAATAAATTATATTATAAAAGTATATTAAAATAGAAAACCAGTATTCAATGTTGGCAGTTATTAAATGCTGAGATTTTAGGCCCTATAATTAACACCTTTTTTTTCAGAATTTAGCAGTACGAAAATAATCCTCATCCAGGTTTTAATATTGACAATGAATTCTGTAAATTATTAAAATTGTTATGTTTTGCCGGCATGCAAATAAATATAGAGCTAAGTATCATCAGTATTACAGTGAAAGCTAACACTGTGTTTCCTGATGATATCTCCCGAGGGTAACATGCAAAGTGTGAAAGTAATGGCCCTAGTACTGAGCCTTGAGGTACTCCATACTGCACTTGTGATCACTATGATACCTCTTCAGTCAGTGCTATGAATTGATGGCGGTCAGATAAGTACCATTTGAACCATCGTAATGCACTTCCATTAATGCAAGCGAAGTTTTCTAGTCTATTCAAAAGAATGTTGTGGTCAGTAGTGTCGAAAGCAGCGCTTAGATCCAGTAACACTAATAGAGATATACAACCATGATCTGATGATAAGAGTATGTCATTTGTAACTCTAAAGTACTTAGTACTTTGATACAGTCTAAATCTTGACTTGAAATCCTCACAGATACCACTGTTTTCTAATAATGAATATAATTGTGAGGATACTACCTTTTCTAGCATCTTGATCTGTTGATCCCTCCTTTCACATTTAACAGTCGGAGTTGATGTGCAGTTGTGACACAGGGAAGAAGGAGGCGGGAACCAGCAGACAATCAAATAAGACTTTAATAATAAAATAAAGAACAAACTGCGCAGCAGCCTCTCACGGATGACTGCCGTGCACAAACAAAAACCAAAACACAAACTAAAATCCAGGCCTGGCACTCTCTCATCCTTCACTGTGATCGGTCCCCTTTTTGTATCCTTCCAATCTCCTCCATGGGACGCAAGACCGGTGAGAGTCGCAGGTGTTGTTCATTTCCAGTCACTCCACCGGCCTCGCTCCATTCCCACGGCTCTCATCCCCGCCCCACTCGGCACATACCCCCATCGCACCTCGCAGGCCGGGGGGGTACTCATGAGACTGCGCACTACTCCATTGCCCCCCACCCCCACCCCCCTCATGGTAACCTGCGGGAACCTGGGGGTAGGACAGACGAGGTGAGAGAAAAGGAGATGGAAGGATGAGGAGCGATAGAGACGATAGAGGGGAGAGAGGAAAAAAATTATGTTCCAGTTCCCAGACGTACTGCCACTTGGCCCTCCACCAGCTGGGTGAACTCCTCCACGGTGCCTGGCAGTGGCACTGGACGGCCCTCGGTGGAAGGCACGACACTCCTCTGCCGTCCGGTGGACGGTGACGGTTCCTCCGTTCTTTGGCAGCTGTCAGAAGTCCCCCGTTCCCTGCTCCTCCGCATCATGGCGGACGGCAGCAGTCCCCCGTTCGCTGCTCCTCCGCATCATGGCAGATGGCAGCAGGCTCCGGCCTTCAGGCAAACAGCGTAACCACTGTAACAATGTTCTTTCAGGGGAAGAAGGAGGCGGGAACCGGCGGACAATCAAATAAGCTTTGATAATAAAATAGATAGTTTTAAGTGTTCCTGTAGCTCAAGTGGTTTGCCTTATCAAGCGCAAGTTTGGGGGTTCGTTTCCCCGGGAACACATGATAGGAAAAATTGATAGCCTGAATGCACTGTAAGTCGCTTTGGATAAAAGTGTCTGCTAAATGCATAAATTTAATTTAATTTAACCATATTTCTGTTTTATTTCATCCTTTTAACATGTTTTAACTATTACACAGAGAGATCAGATTCCATTCCAATTTTAGTAACCCGCTGGACTGAGCATTACACAGTGGCTGTAGTTCATGACGTTACACCCTTTGCAGTCTCCCACCTAGAACCAGACATCCTTTAAGGCCAATGGCCACTAGGTGACCTCCAGGATGTTGACAAGAGTTTTCAGTCAACTGTAATGTATCTCTGTTGTCCTTTCATGGAGGCTCTGTAGCATTCGATGGATCAAGGCTTTGGGAACCATGAGCTACATTATCTGCTTGCCAAGCTTGCCCTGTTTATCTCTCTACTCAACAACCTTCACATAAAAGACATTTAACCAACACAATAAAACCAGGTAAACTCAGTCACCCAGTGTATATAAAATCCACAGAAAGTGTAATACAAAGTATTGTCATGCTGCTCTTTTATGCAGTTGTACTTCGTGCTTTCTGTCATATATCTAGACAGGCCAACCATACATTTAAAGAAATACTGTCACGATCATTAGCTGTCACGATCAAGTTTCCATTAACTCCAATAGAGGGCAGTTTAGCCCTGTCTAGCATTTCTGAGCGTTTTTCCTGTGTTTGTTCTTCCTGTGTCTGATTTTGGATTGTGTATACCACCTTTGATTCTCTGCTGCCTGCCCCGACTTATGCTTGTGACTGTTATTGATTCTGGATATCCCTGACATACCTGATGCCGTTCCTGATTACTGCTTGTCCAACCAATCTTAAAATAAAGTTCTGCATATGGATCCGAATGTCTCTAACTCTTCGTAACACATACACACACATACACAAATGTTAAAAGGAATAAAATTAACTAAAAAAACATGTAAACCAATTAAAACTCTATAGTACATTGAATTATTATAATAAATAGAGCGATAAAACATGTTTTTTGTGTGACAGTGACACAACCTCACGTCACTTGACAGTTCCCAGAGAAGGGAACCTGTGCACTTTGTGAACATTGATTGTTTTTCTACAGAATGCACTTTTTGACTTCTTGTTGTGCGCTTCGGTGAGCTACTGCTTTAATGTATCAGGTTCTGATTAAACAATTCAGCAGATTGAAATTCTGGATCCCTTAGAGATGCACATGATACAGACTGACCGTAGCAGGATATTTTACACAGGGAGAGGCAACTCTAGTTCTGGGGGGGGGGGGGGGGGCACAGTCCTGCAAAATTTAGTTTGAGAACCCCAAAAACACATTTCCTTTTACCTGTTAGCCAGCACCCCCATTATGGGACTCACAGATGAAAGTGCCCTACCTAACTTTAAATTGTAACAGTTGCTTACTTCAGTGTGTAACACACAATTTTTGGGCTTTACTTTTTATCTACCAGATTTGATAATGCTCGGAAATATTAAAAGTTACAGACAATGAAATGCCTTGAATTTATCTTTTTAATTTGATAAAAGTCCTAGAGCAATCTAGAAAAGTAATGGATTTAAAGTCACATGTCTCATGATTTTCTATTTCAAATTTGAAGAAGAAAATGAAAAATTTGATTCCTGCTACCTTTTTTTGAGACTATGTCTAGTCCCCCCACCCCCCAAATATAAAAAATATTTGTCAACTGTATTGAAGGGTTCTAAAAACTATTTTAGTCATTAAACATAGCACTGTTTTTTAATTATAAAACACTAGATAGAAACTTCATAGACAACATCATATAAGTGGATTAATTGAGCACTAAAAAAAATACAATAAGAATAATTTGAGTAAGAAAAATAAAAAAAAGATTTTACTTTGTATGCCAATTACATCTGAGATTGCTAGAAATAAAGAATTTACAATGAATTACAATGAAAATACGTGCTGATGGCCAGTTATAGAGATGGTAATAATACAAATGCACCATAAAGTCAATAAATCACTCTCTAATAATTTACATTGTTTACACTGATAGCCGTGATTACACCGTAATAGCGAGCTGATTTGCACTCAAACAGATGGTAATCATGCAAATACAGGCACATTCAACATAAAACACACTCACACATATATGAAAACTGTTGAAAAATAAAACAAATAAAGAAAAAGGCGATCGCTAAGTTCAGCCTCCATCAGATGACAGGTGCGTCAGAGCTTGTGTCACGAGCCGCCTTGAGTGAGCACCAGAATTCAAATAAACTATCTTCCACTTTTCTTTCACTTTTTTTTCGGAGGATCATCACATTCTGTTTGTGACACTATATGCTGCAAAACCATGCAATTTTTTACTACCAATATGCAGTTTCTGACCGTGAGTTATTCCATAACTGAAATGTAAACAAAGTTGTTTCATTATGTGTTTTGCTGAAAAATTTAACTTATGCATAAAGTACAGTAATGCATATTTGGTTTTTGGGTACCTTGCAATATTTGTTTTGCATTTAGATTGTTTCTTGTCTGAGACTTTTATGTATTTCTGTATGGGAGGAATGAGTGATGTGTTCTATTGTTGGGGTGGGAAATAACTGTGACAAAATGGAAATGTGTTTCCCTGTTACAATAAACAATAAAACAATAAACACATTGTTCAAAAAGAAACGTAAACAAAGGCATTATCATCCATATTACAACATTATTGCTTCGTTGGACTAAACGTGCTCCATGAAATGTCGTTCAGTGAACCCTTACCTTTCTAACTTAACCAGAATTTACAGCTGTGGATGTGTTTATGACTCGTTATTACAATGAATCTGGTATGAACTGTGTTTTTATTCTTAATTTTTTTATGTGTACTGCTTAAACAAATCTAGCAAATACATTATTTATAAGCTTTCCATTCAAAAACAGTGATCTGTCGTCGATGATTGAGGCTTAGATCTCTATAATGATATATGGTTTGTAAAGATTCAATTTGTCCCGTTTCATTTAATCTATTCGTAAACATTGACACGTGCGAACACAGGGAGTTAAGGACGCCCACGTCAGGGTGCAGGCTAACAGGTTAAATGATACACTTCCCTAATGGCTATTTAGGAGTACACCATTCTACCTTGTTTCAAGGCCATAGATCTTGAGGTCCATGATCACTTCTAGTGGAGAAATAACATAAATATAAAGTATGCCATTGATATAACATTTTAAATTACTGTGGATATCTTTATAAATTCACAGTTCAATTTTTTTTTAAATAATTTTTTTTTATTTTTATTTTTCCTGCTATGTGATAAAGCAGATTTGAGAATATTTTCTTGTTACGGCTCTCATTTCTTTGAAAACCTATTGTTTTTGGTTTATTTGTAGGCCGAGACAAATGACTACAACTGTGATGTTGTAGCCCCTACAGGTCAGTCCACATTTCATCATCTGATTGACAGTTCCAGATGTGATTATTATGGAGAAGCAAATCAAAATAATGTCCTATGAAATGACCCACCAGTGTTACAATGCTTTCCCTGCCGTGTCTCTGTGTTGTTGAAATTCAATTTATTTGCTAGATATTAATAAACAAGATAGATCGCTTGATCCAGGTTTCACAGTATAACAATCAACAATGCTTGATGTAAGGACAAAAAAAATAGACACTAGCAATAATAAAAATAGTATTTCAATAATGAGCAAAACAGAGTTAATAGTGTGTAAATTACATTTAATTTTCTGAAGAAAATGCACAACAACAGATTAAGTTTCTGAGAGAAATGCCTGCCTCACTTGACATTGATCTTACCCTGCAATAACACATAGGCAGAGAGAATAGCATCAAAAAATCTTATTAATGGGGACATAACACACACCCTTTTGGCCAGTCTCATGGTAATCTTGAGTACCTATATATTAGTACCGCATCCTTTATATCTCAGAAGAGTCTTTAGTTTTATCAGATTCATAAACGTAAGATACAGCTTTACATTTCTCTTTGAAAACATCCGAGCTCCTGGAGGCGCACTGTAGGTAGAGCTAAAGAGTTGCAAGCACTTACACACCGATTGCCAACAAAACACAGAAATTTGATACTGTTTTTCTTACCACCTGAAGTTCCGACTCATGACTCATCATAGAAATTATACTGAAATTGACAACAGTGACATAATAAGAAATGACAATATCAGCCATAGCACATGTATGTCAACAGGACAATACGTCATTGGTAAGGAATACAGTGTATAGGATAGAGAGACAGTAGTAACCAGAACAATTTGTATTGTTGTGTGTGCTGCAGGAATGCAAAGTCCAGTTTACAGTTATTGCAATTGTTGAAGAATGGTGTATAATGGATACAAGTTAAGTAAATGGTAAGGGGAGAGTAGAACAGAGATTATTCAGCAGTCTGACTGCCTGGGGATAGAGGCTATTGGCCATTCTAGTGGTCCTGGCTTGAAGGGACCTGTACTTCCTACCAGAGGGCAATAGATGGAAAAACTGTGTGCTGGGTGAAACTGGTCTTGTATAATATTGCATGTCCTATGCAGGCAGCGTGAGGTGTACACAGTAGAAACCTCTTGGAGAACAGTCCCGGTGATTTTACTAACAGTTTTCACCAACCCCTGAATCATCTGCTGTTTAGCTACAGTGCACCTGGAAAACCAGACTAGCAGTCCATAAATCAGCACACTATGGATTGCACACTTGTAGAAGTTTATCATGAACCTGTGGTGCAGTTTTGTTTTCAGATTCCTCAGAAAAAAGAGACATTTCTGGGTATTCCCTAGATAACGAGTTAGACATTCACTCATCATCGTCCTTTAGCAACTGACCCAGCACACCGTCTGGACCGGATGCCTTCCTGGGGTTGATGTTGCTCAGCCAGATTCTCACTTTATGAAGGCTCAGGACTGGTGCAGTGTTGTTGTTGGACGGCAGGTGTCTGTCCTTGTTCTCCCTATCAAAACGGGCATAAAACGTGTTATTCCTCTGCTAGAGTGGAAGTGCTACTCACAAAAGGCAGATGTTGTACCCTTGTAGTCTGATATTGCCCTAAATCCTTCCCACACCTGTTGGGAGTTTGTAGAGGTGTTAAAATGGACCTCAATCCGCCTTTTGTAATCTAGTTTTGCAGACCTGATGCCCCTTCTAAGAGCACTCCTGGCTGTGCTGTAAGCCCCCCTGTCCCCAGACCTATAGGCTGCATCCCTGGCTTTAATCAGCAGCCAAACTTCATGTGTTATCTATGGTTTTTGGTTAGGAAAGACATGGATCAGCTTCCAGGAAGTAACCCTGTCTACAGAGAAATTGATAAAATCGATCACTGTAGTGGTGTACTCATCAAGGGTCTGGCATGTTAATAATTCCTGGTCTCTGAAAACATCAAAGTCTGTGTAGTGGAAGCAATCCTGTAGCTCCGGGATAGCATTTTAGGCCATATTCTAACTGGCTTCACCACGGGCCCAGCAGTCTTAATAGTGGGTGTATACCAAGGATGGAGCATGAGTGAAATATGATCGCTCAAACCCAAATGAGGATATGCCTGGACTTTGTTAGCCTTAGTCAAATGTATTAGTATACATGTATATATATGTATTAGTATACACCTGATCCAGTGTTTTATCTCTTCTAGTTGCACAGTACACATTACGATGGAATCAGTGAAATACAGTCTTTAAGTCAGCATGATTAAAACCCCCCGCTGCTATAAAGACACTGTCAGGGTGTGCAGCCAGGCTTTTATTAATGCTATAGTGTAGCTGTGCTAAAGCCAGTTTAGCATTAGCGTCTTGGGGGATATACACAGCACAAATATACACAACAGAAAATTATCTTGGGAGATAAAACAGTCTACATTCAAGCAGCATAAAAATCCATGTCAGTGCAACAGAATCTTTCAACTACAGTGATATTTGTACACCAAGAGTTTGTTGGTGTAAATACACAAGCCTCCGCAGATGTTCTTACCTGAGTCAGCTGTTTTGTCAGCCAGGTAGACTGTAAGGCCAGATACCTCAATGGCGCTGCTGCCATAACGCCATACATGTTTAGCATTAGACCCCCACCACCACATTAAATGGACTAATTACAAAGCAGACCATTTTGGACTGTTCAGTCTGTTTTTGGCTTTTGCGCCATGTACTGTCCAGTCTATGTGCTGCTTAAATTCCTACTCAAGTGTTTTGATGTGGGTATTGCAGCTTTATCTGTTATGTGGAAATAGGAAATAGGAAATACTTCTTGTGGCCAAGAAGTTAGCAAGATTTGAAAATAAGTGAGATCCAGGTAGAGGTGTAAAGAATTGTACACTAATTAAAAGTATATATGCAATCTTTTTTTAAACACTACAAACTTAAGCTTTATTTGGATGGTAATTGTTTATCATCAGTGTTGGGAACGTTACTTTAAAAAAGTAATTAGTTATAGTTACTCACTACTTGTTACAAAAAGTAACTGAGTTAGTAACTGAATTACTCTATAATAAAAGTAACTCGTTACCAGGGAAAGTAACTATTTGCGTTACTTTAAAAAGTTGCTATAGCCTATGTCAAAGAATTTTTTTTTTTGGAGCAGTTTCCACAAGTCAGTTGAAATGAGTAGAACAGACAGGTGTTCGTACATACCTTTGATATATATTGCACATCAACAGACAGCAAGAGTTTTATCCTGCACTTCAAGTATTATCTTTGTAAGAAAAGTGGTTTTGGCCACTAGCTTTGTAGATGTGTGTGTCACACATTACATGTACACTAACATGCACGTTCTTGCCTTTGACCACAATGAAATTGAAGTAATGCGTATATCTCCACCTTGAAAATGCCAACTTTCCATCGGTTTGTTCCTGACTCGCCATCTCTGCTGCTGCTGCGAATCTCGCGTGTGTGCATGTGTGTGTGTTTGACGCTGCTGGCGTAAAAACACTGGCTCTGATTGGCTACCATGAAACACATGACTCTGCCTTAGCCAATCATAATCGCTTATCTTGTTATTAACCCACCTGCTAACGGAGCCAGGGGTCCGTTTGGATTGCATAGTTTATTAAATCAATGCATAGTAACGCATCACTTTTAACGTCCAGTAATGTTAACAGCGTTATAACGACGGGAAAAGTAATTAGTTAGATTACCCCGTTACTGAAAAAATAACGTTGTTACCTAACGCCGTTCTTTTAAACACACTTTGATTTCATTGCTATGCTGATATCTGAGTTTACAAAAATAAATCAGTTAAAAATTAATTGTTTAAATACTTTTGACAACAGTAACCATTGCACTTCTCTGCAATTCAGGGGTCCCCAGTCTTGCTCCTGGAGAGCTACCGTCCTGCAGTTTTCAGCTCCAATCCCAATCAAACACACCTGAACCAGCTAATCAAGGTATTTAGGGCTACATGGTAACAGACAGGTGTGTTGGATCAGTGTTGGAACTTGTGTCTGCAGGACGAAGCTCTCCAAGAGCAGGGTCGGAGATCCCTGCTGTAACTTGCATGCAGGGGCACTGCACAGGATCCCGGGCCTCCCAGTGCTGTTGCTGAATTTTCTTAAAAGGAAGGAATTTTTTTTTTTTTTTTTGAGTGATGTAATTCATATTTAACTCTACACACCAACAGTATCTTTAAAGTTTTAATATTCTTTTCATCTTTTTCTAACAGTAAAATTCAAACCAGAATTAAAACCATAAAGACAAAGAGGAAAAATATCTTTAGAATCACTTTGATAACATTTTATTTTTCAGCTGATTGACAGCCACTTATTTAACCAAATTAACCTAAGTCTAGGCATTTAAAGTGGCAGATATAAACACCTTGTGTTTATGAAAAAGTATTTCTGTATAATTGTCTCCCAGACCTGTCTTACACAAATATGTTCTCAAACAGCAGCATCCACTTTAGATACCAATGAATGCATTTCATCATTCATCAGCAAGTCAGCAAGTAATAATACATACTTCTTAGTGATATGAAGTGCCAGTTTATCAAGAAATGACAATGTTGTTCTCTTCGACTCAATGGATGAAAACATAAATGGATTTATTTGCAAATGTTTTGTGCAATTTTTCAATTTTGCGCAAACGTTACATTCACAACTTTGGATGGAAACATAGCTAATAGCTGCTGTTCATTCTGCGACATTGTGCTGCTCTCCTTTCAGTCTCCTTTGAATACGTCTCCATATTAAAACTGGTGATTAATGTGCATATATCACAAAATCAAACTGGTCTAATAAATAAAGTTTTTGCAGTTTTTGCGAACAGTGGCCCTCCAGGAAATGGTTTGGACACCCCTGTATTACAGTATAAGCTTTACTCCCTGCATGATCACAGACCTAAAAAAAACAAAATGGCTTCATGGTTTTTACAGTGGATGCATCAAGCTATAGTTTTCGTAAGAGAGAGGAATCAGTTTAAGATTGTTTTTACATCTCACCGTTTGGGGAAAATTGTGCCCCATATGGCCTAAAGTCTTCTGATCACAAGAAAGGAAGAGACTGTGAGCTTTCACTGAAATGCTCTTGATGAAATTACTTTCTAATAACTTATCGTAGGTCCTAACATCCCACTGCTCTTACCTTCCCATCAGACAACAGGCTCTGCTGGCTGCTGTCAGTGAAAAAGATGGCTGCATCAATTTACTAGAACATTCTCCAGTAAGAAACATGGTGACCCCTGAGGACGTGATGACCTTGAGTAGAGAAAAGGTGAGGTTTATGAATCACCAAAAATAACAGGCCAGTTAATAATTTTCTCTTTGTGGTTTTATGCTTTTAATGTATATTGAATCAGTGTTAATGCAGATGAAAGCATAAAACTAATAACATGGAATGTACCTTGTATTTCCATGATTCCACAGTCTGTTTCTCAATTTGTCTTTCCTTGTCCATGTTTGATGTTTAGTTCTTAACGAGTACAGTTTTGGTCAAATGACTTTGCAGTTTGTGCAGGAATCATGTAACTGTTCACTGTTTCAGCAGCTACCCTGAAACACAACATACCTGAATCACACTGAAGATAACAGACAGCCTTAATATATGGTTATCACCTCCCACTTCTTACAAGACTCCTTCTCTGTAAATTTCCGCTTAACCCTGTAAACCAAACCTAGCTGTTTCTGGTCATTTGTTTCACTGTGTGTTTGTGTGCCTTCACACCCGTGAGGTCAAAAGTCTTTATTTATGGCTAACCCCTCTGTCCTTCCTGAGTAAATTACCTGCATTAAAGACCTCAAAGGCTCATTGTTTTACTGTGTGATGTCTTTGTTGCATTTCAGGTGACATACATATTGAGAGAGAAAACAAGTTTAATCAAAAGGAAAAATATAAATATTTAAAAACCCACACAATATCTAAGAAAGTAAATAAGAAAGAGTAAAATAAAATAAAAATTCTACAACAATGTAGTGTTGACTGCAAACTTCAGGAGCTTGAGAGAGGGGTCTTTAGAAGTGCAGTCGTTGGTCTACAGGGAAAACACCAGTGGGAAGAGAAAGGGTCCAGTAAGGGCCCAGTGATGTCCTTCAAATAAGCCAGATCCAGTTTTTCAAACAACTTCATGACGACAGATGTTAGAGCCACAGGTCTGTAGTTGTTAAGTCCTGTTATCTTGGTTTCTTCGGAATGGGGATGATGGTGGAGCATTTGAAGCAGGAAGGCACTTCACACAACTCCAGAGATTTGTTGAAGTTCTGCGACAATATGGGGGCCAGCTGGTCAGCACAGGTTGGTGTAACGCCATCTGGGCATGGTGCTTTTCTCCTTTTGTTCTTCCTGAAGACCTGACGCACATCGCCTTCACTGATTTGAAGTGCAGGAGGGGTGGAGAAGGGGATTGCAGGAGGTGTTAACGGTTGTGTAGGGAGATGGAGTGTGGGGGAATTCAAATCTACAGTAAAACTCATTCAGGTCGTTAGCAAGTCGTTGATTTGCCCCAGTGCAGGGGGATGGTGTCTTGTAGTTTTTGATGGCTCTTAGCAAGTAAGAGTGGATTTATTAGCCCTCAATAAAAAAGTAGGAAATATTGAGAATGATTGTAAACAGTCAAGAGACAGTTACAGTAAACCGGGAGACCAGTTTCAGGAAGGCCGTGGATGCTTACTTGGCAGGGTTGGAGGACTATTTCCTAAAATCACTGGAAAAATGCGAAAACATTGACTGATGTAACAGACTGAGGATAGATGCTAAATTGGAAAGTCAAATGAAAAAGCTAAGACTCATCAGTATGCCCACTCTTTCCAGATTACAGACCTACTCACCAGCTTCCTCCCACATTTCTCAGGGCTATGGTCCACTGACCTCATTGCCAGTTAATGCTAAACCGAAAAGTCCAACTCGTCTCACACAAAATACGACCTATGATGCAAATGCTCATGTGCACACTCGTTCATCTAATGTGCTTACCTCCTCAGTTGTGGCTGGCTCATCCTCATTGTGTGCTCGGCTTCCCATCTGTCTGGAGTTCCCATCCTTCGGTGACTCCTCAGAGACTGCCGAAGTACTCATTGAACTTCATTGAGCAGTGCGAGAACTTCCTGGAGATCAGGCCTCTCCCCAGTGTTGAGCTCATCGGTACTTTGAGTACTGTCTTGAAAGGACCTGCTCTGAGCTGGTGGAAAGCAGAGAAGGCCAAGGTAATAGTTTGGCATTTGTTCAAAAAGGCATTTATGGCGGCTTTTCTTTCAAAAGATTACCTCTCGGAGGTGGAGGAGTAGCTGAGGACATTGATCCAGCAGCCACAACAATGCTTGAGGGACTTGGCCTATGATTATCAGGTTCTCTGTCTAAAATGGAAGCCAGAGATCTCTGAGGAAGAGCTGGTCAACCGCATCCTCAACAACATCAACCTGAGGGTTGCAGGATGCCTAGGGGGACAGTCAACACTGTGGAACAGCTTGTAAAGGTTGGTTCAATGTTGGAAAGGGATTGCATGGGAGCAAAAGACTACTGGCAAAAAGTTTGTACCGAAGGTGTCAAAGAGAAAACCAAGAAGATTGCAGAGCGTAGTAACAGCAAAACTTGGCTGGACTGACCCTGGCACAACACCACCCAGTCAAGTCACTCCTCTTCGTTCCGGTAAGGGTGAATGGTCAGAAGGTGAAGGCGGTCTTAGACACAGGAAGCATGTACACCTTGGTGCAGGAGAGCCTGTGGAAACAGCTGAAGACTGAGGGCCCACCAGTCATTACCTCTGCCCCACAGAGATTCATAATGGCAGATGGAACGATTCACCAATCCAGAGACCTACAAAAGTTCTTGTATCACTGGCATGATCAAGAATGCTTAGTCGATACATATATCCTTAAAGACAATCACCTCGCCTTTCTCCTAATTGCAGGGTTGGACTTCTTGAATGCCACTGGAGCGTTGCTGGAAGTGTGACAAAGTAGATATGGACTACACATATTACCCTTTTCTCCCATCATACTGTCCAGCCAGCCTGTATACCACATCAGGTCAAGATCATTCCCTCACAGCGGCTAAGTTGAATTTATACTACGCCTTACCAACCACTGGCAGGGTTATGTGCACTTGTTTAAATTTTTTTTTAAGTAAAACTGTCAATTTGAGGACTTTTTGTGTCATGAGTTTTCTTTTGGGGGGCCACAAAAGGATTCACCCGACACAAGGGAGCCTGCTGGAAATGTTTGAGAACCACTGGCGTAATGAACTTCAGGAATACTGGTAAACAAGAGGAAATCTGGAAGGCTGGTTCACAGATGATTGTCTGCAGATCTGGTGGCCTATGGGCAGATGTTTGGAAGGTCAGATGACATACTGACATCTGAGGTGCTGGCTGAGTGTCGAGTTTTTGGCAGGCTGGTTGTCAGAGAGCTTCTTGAAGGACCGGCAGAGCTGGTCTTTGTATTTGGAGGAACAGCAGAGCTGGTTGTGTCTGGTGGGCTGTTAGAACTTAAAGTATCAGGATGGTTAGCTGAGAGATGGGCATCTGGAGTGTAGGCTACAGCAAACCTAGTGAGAAAAGGCAACACACAAAAGATTCAAGAGTGGTCCCCATGGCCAGGATAATGGCGATAGGGATGGTCTTCATGGGGGGACTATGGACTGCATTTGTGGCAGAGGCAAGGTAACTTATCTTAGCCTCCTTGGCCGTAACAGGTATAACAGAGGTCACAGGATATTCAGAGAGTGCAACAAAGGAAACTGTCTCTTTGCGAGGCACTACAGAAGCATGTGAAGCGCAAACACACAAGATATTATCAAAGGCAGTGCATACATCAGAGCTAATAACTCTGGGTTCACTTGACTCAGATGTGTAGAGACCACTGAACTAGTTAGTGCTGTAGCTTGAGGGTACTGAAACCACATGGCTTGGCAGGACTTTAGGAACGTCTGCCATTGGGTGAAGCAGTGGTGCTGGTGATGATCTGGAAGCCTCGCTTCCCTCAGACCCCTGTGTCTGAGCAGTCTTATAAAGGATCCTTACTGCTTACCTCATTTGGGGATCTAGAAACTCAAGGAAGAAAGTGAGTGCTCTAACACATCTATAATTTGGGATTGGATGTCAGATGGGCTGTCAGAAACAGTATTGTCAAAAGCTCACTGAGACACCAACTGGTATCAGTTAAAAGTTAATGTCATTCTCCCTTCTCACTTCTGGAAATCAGCTTGCCACACTTTTTAGTGCTTACGCAGCTACCATTTCATCAGTAGGAGAGGTGAAGGATATATTTATAGAGACACTGGTTGAGACCCTACGGAAGGTTCATGAAAATTAGAAAATCTTTCTGCCGGAGGATTGTAACACAACAGTAGTTGCAAGACATCAGGAAAAAGAGACATATGTGACCAATCACAGAAACCAGGGACACAAGTCGGTTCTGGGGCATTTTGAGTTATTCACAGATTCTGAAAATGTAGTCTCCAAGCTTTCCAATGATGTGTAACACATGGAAATCTGATAATATTTGGAGAAGTTGTGGCCATTTGAAGGTAGGCAATCAAAAAAGCTCAAAAAGCAGAACATAGCCTTTAAAGATTGTGCAGTTCTCACTGCTGCGAGTGACAATGGGGCTCATTTACATCTCATTTAGATAAGCCATACCCCCTGCATAGCAACGATAGACACAACAGGAAAAATTGGACAGCATACTATTAATAATAAAGGAGACTGTGCATTGTAAATGTCAGTAATTTGTCTTTTTTGACTTTTATAAAAAGGATTTAGAGGCTGAAATATGTGAGTTTTATCTTTTTATAAAAAATCTTTAATCTTTAAAATGTGGCCATCATTTTTAATGTTATTATTTTAATGTTTATGTAAACAAAAAGTACATATTGATGCTAATTTTATTTGTTATTTGCTGATTTTCTACATAAAACTTGGTAAATTGATTTCATTGTGTAGCATTAGAACTTTTTTACAGGATTCTGTGATAATCGATGAGCTAGCTTATAACAGTAGGTAGATATGGGAAGGTCTAAACATGGACTAAACATGAGATAACGTCTACTTGTTCTTAGAATGAACACAAAACGACAAACTTTGATGTTTATGGAAACTCACCCCATAAGAAACAAAAGTATTCTCGCAGATCTCGATGCCTCCAATAAGATAAGTCGTTCGGGCACACTTTCTCTTTGTCGGGGTCTTCTTTGTGGATGTAACCATCTCCGAAGTTTGCACTGTGCAAACAGTTTGCCTCTAAATGTTACAGATTTTCCCCATTTCTCTGTCTTTATCCCCATCAAATGTTACTATCGATATAGCCTCTGATATCTTATGGTCCAACTCGTCTGACGCCAGTCCAATACATTCTTCCTCGTCTTCAGAATCAGTGAGCACTTGTTTATAAGCATCCGGCTTGTCTTCAAGTACTTCAAAATATTTTCAGTGTAACGGTCACGGTTCAGCTCGTCTGCGTTCATCTTTGCGGCGTACATCTTCATTGAATTTTGATATCAGCTACAGCCGGCCAGAGAGCTGCATACTAAGTAGCCACTCTTCCCTCGGAGGGCGGGGGAAATAACAAAAGAAACAAAAGCCGGCTTATCCAGTATGAAAATACAGACAGACAATGAAACGCCCCTACTGCGTGCTAGAATCTCCGACAAACAACCTGATTTCAACCTCAAAATGTATGCTTTTAAATAGACCAATACTGCTATCTCAAACACGGAGAGGCTTCTTTGTGATCTCAACTAACAGATTCTGCAAAAAAACGATTTTCATTTTGCTCGAAAGTTGTGCTGCCGACTTGTGTCACTGGTTTCCGTGATGGGGCACATATAACAACTATTGACACACTGTTAATTCATTTAGCGAAAATGTCACATACATGTACATGTCTGCCCTCCTCAACTATACGCATGCCTATCTTAAAAACCCATAATTTGTAGAAAGAAATCCAATACCCCCTACAACAGCTGCAGAATCAATTGCATACAAGACATACAAGAGCCGTACTGAGTTTGTGAAGGAAAGATAAATTATCCAGTTAATCAGCCTTGTGTGGCAGCCAAAAAGGGTCCCCCAATCATGTAGAGAAGCAAATATTATTATAATTTACAGACCCAAGGGTGACCGGTTCTATCTTTCTCCTTTCTGCAGCCAGCAATGTTATCTTCAGAAATACAGGTGCTTCTCAATGAATTAGCCTTTGACACTGTGGACCACAGCATTTTGTTAAAAATATTAAATTATTAGGCAGGCATTTGTGATGCTCCTTTAGATTGGTTTGAGTCTTATCTATCAAATAGGAGCATATCTGTAGAAATTGGACAATTTTCTTCAGCCCCTATGCCAATCAACTCTGGGGTGCAACAGGGTTCAATTCTGGGTCCAGTTTTTTTTTCTTTATATCCTTACGTTGTGCTCAATTTTTTAGCGCCATAACATCTCCTATCACATCTATGCAGATGATACCCAGCTCTACTTACCATTAGATTCTAAAGAATGGATGGATGAGGATTTCCTTCAGTTGAACGAAAATAAGACTGACATTATCCTATTTAGCTCTGAACCACACACTGACACATACAGTGGTCTCTTGGGGCATTTTCAGTCCAAAAATTGCTCCTTTGTGAAAAATCTGGGGGTCATTTTTGAAGCCAACCTGAAGTTTGACAAACAAATAAATTCAGTGGTCAGGGCCAGCTTTTTCCAGCGAAACTGACTGCGAATGTTAAAGCCCCTCCTCACCTTTCAGGATTTGGAGAGTGTAATTCACACTTTTATTTCCTCAAGGCTTGATTATTGCAATGCCTTGTATGCTGGAATTAGTCAGTCATCACTCTCACGATTACAGTTAGTCCAAAATGCTGCAGCTCATTTTGAGTGGGACAAAAAAGAGAGAACTTATTTCACCTACACAGGCCTTTCTCCATTGGTTTCCCGTGAAACAAATAATTTACTTCAAGGTTTTAACCTGTTAGCCAGCACCCCCCCATTATGGGATTCACAGCTAAAAGTGCTCTACCTAAATTATAATTGTAACAGTTTGTATTTGGAAAGAAGACAGTTTGGGCTTTACTCTTTATCAACCAGATTTGATAATGCTCAAAATTATTAAAAGTTTTAGACACTGAAGTCCCTTGAATTTTTTTTTTTTTTTACCACACTTAAATATTTTTTATTTGATATAAAAATACATGACATGAGTTTCTATTTCAAATCTGATTAAGATATCATGATAAATGATACTTTTCTGAGACCATGTCTAGACCCCCACCCCCCAAATATAAGAAAATACATTTCCCAATAGTACTGAAGGCTTCTACAAACTATTTAGTCAGTAAACATACCACTGCATTTTTTTTTATTATAAAACACTAGACAGAAATTTAGACATCATATAAGTGATTTTTTTGAGCACTAGAAAAATACAATAAGAATAATTTGAGTAAGAAAAATAAGAATAAGAAAATAAAAAAGATTTAACTTTGTTTGCCGATTACAGAAAATCCTGAGATTGCTAGAAATGCAGCATTTACAATGAATTACTATGCAAATAAGTGCTGATGTGCTGATGGCCACTTATACAAATGGTAATAACACAAATGTGCCATAAAAGTAAATAATCCACTCTCTCCATTCATATAGACGTGTTCACTTTCATAGCCGTGACCATGCAGTAATAGCGAGCTGATTTGCACTCAAACAGATGGTAATCATGCAGATACATTCACATTCACATTCAACATAAAACACAATCTCACATATATAAAAACTGTTGAAAAATAAAACAAACAAAGAAAGAGGCGATCGCTATAAGTTACGCCTCCATCAGCTGACAGGTGTGCCAGAACGCGTCACGAGGGAGCGCCAAAATTGAAATATACTATCTTTCGTCTCTCTTTCATTAATTCTATTTTCCCAGAGGATCGTCTCATTCTGTTTGTGACACTACGTTGCAAAACCATGCCATTTTTTTACTACCAAGACGCAGTTTCTGACCGCGAGTTATTCCATAATGGACGCAAACAGTTCTGTAACTGAAGAACTGAAAGGTAAACAAAGGAATTATGATCCATATCACAATGTTATTGCTTCATTGGACCAAACACGTGCTCCATGAGATCAGTGTTCAATGGACCCTTACCTTTCTAACTAAACCGGGATTTACAGCTGTGGATGTATTTATGACTCATTATTACGACGGATCTGGTATGTACAGCGTTTCCATTGGTCATGTTTGTATGTGTACTGCTTACACAAATCTAGCAAATACAGTCTTTATAAGCTTTCCATTGAAAAACAGCGATCTGTAGTAGATGCTTGAGGCTTAGATCTTTATAATGATACATAGTATGTCAATATTAAATCTGTCCCGTTTCATTTAATCTATTCATAAACCATGACAAGTGCAAGTGACGAGGGCGTCGGGGTGCTGGCTAAGAGGTTAACATGAGTGTTTAAAGTTCTACATGTTCTACAAGTTCTACTTGCCCCTAACTATATATCAGAACTTTTAAGTTTCTATTCTTCTCAGAGACCACTCAGATCTTCAGTCCAGCAGTTTTCAAATGTCCCAAAATCTCAATTGAAAACAAAAGGTGACAAGTCTTTTTCAGTCTATGCTCCAAAACTTTGGAACACTCTACCCTTAACTATCAGTGTCACTATCATTAGCTGGATTGCCCAAGTAGAGGGCACTCCACTCAGGACCATTCCACCCATCAACCACCAGATGTCACCATATCATCACTTGGACACTAGCACCTCTCATCTGTTGCACCACACCCAAACTACATCCATCTCCCATGAGTCACTGCATCACTATCACCTTGCCACACCTGCACCTCATTCATCAGCTAATCTCCTTGGCACACCTGTACTTCATTTAAGCACACATATAAGCAGCACTCACACACAACCACATTGCAAAGTCTTGTTTTGCCTGTCTGACATTTCCAAATGTTTTTCCTTGTGTTTGTTCCTGCCGTACCTGACTTTGGATTGTTTTACAGACTCTGATTCTATGCTGCCTGCCCTGACATTCTGCTCATTTCTGTTATTGATCCTGGTTATCCCTGACATACCAGATGCCGTTACTGATTATTGCCTGTCTGACCATTCTTAATAAAAGTTCTGCATATGGATCCGAACATCTCTGGCTCATCGTTACAGAAGACTTCGCCTTACCAGGATTCAGCAGCCTCGTCACTGAGGTATCAGTTTCGGTTTCAATGTCAGCCTTTCACCAATCCAGCCTAACCACAGATCCAGTCGACCAGCTGTTAAGTCTAAGGCAAGGAGATCAATCTATTGAGGACTATGTTCAACAGTTCTGTGAGTTGGTATATCAAGTTCCTCTAGATGATGAAGTCTTGTTTAAATATTTATTCCGTTTTGGACTCAATGAACCAGTAAAATCATGGTTACCTAGAGGGGAGTCTAATGGGAGCTTAAAGGTCCCATTCTTTGTTATCCCATGTTTAAAACTTTAGTTAGTTTGTAATGTTGTTGTTAGAGTATAAATAATATCTGTAAAAAATCTTCTAAAGCTCAAAGTTCAATGCCAAGCAAGATATTTTATTTAACAGAATTCGCCAACATGAACGACCCGTTTGGACTACATCCCTCTAGTTCCTGCAGTAATGACGTCACTAAAACTGTTTTTTGACTAACCTCCGCCCACATGAATACACAAAAAGGGGGTGTGGTCTTGTTGCGCTCCGATGGAGAAGAGGAAGAGTTGCGTTTGTGTTTGTTGCCAGGTCGTCGAAACGCTGTTATTTTCATCTCAGAGTCCAATCACCTTTGTTCGGCCTTCCCAGGGACGCTGTACTTAGAGATCAATGGTTAAAATTTATGTTTAACTCTGTTCCCAAAAATTATAACATACATGTAAAACTATGTATAGCACATTTTGCTGAGGACAGCTTCCTCAATCTCAATCAGTTTAATGCTGGATTCACACAAAGATTATTCTTCAAAGATGGAGCAGTTCCCTCTTTGTCTGGAGAAGGCGTTGTTTAAAGACCACAACCAGTAAGTGTATTTTATTATTAAAATTGGTGCGTTTAACAGTTTCTGTAACTTATTACACAAAGGGCAACCTTGTTTAGCTTTGTTAACTAGATGTTAGGGCTGTGCAAAAAAAAAAAAATAGAATCCGATTTTCATGCGCATCTCGTTAGTAAAGGCATTCTGTGATTAGAAGAACATCTCCAGCATGTGCGTTCAGATCAGGATTAACAGGTTTTCAAAACAAATCCTGCCCACTTGCTTTTCAAAACTAGCCTAATTGCATTTCCAGGAGGGCAGCGTGCACTAAGCTGTTGTCGAATCACAACACAGGAACTGCTGGCACAATCAGAACTCGTTATGTATTTCTGAAGGAGGGACTTCATAGAACAAGGAAGTCATCAGCCCGTTTTTATGACAGATTATGGTATACACATAAGTGAATTGTGTGAAAAGTACTGTGTTTTTTTTTACCCGTGAAACATGAGCACGTTATATTGCACACTGTAAACACAATCAAAGCTTCAAAAAAGCACGAAAAACAGGACCTTTAAGGGACGTACTGGACTTTGCACTCTTGTTATATGACTCTCCTTTCACTGTGGGGAGGCAGAGGACTTTAAAGCCCCAAAATCACTGCACAAGATGGCCGCCAGCCCAGCGCCATTGCACAAGATGGCTGCCAGCCCAGCGCCCCTGCACAAGATGGCTGCTGCAGTCAACCGTCCAGAGTCAAGTCAGGTACCTGTCGATCGTCAGGTCAAGTCAATACTAACACCCAAAAGTCAAGTCAAACAACAGTTAAACTTCATGAGCCAAGTCAAGTCACAGTTGATCTTCATGAGCAAAATCAAGTCATAGTTGATCTTCATGAGTCGAATCAAGTCACCAATGATCTTCATGAGTCAAGTCAAGTCACCAATGATCTTCATGAGCCAAGTCAAGTCACCAATGATCTTCACGAGCCAAGTCAAGTGACCAATGATCTTCATGAGCCAACTCAAGTCACAGTGGATCTTCATGAGCCAAATCAAGTCACAGTCACCCAAACTACAAGACGCCGTGACCATTCTTAATAAAAGTTCTGCATATGGATCGGAACGTGTCTGGCTCAACATTATAATTAGAGCTTCTCCTACATTAAGCCTCTTTAAACTATCAATTAAAATCTACTTCTTATCTCAGGCTTGCTCTTAATTTGGGTTTATCTTATGTATCTCTTAAATGCTAGGGGTTGTAATTTTTGTTTAACTTTTAAAATTGTGTTTAAATTATCTTGTTGTGATTGGACTGAATACTTCATGCCCTGTTTCATTTATGTGTACTTGCTCTGCTTGTGAAGCCCTTTGGTCAGCATTCTTGCTGTTTTAATTGTGCTATATAAAGAAATTTGATCTCGACCTTCCTTCATTGATTTCCTGATATACTTATATGTGAATGTTATTTTTTTTTTTATGGTTCCACTGTTGTACATCTATTTTACTTGCTTTATACTGTTGTGTATGAGCTATATATTAACTGCATAATCACCTTTGTATACTTAACTTTGTCTTCAAACTTGTAAACTTCTGCATCTGGGTTTAATCCTGTTTATGGTTGAACAAGTATGAAAAATATGGTTGCACTTTATTTAACAGTACGTGTACTTAAATGTACTTATAGTGTACTTACAGTGTATTTATCTAAGAAAGTTCTGGTAGTACAAGGTAACTACATGGGGTAGGGTTACGTTTAGGGGTAGGTTCAGGGTTAGTATCTAGTTGTTACATAGTTATTGTAATTACTATAATAAGTACATAGTACTGTATGTACATGGGGAACAGGACTGTAAAATAAAGTGCTACCAAAATATTTTAAAGCCATTTACAATAAAGGTATAGATGCACAGTGTATGATAGTGGGATTCCCTGAGTGGGATTCTTTTGATATTTATTCAATATGATATTTGTATATTTTTCATCAGGTACACAGTAGGATGAAGCACATGGCAGAACATTATGAAGTCGAACACATTCATCCACAGTATTCCCATCATTTGCATCATGGACAGCATCGTGAACTGATCTCCCCTCCACCAGAGCAGGTCACTGACCTAAACAAACACACACTCACCCAAACCTACTCACAAGAGATTTGTCCATGTTGCAGTTGTGTGAACACACACAATTTTTTTTAAACAAAGTAGTTTTAATCAAGTTGTATTCTTATAGCTTTCAAGAAATAATGATTAGTTCAAAAAGTTCTGTGATGCCATGATAGAGGACTTTGAATTATTTAAATGTGTGTTGACCATCCCTTCTAATAGACATGTTTATTCTAACAATTCAAGTCAAACAGCTCTTAACTCTATGCCATAGAATGTAATTTTAGAAAATTTTGGATAATTTTGTGCTCGTGTGGGATCCATAAAGAATTCATTCAGTAACTTGAATGAGGAACTGTGTAGTTCTATAGTAATGTGATGTGTTTTTTTAGGATGATGAGGATGGCATATGGGCATGACAAAACAGAAACTGGTCTTCCACCGACAGGTAAGTGATGCAGAGTTTTATGACCACTGTTTATTCTTTACATCTCCATAGCTTCAAATGCACTATTGGAAATAACCAAATAGCTGGGCTGTCTGTCTAATATCAGTCTAAGGTGGTGGTTTTCTCTGAGTTGATGCAGCACACATCCCTGCACACACAGACAAGCACTCCGGCTGACATTTGTCTGCACCATGGCCAAAGGATAAGTGGTCTGTCTATGTCCTGCTAGAAGCAAACATGGGAGATGGATAATAAAAGCATTATTAAAGTTTAATTAAGTAAAATCTCTACAGTTAACAAATTCTCAAAATAATATGTTAGACATAATATCAGATGACATATCATTAAAAAAAGTCAGAGCTTTGATGTGAAATCTTTTTAAAATGTCATTTAGCAAATTGTTATTTGGGTTGAATAGCAACATTCAGTTATGTCAATTTCACATAGGTTTATAGAAGAGACTTTCACAATCGCACAACATAACACTCAGAACCTCCCTGTAAGATAAGGAAATAAATAAATAAAAATCACATTCAGCCTTAAACAGGTACTGATTTTAGGTGTCTTAGGTGATGCATAATGTATAAAAACATGGTTGTTTTTGTTTGTTATTTTATTTTTTATTTTATTTTTTTGTAGCCAAGGAATGTGTCTATACAGGCTATACAGTAGTGGCTATACAACACAATTAGCGTTGTCTGTCTTGCCATCTTATCAACTGTACAACAGTACAAGACTTGCCATCTTAACAACTGTACTAATCTGATAATGGCTCACGGAGCCTCACAGACAGATATTTGTAGAAATGCTGGCCGGGCGACCCTCAACACATTCGTTAGATTCTATAGCCTTTGTGAAGAGATGGTATCCTTCTGTGTTCTCGCCTCAAACGGGTAATGTGGTCTGAGAACCCCAGAGTGTTCATACTGTAGACCCTGTTGAGATCCTCCATCACCCTTGGCAGCCGAACATGGTGGAATGTCCAGGCCTTCACAATGAATCAGCGAGGACCGTGGAAGGCTGGGTTCAATATTGAGACCTAAACAGTACTCATATGTGTATAGTCCATGGTATAGCCTTAGAGCTATGGGGCTTCCTCAGTGTCCCTGTTCCCAGTGGAACGGGTACGATTTCCCAGTGTTATCCAGTATCACTTAGTGTGGTAGTGCTTTGACAATGGTGAGTGGAACTACTTGTTCTGATCCCTGGCCTACACCAAATGATGTCCCAATTTATCGGTCCCTGACACGATGTCTCCTTTCCCTTCTTCAGGAAATGAGTGGTACCATACGTAACCGAGATGATTGTACTGCTTACACTTGTGCTCACCCACTCTCTCTTTTCTTGCTTTCTTAACATCTTTCTTTCTCTCTCTCTCTCTCTTGCATACAATACCTTGTTAATCCAATCAATTCTAGATAGAAGCATAAGCCTCTGTTTGTAGTTCATAAATGATGCCTTCACAATAGTAAAGAAAGGCTTCTGCTGTCCCAAAGCAAGAAACATTGGCCAGACTATCTAACAGCTTGTGCCAGTGCAACTCCCTCAAAAACATTTCTTGAGTTCACCCCAAAGGAAAATGCTATTATCATTTACTCACCCTCAATTTGTTTCAAATCTTTATGAGTTTTTTTTTTCTGCTGAACACAAAAAAATATGTTTTGTAGAAAGTGAGAAATCAAACAGCTAATGATAGCCATTGAGTTCCATTTATATATATATATATATATATATATATATATATATATATATATATATATATATATATATATATGTAACCGGGGCAGGTATAGCCGATGTTTAATTCCCCTGGTGCTTTTTCCCTTGAAGTTTTTGCTATGATGCAGTTATGCGTGCTGTCTCCTTTAAGAGTTTGATTATATGCACGAGAGCGTGTGTGCGTCAGAAAGGAACAGAGAGCGCGCTGATAGAAGCAGCAGTTACAAGGGAGGAGAAAATAGTTGATTAGAAACTGCAAAACGGATATAATCCAGGTTAATTCTCAACTTGTGGACCTGTGGTGGTTTCAGTTGTGTGTCTGCATGAGTAGATGACAATTCAGTGTTTATATTAGTGTTTGTTGCTGCATATGAGAAATCTCCGGTGGGGGAGGGGATTCAGGCCTACTTCAACGGAGATTGAGCGTAAGTTAATTTAAAATACACTTTGAAGACTGTTATAATGTATAATAATGCAGTGTAATACATGTATAGGAAGAACATGCAGTAATTGTTGTATATTATACTGTTAAGAGGGGAGAGCAAGATTGTGAGATCGCACGTGCCAGTTTCCACGTGATTGGTAATCCAAAGTCTCATATAACAGTGAGTGTTTTTCATTCTATTCTCCCAAAGTGTGTTTATGTATGTGGCATGAAAAGTATTGTACTCTGTATAAAGTGTATACTTTTATCTAAAGTCTGTTTACTGATTAATACGTTTAAAAGAGGTTAAAATGTGAACTGTGTGTAATGTGAGTGGTGCATTTATGTGGCAAGATGTGCAGATTTTTCATGTATGCTCATGCTGTTGTTTTTTGTCTGTTTATTCAGGCACATATAAGCCACTGCCGTTGTTTTATACATCTTTATTGGTTCTTTAACATTGATTGCACTCTTTCAAGTCAAATTGGGACTTGTGATCTGGTGTTTTGATTAGAGATTATTACTGTAAAGGACTTATTTTTGTTATTTGCTTTTCTTCTTATGTTATTTCACATTCTGTGCCCATTGAAGGGAACCGAGTCACATCATTTGTTTTGTTTTATTATTCTGTTTTATACAACTTTTCTTGTTTAATTGGATCTAAGTCCTGAGAAAAAAGTTTTTCCCTGAACCAAACATTTAATGCTGGGTCTTCTTTTGAGGCTCAGTCAAGAATAAAAGAATCCTTTTTTAGTAGATGTCTTGGCATTGTCTCTTCCTTTAATATATTAGAAGGACATCAAGCCGGCCACATCTAATTTTGGTGTCAGAAGTGGGATTCTGTTTTGTTTGGGGCTGATTTAGTTTTGTTACAATAGTGCAAAAGTAGAAGGGTGTAAACAACGGTAGTGGCGAAGGGTGACTGAGTGCTGGAACGACCTGCAGTGACATCCTGACAGAAGCGGCGGCAGGACAAAGAGCCAGCACACCAAGTCTGCTGTGTGAGGACTTCGAGGAGGACAGTGCTTGTTGAAGTGACTATTGGAGAACTGATATTTTCGTTGACTACCCCTCAAAGTCATGGATGCTGAGAACATGGAGGGTGCAGCTGCTATGGCAGAGGACATTCAAGGTGCAGGTGCTGCAGCGCCGGAAATGGACATTGAGGAAGGTAACCCAGTCTCACAGCTTCAGTCCCAGATCTCGGAGTTGGGACGTAGACATGATGAAGTAATGTCAGCACTTGCTAACATGACAAATGTTCATACTAGATCCTATGTGTATATCCCAAGAGAGAGACAAATTGTACCTTTCAGTGGGGACCCGGGTAAAGATTGCCAAAATGTTGATGAGTTCATTGAGGAACTTGGGAGGGTTATACGAGTGAGGGGGTTGGGTACTGAGGATCAGGTAGATTTTATCCTCTCCCACTTAAAGGGTTCAGCACTAGAAGAAGTCAGGCTGTGTATGGGGGGGGGGATAAGTCAGCTGAAGATCTATTCTCCTATTTGAGGGCAGCTTTCAGGGAAAAGCGTAGCACCTCCCAGTTGTTGCACACATTTTATGCACGAAAACAATTGGACGGTGAGGATTTTCGTGATTTTTCACATGCACTGTCATTGATGTTAAATGCTGCACTGCAACAAGCACCACATTGTGTTCCAAATGTGCAGCTGGCATTGAGAGACCAGTTCATAGAAGGGGTGAGGGATTCAGCACTCCGGAGGGAACTGCGCAAAGTGGTTAGAGAGCGGCCTCATGCTACATTATTTGAAGTTCGTGAGGAGGCCCTGTTGTGGTGCTCAGAAGAGCGACCTCGTCCAGCTAATGTGGTCCGAAACCGAAACCTAGTGAGTGTGGAAGAAAGTGTAGAGCATTCAAGGATGACTGCCACTGTACCAAATGACTTGACTGTAGCCCTACAAGAAGTAATTAAGGTAATTACACAACAAGGGAAGGCTATCGGGGACCTTACCAATGCTGTCCGTGATCTCACGATTCAAAGGTCTGACCCAACTTGTGAAAAACCTAGTAAGCCCAGGTTTAAGCCAAGGTATACCCGAGATGGCCAACCCATTTGTTTGAGATGTGAGGGCGTTGGGCACATAGCCAGGCAATGCACTGGGCAGCGCTTTCAGGAACGCACTGAGCCAGCAACGTCTGAGTCTCTGTTTCCGGGAAACGGTGCACCTCCATTGCGAAGAGCCGAGCAATGAGAGGTGGAATTGATGGCTCAAAGACTGGCTCACTGACAAAAGAGAGGTTTCTGGAGCGTGCAGTGGGCAAATGCCCAGAAGTGGAAATTCATGCTGGGGGGGTAGCAATCCGGTGTCTGTTAGATACTGGCAGTAATGTGAGTACTTTGACAGAGAGCTTCTTTAAAGAATATCTTCATGGAGAAGACAAAGACATGCACCGTACAAGCAAGTGGTTAAAGATTACTGCCGCCAATGGGCTGCCTCTTCCCTACCTTGGGTATGTAGAACTTGATATCCAGGTAATGGGGTTGACTATACCTGGGTGTGGGTTCTTGGTGGTACATGACCAGAATGATGGGGAGATTAACTCAGCACCCCCAGGCATACTTGGTATGAACATAGCACAGCGGTGTAAACAATTAATTCTAGCTGAGTTTGACAATGCTTTGGAGGGGACATTGGATGCTAACTGGAGGGTCGCCTTTAACAGAGTGCAAGAGGCTGCCCCAGTAGGAGCGAACTCTGTGGTTCGGGTGGCAGGTACACGTAAGTCTTTCGTACCTGCAGCATCTGTGGCCACAGTTCAGGCTAGAATACACAAAGAGCTGATTGGCAACAGTGGCGTAAGCTTGCTTGAACCATGTAATACATCATTGCCTGGTGGCTTGATCCTGGTTCCTACCTTGGTGTCACCCGGTAGGCGGGTATTCCCAGTGCAGGTAGTAAACTTGTCCCCTGAAGATGTGTGGTTGCCACCTAAGGTAAAGCTGGGGGTACTTGCCCAAGGTCATCATGTTGAGAGTAGCTCCTGCGAAGTTAGATTCAATCGAATCTCTGCAGATCATGAGGAAATTATGGTAAATCAGAGGTCAATGACGGGAGTTAGCGGTGACCTTCAGTGTCCCCTGGAGAAAATGAAGATTGGCGGTACCCCTGCACAGCAGGCAGAGCTGAAGGCACTTCTGAGGGGATACCTGGACGTGTTTGCCATCACTGATGAAGACCTCGGTTATACTGAATTGGTAAAGCATGAGATTCCCTTGAATGATGACCTTCCTGTCTCACAGTCCTACCGACGAATACCCCCAAACCAATTCCAGGAGGTGAAGGACCATATCTCTGGACTGCTCAAAAAGCGTGTCATCAAAGAAAGCTCCAGTTCATATGCATCTCCAGTTGTGTTAGTCCGGAAGACTGACGGGAGTCTTCGCCTTTGCGTGGACTACCGTAAGCTGAACAGTAAAACTAGGCGTGATGCATTCCCGTTGCCAAGAATAGATGAGAGTCTGGATGCTTTGGGTAGGGCCAAGATGTTTTCATCTATTGATCTTGCGAGTGGCTATCACCAGGTGGCAGTTCATGAGAAGGATCGCCACAAAACAGCTTTCATTACACCATTTGGCCTGTATGAGTACCAAAGGATGCCGTTTGGCCTATGTAACGCGCCAGCGACATTCCAACGTCTCATGCAGGCCATAATGAGTGACCTGGTCTTTCAAATGGTTCTCGTCTATTTGGACGATTTGCTTGTGTACTCTAGCACATTTGAGGGACACTTGGTGAGGCTTGAGACTGTGTTACAGAGGTTGAGGGAGGCCGGACTTAAGATTAAGGTGGAAAAATGCCACTTCCTGCAGTCCGAAGTAAAGTTCTTAGGACATGTGGTATCTGCTCAAGGGGTGTCTACAGACCCAGACAAAGTGAGTGCGGTGAAACAGTGGCCAGTCCCTAACACTCTGAAGGAGTTGCGATCATTTTTAGGATTCTGCAGCTACTATCGGAGGTTCATTGAGGGCTTCTCCAAGGTGGCCGGTCCGCTCCATGATGTTGTAAACACTTGTGTCCACCAGGGGAGTGTTGCTCAGGTCAACAAGTTGTTTAAAGACTCCTGGACAACGGAGTGCCAACAAGCCTTTGAGCACCTTAAGGAGAAGCTTACCTGTGCTCCGACTTTAGGTTATGCAGATTTCACCCTACCTTTTGTGCTGGAGACCGACGCCAGTAACCTGGGATTGGGCGCTGTGCTATACCAGCAGCAAGGGGGAATTAAGACTGTGATAGCATATGCAAGCAGGAGGTTGAGGGGCGCAGAGAGAAACGACAGGAACTACAGCAGTATGAAGCTGGAGCTCCTGGCTCTCAAATGGGCTGTTGTGGAGAAGTTCCGTAGTTACCTGCTCGGATCTAGGTTTATGGTCCTAACCGATAACAATCCCCTCTGCCACCTCAACACTGCAAAGCTGGGTGCTATTGAACAGAGGTGGGCTGCACAACTTGCGATATTCGATTTCGAAGTGCAGTACCGCCCTGGGCGGTGCAACACTGCAGCCGACGCTCTCTCTAGAAGACCAGGACTGGAGGCTATGGAAGTGGTAACTGAGGATTTGGAGTATGATGGCTGTGTGGCTATTTGCAGTGGGCTTCGTACAGGGACTGCAGTGGGAGTTGACCTGGCTGGGCTAGTGGCGAGTCCTAGAGAAGGAGAGATGGGAATCTTACAGGCAGCCATCGAAGACCAAGAGAGTGAAGGGGACCAACTGGAGAATACCCCAACATTACCTGGTTACACAAAGGATGAGCTTCGTCAGTTTCAGAGGACAGATCCAACCATCAGTGTGCTCAAGAGTTTCTGGGACAAGAAGAGGAAGCCCACAAATCATGAAAGAAAGCACTTGTCCAGGCTGGTGCTGTTGTTGCTTAAGCAGTGGGACAAGCTTCAAGAGAAAGAAGGGCTGATGTACAGAACTATTGACGATGTGTTCAATGGGGAATGCCAACAGTTGCTGCTTCCTGCATGTCTTGTTGGAATGGTGTTGCGAAGTGTCCATGACCAGATGGGGCATCAAGGTGTAGAGAGGACGCTGGCCCTGCTCAAGCAGCGTTGTTATTGGGTTGGGATGTATGATGCTGTGGATAAGTGGGTGAAGGAGTGCCAGCGGTGTGTGCTAGCCAAAATGCCGCAGCCCAAGATTCAGGCACCTTGGACCCCGTTCTTGGCTTCTCATCCACTGGAAGTGGTCGCAATGGATTTCACCACACTGGAACCTGCGTCGGATGGACAGGAGAATGTCTTGGTGGTGACTGATGTCTTCACTAAGTTCAGCCAGGCATTCCCCACACGCAATCAGAAGGCAGACACTACCGCTAAGATCCTTCTGAAGGAATGGTTCCTCAAGTACGGTGTGCCTCAACGTCTCCATTCAGACCAGGGGAGGAACTTCGAGAGTGCCGTTGTTGCAGAGCTCTGTAAGCTGTATGGAGTGAGAAAGTCCCGCACTACGCCACATCACCCCCAGGGAAATGCACAGTGCGAGAGATTTAACAGAACTCTGCATGACCTCTTGCGTTCCTTGCCACCTGACAAGAAACGGAAATGGCCAGAGTACTTACCTGAGCTGGTGTATGCCTATAATGTAACGCCTCATTCCTCCACTGGTTACTCCCCTTACTACATGCTTTTTGGTATGCAGCCACACTTACCAGTAGATGCCTTATTGGGCCAGGAGCCAGTGTTTGAGAAGGAGCCTGCCTGGTTGTCTGTCCACAAGGAGCGGCTTCGGGATGCTCACACTAGGGCACGTGAATATGCTGAAAGGAAGGCAGCGGACCGAGTTACCAAGCGTGAGAGTGGGGTATACTGTCCAGAGGTAGAAGTTGGTCAGCAGGTGTACTTACGATATCGTCCACCAGGACGGAACAAGATACAGGACGCCTGGGCACCTACAGCCTATAAGGTGGTAGAGGTGCATGGTACGACCTACACTGTGGAGCCAGTGGGAGGCGGTCCTGCAAAAAGAGTACACAGATCAGACATTAGACCCTGTCCGAGACCAATACCAATGCCACGGAGAAAAGTGAGACCTGTAGAAGAAGTACCTAGCTCCGTGTTAGTGGAAGAGATACCTTCACTGGATGCAGAATGTGTGTTAGTGGAAGAAACTAGGTGGACTAAGGAGGATTCAATGGACCCAGTACTCGAGGACTCACAGCAACAAGATGTGGAATCAGACAATTGTGCTGGATTGGAAGAAGCACAAGGAGGATATAATGATGCACTAGTGAATATTGAGGCGAGTGCTGTTGAAGAGCCCTCTCTGCCTGATATTGAAAGAACTGATTCACCTTTGCATGTGGTTTCAGTTAGGCCAGTTCCTGTTCCCCGAAATCCAAGAGTAAAAAGTGCTGCACCCCACCCTATGCCACGCAGAACCCAGCGGCCAACTGCTGGTGTTCATGGTAACCCAAACAGACTGCCTAAATCTGCTTGTAATGCTGTTTCCTTTAGTCCTGATGTCCTTTCCCAAGTGTTAGCGGGTATGGTCTTGTACACATCCGGTAAATTACAAGGAGTAATGGATGATTAAAGAGTGTTTGCAGTCATCGAGGACGTTGACTGTTAGCAGGGGAGAGTGTAACCGGGGCAGGTATAGCCGATGTTTAATTCCCCTGGTGCTTTTTCCCTTGAAGTTTTTGCTATGATGCAGTTATGCGTGCTGTCTCCTTTAAGAGTTTGATTATATGCACGAGAGCGTGTGTGCGTCAGAAAGGAACAGAGAGCGCGCTGATAGAAGCAGCAGTTACAAGGGAGGAGAAAATAGTTGATTAGAAACTGCAAAACGGATATAATCCAGGTTAATTCTCAACTTGTGGACCTGTGGTGGTTTCAGTTGTGTGTCTGCATGAGTAGATGACAATTCAGTGTTTATATTAGTGTTTGTTGCTGCATATGAGAAATCTCCGGTGGGGGAGGGGATTCAGGCCTACTTCAACGGAGATTGAGCGTAAGTTAATTTAAAATACACTTTGAAGACTGTTATAATGTATAATAATGCAGTGTAATACATGTATAGGAAGAACATGCAGTAATTGTTGTATATTATACTGTTAAGAGGGGAGAGCAAGATTGTGAGATCGCACGTGCCAGTTTCCACGTGATTGGTAATCCAAAGTCTCATATAACAGTGAGTGTTTTTCATTCTATTCTCCCAAAGTGTGTTTATGTATGTGGCATGAAAAGTATTGTACTCTGTATAAAGTGTATACTTTTATCTAAAGTCTGTTTACTGATTAATACGTTTAAAAGAGGTTAAAATGTGAACTGTGTGTAATGTGAGTGGTGCATTTATGTGGCAAGATGTGCAGATTTTTCATGTATGCTCATGCTGTTGTTTTTTGTCTGTTTATTCAGGCACATATAAGCCACTGCCGTTGTTTTATACATCTTTATTGGTTCTTTAACATTGATTGCACTCTTTCAAGTCAAATTGGGACTTGTGATCTGGTGTTTTGATTAGAGATTATTACTGTAAAGGACTTATTTTTGTTATTTGCTTTTCTTCTTATGTTATTTCACATTCTGTGTCCATTGAAGGGAACCGAGTCACATCATTTGTTTTGTTTTATTATTCTGTTTTATACAACTTTTCTTGTTTAATTGGATCTAAGTCCTGAGAAAAAAGTTTTTCCCTGAACCAAACATTTAATGCTGGGTCTTCTTTTGAGGCTCAGTCAAGAATAAAAGAATCCTTTTTTAGTAGATGTCTTGGCATTGTCTCTTCCTTTAATATATTAGAAGGACATCAAGCCGGCCACATATATATATATATATATTTTTTTTTTTTTTTTTTACCTCACTATAGAATTTAATGGTTGCAAGCAAATGTTCAAACAACATTCTTCAAAATATCTTCTTTGGTGTTCGGCAAAAAAATATTATTAAATATGGGCCTTGATCTGTGGTGAAAAAAGGAGTTCCACTCACAAGAGAAGCCAAGCCCTTCGTCTCCTCTGATCCTAGAAGTGTACCTGACTGAGACTATTGTGTATTACAATAGATTTAAAATAAACCTTTGTCTATTTCCCATTAGAAACCAAGGCATCCCAGGTGGAGGATGGAGCATACACTGGACCCATGCCTAATAGGGATTGACTAGCCATAAAACCAAGTGGAGGCTTCCTCAAGTGCTAGCTGAGTTTATCAATTCCTTCTAAGAATTTGGAAAGACGATGTGCACCTGAACACAGAGGGGCATCTAGATCTACAGGGGAAGAAGAGGGCTGCCTCCAGAGCTGTTTACTTTGACATCCAGTCTAGAGATGTATGTGCAGTTATTGCAGTGAATTTCACATGCTGGACTGAAGAACACTGAGCACATTGGTGCACCATTATCTGCTCAGGGTTCGACTAAATGCTTTAATGGGACTGTGTTTCTTAGATGCACAATGAGTGTAGGTTATGCAGTGCCTTGCACAGAACCACAGTTTAATGAACTGTGAAGTGTTTTGATGTTAAATTGTTTTGCTTTTCATAACACAAACATTTATTGAAAATGTGCTCACCCTCAGGCAATCCAAGCCGTAGATGAGTTTGTTTCTTCATTGGAACAGATATGGAGGAATTCCATCACTTGTTCACCCAGGGCTGCTGCTGGCCAAATGGGTACCCTAAGCAGGATTGTATTGTTGTGCCCCCCTCCCTCAAATATGATAATGGGGAAAAAAAACTTCTATAGGGGTGAAAACAGAACTTTAATCAAATAAAAAAAGTAATAAATTGTATTATTTACAAATTACAATTGTAGCTCTCGACATTTACCTATGGTAAAGCTCTCGACATTTATTAATTATGACTCTAATTTATTTTATAGTCTCAAGCATTCAGAAATCATGCAAAAGGAAATTTAAGCAGTTTTACTATGATAAAGCCATGGTTTATTTTTGTAAGAGTTGTGAAATGCACGTTTTTGGTTGAAGTAATTAAAAAGGCTGTGTCATCTATAGCAAAAATTTGGGGAAGTCGTGGCCTAATGGTTAGAGGGTTGGACTCCCAATCGAAGGGTTGTGAGTTCTAGTCTCGGGCCGGATGGAATTGTGGGTGGGGGTAGTGCATGAACAGCTCTCTCTCCACCTTCAATACCACGACTTAGGTGCCCTTGAGCAAGGCATCGAACCCCCAACTGCTCCCCGGGTGCCGCAGCATAAATGGCTGCCCACTGCTCCGGGTGTGTGCTCACAGTGTGTGTGTGTGTGTGTTCACTGCTCTGTGTGTGTGCATTTCGGATGGGTTAAATGCAGAGCACAAATTCTGAGTATGGGTCACCATACTTGGCTGAATGTCACTTCACTTCACTTAAAAAGGTGGCCAAAAATGAAAGATTAAGTGAATATTTGAATTAAATGTTTGGTCAGTAGCCTAAACAAGGATTTGATTGTCCTGTAAGTGTAACAACAACAATTACACATTGTATTGATACATTGGAACATGGCGGCGCAACCGATGCTTGCAGCGGTCTCAGCTGACACTAATGAAAGTTTTTCAGTGCTAAATAAAATAGTTTCTTCCCTGCTCTGTAAAGCAAATGGGAAAAACATGTATATGACCGCAACTTTTTATTAGACTAGACAGCGATGCGGAAAAAGACAACCGAAAGATATTGACTTAGCAAGCTCAGACTGCCATGCCGAGGCTGCACACCGGGTTCACTTGGTGCCAATGCGACGAGGAAGCATCATCGCTGGATTTTTGACAAAACACCTAAGCGGGGGAAGTGAGGAGGCCTTAGCATTAGGCTAAGGGCTAACCCCTGCAAGCCGGCTGTTCCCTCGGTCCTGTTGGCGAATGTTCGTTCATTGGACACTAAAATGGATTACATCAGTCTTTGGAGATCGTTACAGCGTGGAGTACGGGAATGTTGCTTCTTTGTGTTTACAGAAACGCGGCTGACGGACAAAAAACCAGACTCCGGAATTGAGCTAGCGGGGTTAACACTCCATAGAGTGGATAGAGTGATGTCAACATCGGGTAAGCTCAGAGGAGGAGGCCTGGCAATTTACACAAACAATTTGTGGTGCTATGATGCTGGGACGATTTTTAAATCCTTTTTTCATGATGTGGAGCATATGACTGCAAAATGCAGAACTTTTTATTTACCACGTGAACTGGCAGCAATTTTTATTCCTGCAGTGTATGTTCCACCAAATGCAGATGTAAAGCAGCCTATGGGAGAACTTTACAAAACTCTGAGTCAGCTACAGACAACCAATCCAGATGCATTTTTCATCGTTGCTGGGGATTTTAACAAGGCTAATCTGTAGTCTGTTTTATCTCATTTTTACCAGCATGTTAAATGTACAACAAGAGGAAAAAACAGCACCATTACCTCATATTGGCAGCTCTGATCATTTGACTATTCTGTTGAAACCTGAATACAGACCTAGAGTGAGACAGGAGCCAACAGTGGCCACAGGAGGCTTTCTCATCCTTACAGGGCTGCTTTGAGTGTACATACATTTTTAAGGAAGCAGCAAATCAGAGTATTGTACAAACTTAGACGAATATATGGAGACAGGTGCTGCCTCCCATCAACCAGGCATTCCAGCTCATGTCAGACAGCGTGAAGAGGATTTTCTAAAAAATCAAACCTCTAAAGGCGGCTGGTCCAGATCACATCCCAAGTTGTGCGCTAAAAAAAGCTGCAGAACAGCTGATAGATGTCTTTACAGACATATTTAACATCTCCCTCAGTCAAGCCAGAGTGCCCATCTGTTTTAAGAGCACAACTATAATACCTCTGCCCAAGACGCCAAATCCAGCCACCATGAATGATTATCGTCCTGTAGCCCTGATCCCAATAGTTATGAAATGCTTTGAGCGGCTTGTTATGAACCACATCAAATCATGTCTCCCAACCAGTTTGGACCCATTGCAGTGGAGGATGCTCTATCTACCCTGCTTCACCTCAGTTTGACACATTTGGAAAACAGGAACACTTACGCAATAATTTTATTTATTGATTTTAGCTCTGCTTTTAATACAATTCTGCCACAACAACTTATTGAAAACTTGCTCTTGCTGGGAGTGGATCTTGGCCTGTGTAGATGAATTTTGGACTTTTTTTACAGAGAGGCGGCAGAAAGTCAGAATAGGTAACAAAATATCTAAGACAATCACAGTGACCACGGGATCACCACAAGGGTGTGTGCTTAGCCCTTTACTGTTTACTTTGTTGACACATGACTGTTCTGCTAGTTTTACCACCAATAATATTTTATAGTTCGCAGACAACACCACAGTTGTTGGCCTCATCACTGACCATGATGAGTCGGATTGCAGAGAGAAGGTGGAACAGTTGACAGCATGGTGTAAAACACACAATCTTGTCCTTAACACCAATAAAACCAAGGAAGTGGTGGTCGACTTCAGGAGGACTAGTCGGCGGCACCATCTCTGACCATCAGTGGTTCTGAGGTGGATATAGTACACAGTGTCAAGTTCCTGGGGGTCCATCTGACCAATGAGCTAACCTCCAGTGACAACACAACAGCTATAATCAAGAGGGCCCAACAGGATCTTCATTCTCTCCGTATGCTAAAGAAGGTTGAAAGGATCTCCCTATTCCAGCCTTGACCATGTTCTATAGAGGCACTATTGAGAGCATTCTCACATATTGCATCTCTTGCTGGTTTGGAAACAGTATGGCTGAGGAGAGACATAAACTAAACAGGATTGTGAGAACTGCTGAAAAAATTTTTAGTGTATTCACTGCCATGTATTCAGGACATCTACACAGAGCGATGTGTGCATAGAGCAAATAGTATTATTAAGGACTTTACTCATTTCTCACGTGACATGTTCATACTCCTTCAGTCTGGTGAAAGATACAGAAGTATCAGGGCAAGAACTAGTAGGCTACTAAACAGCATTCTCCCCACAGCTATTAGACTGCTTAACCAGAGAGTCTAATTTGAACTTGAAATTGATTTTTGTGTGTGTGTGTGTGTATTTTCGTATATATATTTTTTTAAACTGTGGTCTTTTGATTAGTTACTATTGCACTGAATTACTGAGTAGTGGGTGTGAGAAACACAATTTAATGATTTAGAATTCATTTAATTTATTTTATATAAAAATTTATAAGGTGTGCATTGTAGCTTACACCTTAATGAACACATTACAATTGTTTTATGACTGCAAGTCTTTCTCCTCAAATGAGCTTCAAATTTGCGTTTGAGCCCATGTGAAAAAGTTGCATAATTTACATATGATTTGCAGTTTACTTTAATAACTATCAAACATTCAATTCAATTGTGCATTAGAGCTGACACCTAGATGAACAATTACAGTTGTTTTTATGACTTTAAGTCAGTCTACTCAAATGCTACTGACATTAGAAAAGTGTATAACAATATCGCATGTAACTTTAGAGATGTTCCCTAAATTTGAGACTGACAAACGTCCAACGTCAAGCCAACTTTATGCCTGTTTTTTTATTTTTTTACTTTCTTTAGTTTTATTTTCTCTGCGTCGGATTGCTGATGTCATTTACCCCGGGCATAGATGTCCATCCATCAAATGTGAACATTCAGCCACAAACATGAGGTGCGAGCAGTCGCGAGCTCGAATGAGAGAATGGCGTAATTTTTTTTTTTTTTTTGAGCAACTGGGATGGTGCCCCCTTTGGGAGTTGGTGCCCAACACAGACTGCATACTCTGCGTATAGGGAGTGCCGGTAAACAGTTCACCTATAGATCCTCTACCCAAAAAGCTGTAGTCCAAACAGCTGATAAACACAACAAGTAATTTATTTTACTTTTTAATGTTAATTAATGGACGGGAATTGTGTGGATTACTTGTAGATTGTTGTGATGTTTTTATCAGCTGTTTGCACTCTCTAATGACACCCATTTACTTTATTAAATTTATTTATGGAATTCTGTTTATTATTACTTTATATTAGGTGTCTTTAATTACTATGTACTTACATCAAAAGTGGTTAATTGTTTGGTACCATGTACTTATTGTGTTCATGTTGTATTGCAAATCACATCTGCTGCTATTAATAATAATAATAATAATAATTTGTTACATTTATATAGCGCTTTTCTAGACACTCAAAGCGCTTTACATTGTCAGGGGGTATCTCCTCATCCACCACCAGTGTGCAGCATCCACCTGGATGATGCGACGGCAGCCATATTGCGCCAGAACGCCCACCACACACCAGCTTACTGATGGAGAGGAGACAGAGTGATGAAGCCAATCAGCAGATATGGGGATTGTTAGGAGGCCATGATGGTCAGAGGCCAATGGGCGAATTGAGCCAGGATGCCGAGGTCACACCTCTACTCTTTTCGAAAGACATCCTGGGATTTTTAATGACCACAGAGAGTCAGGACCTCGGTTTAACGTCTCATCCGAAGGACGGTGCTTGTTGACAGTATAGTGTCCCCATCACTACACTGGGGCGCTAGGACCCACACAGACCACAGGGTGAGCACCCCCTGCTGGCCTCACTAGCACCTCTTCCAGCAGCAACCTAGTTTTTCTCAGGAGGTCTCCCATCCAGGTACTGACCAGGCTCAGCCCTGCTTAGCTTCAGTGGGAAACCGGTCTTGGGCTCCAGGGTGATATGGCTGCCGGCTATTAAAGGGTTAGTTCATTGAAAAATGAAAATTATGTAATTAATAACTCACCCTCATGTCGTTCCAAACCAGTAAGACCTCTGTTCCTCTTCGGGACACAGTTTAAGATATTTTAGATTTAGTCCGAGAGCTCCCAGTCCCTCCATTGAAACTGTATGGACGGTATACTGTCCATGTCCAGAAAGGTAATACAAACATCTTCAAAATAGTCTGTGACATCAGAGGTTCAGTTAGAATTTTTTGAAGCATCGAAAATACATTTTGGCACAAAAATAGAAAAAACTACAACTTTATTCAGCATTGTCTTCTCTTCCGTGTCTGTTGTGAGCGAGTTCAAAACACAACAGTTCAATCATATCCGGTTCGCGAATATATCGCTCGATGTAACTGGATCTTCTTGAACCAGTTCACCAAATCGAATTGTTTTAAACTGTTCTCATCTCCAATAAGCATTAATCCACAAATGACTGAAGCGGTTAACATTTTTAATGTGGCTGACACTCCCTCTGAGTTAAAACAAAGCAATATCCCAGAGTAATTTATGTACTCAAACAGTACACTGACTGAACTGCTGTGAAGAGAGAACTGAAGATGAACACAGAGCCGAGCTAGATAATGAACAAAAGACTGACCAAACTGGTCCAATCAAACTCACCTACATATTGGATGGCCTGCGTGTGAGTACATTTTCAGCACATTTAACTTGCAAGCTAGTTTCAGGGGAGGATGGGGGATTGTTGAATGTGATGTCTGGGGTGGTATGGAAGCAGCTATATGTTTTGGTAAATGGTAAGGTTTTTCTAAACTGTTCATAATTAAACAAACTTAACTTAATTGAACTCTTCAGGCTGTTAGCAAGGATCTCAATACCAGAAATACATGGGTCATTTAACAGAGAATATCTACCATTGGTGTGCCTCTAGGAACAGGGTTGGGAAACAATGAGATGAACTATATTAACATACTATACATCTACAACCCCTTTATATCTTCAATCAACCTGTCACTTGTAGTCCCCTTGTGTGAAATAAAATATATATTGCTATATTTGTTTATAATGGTGTGTCATATTGTCTTGCAAAAAGACTAAACTTTATGACTAAAGTTGTTCAGCCTCAGTTTTCTTTGTCTATGATGAAGGTTTATAGCAGTATAAAGTTATTTGAGAGGTCTAGTCATTTTTCAGCTCCTAATGAAACTGTGGTTTATAAAACAAGTTGATTATTGATGCTGCACTCTGAAGCATTGGTGTAGTGTTGTGAAACGAGGGGGCAAAGTACCCATTGCAGTAACTAGTGGTGTAACGGTACGCAAAAATTACGGTTCAGTACCGTGACTGTACGTTTTCGGTACAGTAAGGGAAAGAAATGCAAACATTAAACTGCAGGTTGTTTATTACTATACACTTAAAAAAAACTTTTTAATAAAATATATATAAAATAAAAATAGAATAAGAAATAAAATACTGCTGCAAAGTTCTCCACTAAATAAAATACTCTGTCTCAAACCAAAATCATATTATAAAATATAATGCAAAATATAAATAAATAACTATGATTACAGTACAGCATTACCAATCCCAGCTTGTAGGCCTGCTTCACCAGAATCATGCCTGACGTGGCGTTGGCACGCTGCTGCTGTAGGTGACATAGAGGGAGACCGCCGTCAGACCAGGATCTTGTCTTCACGACAACAATATCTATACTTCATGTTGAGCATACATATAAAGCCTACTGATAAAGGACACCGTCAACAGTATTGATGGCAAAATAGACTATTTTTGACAGGTGCAATATTTGAAAATCGATAATTATTAATTTATTTTTTTAATTACATTCATATCTGAATTTATGTCAACCTATAGACATTCAAACATCAAAGTGTCATGAATTAATATGTATTTGTGTACGAAATTACATATAAACATATTTTCCTATTCTATTTTACCTGGAAACGCTTCCAACACGCTTGCGTGTCGAGTGAAAAATAGGCGTCGGTTCTATTTCGCCTGAGATGCCCCTTATGAAAATGAACCATGGTTTTACTACAAATAAAACCAAAAAACCATGGTTACTATAGTTAAACCATGGTAACTACAAATTAACCATAGTTTAACCATGGTAGTCAACACGCCAAAAAAACATGGGTTACTATAATAAAACCATGGTTATTTTTCGTAAGGGGCGCGTCTTGAGCCAGGCATCCAGTGTGTCGCCGGCCTAAGAATCAACTGCAGGGCGGGATTTGCGCTGAACGTGGAGACTTCCGCCACTTAATATGTTCGTATGGAAACACGAAAATGTACTTATGTTCAGCGCACAAAATATTGCATTCCTTCATTTGGTACACACGTGCACTGTACTGAAAGCCCTGTACCGAAACGTTCCAGTACAAATACACGTACCGTTACACCCCTAGTAGTAACTAAAGATTCAAACAGCGTTTTGCACTGCTCACTATGATGCATGCTGACGTAATGTGTGTGTGTGTGTGTGTGTATATATATATATATATATATATAAATTTAAAATAGGTGTGTTATATATCGTTAATACACATGATATGAAGTTCGCGTTCAACTAGTGCTTGTCGTTTATTTTTCCTTCAGAAGTACTACTACAAAGCTTCTACAAAACTACTACAAAACAAAGTTTTCATACACATCACATAACATAGAAGGGTATAGGAACACAGAAGGGACAAATTGCATTTCGTAAATACACAACATACAGTACAGACCAAAAGTTTGGACACACCTCCTCATTCAAAGAGTTTTCTTTATTTTCATGACTATGAAAATTGTAGATTCACACTGAAGGCATCAAAACTATGAATTAACACATGTGGAATTATATATGGAATTATACACATAACAAAAAAGTGTGAAACAACTGAAAATATGTCATATTCTAGGTTCTTCAAAGTAGCCACCTTTTGCTTTGATTACTGCTTTGCACACTCTTGGCACTCTCTTGATGAGCGGTAGGTCATGCGGGCAAAAATTGTGGGCAAAAATTGTGGGCAAAAATCCTTGAACTTGCAAAAACTGCGGTTTGATGAAAAAGAGAAAAAAAGGTGACACCCCCCTCCCCAACACCCTGTTCTCACTAGGCTACTACCTTACTGTAATGAGTCATTTCTTATGACTTCCTATGATAAGCAAGCATACTAAATCACATAATATTTAAGTTCTCATTCTGTTTTATTTCAGACCTTAATTAACACATGGCTCAAACTTACAAAACATTGTGTCAAACAAGTTCTCTAGCTTTACAAAAGGAATATTCAACAACTTCTGTAAAAATGAATACAAATAAAATATACACACAAATATACAAATGTTGTTTTACAGGAATTGCAAAGTGCAATCTCTTACTGCAATGTAAACTATTTTACATATTACTAATATACTTAAAACTGTAAGGTTTTGGTACTATTCTGTAACAAAAAAGTACAATCTTACAACTGTAGAGGTGCATCAACTTGAATGAACTACAACAGTCCACTGTGAAAATGAAAACTAACTGCATACCCTCTAACACTGGCCTATCATTCGCCATCCTCATCCTCATCCCTCTCTCAAAATAATTTGCCCCCACTTGTCATGTAACACACCGGGTAACTGCTTTGCGCGGTCTTTTGTGCTTAGTTTTGTTGGCAGATGAGAATGATTTGCGTCCTTCACCCTTGTTTCAATGCGGGCTTGACAGATGATGTTCACGTCGCGCAATTACGTCACTTCATAAGGTTCCAATTGGGAAATAATGGCGATTTACTTGTGTGATGTAAACGCAACATTTTTCAACTTTCTGCTAAGATATATGTGACTTTTTTGCAACAAAAAATATTATTATTATGAAATCATGCTTCCTCCGCATATTTTGCTTCCTGAAATCGGCAATTTATGCGGCGTATTTGAAAAAATGTGACCCCCAAATAAATATGTGGCCCTTGGCTGATTATGCATTAAATCACGCGATCGCATAATCGCATTTTTCTGGAGGGACTGACAAGTGCCAGTTAACAATTTAATGAAAATAGACAAACAAACAAGAGTACAAAAACAATGTTGGGAAGACGACAATCCAAGTTGGTGGGGAGACGATGAGTAATCCAAATGATGATGATGAGATGGCAGCAGGAGAGGATGGCACAGGAACTGCGGGGAATAGAGCCGAAGGTAAGTCTGATGCTGAGTGAAAGTGCGGAGAGTGGATGAGGTTCCGGGGAAAGACACAGACATCCAACGCAGACGACACAGAAGCAAAAGACAGAGTTACCGACATTAAACAATGTTCACACAAACACAAGACATGAGACAAGCCAATATATAGGGAGTGTGTAATGAGTGACAGCTGCTGCTGAAGACAATTAACGGAGACGCCCACAAACTAATCAGTGCAGACGCGAAACACACAGACTTCACCACAAAGTGCAAAACCCAGAGATCACGGTTTACCAACCATGACAGTAACTCCCCCCCCCCCCCCCCCCCCCCCCCATAAGAACTCCTCTTGGAGTTCCCAGAAGGGCCTACCTGCTGATTGCAATCATCAATAAGGGAGTGATCCAATATGTCCCTAGCAGTTACCCAGATCCTCTCCTCCGGACCGTAACCTTCCAAATCCACCAGGTATTGGAATCCTCATCCCCTTCGTCTCGAGTCCAGAAAACGATTAACCGAATAATTTGGTTCCCCATCTACGAGACGCGGCGGCGGGGTAACCGGAGTAGGCGATTAATACGTGCATAAAACACGGGTTTAATTTTGGACGCATGAAAGGCGGGGTGTACATTTATTCATTTAGCTGACACTTTTATCCAAAGCGACTTACACTTGCTATATATGTCAGAGGTCACACGCCTCTGGAGCAACAAGGGGTTAAGTGTCTTGCTCAGGGACACATTGTTGTCTCACAGTGGATTCGAACCCGGGTCTCTCACACCACAGACGTGTGTCTTATCCACTGCGCCAACACCACCCCAAGACCTCCTGATGGGCTCCTGATGGAGCCCATCAGGTGTATCCTCCTGTACGCTGGAGGTAGTTTGAGGCGCACTGTCACCGGACTAATGATCTTGGTGATAGTAAACGGGCCAATCAATTTGGGAGTTAATTTGTTAGATACGGAACGCAGAGGAATGTTACTGGTAGAAAGCCACACCTTTTGACCCACGATGTAAACGGGAGGCTTTGACCGTTGGCGATCGTCCTTGGCCTTAGTGCGCTATCCTCACCCGGAGCAGAGGGGACCACGACTTCAGATTCCAAACTGGGAAAGACTGGTGGCTGGTAACCTGAACAGCACTGAAACAGAAAAAAGGCCTGTAGCTGACACTGGTAACGAATTGTGAGCGTACTCCACCATAGAGAGTAAGAAGAAAGAAGGATTCTTGGAGACCAAACATCATAACGTCCTCTCTAAATCTTGGTTGGCTCGCTCAGATTGTCTGTTACTTTGGGGATGTTAACCCGAAGACAAGCTAACTGACGCTCCTAGCAATTTACAAAACTCTTTCCAAAATTTGGATATAAATTGAGATCCCCTGTCAGAAACCATGTCTACCAGGAGGCCATGAAGCCGAAAGACGTGATCTAGGACAATGACCGCTGCCTCCTTGGCTGTAGGTAATTTGGGCAAGGGAATGAAATGTGTCGCCTTCGAGAACCGGTCCACTACGGTCAAAACGACCATCATGCCATTAGAGGGCGGGAGGGCGGTAACAAAATCTAGTGCATTGTGGGAGCAGGGTCTCGAAGGGACAGACAGCCGTTGAAGGAGCCCATCAGGAGGTCGGCTAGATGACTTACCACTGGCACAAACTGAGCAAGCCAAAACCGATGTTTAACCAACCTATTAGTTAGACTTATCCCTGGGTGACAAGCCACGTTAGAACAATGACCCTACTGGATGACTTCGGACATTAACTCCTCCGGCACAAATAAACGGTTCAGTGGACAACCGGGCGGAGGCATTACCCCTTGTAAGGCCGTCTTGACCTTCGACTCAACCTCCCATACAAGTGCTGAGACCACTAATTTCTCAGGTAAAATACACTCGGGAGTCACCGGGCGGGTGGAGGGATCAAAAAGACGTGATAAAGAAGCGGGTTTTACATTTTTGGAACCCGGGCGGTACAATAAAGTAAAATCAAAGCGACTGAAAAAAAGTGCCCACCGAGCCTGCCTGGAATTGAGTCTTTTGGCAGTTATTATGTACTCTAAATTCTTATGATCGGTCCAAACAATGAAAGGTACCCCTGAGCCTTCCATCAAGTGACGCCACTCCTCTAAAGCTAATTTGACGACCAACAACTCTCTGTTACCAATGTCATAATTCCGTTCAGCAGGAGATAATCGATTGGAAAAAAACGCGCAAGGATGTACCTTATCGTCCGAAACAGAACGTTGGGACAGCACTGCTCCTACCCCTACCTCTGACGAATCGACCTCCACCAAGAACTGCCATGTGGGATCAGGGGCCACAAGGATGGGAGCCGAAACAAGGGTTGACAGCTTTTGAGATTAGTGAACGCAGTCTCAGCTGCGACCGACCACCTGAACGGAGTACTGGGAGAGGTCAAAGCTGTCAGTGGTGAGGCTAGTTGGCTGAAATCGCGAATGAAACGCTGATAAAAATTGGCAAACCCCAGAAACTGCTGTAGGGCCTTATGGGAATCTGGAGAGGGCCAATCTATCACAGCCTTAACCTTGTCAGGGTCCATACTTATTCCCTTGGATGACACGATATACTCTAGGAAGGGGACATACTGTGCATGGAATATGCATTTCTCAGGCTTGACAAAAAGCCCATTCTCAAGTAACCTCTGGAGCACTTGTCTGACGTGTTGAACGTGTTCCTGGATGTCATCCAAGTAAACATCTATAAACTGATCTACCATATCTCTCAACACGTCATTCACAAGTGCTTGGAAAACCCCTGGTGAGTTGGAGAGCCCGAACGGCATAACCAAGTATTCAAAGTGCCCTCTGGGGGTATTAAAGGCGGTTTTCCATTCATCCCCCTTTCTGATGCGGAATAAAAGATAAGCATTACGTAAATACAAATTTGTGAATACAGATGCTCCCTGTAACCTCTCGAAAGCTGAAGACATGAGTGGTAATGAATAAGTGTTCTTTATTGTAATGTTGTTCAGCTCTCAGTAATCAATATTTTCCATAATGTAATGATAAAAATTTAACTTTCATATATTTTAGATTCATTGCACACCAACTGAAATAGTTCAGGTCTTTTATTGTTTTAATACTGATGATTTTGGCATACAGCTCATGAAAACCCAAAATTCTTATCTAAAAAAATTAGCATATCATGAAAAGGTTCTCTAAATGAGCTATTAACATAATCATCTGAATCAAATAATAATCACTCAAAACACCTGCAAAAGATTCCTGAGGCTTTTAAAAACTCCCAGCCTGGTTCATTACTCAAAACCGCAATCATGGGAAAGACTGCCAAACTGACTGCTGTCCAGAAGGCCATCATTGACACCCTCAAGCGAGAGGGTAAGACACAGAAAGAAATTTCTGAACGAATAGGCTGTTCGCAGAGTGCTGTATCAAGGCACCTCAGTGGGAAGTCTGTGGGAAGGAAAAAGTGTGGCAAAAACGCTGCACAACGAGAAGAGGTTACCGGACCCTGAGGAAGATTGTGGAGAAAGACCGATTCCAGACCTTGGGGGACCTGCGGAAGCAGTGGACTGAATCTGGAGTAGAAACATCCAGAGCCACCGTGCACAGGCGTGTGCAGGAAATGGGCTACAGAGAAGCAGCACTGGACTGTTGCTCAGTGGTCCAAAGTACTTTTTACGTATGAAAGCAAATTTTGCATGTCATTCGGAAATCAAGGTGCCAGAGTCTGGAGGAAGACTGGGGAGATGGAAATGCCAAAATGCCTGAAGTCCAGTGTCAAGTACCCACAGTCAGTGATGGTCTGGGGTGCCATGTCAGCTGCTGGTGTTGGTCCACTGTGTTTTATCAAGGGCAGGGTCAATGCAGCTAGCTATCAGGAGATTTTGGAGCACTTCATGCTTCCGTCTGCTGAAAAGCTTAATGGAGATGGAGATTTCGTTTTTCAGCACGACCTGGCACCTGCTCACAGTGCCAAAACCACTGGTAAATGGTTTACTGACCATGGTATTACTGTTCTCAATTGGCCTGCCAACTCTCCTAACCTGAACCCCAAAGAGAATCTGTGGGATATTGTGAAGAGAAAGGTGAGAAACGCAAGACCCAACACTCTGGATGACCTTAAGGCCGCTATCGAAGCATCCTGGGCCTCCATAACACCTCAGCAGTGCCACAGGCTGATTGCCTCCATGCCACGCTGCATTGAAGCAGTCATTTCTGCAAAAGGATTCCCGACCAAGTATTGAGTGCATAACTGAACGTAATTATTTGAAGGTTGACTTTTTTGTATTAAAAACACTTTTCTTTTATTGGTCGGATGAAATATGCTTTTTTTTTTAGATAGGAATTTTGGGTTTTCATGAGCTGTATGCCAAAATCATAAATAAAAGACCTGAAATATTTCAGTTGGTGTGCAATGAATCTAAAATATATGAAAGTTTAATTTTTATCATTACATTATGGAAAATAATGAACTTTTATCACAATATGCTAATTTTTTTAGAAGGACCTGTAACTTGCCTTTAGGCAGAGACTTACCTGGCACTGATTCTATGGCACAGTCGTAGGGACGATGCGGAGGGAAGAGAAGCAGCATGGGACTTACAGAGCACCTCCTTCAGGTCTAGGTACTCTGCGGGGATGTTTGGCAATACCATGTTCTCCTTCTGAAAGACAGAAACAGGGACAACCAGACAAGCAGAAACCAGACAAGACTAATGACAACTTTCACTCCACAATGTGACTGTGTTGAAACTCCACTCCACTCGTGGATTATGTTTAATTAACCAGGGGTGACCTAACACAATGGGAGTTACAGGGGAGTCCATGAGGAAAAAGGATATGGTTTCATGATGGTTGCCAGAGGTGAGCAGTGTGATGGGTTCAGTGTAGTGTGTGACGTGAGGCAATTCCTGGCAGTTGAGTGCGGTGACATGGATGGGAAGAGACACAGGTAGGACAGGAATGTTCAGGTGATGTGCAAGGAGTCAGTCGATGAAATTACCTTCAGCTCCGGAGTCCAGAAGGGAGTGACAGTCGTGAGAGTGATTTTCCCACTGCAGTTTCACCGGAAGGAGAGTCGATGATGTAGTTGAGGACTTCCCAGCGTAGATTCCACCCGATAGTAGCCTCAAGTTTACTACCGGGCTGGCTCTTTTACCAGGCAAGAGAAGATGGTATGTCCTGAGCCTCCACAGTACAGACATGGTGCTTGGGACCTCCGCCATTCTCTCTCCCTCCGGGACAGCCGAGCTCTACCCACCTGAATGGGTTCCTGGTTGTCGACGGGGCCGACCGTGTTCTCTCGACTCGAGCGTCCCCTCATCGGAGAAAGCCAAGTCGATAAGACCATTTAGTGTGGGGGGCAGCTCGAGGAGGTAGATCTCCTTTTGAACACGGTCGGACAACCCATGCAGGAATCGATCCCACTGCACTGCCTCATTCCACTGGCACGCGGCCGCCAGGGTGCGGAACTGAATGGAGTAATTCGTGACCAAAACTGTACCCTGATGAAAGTCTGAGAGCTGGTGAGCGGCCTCCCTGTCGGCCGCGGCTCGATCGAATACCCTTCTCATCTCCTCCGAGAGGGTGTGGAACGAGGCGCAACACGGATGTTGATTCTCCCACACCACCGTCCCCCATAGGGCGGCCTTGCCCGACAGTACATTGAGCGTGAATGCCACCTTAGATTAACGACGGAAAAATGGTTGGTGTGCCCCGGGCACATGGTCTAAATGGGTTGGCCCTATTCTCTTAATGAGTAATAGGTGTTTATGGACGTAATGTGCAATAAACCAATTAGAGACTCATCTTCCATTCCCTTTAAGAGCCAGTTAATGATTCACATTTTGTGGAACTGGTGCTTCCATGATCGCTTTTACCTTGGAAGGTGCCTTATGCAGCCCTGAGCCATCATTAATGTGGCTTAAATACTCAACAGCAGCGCAGAAAAATGCACATTCCCTGCAGTCTCTGCATGGTGGCTTCCAAATTACTCAAATGATCTTGCTCATCCTTTCCAGTGATCAGCAAATCATCAAGGTAGCACTGCACCCCAGTTAGCCCACTGAGGATACGGTCCATTGCTCTTTGAACCAGTGTCGGCACAGAAGTAATCCCAAATGGAATCCTCTGATATTGATACATTCCTTTATGTGTCACAATGGTAAGTAGATCTTGAGAGCTTTGGTCCACATGCATTTGCAAGTATGCCTTGCACAAATCTATTTTACTGAACCGTTGACCTCCAGCAAGACCGGAAAAGAGATCCTCTATAAGTGGTAGGGGATACTGCTCTGGGGTCAGAACCGGATTTAAGGTCACCTTAAAATCTCCACATAACCCGAAGTGACCCATCAGTTTTTCCAGTTCAATTAAATTCAATTCAATTCAAGTTTATTTGTATAGCACTTTTTACAATACAAATCGTTACAAAGCAACTTTACAGAAAATTATTTTTCTACAATATTTAGTAGTAGCTAGTAGTTTGTGCACATTTGACAGGACTTTAGAAAAAATAAAAAAAAATAACAATAATACAAGACGTAGTCAGCTAGATGATGAACTATCAATATTATTAATTAATAGTTATTATATGATGCAGTCACACATGTAGCAATAATTGTTCGTTCTGTTTGTTGATTAAGGGTTAGCATCATCTGAGGTCCTCTGAGGGTCAGCATCATCTCTTCTCAGGTGTTCTGGATCCAGACTGGAGCTTGTGTAAATCCTAGTTACCACGGGATGTAAATCCCATGGCAAAACATAGAAACAAAATAGAGACATCATTAGCATAGCTGCTGATCCAACAAAGTAAAATTAGTTTAACCCAAGCTAATGAATAAAAATGCTCCTTTGATCAGATGCAACTACACTCACAATTTAAAAGATACATTATTTGTATGCTTGGCGAAAGAGATGTGTTTTTAATCTAGATTTAAACAGAGTGTGTGTCTGAACCCCGAACATTATCAGGAAGGCTATTCCAGAGTTTGGGAGCCAAATGTGAGAAAGCTCTACCTCCTTTAGTGGACTTTGTTATCCTAGGAACTAGCAAAAGTCCAGCGTTTTGTGACCTTGGAAATATGATTTTCAAAAGACAAATTGCTTTCTAATATAACACCCAGATTTCTGAGGAAGTAACAGTACATACGTCTAGTTGCAGATTGTAATCTACAAGATTCTGTGTAGTGTTTTTTGGCCCAATAATTAATATCTCTGTCTTATGCGAATTTAATTGGAGAAAATTATTTGTCATCCAATCTTTTACATTTTTAACACACTCTGTTAGCTTAGATAATTGGGAAGTTTCATCTGGTCTTGTTGAGATATATAGCTGAGTATCATCAGCATAACAATTGAAGCTAATTCCCTATTTTCTAATTATATTTCCAAGGGGCAACATGTATATTGAAAATAGAAGGAGACCTAGGACGGATCCTTGTGGCACTCCATATTTTACTGATGATAAATGAGATGATACCGCATTTAAGTAAACAAAATGGTAGCGATCAGCCAGGTAGGATCTAAACCATCTTAGAGCCTGCCCTTGAATACCTGTATAGTTTTGTAATAGATCTATGAGTATGTCATGATCTATGGTGTCGAATGCAGCACTAAGATCAAGTAAGACTAGAAATGAGATGCAGCCTTGATCTGATGCAAGGAGCAGGTCATTTGTAATTTTAACAAGTGCAGTTTCTGTGCTATGGTGGGGCCTAAAACCTGACTGAAATTCTTCATACAGATCATTTTTATGCAGGAAGGTGCTCAATTGAGCAGACACAACGTTTTCTAAAATTTTAAACATAAATGGAAGATTTGAAATAGGCCTATAATTTGCCAGTACACTAGGATCTAGTTTTGGTTTCTTAATAAGAGGCTTGATAACCGCCAGCTTGAATGGTTTTGGGACGTGACCTTAAGATAACGACGAGTTAATGATATTGAGAAGCGGTTCTTCGGCTACAGGTAACAGCTCTTTCAGTAATTTAGTGGGTTAAGGATCTGATAAACATGTTGTTGGTTTAGATACAGTGATAAGTTTATTTAGCTCTTCCTGTCCTATAATTGTAAAGCACTGCAATTTATCTTTGGGTGCGATGGATGAAACTGAAGTGTTAGACGCTGTAGAATCTACATTCGCTATTGTATTTCTAATGTTATCTATTTTATCAGTGAAGAAATTCATAAAGTCATTACTATTTAACGTTGGTGGAATATTTGAATCAGGTGGCATCTGGTAATTTGTTAACTTAGCCACTTTGCTAAATAAAAACCTTGGATTGTTTTGGTTATTTTCAATGAGTTTGTGTATATGCTCTGCCCTAGCAGTTTTTAGAGCCTGTCTATAACTGGACATACTGTTTTTCCATGCAATTCTAAAAACTTCTAAGTTCGTTTTTCTCCATTTGGGTTCAAGACTACGAGTTACTTTCTTGAGAGAGTGAGTATTGCTTTTATACCATGGTACAGTACGTTTTTCTCTAACCTTTTTCAATTTGATCGGGGCAACAGCTTATAATGTATTAGAGAAAATAGTGCCCATGTTGTCAGTAATTTCATCTAATTCATGTGTATTTTTGGGTACAAATAGCAGTTGAGATAGATCAGGCAGTTTATTTGCGAGTCTTTCTTTGGTGGCTGGAACAATAGTTCTGCCCAGACGGTATCGCTGCGACATATAGTTAATATCAGTTATACGCAGCATGCACGCTACAAGGGAATGGTCTGTAATATCATCACTTTGAGGTACAATATCTATAGCAGTAAGATCGATTCCATGCGATATAATTAAATCTAGTGTATGATTAAAACGATGAGTGGGCCCAGTGACATTTTGCTTGACTCCAAAGGAGTTAATTAGGTCAGTAAACGCAAGTCCTAATGTATCATTTGCATTATCAACGTGAATATTAAAATCTCCCATGATTAGCGCCTTATCAACTGTAACTAGAAGGTCTGAGAGGAAATCTGCAAATTCTTTTAGGAATTCTGTATACGGCCCTGGTGGTCTATACACAGTAGCCAGACCAAGAGATATATTATATTTCTTTTGCATGTCTGACAGTGAAACATTTAGCAGAAGTATTTCAAAAGAGTTAAACCTGTATCCTGTTTTCTGGGTAACATTGAGAATATCACTATATATTGTTGCAACACCTCCGCCACGACCAGTCTGAAGGGGCTCATGCTTAACAGTAGTTTGATGGAGTAGACTCATTTAGACCAAAATAATCATTTGGTTTTAGCCAGGTTTCAGTCAAGCAGAGTACATCAAAACTATTATCTGTGATAATTTCATTTACAATAACTGCTTTTGGTCTGAGTGATCTAATATTTATGAGCCCAAACTTTAAAAATTGTTTTTGTTCATTTACTTTACATTTTTCTGGTTTAATTACGATCCTACATTATATTTTGACCTCACTATTCGGGGAACAGACACAGTCTTAATAGTTTTTACAGCGCAAGTACTTTTATCATTTATGCGAGCAAATAGATACCCTAGTTCTGATACATGCGATGAATATCCATTATCACATGTAGGCATTTATTTATGCTGCGCCTTGCGTCGCATTGTGTCGGGTGAATGATAGGGCCCACAGTGTTCTGATAATCATTTCAAAACTGCCACAAATTGAGAAATAGTTTCACCATCTTGCTGATTTCATTTGTGGAAGTGAAATCTTTCAGCAATAATAAGTGGTTTAGGTGAATAGTGTTCTTTGAGCAAACTCACTATTTCCCGATAGGATTTGTCACCTGGCTTGTCTGGCTATGTTAAACTCCACACCATATTAAATGTCTTCACACCCATAACACTCAAAAAAGTTGGCACTAAAGCTTCATCTTTGATTTTGTTCAGGATAGGCACTCCACTGTTCTATTGATTCATTAAATGATCCAATACTGCTGATTAATCCAGCCATTTTGTTTCACTCACTCCTCTCTTTACATTTTTCTGTTCCTCAGCTCTTGCAATTCCTCTCCCCCTTTTAATCCGCATTCTGTCTGCAGATTCCTTCCAGCGAAGACAACTTCATTCAGCTCCAAACATCGCAGTTCTGTATGGGGTCGCCGTGCATTTACTCTGCTTCTCTCTCTCTGAGGATAGCGTGGATTTCAAGAAGTGGAATTTGCTCTGCAAACATTTATATGTTCAAACTCTTTTTCTATGAAAACCTCAACTTCACGTTGTACGAAAAATCCTCGTTGCCAGTTATGTTATATATTGTTAATACACGTGAGACAGAGTGCGCATTCAACTAGTGCTTGTTGTTTATTTTTCCTTCAGAAGCTCTATTACAAAGTTTACGCATTAAGTTTTTACACATAACATAACACAGGAGGGTGTAGGAACACAGAAGGGACAAACTGCATTTCGTAAATACTCAACAAGGTGTGTTTTAAAATATAACTAAACTAGATATATATGCTTAAACACTCCAGTTATTCAAAATAGCTTCAGCTAATGGAGATAAATAATGAGTAGTTCAGCTATGAAACTATTGGCTCTCTAATTGGGTCATTCAAAATCACGTTCCCAGGAGAAATCAGGTTCTAATTACAATTATTGTGTGCCTATTAATTGGACATATTCCATGATCACCACACCTGTGAACAATGCGTATCCTCTTCCTATCACTTTGTCTCTCACTGGGAATTTCCAGTTTCACAAGAATTATGTTCAACCCTGATGTTGACGACAAAAAATCCACTAACGATACAGGATCAGACCCAGAAAATGACACAGCTGCCACCAAAACTGCTGGCGATGAACAACTCTCTAACCCCCTTGGCCAAACGCAGGAGTGCTTGTCTGGCCCAACGCCATCTCAGAGTGGCCAGTCTCTTAAGATTTTGGAGAACATCGCAGCTCCAACAGGATTATCTCATCAAGATTTGTTTACCTTTTTCCTAGCCTTGTTCGATACAGATCCAACACCACCTAGTATGCCCTACACACCCCCGGCGAAGGCTAAAGCAAAAAGGAAAAACACCACACCCGCATCAACTTCCACTCCTTCAGCAAAAAGATCTAATGTTTTCCAAGAAGGACAGGACCCCATGCTTGCAGCTCTTTTCGACACCAAAGATTCAATCAACAAAATAGATGACATAGTAGCAGCGCTAGAGAAGTCTTTACTTATTCCCATAGAATCTAAACGGTCTAAAAGCCTCTCACTTGTAGAATTCAATGTTGCATTCGGAGTCTTCAGAGACACAATTTGTGAGGTCACTCCAAAAAGATCTGAACTATTTATTTGGCTATTATCTCAGATTTAGATTTCAATTATAGCGATTCCCTGTGTTATGAATACCATAAGTCCTTCTCTGCTAAAGCAGCAAGTAAGTAGACACTTCACTGGTCATGAGACTAACTCCTGCTCCATTTGTGGCTCCTTATCTCATACCGCAAATCTGTGTCCTCGCACTGAATATGAAACTTCCCAAGGGAAAGCTGGTCAATCTAATTCTGACATCGGAGTCTCTCGAGTTCAAGGTTTACTTAACAAGGCCAGAGTTTTAGAAGGATCCAGTATTCCAGTATATATTAATTTCAATGAATCAGTGTGTCCTTACGTGAAGTGTAAAATTTTGCATTGCTGTGCTATTTGTGGTGATAGTCACCCCATAACTGTTTGCCCTCGCAGGTTCAAAGCGCCTCCAACCCGGTCCTCAAAAAGATTAATAAACACCCTTTAATGCCCATCAACATCCACGAGTTTTCTAAGAATTTATATTTTCATCCTAATAATCCTAATAGATGATTGATTATAGACTTATCTTCTCCCCATAATGGCGAAACCTCTAGCATCAATAGTTTCACTAGTTCACGCTTACATATAATTAGCTGAGGTATGGTATGCATATTTGGCGTGCTGTCCGGGAAGGGCTCTGAGCTCGGGAATGGCCCGAACCTAGAGTACCCCCCAAAAAGGCAAATGTACAAGAGGACAGCCGCCAGTTTAAAGAATGCCCCCCCCCCAAAAAAGCAGAGTACTGGCGTGGGCTGATTTGGTTTCTGAGAAGTCATCTCGTTGGCAGGCTGGAAGGGCCTACGTACTCCGGAGGGAGCGACTTGGGGGTTGGGAGAGTAGGCCCTACCGATGCTCAACTGGAGCTTTTTGGCGTTGGAACGGTGAGCCCTACCGGCCGATGAGGAGGAGCAGCGTGGTTGTGGTGCCCGACCGGGAGGACCCGAGTTGCCTCGACCGGAATAGGTCACGGCTTCCCTGGGAAAGTCTATGCCAGGGTACTGGAGAGGAGAATTCGGCCGATAGTGGAACCTCCCTTCTCAGCCTCCCTGGGAAAGTCTATGCCAGGGTACTGGGGAATTCGGCCGATAGTGGAACCTCGGATTCAGGAGGAACAGTGTGGTTATCGTCCCGGTCATGGAACACTGGACCAGCTCTATATCCTTTCCAGGGTGCTGGAGTGTTCATGGGAGTTTGCCCAACCAGTCCACATGTGTTTTGTGGACTTGGAGAAGGCATTCGACCGTGTTTCTCGCGGCATCCTGTGGAGGGTGTTCCGGGAGTATGGGGTCGGCGGCTCCCTACTTAGGGCTGTTCGGTCCCTGTACGACCGGAGCAAAAGCTTGGTTCGCATTGCCGGCAGTAAGTCAGACCTGTTCCCGGTGCATGTTGGACTCCGGCAGGGCTGCCCTTTGTCACCGGTTCTGTTCATAATTTTTATGGACAGAATTTCTAGATGCAGCCAAGGGCCGGAGAGTGTCTGGTTTGGGGACCATATGATTTCGTCGCTGCTTTTTGCGGATGATGTTGTCATGTTGGCCTCCTCAGACCAGGACCTTCAGCGTGCACTGGGACGGTTTGCAGCCGAGTGTGAATCGGCTGGGATGAGAATCAGCACCTCCAAGTCCGAGGCCATGGTTCTCAGTCGGAAAAGGGTGGATTGCCCACTTCAGGTTGGTGGAGAGTTCCTGCCTCAAGTGGAGGAGTTCAGGTATCTTGGGGTCTTATTTACGAGGGAGGGAAGGATGGAACGTGAGATTGACAGACGGATCGGTGCAGCTTCTGCAGTAATGTGGTCGCTGTACCGATCTGTCGTGGTGAAGAAGGAGCTGAGCTGTAAGGCAAAGCTCTTGATTTACCGGTCAGTCTACGTTCCTACTCTCACCTATGGTCATGAGCTGTGGGTCACGACCGAAAGGACAAGATCCCGGATACAGGCGGCCGAAATGAGCTTTCTCCGTCGGGTGGCTGGACGCTCCCTTAGAGATAGGGACCATCGCAAGATAGATGCGTTTAGCTGATTTCACAAAAACCTTTTTAAACCGACTGTTGTTCTTCAGCTTTTGTTTGCACCTAAGCACTGCCACTTTTTCCTCCACCGTGCTAAAAGTGGCCTTTACCACACCAGGATCGGGACCTTTTGCTCGCATTCTCAACACTCCTACAATGTCGGGTAAAGGGTCACATTCCAGGCCGATCTCCAGTAGCTCTCTTACTTTTCCTTTCAAGTCTTCTTCAGCATCGTAAGGCAAACCCATCATAACGATTGACACATCAGAATCAAATTTATTGAGGAGTTTAGGGCTCGAAGTCTGTATTTTTCTTCAAGAGAATCCAGCCGAGATTTTAAAATCCCGATTTCTAAATCAATACTTTCCCTTATTTCTTTAACTGACTTCTTCAGCTCAGCTTTCATAACTTTTTACAGGGATACAGTTGACTCAATTGGTATAGCACTGCACTAGCAAGCAAGCGCAAGTTGGGAGTTCGATTCCCCGGGAACACATGATATGTAATAATTGATAGCCTGAATGCACTGTATGTCGCTTTGGATAAAAGCGTCTGCTAAATGCATAAAATTTAATTTAATACAGGGATCCATGCATGCTTTCCACTTTGCTGTTGAACTGCTTTTCAATAGTATCCATCTTTGTAACGGGGCTGTTCTAGGTGGGGATTGAACCCGGGTCTGTTTGGTCCAAAGTCACTGAATTAATGGATTGAGCTAACTCCCCAGTAAATGAATCCAAGAGCAGGCATGATCAAATGGCCAGGAGTCGTGGGTCTTCAACAAGACAAAACTTTACTAATAAAAAGTGCAACAAAACAAGAGAAGCTGTGCTTCCAAAAAACAGTACAAAGAAAAATAGACACAAGGGTCCAAAGACTTAAACTTAAACTTTGACAGACTTAGCTTGCAACAGGTAACATAGGCTCAAGACTGAACAATAAGGCATGGCACAAACACACTTAAATAGGGCAAGACACAGGTGTGAGGCATCAGGCATAATGAGTGGTAGGGTTCAGCAGGAGTCTGGTGAGGGTTGCCACCTGCCGACCAGGAGGAAAATAGCAGTCCTGTTAAGGATTCCTTACAGGAGTCCCCCCTCTAAGAACAGCTCCTGACGTTCACTTGGTGGAGTCTTTGGGTGCGACGAAAATCCGTGATGAGCGTAGGATCCAGAATGTCTCGAGCAGGCACCCATGAGCGCTCCTCTGGGCCGTAACCCTCCCAGTCGACCAGATACTGTACTTTTTCTCTGACCTGACGAGAATCCACCAACCTACGCACATTGTAAGCTGGTTGTCCATCGACAATCCGGGCAGCTGGGGCAGTCTTGTGAGCTGGGGACAGAGAAGAACAAACAACAGGCTTTAGCCGAGAGACATGAAACGTTGGGTGAATCTTCATGGACCTGGGCAGCTGTAGGCGGTAAGCTACTGGATTTATCTTCCTGAGGATCTTAAAAGGACCAATATAACGTGGAGCCAGTTTGCGAGATTCCACCCGCAGAGGCAGATCTCTGGTTGCGAGCCACACCCTCTGACCCGGACGAAGCACTGGTCCCAACCTCCGATGCCGGTTTGCATGCCTCCGCTGTTGTTGAGTTGCCTTCAGTAAAGCTGTCCGGGCCTTCTTCCAAGCGTGTTGACAACGGCGAACTAGTTGAGCAGCAGCAGGGACACATACCTCTGGCTCCTGTCCAGGGAACAAAATGGGAGGGAAACCGTACTGGCACTCAAAAGGGGACATGCCTAAGGAAGAATGGTAGAGTATTATGTGCAAACTCTGCCCAGATTAATCGAGAGCTCCAAGTGGTCTGATTGTCTGCTGCCAAACATCTCAAAGTTTTCTCGATCTCCTGATTCACCCTCTCTGTTTGCCCATTAGACTGGGGGTGAAAACCAGATGACAGACTGATGTCAGATCCAATGAGACGACCAAAAGCCTTCCAGAACCGGGAGGTGAACTGGGAACCTCTATCGGAGACAATATCCTGGGGGAATCCATGAATCCTGAACATTCTGCATTAGGAGCTCTGCAGTCTGGCTAGCTGTGGGAAGTTTGGGTAATGGCAGGAGGTGACAGGCTTTAGAAAATCTTTCCACCACCACAAGAATGACAGTATTACCTTGGGATTCAGGCAGACCTGTGACATAGTCCAGAGATATATGCGACCAAGGATGTTTAGGGATAGGTAGAGGATGCAGTAGTCCTTGAGGGTGGGTTCTGAGCTCCTTGTTCTGGGCACACACAGTGCAAGCGGCGACAAAATCACAGACGTCCCTTTGCAACTTTGGCCACCAAAATCTCCTCTGGATGAGCTTGCAAGTTCTAGAGGACCCAGGATGACCAGAGGGGAGGGAGGCATGTGCCCACTGCAACACATCAGAACATAGGCGGTTAGGGACAAAAAGACGTCCTGGTGGACCATTACCTGGATCCGACTGATGCCGTTGGGCCTTCTTAATGGCTGCCTCAATGCCCCACTGGATAGCTGCTATTATTTTGGTGGTGGGAAGGATGGGTTCTGGTCTGGTCTCCTCTTCTGGGGAGTCAAACTGCCTCGAAAGCGCATCTGGTTTTGAGTTCTTGGAACCTGGGCGGTAAGAAAGAACAAAGTCAAACCGGTTAAAAAAACAGCATGCTTGGTGGGAATTCAGTCTCTTGGCCTCCCGAATGTAGGTAAGGTTCCTGTGATCGGTCCAGATGAGGAACGGGTGCTTGGCCCCTTCCAACCAATGCCTCCACTCCTCCAATGCCACCTTTACTGCCAACAGCTCTCGGTTTCCAATATCATAATTCTTCTCTGCTGCAGTTAGTCGTCGAGACAGATAGGCGCATGGGTGAAGCCTGTTGTCAACCCTGGCTCTCTGGGACAAGACTGCCCCTACCCCTACATCAGAAGCGTCAACCTCCACCACAAAGGGCAACTCTGGGTCTGGAAGGGTTAAGATAGGGGCAGATGTAAAGAGTCTCTTGAGCTTGTTAAAAGCTTGATTGGCCTTCTCAGTCCACATGAATGATCGGGCAGACTTCTTGGTGAGTGCGGAGAGAGGTTCTGCAACAGAGCTGAAGTTTCGAATAAATCTTCTATAAAAGTTTGCAAAGAAAACATTGTACCTGAAAACATTGTACCTGCTGCACGGAAGTAGGTTCAGGCCATTCCTGCACTGCTCGCACCTTGCCAGGGTCCATCTGGATGTTGCCCTTGGAAATGATGAAGCCAAGAAATGGGGTTGAAGACACATGAAATTCACTCTTTTCCAACTTGACGAAGAGGCTGTGTTTAAGTAACTGGGAAAGGACCTGTCGAACATGTTGAATGTGTTCTTGGTAGTTGCGTGAGAAAATAAGGATATCGTCAAGGTAGACAAAAACAAACTTGTTCAGCATCTCCCGCAATACATCATTAATCAGTGCCTGGAAGACAGCTGGGGCATTGACCAGGCCAAAGGGCATTACTCTGTACTCATAGTGGCCCGTCGGGGTGTTGAAAGCGGTCTTCCACTCGTCCCCTTCTCGAATCCTGACCAGATGGTAGGCATTTTGGAGATCTAATTTGGTGAATATGGTGGCACCTTGCAGGATCTCAAATGCAGAGGTCATCAGGGGCAGGGGGTAGCGATTCTTAATGGTGATGCGGTTGAGACCCCTGTAGTCGATGCAAGGCCTGAGGTCACCATCCTTCTTCTCAACAAAGAAAAACCCTGCTCCAGCAGGTGAGGTTGAAGTACGAATAAAACCATTAACCAAGTCTATAGCACAGTCATATGGTCTGTGAGGGGGAAGGGAGGTGGCTCGGGACTTGCTGAAGACTTCCTTGAGGTCAGAATACTCTGGAGGAACTCTGGACAGATCAGGGAGACACACAGGAGGCATAATACTCTGGGTTTTCGAAATGGGAAGCTGCAGTGCAACCGTGGCCTGGGGAACTTGAGGCGACTCAGGGTGAAATGCTGGGCACTTCGCGGTGGCAGATTTAAACTGAGATACAGGTAGCTCTTGAGTATCAGACCTGTCTGTTTTGAGATTTGAGAGGCTCGACATTGGCTCTGGGTATACCTCCAGTTTCTCAGTAGAACGGCAAAAAGAAAGAGCAGAAACACAACAGTTAGTTCCCCAACCTTTAACTACGCCTCTAGACCAGTCAATATTTGGGTTGTGACAAGTTAGCCATGGAAATCCAAGAACTAAGGGGAGTTCTGGTAACTGGATAAGAAAAAACTGTATTAGCTCCTTGTGACCCCCAACTTCAAACTGAATAAACGAAGTGCAGTGACTAACCTGTCCCGACCCCAGAGGTCTGCCGTCGAGAGCTGTGATGGTTAGAGGTTTCTGGAGGAGCATGGAAGGAATGCCCAAACGTCTGGCTACATCAAGATCTAAAAAGTTCCCAGCAGCCCCAGAGTTGATGAAAGCACCAAGCTGGTGATTCTGGTTGTTGTGGAAGATGGTGGCTTGGATAGTAACTCCAGAGGAGTTGTAGGATGAGGGAAGATATTTACTCTCGTTCCAGTTCCCCCTTTCCTGGACGAGAATTGGCTTTTCCCGACAATTCAGGACAGTTGGAGCGGAAATGGCCAGACCTTCCACAGTACAGACAGCGTCGCTCCCTCATCCGTCGATCCCTTTCTGTCTGGGTTAATCTTGTTCGACCCAGCTGCATGGGTTCCTCCAGATCACTGGGTTTCCCGAGTGGTTCAAAAGTATTGGAAAATTCCTGAGGACGATACACACTGGTTTCCCGACGTCGTTCCTGTTGTCGTTCTCGGAGACGATGATCTATTCGGATAGCCACCTCAATTAAAGATTCCAAATCCGGAGAAGGGTCTCTAAAAGCCAACTCATCCTTAAGTTTCGGAGACAAGGCCTGGTGGAATGTGGCCCTTAAAGCTCGCTGGTCCCAGCCACTCTCTGAAGCTAGGGTACGAAACTCAATGGCAAACTCTGCCACACTTCGAGTGCCTTGAGAGAATCGAAGCAAACGGTAATCCACATCACCTGTACTGGCTGGATGGTGGAAGACTTTCTTCAATTCAGCAATGAAGCTGCTACTGTTTGCAGTGAGTGGTCCCTGTTGGTCCCACAAAGCCGAGGCCCAGACTAAAGCCTTGCCAGTAAGAAGGGTTATGATGTAAGCAACTTTGCTACTCTCTGTGGGGAAGCTGCCACACTGGTTTCCCGACGTCGTTCCTGTTGTCGTTCTCGGAGACGATGATCTATTCGGATAGCCACCTCAATTAAAGATTCCAAATCCGGAGAAGGGTCTCTAAAAGCCAACTCATCCTTAAGTTCCGGAGACAAGGCCTGGTGGAATGTGGCCCTTAAAGCTTGCTGGTCCCAGCCACTCTCTGAAGCTAGGGTACGAAACTCAATGGCAAACTCTGCCACACTTCGAGTGCCTTGAGAGAGTCGAAGCAAACGGTAATCCACATCACCTGTACTGGCTGGATGGTGGAAGACTTTCTTGAATTCAGCAATGAAGCTGCTACTGTTTGCAGTGAGTGGTCCCTGTTGGCCCAGACTAAAGCCTTGCCAGTAAGAAGGGTTATGATGTAAGCAACTTTGCTACTCTCTGTGGGGAAGCTGCCAGGTTGTAACTGAAATACTAGGGTGCATTGAGTGACGAACCCACGACACTTCTCGGGACTGCCATCAAATCGTTCTGGTGCTGGTAGTTTAGGTTCTGACAGGGCGGCTACCACTGCTTGAGAAGGATTACCATGTGACAGCTGAGGCTCTTGTGACGAAGAAGCTGGAGCCTGAAGATTTAAACTTTGAAGAATCTCAGTAAGGATCTGCTCATGTTGCTGAAATGCTGCAGCTTGGCCTGATATGGCAGACAGAATGCGATCCACATTAGATGGTGGTGGACTCTCCTCCGCTAGATTCATGTTTTCTGGTTCAGTCTTGCTGTAACGGGGCTGTTCTAGGTGGGGATTGAACCCGGGTCTGTTTGGTCCAAAGTCACTGAATTAATGGATTGAGCTAACTCCCCACTAAATGAATCCAAGAGCAGGGATGATCAAATGGCCAGGAGTCGTGGGTCTTCAACAAGACAAAACTTTACTAATAAAAAGTGATAAAAAATAGACACAAGGGTCCAAAGACTTAAACTTAAACTTTGACAGACTTAGCTTGCAACAGGTAACATAGGCTCAAGACTGAACAATAAGGCATGGCACAAACACACTTAAATAGGGCAAGACACAGGTGTGAGGCATCAGGCATAATGAGTGGTAGGGTTCAGCAGGAGTCTGGTGAGGGTTGCCACCTGCCGACCAGGAGGAAAATAGCAGTCCTGTTAAGGATTCCTTACAATCTTTGAATGTAGCAACTTCATTTCCTTCAGCAGCACATTTGTTTCTTTGTCTTCTTCCTTGTCCTGTGCTCGGTGGCTTGTGTTAATTACCTTTTCCGCCATAGCTGTTCGTCAAACAAATTAATTGTGTATTCCACTGCAAAAAATTCAGCATTTTCAACTGGTTCACCTATGCAGTAGGCATATTTTATGGAGCCTTATAAGAGACCACCATATAAAAGACCACCGCTGTGTTGTCGGTGCACACCAACACATTGTGACCTCTTAGGTCTGGGAGAAAGTAAAGTAGTGCTCAAAGCACGGCCAGCATCTTCAGACAGTTGATATGCTATGTCAGATTGTGGCCACCCCACAGACTGTGGGCAGGGTAAACACTCATGACCACACCCCAGCCGGTGAGGGACGCATCCGTCGCTTAGTCTTGAGCCACCACTGTAGGGGTCTCATGTACAGCAGGCCAAAAGGTATCATGTTGGACGCAGCTGCCATCAGACCCAGCAGTCTAGAACTGTTTGACAGTAAATTACTGGCCTTCTCTTACTCTCGTGACCGCAGTGAGGATTGACTCGATCCGACATCTGTGCCTGCACCATGGTCAAATCCCACACCATGCCCAGATAAGTGGCTCTCTGTACTGGAGAAAGCACGCCTTTCTTGGCATTTAGTCGCAACCCCAGGTCTTCCGTGTGAGCGAGAACGACATCTCGATGCCGAAACGACATTCAGTCTGATTGAGTTAATATCAGCCAGTCATCGCACCATGTGCTTAAATCGTGAAAGTGTGGGATGAGAATGCAAGGCCAAAAGGAAGAACCTGTATTAGTAGGCTTTTGCCCCCAAAAACCAATTTCAGGAACTTCCTATGATGGGTAAGGATGGAGATTGCATCTTTCTAGATCGATCGTGACACCAGTCCTCAGACTTCATTGTCTGCTTTTAGTGCAAATGTGCTGAACTTCAGTCCCCTGACTGAGCGGTTCAAAAGACGCAGATCTAAAATAGGATGCAACACTTTATCCTTCCTTGGAACGATGAAGTACTAGCTGTAAGACCCGGACACCACTACGCGAGGAGGGACCACCTCGATGGCCTCCGTCCCCAGAGGGTGTCTAGTTCTGTTCCATTACCAGAGCCTGCTCGGGGTCCTTCAGGGTGGAAAAAGCCCCGTTGAATTGAGGCAGAGGAGAACCAAACGGGATTCTGTGGCCTCTCACTACAGTGTGCAGGACCCATTGAGACATCTTTGGCAGTAGTTTCCACTCTGCTAAATAGTCTATTAAGGGAAACAGTGTCTCGAGACTGATCTCTGGTGTAATCAGAGCTGCTGGTTTGGTGCCCTAAAGTGGCGAACCAGCAGGGGAGAGCTGAACTAGCTGCTTAAGAGACGTCTGTGGAGGTCACCAAGGTCCTGAGCCACAGCATCAGGACTCTCAAAGCTGAAGTCTCCTTATAAAAACGACGGTCCTCAGACCCACGTCATCTGCTAGGAAGACTTGATTGACCAGAGCCTGTTCGGGGCAGGACACAATGTATCACAATGTAACCTTCCTCAGAATTAAATGCAGGTAAACAATCAGACGAATAAACACGGTCTGGCTTGTGATACAATTCATATCGAAGTGATGTATCTAAATTCTCATAGTCAGATAAATACTGAATTTAATTCCTCAGAATTAAATGCAGATAAGCAATCAGACGAGTAATCACTTTCTGGCTTGTGATACAATTCATTTCGAAGTGATATATCAAACTTCTCATAGTCAGATAAATACTTAATCTAATTCCTCAGAATTAAGTGCAGGTAAACAATCTAAATTTATTAAGTCTAGACCACAGAGCAAAAATGAGTCCAGACTAACAAAGTTCGGGAGGAGCAGTCGCAGTTCATTAATCTGATTAACACAAGTGGAGACCAATCAGTAATCAACTCATGACAAGGTATAAATAACAGCAGAACCTACCTCTGTTCATTGACAGTTTTCAGCAGTCAACAGCTCTTCAGCTCTTCTCTCTGCAAAGCATGTCGAAAAAACCAAACTCTTCATCTGATGAAGAAGTGAACATCGCCAGGCATGCACCTTCGGATTCCGACGGCCACACGACCATCCTTCCTACGCCAGACGTCGCACCTGAGCCCCAGGCTTCTCCTCGCGTCCGCACACCGGCCCGATCAGACCTGCGCTCACCAAGACGCCGAGGCCAGCCTTCACCACCCCCGGCAAGACTCCCATCTTCTCCAGCATCTTCCTACCGCTCAGCCACCCCGACGATCCCACCTATCGGGAAATGGACCATAGCTGGACTAAGGAAAGCGCTGGAGAATGCAGACATACAGGCTTCAAGGAAAATGCACAAAGCGGAGCTGTATTATCTGTATGTCTCGTAACAAGCAACGCCTAAGACGACCCACAGACAAAGCAAATCCCGCACTGCCCGAAACTCACCGGTCCAGTCACCACCGTCAAGTTCCCGCACAAGATCCGGCTCGCTTCATCAATCAACCAGGAGGAACAAGCCTTCAGCAAGCCTGGGCTGCCCCCCTCAGTCCGCCAGGGCAGGTTCACTTTCCGAGGAGGCCCAGCCCTCCACCACCGCTTACGCCGCAGCAGCGCAGTATGCCGCCGGGCCCAGCAGCCCCCCCCCCACAGCTACTCCCTCAGGCACTCCCGCCGTTTATAACCCTTTTCCCTTTCAGTGGCCTCCAGCTCCTCTCGCAGACGTTAGCGCGAAGCTACCGACGCTAGCAGGACAGACCCAACCATATCAACAATCCCACCCACCAGGTCATAACCCCACCCACTTCCAATGGCCTGCAGCTCCTGTAGCTCAGACAAGCGCGGGCCCACCCCCGCCGGCAGCTCATGCCTATAATCCTTCCTATCACCCTTCCTTTTCTCCACATCATCCAACTAACTTTTCTTTTTAAACCTCAACAGGTCATCAAAGCGCGAGGCCACCGATGACATTTACAGACCCGGCGCATACCCTTCCCAGCTATTCGCTCCAAACTAAAAACCAATACTCTCTTTCCACAGCAATACAGATGCCCATTCCGTCCAATGCCGTCGCAATGGAACCACCTCCCATGTCACAAAACATCCGGGCACAGATCCTCACAGGTATGGACGTAGATCTTTCTTCTCTACTCTCTCTGCTCCCCGCAGCCCAATCAGACAGGCAAATAGACTGCGGGGACTTCTCAGTCACTTTAAAAAATCCAACCACCCACTCATCCCGCCTACTGTCATTTCCTGAATTCACCATCGCTTTCGCTAGATACACAGAAATTATCTGTTCAGCTTTCCCCCGCAGGCGGCGTGAACTGAATGATTATTTGGCAATAATAGCAGAGCTACACCTATCACAAACTTTTTTCAGCTAAGAGTGCAGTACGAGTCGCCCAGTGGAACCAGTGCACATACTGGGGGGCTCTCGGCCAGGATCTCCACAGCAGGGTATTTCTGGGCTGTAAAAACATTTCCTGTGCAGTCTGCAGGTCAGTGGCACACTCAACCATGTTGTGCCCCCAAGTTAATCCTTATGTTCCACCCTACTCGGGAACCAGCCCAATGAGATCCACCAGCTATGTGCCACGTCCTGCAACAGCCTTAGCAAATAAAAAATTTAAAAACCCCTCCTTTGAAGGAAGCAGGCAGCCCTGCAACCAGTTTAACGCTGGCAAATGCACCAAATCACGCTGCCGGTGCTAATAAAAATTCAAAAAATTACTTATCGACTCCTGTAAATATTTCATGCATGCACGCTGAACTAGCTCATCATCCGGACCCCGAATTTACCAAATACCTGCTGACAGGCCTCGAAAATGGCTTTAAACCCGGTGCAGAATGCCCGCTCTCACAGAACACTATCTGTAATCTTCAGTCCGCCCTAACAGAACCTGAAGTCGTCGACAATCTGATTAAAAAAGAAGTCGAATCTGGTTTCATGATCAGCCCTTTCGACACTCCCCCATTCAACACATTTCATATCAGCCCCATCGGAGTGGCTACAAGAAAATTTTAGAGCAAAAAACGTCTCATAATCGACTTATCAGCCCCGCATAATTCCCCGTTTCCAAGCGTTAACAGCTTAATTCCTCTCGATTAATTTTCGCTTAAATACCAAGACATAGATCAAGCAATCGACATGGTTAAAATCGCAGGTCGGTGTGCTTGGCTCGCAAAAATCGACATTACTTCAGCCTTCAAAATTATGCCTATCCATCCAGATTCATGGCATCTTTTTGGAGTGCGCTGGCGTAGGAAATACCACTTCGCCGTACGCCTAAACTTCAGATGCAAAAGCAGCTCAAAAGTTTTCGACATGCTATCAGAAGCAGTTTGCTGGATCTTGTCGAATAATTACGCCATTCCCCACCTCATTCACCTGCTAGACAATTTTTTTATGATTGTTCACAGACGCCGCCCCCTCGGTTGGTTTCGGAGGATTTTACCAAGGTCGCTGGTTAGCGTCTCTTTGGCCACCACAATTACAGGACATAACTCTGTCCTCCGCATTATTTGAGATTTACCCTATAGTAGTAGCAGCCTTTCTGTGGGGAAAAGAATGGACCACTAGCAGCATTCTGGTGCATTGCTTTAATAAAGGCCGCTCTCATTCACAGGCTATAATGCCTCTTTTAAGACACCTCACCTGGATCTCAGCGTGCAACCATTTCATCTTAGTCGCCAAACACGTTCAGGGCTCAGAAAATCAAATCGCTGACTCTCTCTCTCGCTTTCTGTTTCAGAAATTCAGGACGCTGGCTCCAGGGGCGGACAATTTTCCAACGCCCATTCCTCCATATTCAGAACTGATATTCCCGTAACACATCCGCTAAAACCCCTCCTCGACACATCACTCGACACCATCCTCCAAGCAGTTTCCCCCAGAACCCTCCAAACCTACATGACCGTGCGGAGATGTTTTAAAACATTCCACGTATCCTATAATTTACCATTCCCAGACTTTTCTCTCCTCACATTCACTTCATTCATATCTTACCTTAACAGCATCAAGAGCCTTCAAGTCGGGTCTATCAAAGGGTATTTCAGTGGCATTCAATTTTTCCACAAACTGATATACGGCGCCCCCTCACCTGAGATAAATAATTCACAAACCTCCCTCTTAATCAAAGGAATTCAACGATCCCAGCCAAACCGTCCCGACACCAGACAACCCATAACATCAGATATCCTCACCCAATGCATTTACACCCTCCGCACCGGCTACCTGTCTTTCCATATCGCCCGCACATTAGATGCCATGTTCATTTTAGCCTTTTTCGGTTTCCTGCTCGGAACTCGCCATCACCTCCAAATTCCATCCTAAAACCCACCCCACCATCTCAGACTTATCAGTCATAGACAACGAAACCATATCATATTTGATTAAACAAAGTAAGACAGCAAACCAAAAAGGCCATTTTATTTACATTTTCAAATTCTCATCACCCATCCAACCATTCCAATCCGTCCTGGCATACCTCCAGTGGAGAGCTTCCCAAGCTAAATCCCATCTCGATCCCCTATTCATAGACGAATCCAACAAACCAGTGACCCGCTTCTGGTTTCAGAAACATCTCAAATCCGTCCTCCAACACTCAGGAATCCCAGCAAAAAACTTCTCAAGCCACTCTTTCCGCATTGGGGCAGCAACCTCAGCAGCTCAAAAAGGTCTCTCCCAGCAGCAGATCCAAGCTCTAGGAAGTTGGTCCTCAGATGCCTTCCAAAGCTACATAAGAACCAACCGATTCCATATCAAAAAAGCCCACCAAACCATCATCGAGTAAACCACGCATAAAATATCTGCTCTGTTTTCCCCCGCATGAATAAAAATATTTATTCGTTTCCACTGTCCGTCCAGCGAGCACGAGTCTCTCAGCGGACGCAGTAGATATTTATTCGTTTCCACTGTCCGTCCAGCGAGCACGAATCTCTCAGCGGACGCAGTAAATATTTATTCGTTTCCAATGTCTGTCCAGCAAGCACGAGTCTTTCAGCGGACGCAGTAAATATTTATTCGTTTTCCCTGTCCTTCCAGCGAGCACTAGTCTCTCAGAGGACGCAGTAAATATCTATTTTTCATTATTATTTTTCTTCCCTCTGTCTGTCCAGCGAGCCTCAGTCTCCCAACGGACACAGAAAATACCTATTTGTCTCCTCCATCAGTCCAGCGAGCACTAGTCTCACAGCGGATTCAGTAACATCTATTTTTCCTCTGCCTGTCCAGCGAGCACTAGTCTCCCAGCGGACGCAGAAATATCCATTGGTTTCCCTGTCTGTCCAGCGAGCACTAGTCTCTCAGCAGATGCAGTAAATATCTAATTTCTTCTACCTGTACAGCGGGCCTCAGTCTCCCAGCGGACACAGTAAATACCTATTTTTCCTCTGCCTGTCCAGCGAGCACTAGTCTCTCAGCGGACGCAGTATGCATCCATCTCTTCCTGTTCTTCGTCCAGCAAGCCCAGTCTTCCAGCGGACGCAGGGACATAATTCGTTTCCCATATCTGTCCAGCGAGCCTCAGCCTCCCAGCGGACACATTACGCATCTAGTCATTAAATCATTACATCTCACAGGCAGACGGTAGAACCTGTCTTCCCGAAATCGTAACCGCTTCTTCCTCATCTATCAACCAATAGGACCTGCCTGCTCCTCCGCTTCTTCAAGTTCAAGTCTGCTTTATTGTCAATTTCCACATGTACAGTACATACATACAGAGAATCGAAATTGCGTTACTCTCAGACCCCGGTGCATACAGTTAACATTAACATTAAAGCCTAAAAAAAATAACTAGATCAAATATAAAATGTAGATACAACTATACAATGTATACAAGGGAATGATATAAAAAAAGACATATAATGAAATTAAAAATAAAGTTAAATAAAGCAGCGCAAGGCAAATGACAGATATAGTGCAAATCAATGAAGTGAACAACAATGCAGTTAAAAGATTTTTTAGTGCAAAAAAATCACTTATGAAAAAAAATACATTATTAAGTCTGATTAAAGTGACAAGTGACAAGTGACCAAGAGCAGTTATTTTATTTAACTGACTGATGAGGTAGTGGAATGACGTCAGTTCCATGCCGAATGAGGTAGTGAGCAGACCAATGCTGCACAAGTGACTAGTGCATGCCATCATATAATATTTAGTGTGTGTGGAGGGGGGGGGGGGGTTCATAGTTCATTGGTGCCTGGGGAAGAAGAGGGGAGGGGGGGCAGGTTTGGGAGGGAGTTCAGCTTCCTGACAGCCTGGTGGAGGAAGCTGTCCTTCAGTCTGCTGGTCCTGGCCTGGAGACTCCGCAGTCTCCTCCCTGATGGCAGCATGCTGAAGAAGCTGTGTGATGGGAGGGTGGGATCACCTGTGATGCAGAGGCCTTTGCGGGTGAGACGTGTTCCATAAATGTCCTGGAGGGAGGGGAGAGTGACACCAATGATCTTCTAAGCTGCTCTCACTATGCGTTGCAGAGTCTTTCGGCAGGACGCGTTGCAGGCGCCATACCACACAGTGATACAGCTCGACAGGATGCTCTCGATGGTGCTTCTGTAGAAGGTGTACATGATGGGGGCCGGGGCTCTAGCTCTCCTCAGTTTGCGGAGGAAGTAGAGACGCTGTTGTGATTTCTTGGCCAGTGCTGCGGTGTTTTCAGTCCAGGAGAGGTCCTCTGTGATGTGCACACCTAGGAACTTGGTGCTGCTCACTCTATCCACAGTCACACCGTTGATGGTCAGAGGAACGTGCTGAGTGTGTGCTCTCCTGAAGTCTACAACAATCTCCTTTGTCTTCTCCACGTTCAGAGACAGATTGTTGTAGCAGCACCACTTGGCCAGGCAGCTCACCTCACTCCTGTAGTTTGTCTCATCTTTGTTGCTAATGAGACCCACCACAGTCATGTCATCTGCAAACTTAATAAAGAGGTTGGGGTTGTGTGACGGTGTGCAGTCATGGGTCAGCAGAGTGAAGAGGAGGGGGCTCAGCACACATCCTTGGGGGACCCCAGTGTTCAGTGTGATGGTGCTGGAGGCCAGAGGCAACGCAAAATCTCCTGGTCAACGACCACGCTTTAAAAAAAAAAAACGTCAGCCCGCCAAATCTCTGCTTTTGGGTGTTCGTAGTCCGGCGGCTGTCCTTTTCCTCTCTTGTTTTGTGGGGAGTACTCTGGGTTCGGGCCACATCCCGAGCATGGAGCGCTCCACCCGGACAGCACGCCCAATGCGCATAACCTTACTGAATTCATATACGTAGATGTGAACTAATGAAATTTACATAATAGTATATAAACATCATCAAACTGTTGTCTGTTCTTTAGTCTTAACAGTGAGTGAACATAAATGTACCCCAAAACACTGAAGGGTGTGATGGCTTCTTAAGGAACATGCACATAGCCTAACATTTAGAAATGTAAAGGAGGTCAGTGCTTTCTGAAGGCAGTGTGCATGTTAGCAACACCACGTGAGCTGGTGAAGGAGCTTCAGGCATGAAGTGTGCATGTGTGTGTGTGTGTGTGTGTATATGTGTGTGTGTGTGTGAGAGAGAGAGAGGAAATGAGAGCAATTCTAGGGCATGCTCTGTCAGTTCTCTGTGATGTCAGTGCAGTTCAACAGAACACTGTGTGTGTGTGTGTGTGTGTGTGTGTGTGTGTGTGTGTGTGTGTGTGTGTGTGTGTGTGTGTGTGTGTGTGTGTGAGAGAGAGAGTCAGAGAGTGGCTCTGGACAATGAAAGTGTGTTTTTATTTGTGTGTGTGTGTGTGTGTGAGGCAATGGAGGTGAAGATGATACAGAGCAAAACATTAAGGTATTTGCATATATACACATATATAGAGAACGAAAGAAAGATATAAAGAAGCACATAAGAAGAAAATGACTGTTGTCCAATAACACAAATTCTTATTACTAGGATAGTGAGCTTTAATGATCGTATCAGACATGCTGGACTAAACCTGGAAACGCTGTCAGGAGGAACACTCTAAGAACCATGTCAGGTGAGTTTACGCAACTGAGACACACTCAAAAATTAAGCGAGAGATAATCTTTGTGTTACTTGTCTACTTATAATAAAAAATTATCACTGGCATGACAAACTGATCAGACACTATGTGCATTAAAGGTTGGTGTTTTTTTTTTTTTGCCAATTCAGTTATATGTACTGAAGTGCAGCAAAGCTCCAGAGAATCAACCGACGAAAACAGAGGTTACCCAACATTTCTGTCAGCTGAACCATTTAGACTTAATTTTCTTAAAGTTCTCTATAAGATTTTAAGTTAATTTTTTATTTGGTGAAACATTTGTATGGTCATGGGTTCACTTGGTCAATTAATGTTCACATGACATTTGAAATACTCAAAACAGATAACAATTAGGTTTAAGGGTGTTCACATGAGACCTGTGGAATTGCTCTGAAAACATGATATTATCAACTGCACGTGTGTAAATGAACACAGTGCCACTTGTCACTCTGAGACACAACAGACTATTTACTTATTTGAATCACAAACTTTGATTTACAATTAGGATACAATAAGATCTATACCTATTTCACTTTTATTTTGAAAAAGTGTGGAGCCTCAGTTGTTTATTTCAATGTTACTTTTGACCTAAGAAATGACTAGCTATTCATCAACTCACTAATTCATTATCCATTCACTATATAGTTTCTATACATGCATGCTTTATTTATTTAAATTTTTTACATTCAAATTATTTAAAAATATGTATTTTTTATCAACCTCCATTAACCCATACCCAAAATCTATCCCATATTTAAAACACATAAAAAGATTAAAAAGACTATTTGAATACTATTAGCAATATATATATATATAGTCTCTCTCTCTCTCTCTCTCTCTCTCTCTCTCTATATATATATATATATATATATATATATATATACCATTGTTCTAGATAATCTGCAGATTAACATAATATTAACTGTTATTCAAAATAATAGTTTAGAATAGCCATATTCAATATGGCTGGACATATGAAGGAACAACAGCCCTGTTCTTATTAGTCTGGCGTTTGTGTCCTTAATTTAGCAACCCTTCAGGTCAGTGAACAAATTCACTCCAAACACTGCACAAATGTTATTTCTGTAAAAGAAAGGAAACAAAATACAAAGGCTTGTAGATTCTCATCAACAGTGACATTTTATGACTCGAGTTGGGGTTTAAAAAACATTTGGTAACACTTTAGTATAGGGTCCAATTCTTACTAATAACTAGTTGCTTTTTAGCATGCCTTATTATTAAGTAGGCTACATATAATGCATGACATCCATAATCCTACCCAATACCCTAAACTTAACAACTACATTATAAACTATTAATAAGCAGCAAATTAGGAATTAATTGAGGCAAAAGTAATATTTAATGGTTTATTAATAATGAGAATTGGACCTTAAAATAAAGTGTGACCAAACATTCTTATTTAGTTAACTACACAAAATAGATTTTCTTGGCCAACACTATCTGGGATGCCATGTACCCTTTCAGCCAGAGCTTTGCCATGTGTGGCAATGACGGCACGGTGGGGATCCGGCAAACAACATGAGGGCAGATTGTTGGTGGGAGGAGTGTGGCCCAGATCAGTCCAGTGATCTGGCAGCATACGATGTGACCCATGATAAACAAGATAAATACAATATTGCATGATAATGGTTAAATGTTCACATACATTTAAATTAACAGTGTAGTATTGTTAAAATGTAGTCTTTGAAATGGCAAGTCAAAACAGAATGAAACATTATTATTTAAAAATTAAGTAAATCAGCCAAGTGCATTAAACTGCACTTAATTATAATTTTATTAAATTTTATATTAGTATTTGTATTGTAGTATTTATACTACAAATAATCTTAGAAAGAGAGAGATTATTTAACCGTTATCATGTAATATTTATTTGGTTTACTATGGGACACGCACTGATCTATAATAGAGATTTCAGGAGCTACACAATGAGCTTCTAATTCTTCAGCTGCAGGTGCCAAACCATCCCACAAAGCTGAATGATGTCCTGTATGTCCCACCTAACAGCTTTAGGCAGCTGTGGCCTTATGGTTAGAGAGTTGGACTTGTCACCCGAAGGTTGCAGGTTTGAGTTTCGGTGCTGCCAGGAGTTGTAGGTGGAGGGAGTGAATGAACAGTGCTCTGTTCCACCCGCAATACCCATGGCTGAAGTGCCCTTGGGTAAGCACAATCAACAAGTCCAAATCATTTTCTCCTTCAATCTGGGCAACACTTGGTTCAGCAATTTGAAGCAAAGCATTCTTGAGCCCATGTAGTCACCTGTGAGCTTTACACTCCCAGGGGAGATTAAGGCAGCAGCCATATCGCCCTGCAGCCCAAGACTGGTTGCCCACTGATGCTAAGGAGGATTGAGCCTGGTCAGTTTTTGGATGGGAGACTAGTTTGCTACTGGGAGAGAGGTTAGCAAGGCCAGCAGGGGGTGCTCACTCTGTGCTCTGTGTTGGTCCTAATGCCCAAGTATAGCAATGAGAACACTATACTGTCAAAAAGCACTGTTCTTCAGGTAAGACATTAAACTGAGGTCCTGACTCTCTGTGGTTATTACAAATACCAGGATGCCTTTCAAAAAGAGTAGAGGTTTGACCTCGGCAATTGGCCACATTGACCACCATAGCCCCCTAACAATCCCCATATCTACTGATTGTCTTCAACACTCTTGTCTCCTCTCCACCAATAAGCTGGTGTGTGGTAGGCGTTCTGGCTGTGATATGGCTGGATCATGCACACTGGTGGTGGACGAGGGGATACCCTTTCACAATGTGGATTGCGTTGAGTATTTAGAAAAGCGCTATATAAATGTAATGAATTATTATTTGTTATTACTATTAAGTCTTCCAAAAGCCTCAGCAATATCTGAAGATACAACCACCATTCCATGATACATGACAAGGTGATAAGAAGCAATTTAAACACTGCATGAATTTTTATGTCTACTTGAATTTTTATGTCTACTGTCACAAACCAGTCCATCTTAACATTCTTCATTGGAGAGAGTATCTCTATGATATGACGTTACACACAGGTTGCCTGTGAGTATAAATAGGTGACTGAATTATACGTTGTCAGCTCTTATGGCTTAAAAAGACACACAGGCAAGTCTGAGGCATGGCAGCATTGATTTTCCATTCTCATTCTGTGCAGATCACACCCAGTCTTACCTGGTGCCACACATGCCTTGTTAGTTATCCGTGAGGAGATTGACAAGACATATGTGGCAGCGGGTCAGGTTTGAAGGCAAGATTGACGCCCTCAAAGAGGATGACTCCCTCTGCAAAAGATAGTTAGCCAGCAAATATATATCACATATACTCGCTCATACAGTCCTTACACATTTGCAAAATTGGAATGTGGGAAAGTAAAAAATGTGAGCCACTACATCCAAAAATCCCCTACTTGTGGGGCTGACAGAAGGAGAGGGCAATTGATCAATCTATCCTCCTAAATAGATTAAAAAAGTGTCCAGGTTAACATTCACAATGCTGCACTAAACTGGATTCTGTTAGGATTCTTTCTTGCTAGGAACTTTAGTGCATTAGAGTGTTCTTATTATTCACAGTTCACATCACAAGAGTCCCACAAGGCTTCACACACACCCCCTCTTCATTCCATTTTTGAATATCAGAAAGTATAATATCAGGTTCTTGAAGAGGATGTACAGCCCATTTACTTTTTAAAATCTGGTATAAATTTGTAGATTTTTTTTTCATTCAGGGACAAAAATATTAAATGGACGAAAACGTCCTACAACTATTTACAGATGATGTCGCCATTTTTGTACTGAATTGTAAGGGACTGATTCATGTCTGATGATTGTGTCATCTAAATGAATATACTGTTTGTGCAAGAAGCACACAAGGCTAAGAATCAAGAAAAAATTAATTTATTACTAATTTGTTACATTTTTCTATCTCTTCACCAGGTGCGGTCTTTGTATTAACCAGTCTGGTATTATTCCAGACAGTCTCCACTTGCCCCAAGGAGTGTTCGTGTGACACTAATGCCAAAGTGGTGGATTGCAGAGGACGAGGATTATATGATATTCCACGTAAACTTCATCAAGATACCCTGGAGTTGTATCTCCAAAATAACCATCTCCGAGGCCTGGGCTCTATGTCCTTTCAAGAGACACCACAACTTCAAATTCTGGACCTAACGAATAATTCAATCACAACACTTTCCCCAAGTTCCCTTTTGGGACTTAAAAGCTTAAGGGTCCTCAGCCTGGCAAATAACTCTATTCGGGAAGTTGATCGACGCCTTTTGGTTTCAATTAAAAATCTTACCATATTGGACTTGTCCTTTAACACCATAGGTGGTCTACCTGGAGGACTTGCTGATAGTTTCCACTTTCTGACCCATCTGTCACTCCATTACAATCGGCTTACTAAGCTGGACCGTATACACCTGGAAGCTCTTGGTAAACTTAAAGTTCTACAGCTGAAAGGAAATCCTTGGAAATGTGACTGTCATCTGATAGGACTTAAACTATGGTTGGAGACATTTGCCTTCAAAGGTAACAAAATGGTTGAATCCACAAAGATTGTTTATTGTGAGTGTTAAAACACACACACACACACACACACACACACACACAATACATAGCTACATTTTTTTTTTCTCACATCGAAGAGTGCAAGTAAGAATAGTTCTAAATTGACAATCCTGCTCAAATATATGTATATATTGTTATTATTCATATACAGTATATTATTATTAAAACCTAACCCTAATTTTCTATCACAGAGGATAAAAAAGTCAATGTTAAGCCCTTTGTAAAGTTTAGCTTGAGTGTCCTGTCTTACACCCTGCCAGTGCCATTCTTTTCTAGGTAGGTGTGAATGAGTTTATTGCATTGAAATGAAAACAAATAGATTTAGCTCAAAAAGAATTATGATATTTATAGGGAACAGAATTTGACAGAATCACTGTTCTACGGCTAATCAACTGAATCACCAGTGATTTATTGAATGGGCCGTATCACATCAACTCACACAACAACCCATCTGCAATGGATAATTAATATCCAAAGTATAGTGAAAACATTATTTATTAGCTTGTTATCAAGCTTGGCAGTTTAAAACATTAACTTGTAAGCACAAAACACAAGATGTCTCTATTTTCAATATATATATAAGAATTTACTGGACTTATCAAAGACATACAAACTAATCAAACACATGCACTCACACATTCACAGACGTTGCAGAAATAGAGAAATTGACAAAAGAATGAGGCTAGGAGTGGGAAAATGTAAAATCCCCAGTTTATAGTAATAGAGTATATGCAATTTCTTAGACCAGATACGACCATCAATCACTTAATTAGCCCTAGTTTCTCAATGAGACTATTAAACTTCATATTAAATACACCAGTTCAGCTAAAATCTGGAGGTTTGTATTGGCCGTGTTTATAAAGATTAACTTTTTGTTGCATCCTTGCAGAAAGAGGTTTCCCAAGGTTGTTGATTCGCTGGAGGTCTAGTAGTCGTCCAGAGTGACTTCTTTGAGAGACAATCATTGGGTCATTTGCTGAAGAACATTGCAGGGTTGCGAGTTGGTTTAAGTTTTGGTGGCAGACACAGATGAGGTCAAACTCGGAGACACAGCTTTACCACAAAATTCAGAACACAAAACTCTCATTAGAAAATAAAAGAAAGTAAAGTAAATAGAAAAGAAAAGAAACGTGAGAATGAGACTGGATGGCTTACCACCTCGTGATGGTAGATGAGCAGCCGACATGAAGGCCACAAAGGCCAAAACCCCCAAAAAGTGACAAAGGTGTGTCACGGTTGGTAGTGGTAGCATCCGTGTTTTCTGGAGGGACTGTTTAGAATGTCACAGTACATGTTGGAATCCATGTTTCTCTCAATGTAGCACAGCTCCCCAGTACCAGCAACACTTTTGATGCTCCAGACCATGATGCTACCACTACCATGCTTGACTGTAGGCAAGATACAATTTTTCAAAAATGTGAGTTCCACACGCCCTCAGTCCAGTTCTTGGGATACATCATCGACCCACGTGGCGTGAAGATGGACCAGGGGAAGGTGGACGCCATCACACACTGGCCTCAACCTAGTACCATTAAAGAACTCCAATGCTTCCTGGGCTTTGCCAACTTTTATAGAAGATTCATCAAGGATTACAGTTTACTCAGCTCCCCTCTAACTTCTCTCCTCCGGAACCGGCCCAAGTCTCTGTCCTGGAACCCCGTGGCCACTGAAGCCTTCCACCAACTTAAACAAGCCTTCAAGACCGCTCCGATCCTAGTCCACCCTGATCCCAACCGACAGTTCATTATGGAAGTGGACGCCTCATCAACCGGGGTCGGAGCAGTACTTTCCCAGCGGCAGGGGGATCCTCCACGACTCCATCCATGTGCCTTCTTCTCGAAGAAGTTATCCCCGGCGGAGCAGAATTACGACATTGGTAACCGTGAACTACTGGCCATCAAGCTGGCTCTGGAGGAGTGGCGTCATTGGCTGGAGGGAGCCCAGTTCCCTTTTGAGGTAGTAACAGACCACCGGAACCTGGAATACCTCCGGGAAGCTAAGAGACTGAATCATCGCCAAGCTAGATGGGCCTTATTCTTCACGAGATTCGACTTTAAAGTCACTTATCGCCCTGGCTCCCAGAACAATAGAGCCGATGCCCTCTCCCGTATTCATCAGGCAGATCCAGAACCCGAATCTCCTGAACCAATCCTCCCTCCAGCCATGATTGTAAGTCCCATTCAATGGAATATTGATCGTCTGATTGAACAAGAAAACCTTCAAACACCCTGCTCCGCCGGGAGGTCCAGAAGGGAAACTCTTCGTCCCTCCTCAACATCGGATTACCCTTCTGGACTTAGCTCATACCTCTCCGGGATCTGGATATCCAGGCAGGAGGCGGACCCTCTCGCTCCTACAACAGCGTTACTGGTGCCCATCGATGGCTCTGGATACTGTCCACTACCTCAAGGGATGCTCCGTCTGCGCCATAGCAGACACCCCTAGAAGACTCCCGGAAGGTAAACTGGTGCCTCTGCCCATTCCTGAACGTCCATGGACCCATATTGGCATAGATTTCATGACTGACCTCCCTCCTTCTCAAGGCAACACCTGTGTGCTGGTAGTGGTCGACAGGTTTTCGAAGTCATGCAAACTCATCCCTCTCAAAGGACTTCCCACTGCATTTGAAGCGGCAGAGGCACTATTCCACAATGTATTCCGTCACTTTGGCATTCCATAGGATATCGTCTCCGACAGGGGTCCCCAATTCATCTCCAGAGTCTGGTCAGCTTTCTTCCGTCTTCTAGGGGTGTCCGTCAGCCTCTCTTCAGGATACCATCCACAGACCAACGGCCAGACGGAGCGTAAGATACAGGAGATTGGGAGGTTCCTGAGGGTATACTGCCACCGTAACCAGGACTGTTGGAGCCAGTACCTACCCTGGGCAGAATACGCTCAGAACTCCCTCCAGCAATCTACCACCGGGCTCACCCCATTCCAATGTGTCCTCGGATACCAGCCTCCACTCTTCCCATGGTCAGGTGAGCCCTCGGAGGTCCCAGCGGTAGATCACTGGTTCCGACAGAGTGAGAGGGTCTGGGACTCGGCTCACGTGCATCTCCAGCGGGCAGTTCGGAGGCATAAGGAGCAAGCGGATGCTTGTCGAAGACCTACACCACAATACCAACCTGGACAGCGAGTCTGGCTCTCGACGAGGGACATCCGCCTCCGACTGCCCTGCCGTAAGCTGAGTCCCCGATACATCGGACCATTCACGATTGAACGGCAACTGAACGAAGTGACCTATAGACTCCAGCTACCTGCACAGTACCGTATCTCACCTTCTTTCCATGTTTCACTCCTCAAACCCTTCACTGAACCTTTGTCTCCTCCATCCACAGAGCCTGGTGATGATGCCGTACCTCCTCCTCCAGCCATCGAAGAAGACAACGACATCTTCCGGGTGAGAGCTATCCTCGACTCACGACGACGGGGTCCTCAACTGGAGTACCTAGTAGACTGGGAGAACTACGGCCCGGAGGAGCGTTGCTGGGTTAATCGTAACGACATCCTGGACCCCAGTCTTCTCACTGACTTTCACCGAGACCATCCAGACCACCCCGCTCCCCGTGGCCGAGGTAGACCCCGTCGTCGCACAAGATCCCAGCCGTCAGGAGCCGCCCGTGGAGGAGGGGGTACTGTCACAGCCACACCTTCTACACTCCCGGATTCGGACACTGACGCCACACCCACTCGTCCCCAATCACCAGAATTCTGAACACCTGTGCATCATCACCAGTGCCACATATAAAGCCATCCGTCACCATCACCCAGTGTCTGGTCTTGCACCGATCTCCTCACCCTAACCAAACCGCCTATTGGCTAACCTACCTGATCCTCTGAACCCTCGTCTTCATCATCTGTGTTCCTGTGCCTGTGAGTCTCCCTCTGTGTCACCATCACCTAAGGAAAGTTGTATTATCATTGTCTCATCTTCGTGTCAAGTTTCACCTGTGTCTGAAACCTCTGTCACATTAAATACCATTGCACTGAATCCTCTGTGTCCTCGTCTGTGTCTGACAGATATAAAGTTATTACACAAACAATTCTGCTTATGTTTGATAGAAAATAGAAAAGGATTGAAAAGGCACTTTTCTGGTTACCAGCCCTGAGTTTTACATAAGGGATTTTACATAAGTTAACCCTGAATCATTCTAAACTTGGGGTAAGAAAAATTGAGGATGATATTTTTTTCACATTTTACAATACACTGCTCATAATTTTCCAGGGTATTAACATTTAATCCTAGGTATTCACAAGATGACATTTCAGATTTTACATTCCCCAGCTTAGAAGAGGCACTAAGACCTCTTAATAATTAGAAGTGTGAAATGTTCCTCTACCCAATGTTAAAACTAGGCTTTAAAATGATGATGGGTTAAGCTCAATGTGAAAAGCCATATAGTTAAAACAAACTCCAACTGTTAGCCATTTCAGCTTCATCATTTTTTCCTGTTCATAGGTGGAGTGGTCGACAGCGTCACATGCATCCAACCTCATCTTATGCTGGAGCGGGACCTCCGGCACATTCCCTATGAGCTTTTCCAATCCTGCATGATCACCAGCTACAGCTACCTGTTCGCCAACATCCACTACCTGGACAATAAGCATCGCATGCTCAGCGGACAACTCCATCCAAGCCCCAAAGCACCATCTGGGGGTGATTTCAGCCCCTCAGGAGAAGCAATATTCCCTGAGTGTGAGGCCAAGCAGAGATCCCGGCCTGTGAACTACAGACACGCTATAGCCACAGTTGTCATAACGGGAATAGTTTGTGGAATTGTGTGTTTGATGATGTTGGCAGCAGCTGTCTATGGATGTGCATATGCAGCAATTAATGCCAAGTATCAAAGGGAGCTGAAGAAGAAAGCAAAAGAGGCGGGTTCAGGAGACAAGCAGAAAAATATTGAAAGAGAGGAGCACAAGAAACCTCTGGAGTAATGCGAAGATCAGCATCATATGATGCACATGAAGTGCAAATACACAGCAAGAATACACAACAGATACGGTTGTGTATCTACAAAGTTCGGGCAAGTCTGTGTACTTGGCAGCCATACTGGCAATGTCCCTGGGGTACGTTTTTTTATGATTATGCAGATACAGATCCTACCTGAAAGGGGAAATGTAAAGAAATTGAATTTTAATGTATAATTTAGAGTAGTCAATGTGCTGCTTGTATAGCACTATATATTTAGTGTCCTCTGAAAGTAAATTAACCTGCAGCCATTTTCTCAAAATAACTAGCAACAAAAGTGAGTACAGTGAGTGATAAGAGTTGTATATAATTTAACCATACAAAACCACATGTCCTATTCATCATGTTCATGTTTGTGTCTACTTGACAGGACCATACAAATGTGTGTATCTTGTATTAGAGCAGTTAAAATTTGGTACTTTGAGTACAATTCTCTCATATTGACCACTCGATGTTCAACATGGCACGTCATGGCAAAGAATTAGAATTAGAATTGTTGATCTCCACAAAGATGGCCTAGGCTATAAGAAGATTAACACCCTGAAACTGAGTTACAGTAAAGTGGACAGGGTCATACAGAGGTTTTACAAGATGGGTTCCACTCGGAACAGGCCTCGCAAGGGACGATCAAAGAAGTTAAGTCCTCATGCTGAGCGTCAAGTGCAGAAGCTGGCTTCATAAGACAGACAAATGCTGCCAGCATTTCTAAAGAGGTTGCAGAAGCAGAAAGTCAGCTTGCCAGTTCTCAGACCATACGCCACACACTGCAACAAGGAAGCCTCTTCTGAAGCTGGCTCACAAGAAAGCCTGCAAACAGAAGACAATATGTCCAAGAGCAAAAATTACTGGAACCATGTCCTGTGGTCTGATAAAACTATGGTAAACTTGCTTGGCTCAGATGGTGTCCAGCATGTATGGTGACTAGAGATGTATAGTAACGAAGTAGAACTACTTCACTACTGTACTTAAGTACTAAAAGGCGGTATATGTACTTTACTAGAGTATTATTTTTTTCCCCTACTTCCTCTTTTACTTCAGTACATATTTTCGATGAGTTTAATACTTTTACTCCGTTATTTTTGTTATGTGCTGCATCGTTACTCGTTACCCACATTACCACAGCCAGAACTGTAGATGGCAGGTTTGATGAAGCTGGCACATCATTGAGCGAATCAAACGATTAAAAAGAGTGCGCGTGCTGACTGAACTGATGTGAAGAGAGAGATGAACACCGAGCCGAGCCAGATAATGACTCGTTCACGAGTCAAGAACCAGTTGCATCGGTTTCCGGATCACCAGTAGTTCTTTCTGACAGTTCGTTCCAATAAACCGGTTGAAGAAAACAGTTCACCGGTTCTTTTGCGCTCAATGTAATGACGTCATTGGCGATGATTGCAAGCCTTCGGTTTACCCGCGCTCACACTAACATTAGCACATAATCAGTTCAGAATCAATCACCAAAAGAATCAGTTCAGTTCAGACGCTCTGTGTGTCGGTATGCTTCACGCTGAATCACACATGTGCAGTATCATCAGCTCCTCGGTTCTCGAATCGGAACACGAATTCGTAAACTGTTCTTGACTCGTGAACGAGTCAGTCTTTTGTTCATTATCTGGCTCGGCTCGGTGTTCATCTTCAGTTCTCTCTTCACATCAGTTCAGTCAGTCTACTGTTTGAGTAAATGAATTACTCTGGGATATTGGCTTGTTTTAACTCAGAGGGAGTGTCAGCCACATTAAAAAATTTAACAGCTTAAGTCATTTGTGGATAATGCGTATTGGAGACGCGAACCGTTTAAAACGATTCAGTTCGATTTGGTGAACTGTTTCAAAAAGATCCGGTTACATCCAATGATTCGTTCATGAAACGGATATCACAAACTGTTTTGTTTTGAACTGTCTAACAACAGACACGGAAGAGAAGACCATGCTTAATAAAGTCGTAGTTTTTGCTATTTTTTATATTTAACTGACCCTCTGATGTCACATGGACTACTTTGAAGATGTTTTTCTTACCTTTCTGGACATGGACAGTATACACACAGCTTCAATGGAGGGACTGAGAGCTCTCAGACTAAATCTAAAATATCTTAAACTGTGTTCCAAAGATAAACGGAGGTCTTACATCTTTGAAACAACATGAGGGTAAGTTATTAATGACACAATTTTGCAAATAGGGCGAAATAACCCTTTAATCTGTTTTTATTTATTTTTTTTATTTATTTTTTTTTACAAAAGGTTAAAGTCAAAGGAATTGTGATTGTCCTTTAGGTTAATCATTTGAAATAGTAAAAACAATATGTTCAAACTTTTGACTACTTTATTTAATAACTACATAACACAATACTTGTACTTTTACTTTCAGTACTTGAGTAGTAAATTTTAAAATAGACTACTTGCAATACTTAAAGAGCACTTCAACTTCTACTCAAGTCACTTTTTTGATAGAGCACTTGTAATTTTACTCAAGTATGGGTCTCTAGTACTTTATACATCTCTGGTGGTGACCCCCTGGTGAGGGATTACCAAGAAAATTGTGTCTTGCCTACAGTCAAGCATGGTAGTGGTAGCATCATGGTCTGGAGCATCAAAAGTGCTGCTGGTACTGGGGAGCTGTGCTACATTGAGAGAAACATGGATTCCAACATGTACTGTGACATTCTAAACAGTCCCTCCAGAAAACACGGATTATTTTTGTGATTGTTGCGGGCAAAAATCCTTTATTTTGCGGCAGGTTTTCTTAAAAAATGTGATGGAATATGCGGGATATTTTTGCAATCTTATTCGATGAAATTGCGGGAACTTGCAAAAACTGCGGTTTGATGAAAAATAGAAAAAAAGGTGACCCCCCCCCGCCCAACACTGTGTTCTCACTAGGCTACTACCTTACTGTAACGAGTAATTTCTTATGACTTCCTATGATAAGCAAGCATACTAAATCACAGAATATTTAAGTTTTCATTCTATTTTATTTCAGACCTTAATTAACACATGGCTCAAACTTACAAAACAGTCAAACAAGTTCTCTAGCTTTACAAAAGGAATATTCAACAACTTCTGTACAAATGAATACAAATAAAATATACACACAAATAAACAAATGCTGTTTTACAGGAATTGCAAAGTGCCATCTCTTACTGCAACGTAAATTATTTTACATACTACTAATATACTTACAACTGTAAGGTTTTGGTACTATTCTGTAACAAAAAAGTACAATCTTACAACTGTAGAGGTGCATCAACTTCTGAATGAAACTACAACAGTCCAATGTGAAAATGAAAACTAACTGTGTAGCCTTTAACACTGGCCTATCATTCGCCATCCTCATCCTCATCAAAATAATTTGCCCCCACTGTCATGTAACACACCGGATAACTGCTTCACGCGGTCTTAGGCGCTTATTTTTGTTGGCAGATGAGAATGATTTGTGTCCTTCACCCTGGTTTCACCGCGGTCTTCACAGATGATGTTCACGTCGCACAATTACGTCACTTCATAAGGTTCCCATTAGGAAATAATGGTGATTTACTTGTGTGAAGTAAACGCAACATTTTTAAACTTTCTGCTAAGATATATGTGATTTTTTTGCAACAAAAATTATTATTATTATGAAATCATGCTACCTCCGCATATTTTGCTTCCTGAAATCGGCAATTTATGCAGCGAAAGTGCGGTGTATTTGAAAAAATGCGACCCCCACATAAATATGCGGCCCTTGGCTGATTATGCATTAAATCAGGCGATCGCATAATCGCGTTTTTCTGGAGGGACTGTCTAAAGCAGAATATGATGCCCTCCCTTCAGAAACTGGGCCGAACAGCAGTTTTTCAACAGTTTTTCAATGACCCCGAACATACCTTCAAGATGACAACTGCCTTGCTGAGACAAGGTGGTGGAGTGGCCAAATATTTCTCCAGACCTGAACCATATTACATACCTGTGGGGGCATCCTCAAGCAAAAGTTTGAGAAGCACCATGTGTCTAACATCCAGAAGCTCTGTGATGTCATTATGGAGAAGTAGAAGAGTATACCAGAAAAAACCTGTAAAGCTCTGCAGACTTCCATGCCCAGGAGAATGAAGGCAGTGCTAGATACAGTAACAATGGTGCTCACACAAAATATTGACACTTTGGACACAGTTTTGACATGTACATTTAGGGTGTACTCACTTTTGTAGCCAGTTATTTTGACAATAATGGCTGTATGTTAAGTTACTTTCAGAGGACTATACTGCTATACAAGCAGCACATTGACTATTACAAATACTAAAATGGCTGCCGAAATATGAGAGGTCATCTCGCCAGCAGTAAATGATCCCTTTAATTGGCCATCACAATGCTGTCAAATTTACGTTTTTGGCCTACTAAAGATTTCAAACTTATTTCAAGGTAGTACTGTGCAAATTTTATATGTGGTCTGTCGCTGCCCCCTTGTACAGTCTCTGGTTCTTATTGCAACTTTTAAAATGCCACTGACTTTTACAATGATAAGACACTCCCCTACCGCTGTTTACACTACTACACCTCAATATCAATGAACTTCAGTTAGGACAAGGGTTTATCTGTACATATCAAACTTATGTGCAGAGATTGCACAGAGATACAGTGACAAGATCCTGAGGCCCATTGTTGAGCCATTCATCTATGACCATCACCTCATGCTGCAGCATGATAATGCACGGCCCCATGTTGCAAGGATTTGTACACCATTCCTGGAAGCTGAAAACATCCCAGTTCTTGCATGGCCAGCATACTCACAGCGTATACGAGAGCATGTTCCAGTTTCTGGCAAAATCAAGCAACTTCGCACAGCCATTGAAGAGGAGTGGACCCTTATTCCAAAGGCCAAAATCAACAACCTGATCAACTCTATGTGAAGGAGATGTGTTGCACTGCATGAGGCAAATAGTGGTCACATCACATATTTACTGGTTTCTGGAACCCCCGGACCCCCCAATACAGCAAAACTGCCCATTTTAGAGTGGCCTTTTATTGTGGCCAGCCTAAGGCACACCTGTGCAATAATCATGCTTTCTAATCAGCATCTTGATATGCCACACTTGTGAGGAGGATGGATTATCTCAGCGAAGGAGAAGTGCTCACTAACACAGATTTAGACAGATTTGTGAACAATATTTTGAGAGAAATAGGCCTTTTGTGTACATAGAAAAAGTCTTAGATCTTTGAGTTCAGCTCATGAAAAATGGGGGCAAAAGCAAAAGTGTTGCATTTATAATTTTGTTCAGTGTAACACTGTGTTAATTATTATTATTATTATTATTAATATTATTATTATTATTATTATTATTATTATTATTATTATTGTCATAAAGCAGCCTTTAAGATAAAAGTTTTTTCGGAAAGAACTGAGAATATTAATACTCTTGAAAATACACTGGTCACACTCTCATACACCAGAAAAATACAAATAATAATAATAATAATAATAATAATATTAATAATTAATAAATAATAATTAAATACTATGGCTGTCATCAAGCACAAATCACATTCAAGTTATTATAGGTAGATTATAGGTAGAAATCCTGTAAACTTGTCTTTAAAACACATCAAGTACATGCCCACATGCCCCAGTTACACAAAAGTGTTCTGTCATCAGCATGCCAAGGCTGCATTAATGTGTGCTGCAATGCGCATGTGAAACTGAGCCGCGCCACATCAGAAGCATTGTATGAACATTATTTTAAGAAATATATATATTTATTCTTTCAAATCAACCAACACACATATATCTGTCATATGTCATATATCTGTGGTATAGGTGTATGTGCTTGTGTTAAAAAAAAAGAAAAAAGAAAGTTAAATGTGTCATTAATGATTAGCATTAAAGCATACAAATGAAAGATGTAAAATATACATCAAATTTAATATATATAAAATAAACAACATGAAAAACTGTATAGAACTTGATTTTAATTGTGTGTATTTCTGTTCCAGCAAAACAATGAATCATGCATAGTAGAGGGTGAAAATCTATCTGTTCTACTTCATTTCTCTTGTCTGTTATAGCATGAATCATTTGTGCATGAGCATACGTGCACACATGAGTGTGTGTGTGTGTGAGTGTGTGTGTGTGTGTGTGAGTGCTCTTCCAGGCGTATGTTCAAACATACACATTCTAATTTTCTCTGTTATTCTCTTTCGTTTTATCCATTCCTACTGTTTACATATAGTGTAACTTTTTGATTAGAATGGATTACGATCCCTTTCTTACATTCATGGCGACCATCTTTAGGACCTTGTGTAGCCTCTCCTTGCTGATTGGAAAACAAAATGACAATGAGGAACAATGGTATAAAAAATAGATAAATTAACAACAATTGTGATACTGTAGGATTAGATCCTTACTGTCAAGTGAACTGTTGAATCCACTAAAGTCTAGTGAAAACTTACCAATTTGACGTTTGCTGATAGGCTATTTACATATACCTCATACACAATCCCTCTCCGTACACTCGGGTCATTTTCAGTAAAATTTTCAACTGCTAGAGACTTGTCCATTGGCCAGGATCCATCTGCCGCACCCGGCCTGGATGCCTGTGTACTCACAGATTCTGGGCTGAATCAACCGGACCAGATGCAACAGCCGTAACTCGCCGACACTGCCTCATCTAAGCCGGACTCGGCTCGTTGCACAGCACGCCAGACCTATCCCAATTTATTTTATATATCTACTGTACTGTTCATTAATATTTCATTTAAAATGTATAATGTTACCTAGACAAAACATTTACTTTTAATTTTATAAATTGTAATAAATAAATAACATGACTTAGCAAATCTATGAACATCTCATTATGAAAACAATTTTAAAGTCCATTAAATAACTACAAACTCGATTCCAAAAAAGTTGGGACACTGTACAAATTGTGAATAAAAACAGAATGCAATGATGTGGAAGTTTTACATTTCAATATTTTATTCAGAATACAACATAGATGACATATCAAATTCTAAACTGAGAATATAACAGTCTGGGGACTGAGGAGACAAGTTGCCCAAGTATAGGAATAGGAATGTTGTCCCATTCTTGTCTAATACAGGCTTCTAGTTGCTCAACTGTCTTAGGTCCTCTTTGTCACATCTTCCTCTTTATGATGCGGCAAATGTTTTCTATGGGTCAGAGATCTGGACTGCAGGCTGGCCATTTCAGTACCCAGATCCTTCTTTCTACGCAGCCATGATGTTGTAATTGATGCAGCATGTGGTCTGGCATTGTTACGTTGGAAAATGCAAGGTCTTCCCTGAAAGAGACGACATTTGGATGGGAGCATATGTTGTTCTAGAACTTGGATATACCTTTCAGCATTGATGGTGCCTTTCCAGATGTGTAAGCTGCCCATGCCACACACACTCATGCAACCCCATACCATCAGAGTTGCAGGATTCTGAACTGAGCGCTGATAACAACTTGCGTTGTCCTTGTCCTCTTTAGTCTGGATGACATGGCATCTCAGTTTTCCAAAAAGAACTTCAAATTTTGATTTGTCTGACCACAGAACAGTTTTTCACTTTGCCACAGTCAATTTTAAATGAGCCTTGGCCCAGAGAAAATGCATACGCTTCTGGATCATGTTTAGATTAGGGGTGTAATGGTATGCAGAAATCACGGTTCGGTACGTACCTCGGTTTTAAAGTCACGGTTCGGTTCATTTTTCAGTACAGTAAGAGAAAGAAATGCAAACATTAAACTGCAGGTTGTTTATTACTATAAACGTTTTTTAACAATTTGTTTACACTTTTTAAAAATACTTTTTAATAAAATATATATAAAATAAAAAAGAATAAGAAATAAAATACTGCTGCAAAGTTCTCCACCAAATAAAATACTCAAACCAATATCATATAATAAAATATAATGAAAAATATAAATAAATAACTGATTAAAGTGCAGCACTACCAATCCGAGCTTGTAGGCCTGCTCATATTTAAAAATATATATATATAACTTTTCCAAAGTGTAAAGTGCAGCATCAACAGTTTCAGTTTTTAGACCTGCTCAGATTTCGTTATTGCGTTGGACCGATCGGAATTAAGAGCAAAGGTCTGTTTGAATGCCAACGGGAGCTGCGTTTGAATTACAATCATTTTTTTTCCTAGTTGTAGTGATGTTCACACTCGCGTGATACCTTTTGAAAACATTTGGCTGCTGACACAATGGCATATTGCACCTGTCAAACATAGTCTATTTTGCCGTCAATACTGTTGACGGTGTCCTTTATCAGTAGGCTTTATATTTATGCTCAACATGAAGTATAGATATTGTTGTCGTTGCCTAACCCTAACCCTAACAATACACCATACTTTCACCCAAAATGATTAATAAAAAAATTTAAATGGGTAAATACATATTTGTTATACTTAATTTTCTTTTCTGGCATAATTGTGAAAACACTAGACATTGGCATTGTTGTTAAAACTCTTGACATGCTTATTCTGTGCATTTTGAGCACGTTTTGTGTTAAATCACATTTATTGTCCATAAAAAGTGTGCTTTCACTTTAATTGAGCGTGTGCAGCACAGCAAAAATAGACTGGACGCCGAAACCCCCGCTGCACTGCTGTTCACGCGACGCTCCTGCTTGGCTCACGCCACGCAGCCAGTGTGTCACTGGCCTTAAAACCAGCTGCAGGGTGGGATGTGCGCTGAACTGGAGACTTCCGCCAATTAATATGTTCATTTGGAAACACGAAAATGAACCTATGTTCCGCATTCAAAATATTGCATTCGGTCATTTGCCGTACCGAAAGCCCTGTACCGAAACTGTCCAATACGAATACATGTACTGTTACACCCCTAGTTTAGATATGGCTTCCTTTTTTGACCTACAGAGTTTTAGCCGGCAACAATGAATGGCACGGTGGATTGTGTTCACCACAATGTTTTCTGGAAGTATACCTGAGCCCATGTCATGATTTCCATTACAGTAGCAATCATGTATGTGATGTAGTTCCGTCTAAGTGACCGAAGATCATGGGCATTCAGTATGGTTTTCCGGCCTTGACACTTAAGCACAGATATTGTTCTAGATTCTCTGAATCTTTGGATGATATTATTTACTGTAGATGATGATAACTTAAAACTTTTTGCAATTTTTCTCTGAGAAACAAATCTTTGACATTGCTTCACTATTTTTCACCACAGCATTGAGGGAGTTGGTGATCCTCTGCCCTTCTTGACTTCTGAGAGATACTGCCACTCTGAGAGGCTCTTTTCTGTCTCCAGAATCACACCAAGATTCCTGACTTGATTTTTAGTTGTTTGACCCCCTAGAGTCAAGATATTGTCACGGTTGGTAAACCATGGTCCATAAACCATGTGGGTGGAGTGAGTGTGTGTCTTGCGTCATCACTGATTGTTCTTGTGGGCATCTCCGCCAATTGTTCATGATCCCAGCAGCTACTCATTACCCGTTCCCCACATATTGCCCTGTGTTTTGTCTTGTGTTTGTCAGAGCGTTGTTTGTCATTCTTAGTGTTACTTCATGTTTCTCTCATTCCTGTTTATGTTCTTCTCGTCATTGGATTGTCCTGTCTTCGGAATCCCGTCCACTGCTTTTCATCCCCAGATCTCAGCACTCACCTTCACGGCTCTTCCCCCGCAGTTCCTGTGTCACGCTCTCCTGCTGCCAACTCACCTTCACACCTTGGATCACCCCTGAGCTTTGTCTCTTACCGGAATACTCCCAGACCTTCAAGATTCACCTTACCTCCTGTCTTCTTGTTCATTGTTTGTTTTGTTATTTAATAAATATTATAACTTGCACTTGCTTCCTCGCCTCCTCGATATCATTACAGAACGCTCTGACTCAATATGGAAGCAGCGAGTACCACTTCTCTAAGAGACTTTATTCATCACAGTGTCACCCGTATGGATCAGCAGCAGGAGAGTATCGTCAACACCGGACGCATGTTCTAAATGCTTGTGACACAGGTGTCTGAGCTTACCCAGCAGATCCATCAGCTGACATCTCCCGACCCGAACCTCGTCTTCTGGCACCGGAGAGTTACTCTGGTGAGCCAGATTTCTGCAGAACATTCCTAACCAAGTGTTTCATGCACTTTTCCCTACAGCATCGCATCTTCGAGACGGAGGAGTCCGCGGTAGCATTCGCCCTTACACTACTCTCCGTTAGGGCCACTTTGTGGGGAATGGTGGTGTGGGAGAACCACCACCAATGCTGCGCCTCGTTCCACTTCCTCTCGGAAGAGATGATGAGAGTGTTTGACCAGGTCGCGGCCGGAAAGTAATCAGCCCGTCAGCTCGCGGATCTCAGGCAAGAAGATCTATCTGTGGCTGATTATTCCATCAAGTTTTGCACCTTGACGGCCGAGTTCAAGTGGAACGAGGAGGCACAGTGGGATAGATTCCTTCATGGGCTGGCCGACCGTGTTCACAAGGAGATCTACCTCCCGGAGAGTGGTAACTCGAGTCGAGAGAACATGGTCGGTCCCGTGGAGGACTGTGTCTCTACTGCGGTGGCTAGGGACATCTTCTACGCACATATCCGGTAAAAGAGCCAGCCCGGTAGTAAGTTTGAGGCTACTATCTGGTGGGATCTATGCCGGGAAGTCCTCAGCTACATCGTCAACTCTCCTTCCGGTGAAACTGCGGTGGGGCAACAACTCTTCCTGTTCCTGTCCTTCCCCTGTCCCGTCAGATCCATATCGGTGAACTCAATGGCCAGGAACTGCCGCACATCACCCACGCCACTGGACCCATAACTCTCCTTACATCTGGCAACCACACCTAAACCCTATCCCTTCTCCTCATGGACTCCCCTGTGGCACCCATTGTATTAGGTCATCCCTGGCTGGTCAAACACAACCCTCGAGTGGATTGGGGTTCCAACACTGTCACCTTGTCGAGTGAAAGTTGTCATGAGTCTTGTCTGGTTTCAGCTTGTCCTGCTGTGTCTGTTTCTGTCTTAGAGGAGGAGACCACAGTTTTGTCAAACGTGCGACCTGAAGGAAGTGTTCAGTAAGTCCCGTGCTGCTTCTCTCCCTCCGCATCGTCCCTATGACTGTGTCATAGATTTAGTTCAAGGTAAGTCCCCGCCTAAAGGCAAACTTTACTGTCTTTCCTTTCCATAGGTTGAGGCCATGGAGAAATATATTACTGATTCGTTGGCATCGAGGTTCATCCGCCCTTCCTCTTCTCCAGCGGGGGCGGGATTCTTTTTTGTTGGTAAGAAGGATGGGTCCCTGCGACCTTGTATTGATTACTGAGAGCTGAACAACATCATGGTAAAGAAAGGCTATCCTTTGCTGTTGATGTCTTCAGCGTTGGAGAGGTTACAGGGAGCATCTGTCTTCACAGAATTGCATTTACGTAACGCTTATCCTTTGGTCCGCATCAGGAAGGGGGATGAGTGGAAAACCGCCTTTAACACCCCTAGAGGGCACTTTGAATACTTGGTGATGCCATTCGGGCTCTCCAATTTGCCAACGGTTTTCCAAGCACTCGTGAATGATGTGTTGAGAGACATGGTAGATCAGTTTATATATGTTTACCTGGATGACATACTGATTTTTTCTTCATCTCTCCAGGAATATGTGCAACACGTCAGAAGAGTGCTCCAGAGATTACTAGAGAATAGTATTTTTGTCAAGGCAGATAAATGCGTATTCCATGCACAGTCTGTTCATTTCCTAGGGTACATCATCTCATCTGAGGGAATACATATGGATCCTGACAAGGTTAAGGCTGTGATAGATTGGCCAAGCCCAGATTCCCGTAAGGCCCTACAGCAGTTTCTGGGGTTCGCCAATTTTTATCAACGTTTTATTCATAATTTCAGCCAACTAGTCTCGCCTCTGACCGCCTTGACCTCCCCCAGTACTACGTTCAGGTGGTCTAATACAGCTGAAACTGTATTTTCCAACCTCAAGACCTACTTCGTTTCGGCTCCCATTTTAGTAGCCCCTGATCCCACACGTCAGTTCGTGGTGGAGGTCGACGCATCAGAGGTGGGAGTAGGTGCAGTTCTTTCCCAACGTGCTGCCTCAGATGACAAGATACATCCATGCACATTTTTTTCTCATCACTTATCTCCTGCAGAATGTAATTATGACATTGGTAACAGAGAATAGTTGGCCGTCAAATTAGCATTAGAGGAGTGGCGTCACTGGTTGGAGGGGTCGGGGGTACCTTTCATCGTTTGGACTGATAATCAATCAATTAATCAATCACCTTTATTTATATAGTGCTTTAAACAAAATACATTGCGTCAAAGCACTGAACAACATTAATTTGGAAAACAGTGTGTAAATAATGCAAAATGATAGTTAGAGGCAGTTCATCATTGAATTCAGTTATGTCATCTGTGTTCAGTTTAAATAATGTCTGTGCATTTATTTGCAATCAAGTCAATGATATCGCTGTAGATGAAGTGACCCCAACTAAGCAAGCCAGAGGCGACAGCGGCAAGGAACCGAAACTCCATAGGTGACAGAATGGAGAAATAAACCTTGGAAGAAACCAGGATCAGTTGGGGGGCCAGTTCTCCTCTGACCAGACGAAACCAGTAGATCAATTCCAGGCTGCAGCAAAGTAAGATTGTGCAGAAGAATCATCTGTTTCCTGTGGTCTTGTGGTCTTGACCTGGTGGTCCTCTGAGACAAGGTCTTTACAGGGGATCTGTATCTGGGGCTCTAGTTGTCCTGGTCTCCGCTGTCTTTCAGGGCAGTAGAGGTCCTTTCTAGGTGCTGATCCACCATCATGTCTGGATACATACTGGATCCGGGAGACTGCAGTGACCCTCTGGTCTGGATACAGACTGGATGTGGTGGCCACGGTGACCTCGGAACAAGAGAGAAACAGACAAATATTAGCGTAGATGCCATTCTTATAATGATGTAGAAGGTACATGTTATGTGAAGTGTTTCCGGTTCCGGTTTACCTTATTAATGCAACCTAAAAATCCTCTAACGGATTTGGATATTAAAAGCATATTAGTATGTTATGTGTATGCCAGGTTAAAGAGATGGGTCTTTAACCTAGATTTAAACTGCAAGAGTGTGTCTGCCTCCCGAACAATGTTAGGTAGGTTATTCCAGAGTTTAGGCGCCAAATAGGAAAAGGACCTGCCGCCCGCAGTTGATTTTGATATTCTAGGTATTAATTGCCTGAGTTTTGAGAACGTAGCAGACGTAGAGGAGTAAAATGTAAAAGGAGCTCATTCAAATACTGAGGTGCTAAACCATTCAGGGCTTTATAAGTTACACATTTCCGGAAAAAAGTAATTAGACTACTCTAACGCGTTACTTTGTAACGCGTTACCCACAACACTGTTTATAAGTAATAAGCAATATTTTAAAATCTATACGATGTTTGATAGGGAACCAGTGCAGCGATGACAGGACCGGGCTAATATGGTCATACTTCTTGGTTCTAGTAAAAACTCTTGCTGCTGCATTTTGGACTAGCTGTAGTTTGTTTACTAAGTGTGCAGAACAACCACCCAATAAAGCATTACAATAATCTAACTTTGAAGTCATAAATGCATGGATTAACATTTCTGCATTTGACATTGAGAGCATAGGCCATAATTTAGATATATTTTTGAGATGGAAAAATGCAGTTTTACAAATGCTAGAAATGTGGCTTTCTAAGGAAAGATTGCGATCAAATAGCACACCTAGTTTCCTAACTGATGACAAAGAATTGACAGAGCAACCATCAAGTCTTAGACAGTGTTCTAGGTTATTAAAAGCAGAGTTTTTAGGTCCTATAATTAACAGCTCTGTTTTTTTGGGAATTTAGCAGTAAGAAATTACTCGTCATCCAATTTTTTATATCGACTATGCATTCCATTAGTTTTTCAAATTGGTGTGTTTCACCGGGCTGCGAGGAAATATAGAGCTGCATATCATCAGCATAACAGTGAAAGCTAACACCATGTTTCCTGATGACATCTCCCAAGGGTAACATATAAAGCGTGCAGAGTAGCGGCCCTAGTACTGAGCCTTGAGGTACTCCATACTGCACTTGTGAACAATACGATACATCTTTATTCACTGCTACGAACTGATGGCAGTCATATAAGTACGATTTAAACCATGTTAATGCACTTCCACTGATGCCAACAAAGTGTTGCAAAGTCTATGCAAAATAATGTTGTGGTCAATTGTGTCAAACGCAGCACTAAGATCCAATAAAACTAATAGAGAGATACACCCACGATCAGATGATAAGAGCAGATCATTTGTAACTCTAAGGAGAGCAGTTTCAGTACTATGATACGGTCTAAACATGGCCACATGACATGGCCTTAGAAAATATTTAATAAAATTCACAGTTTTACAGATTCGATTATGAATTTTTTTACGAAGTTTTGGAAGACTTGTGGCCTTAGCTACACTGTGTTTTCAAACTCATTTCCTACATCAACATTTTTTTAAATACATTTAAAACATATGTTTTTAATATTTGTATTTTTGTTTGTATGTTTGAGCTTATATATCTCTATTATCATAACAGTCTGAGTGATTCTGATTCCTGACCAGTAAACTTTAAAGTGTCAGCTTTGTGAACAAAGGTTGATTATGTATCTAGTGAGAAAGAATCATGAGCAGAAACCTTTTTATTTTGGGTATGTAATTTCGGTCTCCATGCCAAAAAAGGGGGGTTACTAGTAAGGGGTTAAAAAAAAAACATACAGACAGTGATAGTAAGATAAAGATTCTAGAGAAAAAATAAAATAAAAACAGCTACACAGAGCTACGATTAGCTACAGAAGGCCAACAGGAAGTAGAGAAAACACTGTCCAACAGCGACACCCACCGATCATAAGAACCTAGAATACATTAGAACTGCCAAAAGAGTTAATTCCAGGCAGGCTCGAGGGGCACTTTTTTTCAGTCGTTTCGATTTTTCTCTATTGTACCGCCCGGGTTCCAAAAACGTCAAACCCGTTTCTTTGTCACATCTTTTTGATCCTTCCGAACGCCCGAGGCTCCCGAGTGCATTTTACCTGAGACTATTTTCGTCTCATCACTCATATGGGAAGTCGAATCGAAGGTCAAGACGGCCTTAGAAGGGGTAACGCCTCTGCCCGGGTGCCCACCGAATCGGTTGTTGTGCCGGAAGAATTACGGTCCGACTATATTCAGTGGGGTAGCTCCTCTAATGTAGCGCACCAAGTGCTTAGTAAAGCAACAATTCTGGTGCCCATTGATGGCTTGCAACGTTCACAAATTTATATTGGCTTGCTCAGTTTGCGCCAGTGGTAAGTCATCTAACCGACTGGTCTGTCCCTTCGAGACCCTGGTCCTACATCGCACTAGATTTTGTTACCGCCCTCCCGCCCTCTAATGCCATGATGGTCGTTTTGACAGTAGTGGACCGATTCTCGAAGGCGGCACATTTCATTCCCTTGCCAAAATTACCTTCAGCCAAGGAGACAGCAGTCACTGTTATTGATCACGTCTTTCAGTTACATGGCCTCCTGATAGATGTGGTTTCTGACAGGGGATACCAATTTTTATCCAAATTTTGGATGAAATTTTAAATCGGTTAGTCTGTCTTCAGGTTATCACCCTCAGATCAACTGTCAGTCTGAGCAAGCCAACCAAGATTTAGAGAGAACGTTGCGATGTTTAGTCTCCAAGTATCCTTCTTCTTGGAGCCAACAACTCTCTATGGTGGAGCGCGCTCATTACTCGTTACCAGTGTTAGCCACGGGGCTCTCTCCATTTCAGTGTAGCATAGGTTACATAGGCATAGGCATAGGCAGTGTAGCGTTTGTCCAGCGGTGCCACTGCACCTGGACCAGAGCCCGTGAGACTCTGCTCCAGGTGAGGGCGCACACCAAGACCAAGGCCGATTGCCACCAGTCGAAGCCTCCCGTATACGTCGTGGGTCAAAAAGTGTGGCTTTCTACTAACAACATTCCGCTCAGTTCCGTTTCTAATACGTTAGCTCCCAAATTTATTGGCCCGTTTCCTGTCACCAAGATCAATAGTCCGGTGACAGTCTGCCTCAAACTACCTCCGGCGTACAGTAGGATTCATCCCGCCTTCCATGTATCCAAAATCAAGCCCGTGTTTTATTCACGCATTAGTTGGAAGCTCACTTCAACCCAACCATCAAAAGAGATCTCTGTGCGATTGGCGTCTAATCCTGTCAGTGGTCCTGCCCCCAGGAGCTCCTCAATCTGTCTGATGGTGGTATAAGGTAAGTGTCGTTCTCTCCAGTCTGTGTTGTTAATACTGGCTTATACCAGCTCAGCAGTCCCCTCCCATTTCCTGATGCCAGCCTCCATTGTAGACAGCCCCGTGACAGATGTCCATCTTGTCCACAGCGATAACAGTGCCTGCGCTCTTGACCTCTTTGGGCCTCCTGGCATGAACAGCAGCCTCTGGGTCTCCTCTCAGTTCAAAGTAGAGTCATGGGTGGGTGAAACTGTGATCTGGTTGCTTCCATTGTCTCTCTGAACATTTTGGTCATTTCCATGACATTTGCTCTGAGGTCTTAAATTACTTTAGCAGTGTCATTGTCAGTCTCTTTGCTTTGTGTCTGTTACTTCTTTTCTTTGCCAGTGATAATGTCTTTTATTAATGTCTCTTTCCTCTGTCATTGAGTCTCCATCTCTACTCTGCATCATCTCCTCATCTCCAGATGTCCACAGTAGTTTCTCCCTCAGTTCAGTGGCTTGGAACAGAAAACTCTGAGCAGAGTCCTTGAGTTCCTGAGAGATGTTCATGAACCTGTGCAGTAGATCAGATGAAGAGTCTATTTTATAATGTCCTCTGAGGATGGTCTTTAATGTGGAAAGTGTGAGGTCTCGTTTAATTTCAACGAGTTCCCTTAAGGGAAGGCCAGGACTCACTGCTGTGATAACTGCTTCAATGATATCTGCTTCTAGTGTATGACAATTTTTCCTTTTGGCCAGCCTCTCCAATCTGTCTGAAAAGTCAGAATTCCCTCCTCAGAGTAACTTCAGGAATCGGATCATGTCTTGTGACTTGTTCTTTCACACTCATTTCATATTTTTCTCTCTTATGTTTTTTCTTCAAGTAGCCAAATCTGTTCCTCTAATGCACGACGAGCATTTGCATGTGTCTGCTGTAGTTCTGTATACTCTTTTCATAGCTTCTCTCATCTCAGACTGGGTTACTGGTGACACTTTGAGCTCGGCTGGTTTCTTAAGGGACTCAATGAAAGAGAAGTTCATTAAGGCTCTCTGCATATTGTTCCTCTTCTAAACTTTCCTCAATTTCATCCAACGTTTCCTCAGCTAGCCTAATCAGCACTCACCTCGTTTGGTTTGGGAAACTGTCACCTGATGACTCGCTGCACTTTAGATGGAGGCAGACTTTTATTAGTTCAGGAACTATCAGAAACTTGGAACTAACGTTGTCACCTAAAGGTTGTTCCATTTTTTTTTCTTGGTTTGAATTCAGTCTCTTTAATGTACTTTATATAATTCTCTGTATTGACGAATCTTCTGTTATTTCTAGGTTCTTCTCATGGAGGAACTGTCTCTCTCACATCCAATCAGTAGTCCTCTTCTGGCTGGCTCACCATGATGTTGCACACACAGAAGAGGCAAAAACTCTGCTTGTAATAACCTAGAACACTGTCTAAGACTTGATGGTTGCTCTGTCAATTATTCGTCATCAGTTAGGAACCTAGGTGTGCTATTTGATCGCAATCTTTCCTTAGAAAGCCATGTTTCTGGCATTTGTAAAACTGCATTTTTCCATCTCAAAAATATATCTAAATTACGGCCTATGCTCTCAATGTCAAATGCAGAAATGTTAATCCGTGCATTTATGACCTCAAGGTTAGATTTTTGTAATGCTTTATTGGGTGGTTGTTCTGCACGCTTAGTAAACAAACTACAGCTAGTCCAAAATGCAGCAGCAAGAGTTCTTACTAGAACCAGGAATTATGACCATATTAGCCCGGGTCCTGTCATCGATGCACTGGCTCCCTATCAAACATCATATAGATTTTAAAATATTGCTTATTACTTATAAACAGTGTTGTGGGTAACGCGTTACAAAGTAACACGTTAGAGTACTCTAATTACTTTTTTCCGGAAATGTGTAACTTAACGCGTTAGTTTCGTGCGGAAGTAATCAGTAACTTCGTTATTTTTTAAAAAAAGTAATCCGTTATTTTAAGGAAAGGAAAATCCCGACTGCAACCTGCTTTTTGTCAGACAGTAGTCCTAGGTCTATTGTGCCACCTGCGGATGTATCAGCGGAGCCGAAGCTCTGTGATCGTAAAGTCAATGGCTGTGATACGTCTGTGCCCTGCGCCTGACCCTGTGTGTGTGTGTATGTGTGTGTGTTTTTTTTTTCGAACTCCCGTCTAGATGGCAGAGAGGACAGCGTTTGGTTTATGGAAGTACGCACATTATTTTCAATTTGTCAACGAAAAAGAAAAGAACATAACGGTAAAATGCACACTCTGTGAGTGACACTTTAATAATAATTAGTTCGGCTATTAAGCTATTTGTCATTTGCCTGTGTGGCAGTGAAGGATTTAATTCGGTCGGTTTGTTATCATTTTTGTTTGACAGGCAGCTGTTAATTTCTGTTAGATCGTTGGCTGGCTGGTTGTTCATCATTTCTAAATGGATTTAAATCTGCAAGCCTGTTTAAGGTTGTGTTTACAAGTAAGCATACTTGTACTTTGATAACTGCATTATTTAAAGTTAAAGAAAAATCAGGAGTTATCTTGTGGTGCTCATAATATACAGTAGCCTAGGCTAACCGGGCTGGGTAGGTGCGAATTTTGATTAATAATATGTTCTGTGATAATAAATAAATAAAACGCCATGTGGAATAGCCGATTGCTGACTGTCTTTCCTGTTATTGTTATCCATCCTCTCATCTCAGACTGGGTTACTGGTGACACTTTGAGCTCGGCTGGTTTCTTAAGGGACTCAATGAAAGAGAAGTTCATTAAGGCTCTCTGCATATTGTTCCTCTTCTAAACTTTCCTCAATTTCATCCAACGTTTCCTCAGCTAGCCTAATCAGCACTCACCTCGTTTGGTTTGGGAAACTGTCATCTGATGACTCGCTGCACTTTAGATGGAGGCAGACTTTTATTAGTTCAGGAACTATCAGAAACTTGGAACTAACGTTGTCAGCTAAAGGTTGTTCCATTTTTTTTTCTTGGTTTGAATTCAGTCTCTTTAATGTACTTTATATAATTCTCTGTATTGACGAATCTTCTGTTATTTCTAGGTTCTTCTCATGGAGGAACTGTCTCTCTCACATCCAATCAGTAGTCCTCTTCTGGCTGGCTCACCATGATGTTGCACACACAGAAGAGGCAAAAACTCTGCTTGTAATAACCTAGAACACTGTCTAAGACTTGATGGTTGCTCTGTCAATTATTCGTCATCAGTTAGGAACCTAGGTGTGCTATTTGATCACAATCTTTCCTTAGAAAGCCATGTTTCTGGCATTTGTAAAACTGCATTTTTCCATCTCAAAAATATATCTAAATTACGGCCTATGCTCTCAATGTCAAATGCAGAAATGTTAATCCGTGCATTTATGACCTCAAGGTTAGATTATTGTAATGCTTTATTGGGTGGTTGTTCTGCACGCTTAGTAAACAAACTACAGCTAGTCCAAAATGCAGCAGCAAGAGTTCTTACTAGAACCAGGAATTATGACCATATTAGCCCGGGTCCTGTCATCGATGCACTGGCTCCCTATCAAACATCGTATAGATTTTAAAATATTGCTTATTACTTATAAACAGTGTTGTGGGTAACGCGTTACAAAGTAACGCGTTAGAGTACTCTAATTACTTTTTTCCGGAAATGTGTAACTTAACGCGTTAGTTTCGTGCGGAAGTAATCAGTAACTTCGTTATTTTTTAAAAAAAGTAATCCGTTATTTTAAGGAAAGGAAAATCCCGACTGCAACCTGCTTTTTGTCAGACAGTAGTCCTAGGTCTATTGTGCCACCTGCGGATGTATCAGCGGAGCCGAAGCTCTGTGATCGTAAAGTCAATGGCTGTGATACGTCTGTGCCCTGCGCCTGACCCTGTGTGTGTGTGTATGTGTGTGTGTTTTTTTTTCGAACTCCCGTCTAGATGGCAGAGAGGACAGCGTTTGGTTTATGGAAGTACGCACATTATTTTCAATTTGTCAACGAAAAAGAAAAGAACATAACGGTAAAATGCACACTCTGTGAGTGACACTTTAATAATAATTAGTTCGGCTATTAAGCTATTTGTCATTTGCCTGTGTGGCAGTGAAGGATTTAATTCGGTCGGTTTGTTATCATTTTTGTTTGACAGGCAGCTGTTAATTTCTGTTAGATCGTTGGCTGGCTGGTTGTTCATCATTTCTAAATGGATTTAAATCTGCAAGCCTGTTTAAGGTTGTCACGGTTTTCGCTGCCGGAAGGGACACAGAGCCGAGGATAAACGAAATAAGGCTTTTAATATATCCAACACAGGGGATATCCAACATGGAGCACAGAGGTAGACACACGTAAGTAGCAAGTGATCACAAGTGAGAAGACCCGACCAAACAGAACTGAAGGGACACGGCTTATGAACAACAGATAATTGGGGAAACACAGGTGGATGGAATCATTAAATTAACAGGGACATGGAACACATGAGGAAGATAATGGACACACCTGGGAACTAATCAAACACGGAAAGACAGAAACTGGGTCACGGGCAAAAACACATTAAATGAGTCCAGGTGTGTGACAGTACTCCCCCTCCCGGTAGGTGCGTCCTCGCACCGTAGAAACAACAGGGGGGGGCGTAGGTGGGAACTTGGGAGGAGGTTCCGGTGGAGGACGGACTTCCAGGAGGGGGCCAGCAGACAGGGACCACAGAAGGAGGAGCCAGGGAGGAGACGGAGGAAGGAGCCAGGGAGGAGACAGGAGCAGGAGGAGCCAGATGGTCCACCAGAGACCAGCCAGGACGGAGATCCAAGGTGGAGTCGACGGCGGGAGGAGCCATGGTGAAGGAGGGGTCGACGACACCAGGGGGCCGACAGGCGGAGACTGCACCGGTGGGTGAGGAGCCCAAGATGGAGCAGCACAGCCGCAGAGCCAGGGGGACGTCGAGGTTCCGGAGGGCCTAGGTGGAGCAGAAGGCTCAGGTGACCAAGGCGGAGGCGGGGTCCTGGCAGACCGATGTGGAGCCGGAGCGACCGAGGATGGAGGTGGAACCGGAGGGAAGGAGGAGCCTGACAGAGCCGGAGGGATGGAGTGACGAGGTGGAACCAGAGGAGTGGAGTCCCGAGGCGGCGGATGGTCGACGACTGACCAAGGTGGAGCCGGAGGGACGAGGGAGCCCGGTGGAGCAGGTGGGATGACAGGCCACGGTGGAGACGAGGGAGCTAAGAGCCAAGGCGGAGCCGCTGGGTTGAAGGACCGAGGAGGAGTCCAGGGCTCGGAGGCTGGAGGCGGAGACAGGGCCTTAACACGCCAAGGCGGAGCTGGAGACTGGCAGTCCAGCGGCGAACCACCGCGCCCCGATGGCGCGGACTGAGGGTGAGCTGCGGGACTGACTGGCACCAGCAGGGATGGCGAGGAACTGGCTGGTCTAGGAGGAGGAGAGAGGAGAAGGATGGGAGGAAGGACAGGAGGATCAGGACTGGACGGAACCAGCGAAAGAGGAGTAGAGGGACCAGCAGGTTTGGGAGGAGGCGGGAGAGGGAGGCTGGGAGGGAATACAGGAGACACAGAAGATTCAGGGCTGGGCGGAACCAGCGGAGACACAGAAGATTCAGAGCTGGGCGGAACCAGCGGAGACACAGAAGATTCAGAGCTGGGTGGAACCAGCGGAGACACAGAAGATTCAGAGCTGGGCGGAACCAGCGGAGACACAGAAGATTCAGAGCTGGGCGGAACCAGCGGAGACACAGAAGATTCAGAGCTGGGCGGAACCAGCGGAGACACAGAAGATTCAGAGCTGGGCGGAACCAGCGGAGACACAGAAGATTCAGAGCTGGGCGGAACCAGCGGAGACACAGAAGATTCAGAGCTGGGCGGAACCAGCGGAGACACAGAAGATTCAGAGCTGGGCGGAACCAGCGGAGAAACAGAAAACTCAGGGCTGGGCGTAACCAGCGGAGAAACAGAAAACTCAGGGCTGGGCGTAACCAGCGGAGAAACAGAAGATTCAGGGCTGGGCGTAACCAGCGGAGAAACAGAAAACTCAGGGCTGGGCGGAACCAGCGGAGAAACAGAAAACTCAGGGCTGGGCGGAACCAGCGGAAATGGAGCAGAGGAAATGACTGGAGGAGGTAGGAGTGGGAGACTGAGAGGGTATACAGGGGAATCAGGGCTGGACGGAACCAGCGGGGAAACAGGAATATTAGGGATTACCTCCGTAGACCAGTCCATCAGATCCAGAACTTGCTCCATATGACTTTCAGAGACTGTATACAGCTCACCATCAGTCGCAGGAGTGTGGGCAGGGCTTTCCTCCACGCCCTCGATCTCCACGAGGACTCCCACGATGCACGGTGTTGCCGGCTCACACACCTGGTCAGTCGTGCTCTCGAGATCCTGTTCCCTGACAGTGGATGGCTCGGGCTCTGCGGCTGCGGTGGGCTCTGGCTCCGTGCGGCGTGATGGTGGCTGGCTGGTCTCTGGGTCGGGAGTGGGGCTGGCGAGGTCCTCTATGGGGCAGACGGTGAGAGGTGACCCATTTCTCGCCAGAGTCCACTCCACGTATGCGGCGAAATCCTCTCGAGGACCATCTTCGGACGACAACGCTCTGCATTTGGAGTTCAGGCTGGTGTTGTAGAAGGTGCAGAGCGCGCCGTCCGGGTAGCTGGTGGCATTAGCTAATAAGGAAAACTGTCTGGTATGGTCCTCGAGAGAACGTCCTTCCTGCTTCAGCAGGAGGATGAGGAATTCGGGACGATAGAGGGGATCCATAGACACTAAGAAACGAAAAGACTGTGAAAAAACAAAAGCAAAACGGAGGGAAGAACACGCAGTTTTCTATTTTCTCCTTTAGGTCGGGTCTTCTGTCACGGTTTTCGCTGCCGGAAGGGACACAGAGCCGAGGATAAACGAAATAAGGCTTTTAATATATCCAACACAGGGGATATCCAACATGGAGCACAGAGGTAGACACACGTAAGTAGCAAGTGATCACAAGTGAGAAGACCCGACCAAACAGAACTGAAGGGACACGGCTTATGAACAACAGATAATTGGGGAAACACAGGTGGATGGAATCATTAAATTAACAGGGACATGGAACACATGAGGAAGATAATGGACACACCTGGGAACTAATCAAACACGGAAAGACAGAAACTGGGTCACGGGCAAAAACACATTAAATGAGTCCAGGTGTGTGACAAAGGTTGTGTTTACAAGTAAGCATACTTGTACTTTGATAACTGCATTATTTAAAGTTAAAGAAAAATCAGGAGTTATCTTGTGGTGCTCATAATATACAGTAGCCTAGGCTAACCGGGCTGGGTAGGTGCGAATTTTGATTAATAATATGTTCTGTGATAATAAATAAATAAAACGCCATGTGGAATAGCCGATTGCTGACTGTCTTTCCTGTTATTGTTATCCTGCAGTGTTAATTTAGTCGGATGACGTTATTCATTGTCGGGAGTCACGACTTCTAGGTGCATTTAAAGGGGCCGGGGGCTGTGTCTGTCATGTGTGAGCCGCTGCAAACGGCTTTTAATTTTTGGTAACGCATGAGTACTCTAACGCGTTACTTTTATGAATAGGTAACGCTGTATCATAACTGATTACTTTTAATTGATGGTAACGTTGTAACCTAACTAACTACTTTCCAAAGTAACTATACCCAACACTGCTTATAAAGCCCTGAATGGTTTGCCACCTCAGTATTTGAATGAGCTCCTTTTACATTATACTCCTCTATATCTGCTATGAAAATGCTAGAAAGGTGGCTTTCTAAGGAAAGGTTGCTATCAAATAGCAAACCTATGTTCCTAACTCATGACGAAGAATTGACAGAGCTGCATTCAAAGCTTAGACAGTGTTCTATGTTAATACATGCAGAGTTTTTAGGTCCTATAATTAACACAACTGTTTTTTTTCAGAATTTAGCAGTAAGAAATTACTCGTCATTCAGTTTTTTATATCGACTATGCGTTACATTAGTTTTTCAAATTGGTGTGTTTCACCGGGCCGCAAAGAAATATAGAGCTGAGTATCATCAGCATAACATTGAAAGCTAACACCATGTTTCCTGATGATATCTCCCAATGGTAACACATAAAGCGTTAAGAGTAGCAGCCCTAGTACTGAGCCTTGAGGTACTCCATACTGCATTTGTGATCGATATGATACCTCTTAATTCACTGCTACTAATTGATGGCGGTCATATAAGTATGATTTAAACCATGCTAATGCACTTCCATTAATGCCAACAAAGTGTTCAAGTCTATGCAAAAGAATGTTGTGATCAATAGTGTCAAAAGCAGCACCAAGGTCCAATAGAACTTATAGTCATTTGTAACTCCAAGGAGCGCAGTCTCTGTACTATAATACGGTCTAAATCCTGACGGGAAATCATCACAGATTCCATTTTCGTCTAAGAAGAAATATAATTGTGAGGATACTACCTTTTCTAGTATCTTGGACAGAAAAGGGAGATTCGAGATCGGTCTATAATTAACTACTTATTTGGAGTCAAGTTGTGTTTTTTTGATGAGAGGATTAATAACAGCCAGTTTGAAGGTTTTGAGTGCATATACTAATGACCATGAGGAATTAATAATAGTCAGAAGAGGACCTATGACTTCTGGAAGCACCTCTTTTAGGAGCTTAGATGGTATAGGTTCTAACATACATGTTGTTGGTTTAAATTCTTCCTCTCCTATGAAAGAGAATGAGTGGAACTGTTCCTCAGGGGGTCTATAGTGCAATGTTAATTTAGCTACTAACGAAATAAATACCTGGTGTTATGTTTGTTTTCTTCTAAAAGAGAAGAAAAGTAATCGGACCTAGCAGTTTTTAATGCTTTTCTGTAGGATAGGTTAATTTCCCGCCAAGCAATACGAGTTTAGAGAACAGTTTTGGAGAATTTAATGTTTACGCATTCAAAGAGATAGCAGCTGCACTTGGATGCCAGAGAGGAGTTTCAAAGATGGCCGCCAAATTACATGTCTTGTCTTAAAGAGACTTTGGTACGATTCACGACATAATGAACTTGCTGGGGAAAGACTTAAAAAATACTAAGAAAGTTAATACACACATTTTTGCTGAAATTCATTGTGCTGTTGTTTACAGGTTTACAGGTTTATTTCCTCTGCCTAAGGATTGCAAGTGTCTTGGGACAGATGAGGGAGTGAGTTGAAGCTGGTGGAGCTGCTAAAAAGGACATCAAACCCCAGAGAGACAGAGGAGAGAAGAGCACAGAAGGGCAGGGAGAGAATGGAGAGACTGCTTTCTGTATTTGAGAGAACTCTTAAAAAATGCATTGTATATAAACCATTCTCTATTAGCCAAGATAAAGCAGTGGTAAAATGGGTAACGTTACACAATAAATGTAACATTGTCAGTGAAGAAACATAATTTCTGTAGTTCATTTTTGTGATGTAAGTTGTATACATTATTCACTTTTGTAGTGTAATTTGTTTGTAAATGAGCCTGAGTACTTTCTGTACATTTTGTATTTTTGCATATCACATTTAAAGGGGGGGTGAAATGCTCGTTTTCACTCAATATCCTGTTAATCTTGAGTACCTATAGAGTAGTACTGCATCCTTCATAACTCCAAAAAGTCTTTAGTTTTATTATATTCATAAGAGAAAGATAGTCTGTACCGATTTTTCCCGGAAAAACACGAGTGCCTAGAGGCGTGACGTGTGGGCGGAGCTAAAGAATCACGAGCGCGAGTAGGATTTTGTGTTGAGCGAGTCTGGAAGCTGTGACACAGATCCAGAGGCTGAAATTTTACAAGAGCAGCATCAGCAAAGGCGGTATGCTATGTGGTATGTACTGAAACTGTATATATTTGCTTAGCGGTTTTGTAAAATGACTAAGTTCCACTTTGTCGTCTTTTTTTTTTTTTTTTAAGCTGTACATGTGGAAAGTGCAGTTTGATAACAACATCGCATGTTGTTTACTTGATGTGCTTACGCGCTGATAGCTAAGTTAACAACACAGAGATATTTGAAGCAGTTTTACTCACCGCCTGCGGTTCCAACACACGATCGTGACCCTTTTTCGTTGGGACTGCATTATCCTTAAGAAATAAACGATGTGCAAATCCAGCGTCAACCTGGGCCTTGTTTGTAAAACAAGCATCTTCGAAATGCAGGGAACAAATACAAACACTTGCACAACTCCGTTGATGCTCTGTAAAGATAAACTCCATCCACTGGTCCCTTAATGCTGTTTCTCTTTTTGTAATCTGTGCAGGGTTGTCTTGCCCTGGCAACCAAAAACACACTTCTTTTGTGACATTTCGCGACGCTCTCGCTCTGATCAGTGATTGTCTGTGCACAGCCTCCCTCTGCTCTGCTATACGGGAGCGCGCGCTCTTCCGGCAAACGCGCCCTTAGCACCCATATAAGGAAATTCCGCTCCATCTAACGTCACACAGAGCCATACTCGAAAAAAACTTTCCGAAACTTGTGACAAACCGGAAGGAGTATTTTTGGAACAGAAATACTCCTTCAAACGTACAACTTAATTTTTGAAACTTAGTCCATGTTTAGCATGGGAATCCAACTCTTTAACAGTGTAAAAAACTCAGTATGCATGAAATAGCATTTCACCCCCCCTTTAAATAAAAGAGAATAATGTACATTGTTTTTTTATGCAGCTTTTTTTTCACAAAACATTATTCTATTCATCTCTCTCTCTCTCTCTCTCTCTCTCCATATATACTGTACAGACCAAAAGTTTGGAAACATTACTATTTTTAATGTTTTTGAAAGAAGTTTCTTCTGCTCATCAAGCCTGCATTTATTTGATCAAAAATACAGAAAAAAATAATAATAATATTGTGATATATTATTACAATTTAAAATAATGCAGTTCTTTTTAATCTTTTATTCATCAAATATATTAGACAGCAGAACTGTTTCCAACACTAATAAATAAATCAGAATATTAGAATGATTTCTAAATGATCATGTGATAGACTGGATGTTATATGTGACACTGAAGGCTGGAGTAATGATGCTGAAAATTCAGCTTTGCATCACAGGAATAAATTATTTTTTTTTATAGTATATTCAAATAGAAAACTATTATTTTAAGTTGTAAGTTGTAATAATATTTCACAATATTATTTTTTTTTATCCGTATATTTGATCAAATAAATGCAGGCTTGATGAGCAGAAGAAACTTATTTCAGAAACATAAAAAATAGTAGTGTTTCCAAACTTTTGGTCTGTACTGTATATATTTTCAATTAAAGTTTATTTGTATAGCGCTTTTTTTTTTTTTTTATAAACAATATTTTATTGTTTATTTTTTTATTTTTTATTTTTTTTTACACATTGAAACAAATTGTTCTATACATAACTATGTATACTATCACTAGTACTTTTTTACAACTATTTACAAGACAAGTCACCTTTATTTATATAGCACTTAAAAAAAGATTGTGTCAAAGCAACTTAATAACACTAATTGAGAAAATGTGTCAATAATGCAAAATTATAGTTAAAGGCAGGTCATCACTGAATTCACCATTCAGCTCAGTTCAGTTTAAATAGTATCTGTGCAATCTTTTGCAATCAAGTCAATGATATCGCTGTAGATGAAGTGTCCCCAACTAGGCAAGCCAGAGGCGACAGCAGCAAGGAACCAAAACTCCATCGGTGACAGAATTGAGAAAAAACCTTGTGAGAAACCAGACTCAGTCTCTCCTCTGGCTAGACAAAACCAGCAGTTCAATTCCAGGCTACAGCAAAGTCACATTGTGCAGCAGAATTATCTATTTCCTGTGGACAAGATAGCAACATAACTTAGGTTTAACATCAGTATAACAACATCAGTTTGAGCCCAGCCCTGCCTCCATGTGTTCTGGGGTATCCAAGAGGTGAATCTCTTGGTGAATGGCCAGCACCTCCTCAGTGACTCGGAGGACAATGCAGTGGACAGTGGAACGAGGCACATGTCAAACACTTTGGAGACCACTCTGTATGATGTACCACTAGCAAACAGAAGAGAAACACCAGGGTCTGGATTATGCCACTATCACTGTAGCTGTTCACTTCTCAGAAGATCCAGAAGCACTGGCAGGGCCTCCCTGCTCAGCCGAAAAGCAATAAAAACCTGTCCAGTGCTGACACATTCAGCTTTATCCTGCAATAAAAGATACATGTCTGGTCTGATTTAGGCTAAGAAGGAAAAGAGAAACTCTTTAGAGCTTTGACAAAGTTAGTAGAAGAAATATTGAGATACTTTAGTAAACTACTTTTAGTAACTACTATTACCACATTTGGGAAAAAAACTAGTAGTAGTTTTTCAATGCAGTGATTTGCTGGTTTCCCAGTTGTTTATAATCATGTTTTCAACTATTTGTACAGGCTTTACATTTTTATTTCAGTGTTGTAATTAGCAATTTATATAATTTCACCTTTGAAGCAAATAATTATGTGACGGTGTTACTTATAATACACTCATACTATGTTTTGCTAGACGCATATCCGAAAAAGCTTTGAAGCTTTTTGAAGCCTTTTTTATTCACGCAGTGAAACTGCACAGCCATTAGTTTGTGCAGTGTATCAAAAATTAACCAATGGCTAGGCAGCAAAGCTGCACGAGCCTATGGCAATGAAGCCCACCAAGCCTGCCAAAGCCCGCCAGAATGGACGGGGCATCTGGCTATATAAACGGCATTTGCCACAGGATTCTCAGATTTCTTTTCCTTCAGTGATGACTCTTGAAAAGCCTGCTCAGTTGACACACCTTCGCAGCTGGAATCGGGACCTCTCAGCACAGCTCACCTGCTTTTCCAGCACTACAGTGACGCAGCAGTTCTGGTCCATTTCTATTGTTGCCATTCAGCAATTCTGAAAGGGCCTATTTCTAGCAGGCAAATCCTAGCAATGTTGTTGCAAATGTTATGCTGTGTGTGTGGCCCGTGTAGAGAAACTTGCACGATTCAGAAGAGCATCTTCTGTCTGGGCAGACCACAAGCAGAGACTCAATAAGAAGTAGTTTTCACTCGAGCATGAGTCTCACTCTTCTCCACTCCCGGACCATCTCCACTGAAGGCAGATGGGCCTTCCCGGACCACCTCCACTCTCCTGATGGGAACTAAGCAACTGCTGAGCGATCTCATGCCGACACAGAACCTGCGTACTCGTTCTCCTTGCTGCACTTTGATCCGTGTCTCACATGCAAGGAGCAGTGCCCCTCTTTACATCGAGAAGCTCTATCCTCCTCAGTAGATCATCCCTGCACTCATGTTTCTCTCCTCCAAGTTTCTTCGGAGGAAGCAACGACGAGCAATCCTCGACACACATCATGCATGCTTAATCTGCCATTGTGTGTTACATATGAAGATCAGTGCACCTTGTTATACGAACAGTTTAATCCTCCCAGGCAGATTAAAGCAAAACACTTCGCTTTTGTGTATGCATTTCTGAGCCCCGCCTCCCCCACTCTTGTATTTCTCTCCTCCCAGTTACTCGGAGGTAGAAACGGGAAACTTGAAGGTATGATCAATCAAGCTTGAGTGATTCAAGCTGGCAAGGCTCCAGCTTGCATCACTCTCCATGCAGCTCTTTAATCTGTGTGTCGGCTTGATTGTGAGAACAACAGAGGATCATTATTGGACGAAAGCTGAGCTGGATGATGACATCACCAACTTTTTTATGTCCTCTTGCATAATTGACAAACTATTTTCCTGTTTAATACTGTAAAGCTGATTTGACACAATCTGTAGTGTTTAAGAAGTAAATAAAGAAAATAAAGGTGACTTGACTTGACTTTAAATGCTTTACTGTCCACCACTGGAAAGCACCATGCAGGAGGTGAACCCGAAAACGAGCAAACCATGATCACTGTTGTTCTCACATGTTAGGCTTTAGAATGCTCCAGCACTCGCCAAATCACAAGTATTCACAGAGAATGTAGTGTCATAACACAAAAGGAAGAACATTTTCTATCCCGCTGACCCTGCAGAGTTTCCATTGATGACAGAGAATAAAAGTGACTGTACGTACAGTATATGTCATGGTTATACATAGATACTTAATTACCTCACAAATCACCTCCAGTTCTGCAGTGCTCAAAGAACCGATACCAGTGAAATACAGTATTACTGTATTACAATAGAAAAAAAATAAACAACAACAAAGCAACACACAGAGATGCTGGATGCTGTAGGCAAGGAAACACCATGGCAACAGGCCATCACATTAAAGAGTAATTCACAAAGCATAAATCATTATAAAACATGGCAGTTAAAAGTATCCTAACTAACTGTTATGATTCAGAAGTCAGGAAAACTAGTATGGATGGCAGATCTGGCCCCCACAGGACTTTCCATGGGACGTAGTTTACCCATTGATTTTAATCGTATGAAAGGATGTTCTTTTTTTAATGCGAGGCTCTTCATACTTTGAAATGAACTTCAGTGAAATGTCTTTAACTGTGACCTCATTGGTCAAGAAGGCAGGAAGATGGTTTGATTCTGCAATCAAGCTGAGTGCTATCATAGATCTCCAGGAGCATAATCTGACAGAATTATTCTATTCACAATCCGGATCTAAGGATTTTCGCTATAAACCAGCTGGTTCTATTCAGACATAAAAAGGGGCAGAAGAACTTTTGCAGGGCTTCTCAGACAGATATTCTTTATTTCTGTGGCTAAAGCCAACAGTTCCTATTCCGTTTTCCCCAACTGTCAGTCTTCTCTACTTGAATGAAGTTCAGTTCGAAATGGAGGCAACTAAAATGGGCATTATTGCACCAGGAAGTGCTATTCCAACCAGTGCAGTGAATGATGCCATCATGCCAAGGATGGGCTACACTATTCTGGCAGTTATTATTGGTTTCTTCTCTGTTTTTGGCATCATTTTGAACTTGACTGTAATCGTGGTGACATTGAAGCACAGACAGCTGCGGCAGCCACTGAACTTTGCTCTGGTCAACCTAGCTGTGGCTGATCTTGGTTGTGCAACATTTGGTGGACTGCCAACCATGGTGACCAATGCTATGGGGTACTTCAGCCTGGACAGGGTAGGATGTGTGCTAGAAGGTTTTGCCGTGGCCTTCTTTGGTGAGTATCTATTTTGAGCCTTTTTTTATCAATGTCTTACTGAATTTGACTGACCTTGAATGACTTTTATAGATGGTTAAATAGTTAGATAGATTTTAAATAGTTAGTTAGATTTAGACCCATGCTGTCTATTTTTATGATCAGAATATATATGCAATTCATTTTTGAGTCAGCTATGACCAGTTCAGGACCGCTGGTCTTAATATGGAACACTTTTGTTCTTAAATATTAGTAATGTATTTTATTAAAAGACAAGTCCTCTCACTCACTCCTAGGTATTGCTGGTCTATGCTCAGTTGCCATAATTGCAGTTGAACGATGCGTGGTGGTCTGCAAACCAGTGGGTTCGTTCACCTTCCAGACGAGACATGCAGTAGCAGGAGTAGTTATCGCATGGGTCTGGTCATTCCTATGGAACACTCCACCACTTTTTGGATGGGGTAGATTTGAGCTGGAAGGTGTGCAGACATCTTGTGCACCAGACTGGTACAGCAGAAATTTGGCCAACGTCTCCTACATTATGTGTTACTTTCTTCTGTGCTTTGCACTGCCTTTCTCTGTCATTGTCATCTCCTACACTCGCCTCCTGTGGACCTTACGGCAGGTAGGAAACTCAGGACAGTTCAAAAGAAACAAGCGAAGATTACATGCTGATAGAGTAGTAGTAGAGGAAGTCATTTATCATTTTACATATATGTCTCTATTATAATTTGTGGTATTAAGATTTAATAACCTACTAATTTACTACTAACCTACTAACCTTGATTAGCTAGTTGTAGTTTAATTAAGGTCAAGTTGAAGCTAAACTCTTGAAGAAAATGCACCTACAGGAGCGAAGTTTGAAATTCTCTGCCAACAGTTATTGAGGGTGTTTCTACAAAAATCATTGTTCATACTAATTCCATGAAATTCCTTTTTTTTTTTTTTTTTGCCACTTTATACATATAAATGCCTATATATATATATATATATATATTCAATAAGCAGCAAATTTAATTAAATATTTTAACCAAACTTTTGATTTCAAATTATCCTATCTATGAATTCAGGAGGTTTGCATGTTTATTTTACCTTCAGGTGACCAAACTGAAAATGTCAGAGGGAGGAAGCACTGCCAGAGCAGAGATCCAGGTGGCCTGTATGGTGGTCATCATGGTGATGGCCTTCCTGCTCACCTGGCTGCCTTATGCTGCATTTGCACTGTCTGTGATCTTAGACCCGAACCTTTACATTGACCCAGTGATTGCCACCATTCCAATGTATCTAGCTAAGAGCAGCACAGTTTTCAACCCTATAATCTACATCTTCATGAACAGACAGGTGAGTCAGTTTACTTTCTAGAACAGTGCATTTCCAGTCCTGGTTTTAAGGAACCACAACACTGCATATTCTTATTCAGATCATCAGCTTGTTAAGAGAGAAAGGTCCATGAGCTGAACTGAGCATATAAAATAAAACATACATGCAAAATGTGCAGTAGTGTAGATCCCCAGGACTGAAAACTGTCGATCTAGACAACATCACCGTATTGTGTCTAAAAAAATGTGCAGGGTTTCATGATTATTGTGTGAAACATGAAAATGTCACAATGCAAACAATCTTATTTTAGATTATTGAGTCAAATATGACCTGGATATTTTATTGTGAAAATCAATTACATTATTCATCTTCACCAAAGAATCCTCAAAACCAGGCTCAGTATTGCAAAAAAAAAAAAAAAAAAAAAAAAACTTGATTCTTTAATAATAAAAATATGACCAAAACTCTTTTTCTATATCAGTTCAGAGAGCATGCTGTGCCATTCCTACTCTGTGGCAGAAACCCGTGGGCCGCTGAGGCGGTAGAATCAGAAGAAGAGACCACAGCATCATCTGTCAGCAGGAGCAACAAGGTCTCTCCGTCATGACCACTTACATCATTTACTTCACAACTCTCAGTTACATGCATGAAAGATTAACCCCTTCTAATGAATCTATATATATATATATATACATATATATATATATATATATATATATATATATATATATATACATATACATATACATATATATATATATATATATATATATATATATATATATATATATATATATATATATATATATATAGTTTCCATGAATGTTTTCACTAGACCTGAAGTTGTATTGTACATTACCGGCATGATTGTATTGCTCTGTTATTTCTGTTGTAATAAACAAAAAGCTCTTCATTATTTAAATTGGTTGTATGATGCATTCAGATTAGATCAGTTAAATGAATGTGCCAATCCAATTAAAACTCCCTTTAATCATATTATAGATAATATTCTTGACTTTTCCTCCACCATATGTGAATCTTTGTGAGGGTCTGTACTGATTAAATTGACTTGCTTGTTAGCAGCATCTTGATATGATGGACTGATTAATTCTCTGAGCTCTGACGCTCACAGCCACAGAAACATATGTCAGGATTTAGATTTTTTCCATGACGAAGTAGCCCTTCTACCCTGCTTCCCTTTCAATGTCTAATTTACAGAAAGGAGACATTAAATGCTACCAACATTATTAATGATACATTTTGAGGCATAATTTGTTCAAATCAAATACATCTTTACTGGAAAACGCCGAGCAAATCACAGGGTGACACACGCAGGCATGCACACACTCACACCTACAAGCAATTTACTGTCTCCAGTTCACTTTCATGCATGTCTCTGAAACCCACACCAACACGAGGAGAACCTCCACATGCAAGGCCAGGGGCTCAGCCAGGACTCAAACCAGGGAAGTGTTTGTTGTGAAGTGATATTGCTACCCATTCTGCCACACTTCCAATATAAATTAAACTGAACACATAATTTAAATCCTGAATTTTAATTTAAATATGTAATCATGAATTGTGACAAAAAGTTTTAAGAATCTTAATGAAGAAAAGTCAGAGAGTACAGTAAATTGCAGAAGACCTGAATCACAAACTGAAGTGTAGTAAATAGTGTTTATTTCCTAATTAAAAATAAATAAATAAAATAAAAATATTTTTGTGAAGTGAAGTGTATTAAATAGTTTATTTTCTAAAAAACAAAAAATAAAACTTTGTTTTAAAAATAAAAACAAAGGAAAGAAAATCCTTCAACATATAATATAAGAGCAAGATTAACATACCATTCCAAACTTGACCACCAGTTCCCACTATCAGTATGCTGACAGCAGCTAGGAACATGTTTTTTCATGTGTTGCTTTAACCTGACTGATCATCTATGGGTAGTGCTGGACCAACAAATCTGATCCACTGAGGCCTCACCTGGGAACTTGCAGTATTTAAAGGATCTGCTGCTAATGTCTTTATGTTCAGGACACATTCAGAGGTCTTGTGGAGTCCATGCCTTGATGCATGAGGAAAACCTATACACATCTTATCCACAGGTGGTTAGAGAACCGGACTAGTTACTGGAAGATCGAGTCTCGGTGCTGGCAAGTGTTGTAGGTGGGAGAGTGCTCTCTTTCACCCTCAATACCCATGACTGAAGTGTCCTTGAGCGAGGCACTGAACACCCAGTTGCTAGATATAGCTGCCAACTGCTCTGGGTGTGTGTTCACTTCTCACTGATGTGTGTGTGTGCACTTGTATGGGTTAAATACAGAGCACCAGTTCTGAGTATGGGCTACCATACTTGGCAAATGTCATGACTTTACTTTACTTTTACTTTAGACAAAATAAGGCAGGTGGTTTTAATATAAATGTAAAAAGTTCTGTAAAGTGGCAAAGACTAAAGTCTCAAATCCAAAGAGATATTCTTTATCAAATTTAAGATTCTGCCTCACCCCCCTAAACGTCTCATTCTAACACACCCCACATATCTACGTCACTATGTGGAAATATATGTGTAATGCTGCCCAAATGTTCACGCAAAGAAAGAAGGTGTGGTTTCAGTAACACAGTGTTGAAGCAGTCATGTCAGGGAGATGTGTGTGTAGACGAGAGCATTACATTCATTTTGAAAGATGAAGCTCACGATTATGGAAAGGGGCGTTACAGTACACTTATATAGTCAGTCACTTATAAACTTCTTTAAAACCTTAAAAAAAGAAAAGCCTTAACACTTTTTAAATATGTATTTATTGTAAGGCAGTCTATACACTCATAAATATTCAATCTATCTAATATCAAGATCATGTTAATCATATACATTTTGTGTATTTGAGACTATTCGGGATTATATGGAAAAAAAAATCAAAGGGGCGATGCCAAATCAAGGAAACAGCAAAAGGTACAGTAAATAAATAAATAAATAAATACAAAATATGATGTTTAGCAAGATATTTTCTATAAATAAGTTTAAATGGCTTCCTTAACTCAAGCAAAGCAAAAGTGTTCTTGTTTGTTTGTTTGTTTATTAAAGGACATTTTTTAAACAAGCAAAAATATAAAAAAGTTAATCCAGATAGAAAAAAATTTGAGAGTAATCTTAAACTGTAGAATAGTATTTAAGAGGGGGGAAAAAAATAGATCACATAGGAAAAAATAAAAAGTTCAGATTTTCTTTCATTTTTCCTTAGGACATATTCAAAGAATGCAGTGGGGCAGCTATACCAGAAATATAATAATAATTTATCCATGAAATCTAACAATATGTCATTCTGTTTGTTATAAATTTGCATTAGAGACTTTTTCAGAAGCAAAGCAAAGAGACTTAGGTCTCTGCAGAGCAAAAGTGGGCGTTTATCACCATGTGGGTGTTTTGAAACTGCTGGGTGTTTCTGAATCATGCAATCTAAATGACCCCCCCTTACCCAACCCCACCCCTAAACCTAACGTCACTATTACATCAACCAATCAGGTATCATGGTGTAAAAACACCTTGATCTCGTAACTCCCATTACTTTCCTGCAGAGACCTATACTTGAAAGCAAACGTCACAAGCGAACACTGACGCAATACCGGAAGAGAAGCTAGGTTCCGGTTAAACAGCAGTGACGATGGTTTATGTATCAAATGGTGAGTGCTAAAAACAGCTCGTTGTTACGAATAATCATGTTAATTTTGTTGACAAAACTGTGCCTTTCTTATGATAACTGTAATGTAATTTAGCGTCATGTTCTTATGTTAGCCAAGAGCTAATATATCGATTATAATTGTGTTGTTTGTCAATCTGCCTTACATACATTTTTGATACGAAGCCTTATTATGGATTCGACTCGGTCTGACCAACAATTTTGTTAATGTTACAATGATTATGTCCAGGTTGGGTTATTATGAAGGCTGTTGTGGTGAATGCCTGGCTGCTGAATATTTATTGAATGAAGCTGACGTTCTTGTTTACATATTCATCAGTCAGTTTGTTCATCCATTTGCAGACCTGTCTCGAAAATACAATCTCTGCCTTATTAAATATTTACAATTACGCTTCTGACATAAGTAAGTTACACAAGTGACACATTGTTCGTTCATAATAAGGTATATGTTTTGTTTGGCGCTCGTTTAGTGTGATCATATGTTCCTCTCTGTTCAGGTCAGGTTCTGGACAGCAGGACCCGGTCCCCGTGGAGCTTGTCTTTCCTGAGAGACCTCTTCTGGGGGGCCGTCGAGTTTATTGGCTTGTTGTAAGTTCACTTTATTTGCATGTTGGCCTATGTTTTCTCTGACCAGCTGGGACAGTAGTTTCGGCTTTTATTTGCCTTGCAAACATTTTCACTGGTTCTTTGCAAAAAGAAAAATCCCAGCGAGCTGGAAACTGTGCAGTAACTAAATTCATTAACACACTCTCGCTGGTAAACAGAGGTTCAAAACATCACAGACTGGTCTGTAGTTATTAATGAGTCATTCTATATTTAGGAGTACAGTTCATCTCAGCCAAAAAGTCAGAAAATCGTTATTCTTTTTTGGATACATAAATTAGGTGGTTGAATAATATGTCCACTTAATGTGCTAAATCAGTTCTTTGGCAAGCTTAGGCTTTAATTAATTTTAAAAATGTTAATGAAAATGAACATTTTATTTATTATTTGTCATCTGTGTTACGGACAAATGTTATGTCAAATGAAACCTGAATGTAGTCCCATATGTTTGATTACACATTTGTTTGAACGTTTTTGAGATTATCTAACTGATTTGAAATAGGCCTGTCGCGATAGTCGATAAATCAATTAATCGCACAAAAAAAAAGAGCTTGATAATTTTTTCGGCCGGGATAATTTATTTTTTACATTTTTATTTAAATAATGTAACGTGTCATGATGTGGGGTTAGTCTGGAGCGCAGCCTGTGGACATCCCGAAGTCAACATGTTGGTATTTCTTGCTCTGAATCTGGCATAAAATAAAAGTTTTTTAATCTTTGACAAGTTGTACCTGCGTTATTATGCCATTATCATTATATTAGTTGAAACTGGTCGACAATATTATCATTTATCGCGATAATTTCTTGGACCATTTATCGTCAAGCAAAATTTGTTATCATGACAGCCCTATTTTGAAAATATAAATTTAGGGCTTCAAAACCATAATGGGCGTACTGTGGGATGCTATTATGAAGAATGATGCTTTTCTTTAACATAAATCCACAGTATGCTGAATTTAGTGTTATTCACCATCCTTACCAAAGTCATCCATTTCTAGAGATATCCTTATCTTTTTTTTTGATAGATTAGTTCACATTTAAAATAACCACACAAAGCACAGTTGACAGAGTAACACAGTCGACAGGTAAGAATGAATTTAGTATCTAAAAAGCATTTTAAACACACACACACTATAATATTATATATTCTAATGTTAATAAATATATAATTATATTGTTTTATTACACGGCTCTGTGGAATATTTGATTCTGATTGATCAATCACGCCATCCAGCAGTATGTTATTCCCAGGTAACAACAGCTCATCCGTGTTTCTCCTTTAGATGATTAACAAGTCACTCCGCTATTGTTGACTGTCTGGCATCATCTTGTGACTGTAAATACTTAAAGCTTCAGCGAAGAAAAACACGCAAAGGTTAAGTAAGAACTAATAAAATATTTCAACAAGTCAATATTTTGTGTATAATTTACATGAGACAAGTAGCCGTTTAATAAGCAGGATAATTACACTTCGCCTTGGGGTCCTGATTACCCTGTTGGGGTTTATTCTTAGATAACCACCTGGATGTAAATTATCCCTTATATAAAGGTCAATTAAGTTTTATAATGCATCATGAAACTTAAAGTTATGGTTATTGAAGTTAAAGACTTATACAATAACATCACAACACTTTATCAGTAATGAACTAAGCTGAAATGGGTATATGCCAAATCTTTAATATTATTTAGGTTTATGTAAATTATGAGGAATTCTCAATGCATATTTAACCCTTGATGAATGTGCATATAATGTCTATATAATAGTATGAATGCGGAGTTCATAAAGAAATGTGGCCGTGATTAGATCACTTAAGTTTATCCATTGTTTTCCATGGCTTTAGGCAATTTCTGTGTAATTTCTGTGTAATGACAATAGTTTGTGACTATTTACTTTTCAAAAACACTCAGTGGGAGCATAAATTGCCAACATTGTACATATTTAGAAACAAAACATGTAACGCAAGTTCACCAGAACATGTTGATAACACAGCTGATGGAAAACAGTGTGTCAATAATGAAAAATGATAGTTAAAGGCAGTTCATCATTGAATTCAGTGATGTCATCTCTGTTCAGTTAAATAGTGTCTGTGCATTTATTTGCAATCAAGTCAATGATATCGCTGTAGATGAAGTGACCCTAACTAAGCAAGCCAGAGGCGACAGCGGCAAGGAACCGAAACTCCATCGGTGACAGAATGGAGAAATAAACCTTGGGAGAAACCAGGCTCAGTTGGGGGGTCAGTTCTCCTCTGACCAGACGAAACCAGTAGTTCAATTCCAGACTGCAGCAAAGTCAGATTGTGCAGAAGAATCATCTGTTTCCTGTGGTCTTGTCCTGGTGGTCATCTGAGACAAGGTCTTTACAGGGGATCTGTATCTGGGGCTCTAGAGTCTCTATTTGCTGAGAATTAACTGACCTCTGTGACGGGAGGCAGCTAGCAGACGGTCGGTTTAGCCAGTCTGTCTGCTTCCTGACCTGGGCCCCAGTTAGTCAAGTATAAACACTAAGACTATTTGCCATATTTCTAGAGAGAAGAGCAGCTCCACCCCAGGAGGGATGAAGACCTTCTCTTTTAAACAGGTCAGGTCTGCCCCAAAAGCTCGTCCAATTGTCTATGAAACCTATGTTATTCTGTGGGCACCACTTAGACATCCAGCCATTGAGTGATGACAATCTGCTATGCATCTCGTCACCACGGTAAGCAGGGAGGGGACCAGAGCATATTACAGTGTCTGACATCATGCTTGCAAGTTCACACACCTCTTTAATGTTATTTTTAGTGATCTCCAACTGGTGAAGTCGAACATCATTAGCGCCGGCATGAATAACAATCTTACTGTATTTATGTTTAGCATTAGCAAGCACTTTTAAATTTGCCAAGATGTCAGGCGCTCTGGCTCCCGGTAAACATTTGACTATGGTGGCTGGTGTCTCTATATTCACGTTCCGTACAATAGAATCACCAATAACTAGAGCACTTTCATCAGGTTTCTCAGTGGGTGCATCACTGAGTGGGGAGAACCTGTTTAATGTTTTGATCGGAACAGAAGAGCGGTGTTTTGACCCACGACTACGCTGCCTCACCGTCACCCAGTTGCCCTGCTGCAGGGGCTCTGCTGGAACCGGACAATGTACAGGAATCCCTGAGCTAGACGCATCCAAAGCCATATCTAGAGCCCTAACATTCTTACTGTCCTCAATTAAAGTTTGGATGCGTGTCTCTAATTCTGAAATCTTCTCTGTCAGCCTAACTATTTCCCTGCATTTATCACATGTAAATCCCTCATCAGCGACAGAGATAGATAAACTGTATATGTGGCAAGAGGTGCAAATAACAATTGTAGGCAAAGCCATTACTCACCGTGCTTGATTAAATATTCTTACTGCGGTTGTTTGATGAACTTGTGAAAAACTGGAGAGAGAGAGAGGAGAAAAGAAAACGCTAATGATAAGCTAACGAGTGCTAACGCTTTGCAGGTGTACTGCACTCACAGATATAAAATAAAAGTGAACGATCAAAATTAATCTGATAAGATTGATTGATAATATCAGAAATATGGTGTGAATTCCAGTATAGTATATGCCATTTTCTGCAAGATAAAAGAGCGATATCAGTTTTTTTTTTTTTTTTTTTTTGGCGCACCTGGATGCATGGTCTAAACGGGTTGTCCCTATTCTCTTAATGAGTAATGGGTGTTTTTTGGGCGTAACGTGCAATAAACCAATCAGAGTCTCATTTTCCATTCCCTTTAAGAGCCAGTTCTGCTCGTGCCATGACGGATTTGCTATTTACACAGCAGTATTTGGCAAGCACAAAGACAACGTGCTTCCGGGATGAAACGGAGCTGCTCGTGTGCGAGCAAATAGACAGCCTAATTCTGATACATGCGATGACTATCCATTATGACATGTAGGCATATATATATATATATATATATATATATATATATATATATATATATATATATATATATATATATATATATATATATTAGGGCTGGGCAATATGGAGCAAAAAATATATCTCGATATATTTTGCTATATCTCGATATACGATATATATCTCGATATCTTTACAGGAAAAATAACCCCCAAAAAACTACTGCAAAAACAAATATGGCAAATATTACATGTTAAGGGGCCTATGAAACATTTTATTTTTTTCTTCACCATATGTTTTATTGTTACCTAATTCTGTGTGCATAAATGCATAAAAACAACTTAATTAGTTAAAAACAATTCTTAAAATAGCCTTATGTGAAATGTTTTTTTCCCTTCAGAAATTCTGTGTATTTACATTTTACTGATTATCAAATGAAGGCATAAAACATTCATTTAATTTATCTTTTAATTATTTAAAGGGGATTTACTATTAAAAATAAAACATGGGAGAAATGTTGTGTGATTATTCCTTATAAAATTATGTTCGTTTCATTTTAATAGTAGTAGTAGTGGGCTATCTACATTCTGCTGTACAATAGTAATAGATTTCTGTCAAATACTTTTATTTTGACGGGTTTACCTTTACAGTTCTGTGTATGTGATACCACAGTCTATGATGTGATATGAGCTAGTATTACTCAAATCAAACGGTCAGATGCTCATGAAGTGACTCTCACTGCAGTTCTGGAGATGTTCCTCATGTGTTCACGTCTTTATTTAGAGAGAGGAAAGACAATGTAATCAGCGCGAGCGTTATGCGAGCTTCCGTGTTTAATGAATGAAGACGCGCTTCTGCGCCATTCGTTGACACAGACACGCAGGATTCATATTTAAATAGACTTTTCCGGGTTAATATTTGCAGATATTAGTCCATTTCGCGATTTGATGTAAGTGCATGACCGACTTTTGATTAATTCATTTAAAATTTGACCAATTCCGTGACATTCCGCGTTAAACTGTAAATTCCATTTTTATGACTGGATTCCGCGATTCCGTCCGCGTTTCATTGGGCCCTACAGTAGACATCTGCCTGCCGTTCGCCCTACGCCTTAAAACTGAAGTATCTCCATATAATGGAGCCAGTTGTCTTTTTTTTTTTTTTTTTTTGACTAGTTCTCTACACGCGAGGTGAGAGGGGACAAAAGCAAGGAGGCGGGGGGCGAGCACAGCACAGGGAAGGCAAACAAGCAAAGTGGCGGAATCAGAATATAAACAATATATCGATATATACGATATGTCAAAATCCTTATCGTGTTTAAAAAAATATCTCGATATATTTTAAATATCGAGATATCGCCCACCCCTAATATATATATATATATATATATATATATATATATATATATATATATATATATATATATATATAGCCTACAAAAAAATCTTATGCATTGCAATCCTTAATTTTTTTTTTTATATTTGGCATGTTTGTGTGCTTCTGTGCGTCCCTGTGTTTAATAAGCAGTGTGTGCACCCATTGCGGACCCACCTATAATAACACGCTCTTTAAATAAAAAAAAAAAAAAAAAAAAAAAAGCATTGCGCCAGACTTTAGACCAGGTTTGAGTTGGTCTATGGCGCAGACTATTTTCAGCTCCTTAAAATTGCAGTGCGGCGTAACACACCTATTTTTACACCCCATGGGCTCACAAATGAGTGCAAATGCATTTGCTAATTACACGATGTGGCGCTGGACGGGGAAGTGCGAACGCGCCAGACTGAAACTAGCAAACACACTTGTGCGTCGCCTTGACTGAAACTAGCAAACACACTTGTATGTGTGAGTATGATAGGGTGAGTATGATATGATGTGTGAGTATGATAGGGCCCCAAGTGTTCAATGTCCCATGTTGATTTTCTCATTCCATGCACCTGTTGAGGAATTATCTCTAGTATTTATGCTCCTGTCTATGCGCCTCTCCTTTTTCAGGTCTGCATTTTGGATGTTCTGTGTTCTCTGAAGAGGATATAAAGAATGGTTTTACTGTGAAAATAATATAATTTGTGTCATATTGAACTGAAAGGTTTTATACAATTTATTTGTATTATGTATTATTACGGTTTAATATTTTTACTGTAGATATATATCCATTGATGCTGATATGGCATTTAATGGAATAGTTTGCCTGAATTGAAAATTTGCTGAAAATGTACTTAAACACCCAGGTTATCGCAAATATATCCGAGTTTGTTTCTTCTTAACCAATTCTTTTTTTAGCAGCCTTGTACCTTACATGTGCAATGACAATAAAGTCTTATCTATCTGTCTATCTATCTGTCTATCTATCTATCTATCTATCTATCTATCTTATATCTCCACAGCTTCCAGACTATCGTTCAGCCAGATCGGTCTAAAGATGGACACAGCAGTGCATCGTCTCGCTTCAGTGATGGCAGAGGGTACGTTTCAACTCTTCATCTGCAGAACCACTTCATGTTTAATCATGATGTGCTCAGGTTTTCTGTGTTGACACTGTGATCTTCTTGCAGTCCTCCTGGATTCCCTGGGCGCAGACGAATGGGTAGAATAAACCACGGTGCAGGTCCCACCCCTCCTCCTATGGGTGGAGGAGGATGAGGAAGGTTAGTACGAGCGAAGAACCTGTGGAACAACCTGAGACAACTTACTGAGAGGAATTCATCGTGAATAAACATTTGTCTGTCTTCTGCAGGTAAACGCCTGCACAACAATGCAGGCGCACAGGGGTGAGACACGCTGGTTTTAGGCTGCATACTGCTCAGATAGGGCTCCGTTGCAGACATGCACTCAGTACGTCACACTCCTCTTCCCACGGCTGCCGCTGCTTTCAAGCAGTTTCTTGACGTTACTCTGGGAATTCCTCGTCTGAGGGGCCAGACTGACTGATCATGGCAGCCAAACCCCAGCCGCCATCATAAAAAAACCCAGGACTCTCTCACACTTTTTTTTTTTTTTTTTTTTAATTAATATATCTTCTGAAATATATGTTGTAGTGGATGTTGAATGTACACTTTGCATCAATAAAGTAAGTTATGATGATCCTTTGTGTTCTGTCGAGATTTGTGGCTTTTATTACTTGAATTAATTGAACACTGATCTGTTTATTAAACGATTATTGTGACGATTTATCCAAGATTACCCCTAGACTCAAAATTATCGTCAAGCTTTGCGAACAGGGAGTCTAGAATGAAGTTCTTACTTTGTACTTTGTTCCTCATGAGAATGACAGAGTAGAACATAAACATAACTTACCAGGACAAAACAAATTGTATAACATAAAAATAATATACAGTAAAGCATAAACCAGAAAAAAATAATAACAATAGCATAACAATGAAAGAGAGCCTGTTTGCAAATTAGAAAATCAATTGACAATCAAAATACTTAACAGTAAAAAGATGATGTGCAAGTAACAATAAAGTGAACAATGTTAAAGTGTCATTGTAATGTCCAGTGTTTAAATTGTCCATGATTATCAGTCTAAGGCATGAGGTGAGTGTACGACGGTCCAGCAGGTGAAGTGCAGAGTGCCATTGAACAGGCTGATTTCATCCTGATGATGCAGGTGGAAGTGCCAGTGGGTTTTGACTATTTATCAGTCTAATGGCCTTGACATGTAAACTGTTCTGGAATCTGGCCTTTCTGGCCACAAGGATGTTGATTCAGGAACAGGTTGTACTTGGTGAAACCACATTCACCGGGTAGCAGAACAGTCATGCGTGAAAAAAGTGTAGGGCTGAGTACACAGCCCTGAGGAATTCCTGTGTTCATTATGATGGTGCTGGAAGAGTGTTTTCCAAGGCGGACATGTTGAGGTTTACTGGTGAGGAAGCTCAGTATCCAGTTACACAGTGCAGAAGGCAGACCCAGGTTAAGAATCTTGTTTGTGAGTTTTGAAGAGATGCTAGTGTTGAATTCCTAACTGTAATCGATGAATAACAGACTGTCTTTATTTTCCAGGGGCAATATAATTTTGTGAAGGGCAAATTAAATCGCATCCTCTCTTTATTTATTATTATTCTTGTACACAGGCTGTAAAGAGTCCAGGGTGGCTGGTATCATGCTTATAATGTATTTATTGAAAAAAAAAAAAAAAAACACTTCACGAGAACTGGTGTAAGAACCACTGGTCTGTAGTCATTGAGACTTGAAACTGTGGCTTTTTTTTTTTTTTGAATGGATGATAGTGGACTTGAAACAGATGGGGACTGTGGACATTGTGAGGGAAATATTGAAGATGTCAGTGGTTAAGCTTCTTTTTTGCCATCCAGTGGAGTATCTGCTGCATATCCAGCAAGCACTTTATAAAGGACATTAAAATGAACTTTCCTATAGAGTAATAAATAACTGAGTGTGGATATTTTTGGTCCGCTTAACATTGGAAGCTGTAATGTCTTCGTATGTATTTCTTTTGCACTACAGTATGCTGGTGAGGTACGGTATTTCGTTACTGTATGTAAATACTCAAGGAAATGACAATAAAATTAAACCGAAACTGAAAAACTAAAATAGTCCTCTGTGGTATGACACTGTCTATGTGCAGGGATGGGCAGTATTTTCAGATATGTGTATTTGAAATACAAAATAATTTTGTATAAATAAAAATATTAAGCTAAATTGTGCACACAATTAATTTTTTCTTGCATGTCATGTGCGGGGCTCCATAGAAATTAAAGGGTTAGTTCACCCAAAAATCAAAATTATGTCATTAATAACTCGCCCTCACGTCGTTCCAAACCTGTGAGACCTCCGTTCATCTTCAGAACACAGTTTAAGATATTTTAGATTTAGTCAGTCCCTCCATTGAATCATCATCAAAGTAGTCCATGTGACATCAGAGGGTCAGTTAGAATTTTTTTGAAGCATCGAAAATACATTTTGGTCCAAAAATAGCAAAAACTACAACTTTATTCAACATTGTCTTCTCTTCCGGGTCTGTTGTGAGATACTAATCATAATAATAATAACAATAATAACTATATTAACAAAAAAAGGGAGATTAGAGATGGGACGAAAATTTTTTTAATTCTCAAAGTCACCGCTATTTTTTTTTGGAACAGGGTTACAGCGGCAATTTTAAGTGCTGATGGCACAACACCAGTAGACAGAGAGTCATTTATTACTCAAAACAACCTGACACAATGAAGGAAAGCATGACTGAAACAACCTAGATGGTATGGGATCAACATTTGAGGTGGTAGCTTTTATTTTTAAAACCGCATTACACAGGGATTGAACATCTAACGTGGTGAATTCTGAAAGATAAACACCAGAGATTTTGGGGTAACATATGTATTTGTAGTAGTAATCTGATCTCTTATCCCCTCAATCTTATTACCAAAATACACAAGAAACCTGTTACATAATTGAATAGAAGCAGAAACATTGGAAATATTATTTCTGTTTAAAAGATTGTTGTTGAATTAAACAATTTTTTAGGGTTATCTTGATTACTTAAAATAATCTGGGAAAAGTGAGTAGACCTTGTCGATACAATTTCAGTCCTATATTCACCCAAGCTTTCTTTCCAGGCTTGATTATACACAGTTAAACCAGTAGAGCACCATCTGCGCTCAATTTTGTGACACTTGAGTTTTCTTTGCGCGCAGATCATCGTTATACCATGGGGCAGATCATTTAAAAGATACAGCACGTGGCTTCCGAGGAGAAAAAGTGTCCAGGCCGGATGAAAGAATTTTGTACAGCCTATTTACTTTGTCATCCAATGCATCAGATGGTAAAATACCCTCTGATCAGGTAGCTCCAAATTGAATAGTATAGCTAAGTGATCGGATAGCCCAAAATCAGATACTGACAACTGAAACACAATGTACCATTTTGAATCACAAGATCTAACATGTGGCCTTTGTTGTGCGTGAAACAGTCCACAACTTGGTATAACTCAAAGCACTCTAATAAAGATGTAAAGTCTCTAGTTGATGGAGTCTCTTTTTTGTCCATGTGAATATTAAAATCACCAAGAATTAGAATTCTCTGAAATTTTAAAACCAACACAGACAGTAATTCAGTAAAGTCAGGTGTAATTTCTTTGTTACCCTTGGGATGCCTGTACACAGTCAAGTCAAGTCACATTTATTTATATAGCGCTTTAAACAAAATACATTGTGTCAAAGCAACTGAACAACATTCATTAGGAAAACAGTGTGTCAATAATGCAAAATGACAGTTGATGGCAGCTCATCATTGAATTCAGTGATGTCATCTCTGTTCAGTTAAATAGTGTCTGTGCATTTATTTGCAATCAAGTCAATGATATCGCTGTAGATGAAGTGACCCCAACTAAGCAAGCCAGAGGCGACGGAGGCAAGGAACCGGAACTCCATCGGTGACAGAATGGAGAAAAAAACCTTGGGAGAAACCAGGCTCAGTTGGGGGGCCAGTTCTCCTCTGACCAGACAAAACCAGTAGTTCAATTCCAGGCTGCAGCAAAGTCAGATTGTGTAGAAGAATCATCTGTTTCCTGTGGTCTTGTCCTGGTGCTCCTCTGAGACAAGGTCTTTACAGGGGATCTGTATCTGGGGCTCTAGTTGTCCTGGTCTCCGCTGTCTTTCAGGGCAGTAGAGGTCCTTTCTAGGTGCTGATCCACCATCTGGTCTGGATACGTACTGGATCCGGGCGACTGCAGTGACCCTCTGATCTGGATACAGACTGGATCTGGTGGCCAAGGTGACCTCGGAACAGGAGAGAAACAGACAAATATTAGCGTAGATGACATTCTTCTAATGATGTAGCAAGTACGTAGGGTGTTATGTGAAGTGTTTCCGGTTCCGGTTTACCTAATTAATGCAGCCTAAAAATCCTTTAACGGATTTGGATATTAAAAGCATATTAGTATGTTATGTGTATGCCAGGTTAAAGAGATGAGTCTTTAATCTAGATTTAAACTGCAAGAGTGTGTCTGCCTCCCGAACAATGTTAGGTAGGTTATTCCAGAGTTTAGGCGCCAAATAGGAAAAGGATCTGCCGCCCTCAGTTGATTTTGATATTCTAGGTATTATCAAATTGCCTGAGTTTTGAGAACATAGCGGACGTAGAGGAGTATAATGTAAAAGGAGCTCATTCAAATATTGAGGTGCTAAACCATTCAGGGCTTTATAAATAATAAGCAATATTTTAAAATCTATACGATGTTTGATAGGGAGCCAGTGCAGCGATGACAGGACCGGGCTAATATGGTCATACTTCCTGGTTCTAGTAAGAACTCTTGCTGCTGCATTTTGGAATAGCTGTAGTTTGTTTACTAAGCGTGCAGAACAACCACCCAATAAAGCATTACAATAATCTAACCTTGAGGTCATAAATGCATGTGTGGCAACCACAGGGACAAAGGGCACAATAGATGTTATAGAATTTAGTTTAGACTACGCCACCCTGGGAATTTCACCCAGGGAATAATATACCCGCACACAGGTTCCCCACTAAAGAAAGCAAAAAAACCCAAAAGAAAGAAAACCACGAGTTGCTTGAGGTTTCAACAAAAAAATATAATTTGAGGTCTTATTATATGGGCAAAATATGCACTTAGGAAGTGTGTGTAGGCAAAGATGTACAGCAGTATGTATCAACACATTGTATTACAGCAGTATCAGATGGCCTATAAACAAAACAGCGGTGACACTGCACGAACTGTAGTTCTCCGTAGCTGCGAGGCCAGGCACCCAAAAGGACATTCCCTCAATAGTTTAATACAGTCGTCATTCTCCCACCAAATCACGAACTAATCAAAACAAATGCAGGAAAGTTGCCACCTAACCAGTCGCTACACTTTAATAAGACAACAATAAATTAAAACCAGTCATACCCGTACCTGAAGTCCACAGATGCCCGCACAACAGTCATCCGAATGAAGCCAATTGTAATGAAACGCAAATGGGAAATTGTTGTCCGTCCGAAATGGTCACAGCAGCGCGCAGCAAACAGGTGAGGGTTCACAGAGGACACGCTAAAAATGGTCACAGCAGCGTGCAGCATAAAGCAAACAGGCGAGCGTTCACAAAAGACGCACAAGGAGCCTATATGCCATAATTAATGACGTCACGTAAACTGCGTGTGGGCTTTCAGCTCATTATGCCACAATCTACCCCACCCTTTTGCAACGTCGCCCCGACGTTGGACTCAACTCCAGGGTCTAAAGACGGAAACTGAACTAGAAATGGCTGCTGATCGAATAGCAGACCCAGAACCTCCTAATGCCCTAGGAAGGTGATGAGGGTTAGAGTGCTGTCCTGCAGTTGTTCGTCTTGGCCTCACCTGACCATTATCTGGCTCAGGGGGGTGTATGACCCCTGGCAAGATGGAAACCAAACTACCACCCCCCACTTCTACCAGATCAGGATCAGGCTCGCTTGGGGCCACTAATGGCATTGTATCAGTAGTGGATGACTCAACCAACGCATTACCTTCTAAGGCTGGCACACCTGCTTCTTGATGTTCCCTTGGGACCACATGCCAGCAATCCACCTCGTCTACCTCCTCATACACCGTCTCTAACAGGGTTGAAGACACCTCACTAGGACTCGACTCTTGAGTTACTACCTGACTCCGTCCTTTCAACAGGGAACGATGGACATGTTTAACCCGATCGGGTTCTTCCTGTGATGCAATAGAGTACACGGCACCGTTATCCTCTGGTGCTTTCACCACATAATAGACTACAGGACTCCACACATCTTGGATTTTATGGCGTCCTCGTCTACCACACTCCTTCAAATGCACCATCTGACCAACCGTCAATGGGACATCCCGAACATGCTGGTCATGGTTCACCTTTCGATGATCTGCCGCAAGCTTTAACCGTGCACTGGCCCCTTCAAAAGCAGCCTGTAGCCTTGCTTGATGTTCTACAATCCACTCATGCACATCTCCAGGAACGACGTCCTGGACCCCTCCAAGCAGGAAATCCACCGGAAGCCGTGGCTCCTGCCCAAACATAAGAAAATATGGGGACTCACCGGTGGTTTGGTGGGGGGTGGTATTGTAGTAATAGACCACTTGCGGGAGACAAGACGCCCAATCCCTCTTCCTTGAGGGAGGAAGGGTGCGCAACAGATTATGCAAGGTGCGATTAAATCGCTCGCATTGGCCATTACCTGCCGGATGGTAAGGCGTTGTGCGCGACTTCTTGATGTTGTACAATCTACATAACTGCTGAACCAGGATGGACTCAAAGTTACGGCCCTGGTCAGAATGGATTCGACCAGGGACTCTCAACCTATAAAACCATTCCCCTACTAACACCCTAGCAACGGTTTCAGCACACTGGTCTCGAGTTGGGACAGCCAATGTATATTTAGTAAACACATCTGTCATCACCAAAACGTTCTCTATCCCTGTCCGAGATGCCTCCAAGACAGTGAAATCAATTGCTAGAATCTCATTGGGCCGAGATGCCAACAGATGGCCCATATGACTACGAGCAGCTGGTTGTGTATCTTTAGCAACCTGGCACCGCTCACAATCTCGACACCACTGGGCCACTTCTGCTGCCATACTTGGCCAATAGCAGCGCTGCCTCACCAGTTCGAGAGTGCGCTCTATCCCTTGATGTCCATGCTCCTGATGCAACAGGGTCAACACTTCACTGCGCAGGGAAGAAGGGAGAAGAATTTGAAGAATTTCTTCTCCATCAGAACGAAAAACACGGCGGTACACTACACCTTCTCGATCTACCAACCTATTCCACTGACGGAGTAAGACCCATGCTGACTTAGAGAGCCCTCGGCGCTCCTCCCCATTAGGAAAGATCTTACCATCCCAAAACTCTAATACCTCACCAAGGACTCTGTCAGCATGCTGCTGGACTCTAATTTCCTTGGCAGAGTAACTCGGTAGAGCGGACATCGCTGCCTGAAGAACGTGGGGACCTATTTCTCCCTGCCTCACAGAACACAGCATCTCCTCTGGTACACTAGTCCCAGGAAGTGCATGATCCAACCCATGACAGCCAGGTGGACCCTGTCTCGATAGAGCGTCAGCATTACGATTACTTCGGCCGGACCTATACTTTATCTCAAAGTCAAATGAGGCAAGCTGTGCGGCCCACCGCTGCTCTGTAGCACCAAGCTTTGCAGAATTCAGGTGACTCAGGGGGTTGTTGTCAGTATAAACTACACATTTCTGTCCCAACAAATATTCCCTGAATTTCTCTGTCATGGCCCACTTGAGCGCAACAAACTCCAGCTTCATGGAGCTATAACTTGACATGTTGCGCTCAGTGGGCCGTAGACTACGACTCGCATAAGCGATGGGTCGTACCTTGCCCCCCTGCTCCTGAGAGAGCACCGCTCCCAGTCCTCTATGGCTGGCGTCTACTTCTAGAACAAAAGGTCGCGAGAAATCAGCATAGGCCAGGACCGGAGATGTCGTAAGCCTACCTCTCAAACCATCAAAACTTTGTTGGCACTGCTCGGACCATGCCATGCCAAAGCGTTCGACCGTATGCTTCCTGGATTTAGACCCTGCAAATTCTGCCACTAACCGATGTAGAGGGGCAGCCAATTGAGCAAAGCCCTCCACAAAGCGACGATAATAACTCGCGAAACCCAGGAATGAACGCAAGTCCTTGACTGTCTCTGGTCTTCGCCACTGGGCCACTGCCTCAACTTTACTGGGGTCGGTGGACACTCCCTCAGCCGAAATGACATGTCCCAGATATTTCACCTCCTTCTGGAAAAAGGAACACTTCCCTAACCTAGCCTTTAACCCTTCAACCTCCAGACGATGCAAAACCACCTCTAGACGCATCAGATGTTGTGCTACTGATGACGAGAACACTACAATGTCATCAAGATATAGTAATAACGACTGGCACTGCTGGTCTCCAAACAAGCATTGCATTAGTCGCTGGAAGGTACTGGGGGCATTGCAGAGCCCAAACGGCATACGATTGTACTCAAATAGGCCAAATGGGGTACAAAAGGCGGTCTTCGGCCGATCCCCCTCAGCTACCGGGACTTGGTTATATCCATTAGCCAAGTCCATGGTTGAGAACCAGCAGGCCCCTGACAAGGCATCTAAAGATTCCTCTATGCGAGGCAAGGGAAATGCATCTTTTCGGGTTTTGGCATTTAATTGACGGTAATCTACGCACATGCGTAGGGTACCGTCCTTTTTCTTTACCAGGACTATCGGTGAAGCGTAGAGGCTACAGCTCTCTCTAATCACCCGTGCCTCAAGCAATTGATTAATATGTGCTTTAACCACCTCATACTCAGAGGGCGGGATTCGGCGATAACGCTGCCGAACTGGAACATCGTCCACGAGGGGAATATCATGAGCCAACAAACCAGTGCATCCCAAATCCCCCTCATGGGCTGAGAATACCGACTGGTATCTATGAAGCAACGCCCTCACTTGACTTACCTCCTTCTCCGATAATCCTGGCAATTCTAGAACATTAATCTGTTCCTCCATAGTGAGAACCACCTGGGGACCCGGAGTCTGGACAGTGGCGGCAACAGATCGAATCTCTGCCACATCTGGGGGCAAGCTGACCACCAGCACCTGATCCAACGTTCCTAAAGGGCTACGGGGATAAAGCATGACATCAGAAATCCCAACGTTCACAATGGGCACATATGCAGTACCCCGGATTACTTGAATTAACGCAGGAGACGCCAATAATCCCGCAGGTAACCCCTGCTCGAGTGGCTCAAAGAGCACAGGAGAATCAGAATAGTGCTCAGAGCATGTAGCAGCGACAAACTTCACTGTGCCACCGGGTATACAGCAAGCCCGGTGGCCACGAACTCTGACCCTACCAGCACGACCCTCTACAGGTTCAGTATTAACGTGACAGCAATACTGAAGTGCATGAACCATAATGCTCGGGGCCTGTTTAACAAAAGGCACACTAAACAATGCAGGGCCATGTTGACCAAAGAGCTCCTGGTAACATCGGCGCAAGAAATTCATCCCCAATACACCGGGAACTTTGTCACCCATGCCACCAGGAGGATCTCTGACCACCAGAACCCCACACTTAGGCACCAAGCACCCACACAGCTCAATGTCTAACTCTACATAACCAATATATGGAATCTCAAGCCCATTTGCTGCACGCAGCTGCAACCAATGACACATCTTAAGCGCTTCTTGCTCTCCTGGTGCAATATCTCTACGGAAACAGCTCTCTGTAATAGTGGACACCATTGAACCAGTGTCCACCAAACAGGGAACTGAAACCCCACCAAAGACGGCAACAAGATGGGGACAGGAAGAAATTAGTAGAGGCATGTTTTCAACGTGATTTAAAACCGAGCCCATTGACACCCCAACCGGACTGTGGCTCTGCAGCCCGGTGGGAACTAGTTTTCCGACTGTTGTGCTGGGCGGGGCTGTCTTCCCCCAGATACGGGTACTACCGCGGAAGGAGGCCAAGGGCGCGGAGAAACCCGGACACCATAGCATTCTCTAGCGAAGTGACCAGCACGTTGACATCGTCTACATATTACAGGTCCCCTGCGAGGGGAGGGCTTTTGCAAGGAAGAACCCTGTAATTGGGCAAGCCCTTGAGTAAGCTGGCCCAACTGTTCCTGTTGAAGTTTTAACATCTCTTTTAACTCATCAAATTCCGATCTGGCCACCAAGCCTCCACCCTCTAACCCAGAACGCCCCTGCATTCCATATTGGACACCATACGCTAACGGGAGGGACTGGCTCCGAGCTCTCGCACCTCCCAACATCCCTTCCCTTTCCCACCTTATCGCTTCACTACGCACATGTAAAAAATTACAGGACGGCTCACGACGAACCAATTGTTTAAGCTCACGGCGCAATGCTGGATCTAAAACAAATTCAACAAACTGTTGGGAAAAAGGAAAAAAGCTTTATCGGCCGTGGACAGACAACGGACCCGCATACAGGCCTGTGCTTCCTCAACCCACTCATTAATACCCACTCCTGATTTACCACTAAACTTTGGGCACTTACGGTCCCTGGGGACAAAAACAAACCTATCAACAGCTTCAGTGCCAGCACCGGCCTCTAAAGGCCTAGATGTTGCTGCGTTACTACCCTGCGCATCACTAATGGCACTTACTGAAGGTTGCTGTCCCTGTAGCCTTTCGTTCTCACTCCTCAATTGGGCCACCAGGTCCCGCAGCTCCTGCAACTCAACATCCATATCTAATAATTTTAATTGAGAAAAGAATTATGAATTAAATACATAAACCTAAACGTAGGGATGTTAGAGAGAAACAGTTTATGACACCGCTGTTTTGTCAAAATGCATACAATCACAAGAAAACAAAATAAATACCCATGTCTCCAAAATCCTGTCAAAATAATAAGCAGACCCTGCCGACTACGCCAAATATGTGGCAACCACAGGGACAAAGGGCACAATAGATGTTATAGAATTTAGTTTAGACTACGCCACCCTGGGAATTTCACCCAGGGAATAATATACCCGCACACAGGTTCCCCACTAAAGACAGAAAAACATGGAGACACAGGTATTTATACAAAATTACCAAAAGTTTATTATAATTTATAATAAAAACCATGCACAGACAAATGACAAACCACAAACGCAATGTTCGCAAAAAGGAAGCTGCGGCCTCAAGAGAGATGTGTACGTTCCCCTCACACACACACTGCACACTCACTCTCACAGCACAAAGAGCCCCAGTGAAATGATCGGTCACAGCACACGTTGTAGACACCACCACCAAAGATAGGAGGGAAACGATCAATTTCCTAAGCCAAAAAGGCCGCAGCTCCTAAAAAAAAACAAACACACACTCCACACCACACACACACAGAAAAGAAAAAGATTAATACAAAAAAAAAGGTTATACAAGCTAACAGGTGGATGACAAATACTCATCCACCTAAAGGTCTTGACGTTCAACCTTAATGGGCCCAATCCAATCCAAAAAAAGCCATTAAACAAATCTTAAAAAATAAACTTAACAACAATCAACAAAACAACAGTTATTACGTTGTATACATAAATCAACACTTCAAATGAATAAACAATATATGAAATAAATTCACAGATATTATCCCAAAAATGACAATTTAGACATGAAAAATTATACAAAATAAAAAAAAACCCAAAAGAAAGAAAACCACGAGTTGCTTGAGGTTTCAACAAAAAAATATAATTTGAGGTCTTATTATATGGGCAAAATATGCACTTAGGAAGTGTGTGTAGGCAAAGATGTACAGCAGTATGTATCAACACATTGTATTACAGCAGTATCAGATGGCCTATAAACAAAACAGCGGTGACACTGCACGAACTGTAGTTCTCCGTAGCTGCGAGGCCAGGCACCCAAAAGGACATTCCCTCAATAGTTTAATACAGTCGTCATTCTCCCACCAAATCATGAACTGAAGTCCACAGATGCCCGCACAACAGTCATCCGAATGAAGCCAATTGTAATGAAACGCAAATGGGAAATTGTTGTCCGTCCGAAATGGTCACAGCAGCGCGCAGCAAACAGGTGAGGGTTCACAGAGGACACGCTGAAAATGGTCACAGCAGCGTGCAGCATAAAGCAAACAGGCGAGCGTTCACAAAAGACGCGCAAGGAGCCTATATGCCAGCGCAAATTAATGACGTCATGTAAACTGCGTGTGGGCTTTCAGCTCATTATGCCACACATGGATTAACATTTCTGCATTTGACATTGAGAGCATAGGCCGTAATTTAGATATATTTTTGAGATGGAAAAATGCAGTTTTACAAATGCTAGAAACGTGGCTTTCTAAGATTGCGATCAAATAGCACACCTAGGTTCCTAACTGATGACGAAGAATTGACAGAGCAGCCATCAAGTCTTAGACAGTGTTCTAGGTTATTACAAGCAGAGTTTTTAGGTCCTATAATTAACACCTCTGTTTTTTTTCTGAATTTAGCAGTAAGAAATTACTTGTCATGCAATTTTTTATATCGACTATGCATTTCATTAGTTTTTCAAATTGGTGTGTTTCACAGGGCCGCGAAGAAATATAGAGCTGAGTATCATCAGCATAACAGTGAAAGCTAACACCATGTTTCCTGATGATATCTCCCAAGGGTAACATATAAAGCGTGAAGAGTAGCGGCCCTAGTACTGAGCCTTGAGGTACTCCATACTGCACTTGTGATCGATATGATACATCTTCATTCACTGCTACGAACTGATGGCAGTCATATAAGTACGATTTAAACCATGCTAATGCACTTCCACGGATGCCAACAAAGTGTTCAGATCTATGCAAAAGAATACTGTGGTCAATTATGTCAAACGCAGCACTAAGTTCCAATAAAACTAATAGAGAGATACACCCACGATCAGATGATAAGAGCAGACCATTTGTAACTCTAAGGAGAGCAGTCTCAGTACTATGATATGGTCTAAATCCTGACTGGAAATCCTCACATATACTATTTTTCTCTAAGAAGGAATATAATTGTGAGGATACCACCTTTTCTAGTATCTTGGACAGAAAAGGGAGATTCGAGATTGGTCTATAATTAATTAGTTATTTGGGGTCAAGTTGTGTTTTTTTGATGAGAGGCTTAATAACAGCCAGTTTGCAGGTTTTGGGGACATATCCTAATGACAATGAGGAATTAATAATAGTCAAAAGAGGACCTATGACCTATGAAGCACCTCTTTTAGGAACTTAGATGGTATAGGGTCTAACATACATGTTGTTGGTTTAGATGATTTAACAAGTTCATGCAATTTTTCCTCTCCTATGGTAGAGAATGAGTGGAACTGTTCCTCAGGGGATCTATAGTGCACTGTCTGATGCGATACTGTAGCTGACGGCTGAATGATTGTAATTTTATCTCTAATAGTATCGATTTTAGAAGGAAAGTAGTTAATAAAGTCATTACTGCTGTGGTGTTGGGAAATGTCAACACTTGTTGAGGCTTTATTTTTCGTTAATTTAGCTACTGTATTGAATAAATACCTGGGGTTATGTTTGTTTTCTTCTAAAAGAGAAGAAAAGTAATCAGATCTAGCAGTTTTTAATGCTTTTCTGTAGGATATGTTACTTTCCCGCCAAGCAATACGAAATACCTCTAGTTTTGTTTTCCTCCAGCTGCGCTCCATTTTTCGGGCTGCTCTCTTTAGGGTGCGAGTATGCTCATTATACCATGGTGTCAAACTGTTTTCCTTAACCTTCCTTAAGTGTAAAGGAGCAACTGTATTTAAAGTGCTAGAAAAGAGAGAGTCCATAGTTTCTGTTACATCATCAAGTTGTTCTGAGGTTTTGGATATGCTAAGGAATTTGGATATATCAGGAAGATAACTTAAAAAGCAGTCTTTTGTGGTAGAAGTGATGGTTCTTCGATACTTGTAACAAGAAGTAGAGTTTACAATTTTGGCTATATGAAGTTTGCACAGAACTAAATAATGATCTGAGATATCATCACTTGGCTGCATAATTTCAACACTATCAACATCAATTCCATGTGACAGTATTACATCTAGAAAATGATTTCGACAATGAGTAGGTCCTGAAACATGTTGTCTAACACCAATAGAGTTCAGAATGTCTATAAATGCTGATCCCAATGCATCTTTTTCATTATCGACATGGATATTAAAATCACCAACTATTAAAACTTTATCTGCAGCCAGAACTAACTCGGATGTAAAATCACCAAACTCTTTAATAAAGTCTGTATGGTGGCCTGGTGGCCTGTATACAGTAGCCAGTACAAACATAACAGGGGATTTATCATTAACATTTGTTTCTCTGGATAATGTTATATGTTGCACCATTACTTCAAACGAGTCATACTTGAAGCCTGCCCTCTGAGAAATCCTGAAAACGTTGTTATAAATTGAAGCAACTCCTCCCCCTTTGCCTTTTAGACGTGGCTCATGTTTATAACAGTAATATTGGGGGGTGGACTCATTTAAAATAATGTAATCATCAGGTTTTAGCCAGGTTTCTGTCAAACAGATCACATCTATATTATGATCAGTTATCATATTATTTACAAAAAGTGTTTTCGTAGAAAGGGATCTGATATTCAATAAGTCAAGCTTTATCATTTGTTTATCCGTATTGCATCTGTTTTTTATTTGTTGAACCTCAATTAAATTATTAATCTTAACTTGGTTTGGACGTTTTTTGTATTTTCTAGTTCGGGGAACAGACACAGTCTCTATAGTGTGATATCTAGGTGAAAGAGTCTCTATTTTCTGAGAATTAGCTGACCTCTGTGACTGGAGGCAGCTAGCAGACAGTCGGTTTAGCCAGTCTGTCTGCTTCCTGACCTGGGCCCCAGTTAGTCAAGTATAAACACTAAGACTATTTGCCATATTTCTAGAGAGAAGAGCAGCTCCACCCCGGGAGGGATGAAGACCATCTCTTTTAAACAGGTCAGGTCTGCCCCAAAAGCTCGTCCAATTGTCTATAAAACCTGTTATTCTGTGGGCACCACTTAGACATCCAGCCATTGAGTGATGACAATCTGCTATGCATCTCGTCACCACGGTAAGCAGGGAGGGGACCAGAGCATATTACAGTGTCTGACATCATGCTTGCAAGTTCACACACCTCTTTAAAGTTATTTTTAGTGATCTCCGACTGGCGAAGTCGAACATCATTAGCGCCGGCATGAATAACAATCTTACTGTATTTACATTTAGCATTAGCCAGCACTTTTAAATTTGCCAAGATGTCAGGCACTCTGGCTCCCGTTAAACATTTGACTATGGTGGCTGGTGTCTCTATATTCACGTTCCGTACAATAGAATCACCAATAACTAGAGCACTTTCATCAGGTTTCTCAGTGGGTGCATCACTGAGTGGGGAGAACCTGTTTAATGTTTTGATCGGAACAGAAGAGCGGTGTTTTGACCCACAACTACGCTGCCTCACCGTCACCCAGTTGCCCTGCTGCAGGGGCTCTGTTTCCGGAACCAGACAATGTACAGGAATCCCTGAGCTAGACGCATCCAAAGCCGTATACAGAGCCCTAACATTCTTACTGTCCTCAATTAAAGTTTGGATGCGTGTCTCTAATTCTGAAATCTTCTCTGTCAGCCTAACTATATCCCTGCATTAATCACATGTGAATCCCTCATCTGCGACAGAGATAGATAAACTGAACATGTGGCAAGAGGTGCAAATAACGATAGCAGGAGAAGCCATTACTCACCGTGCTTGATGAAATATTCTTACCACACTTCTTTGATGAACTTGTGAAAAACTGGAGCGAGAGAGAGGAGAGGAGAAAAGAAAACAGCGATAGGTTTGAATGAAAACGCTAATGACAAGCTAACGAGTGCTAACGCAATGCAGGTGTACTGCACTCACGGATATAAAATAAAAGTGAACGATCAAAATTAATCTGATAAGTTTGATCGATAATATCAGAAATATGGTACTAAGTTATATTTTATCACTTTAAAAAACAGAGAGTGATAGTAAGATAAAGATTCTAGAGAAAAAAAAAACATGTTGTCGGAGCTACGATCAGCTACAGCAAGGCCAGCAGGCCAACAGGAAGCAGAGAAAACACTTTCCAACAGCGACACCCGCAGTCAGGGAGGGGTGTGCATGTCTCCTGTATGTGCATGTCTCCTGTGTCACAATTACTGTAGATAATGAAGCAGAAACACTTACGTTAAGGCATTCAAATGAGGTGAACAAAGGGATATCCACCGAACATAGTCCAAGATGCTGTTTTAACAGCACAATGATACCACCTTCTCTACCCGTTGAGCATGGGAGATTGCATAATCCATATCCCTCAGGAAGTCAGTTCATTAAAAAGTAGACCATCAGACTCTTTATCCCAGGTTTCCGTTAAGCAAATCAGATCCCAGTTTTGGTCCGTGATTAGGTCAAATACAGTCAGGGCTTTGTTATTAATCGAGCGCACATTTATCAGTGCAGATTGCAAGACTGCCAAGTTATTAAAATCAGCCCCCGTTGGTCTCCATGGCGGCTTCAGCAGTTTACGCAAGGCTATCGGATAAAAAACATTATTTTGAGATGAACCTAGGTACCCAAACTGTGATGATAAATGTAGGTAACGTTTTGGGCGAAGAAATCCATAGGTACTGCAAAGTGTGCGTGGTTCAGTCCCCCAAGCATGATTACCATGATTTTCATTAAGCATGAAGGTTCAGTAGCTGGCGAGAAGTGTACCTTAAGGCCATGCTAAAGGTGTCCATGAGAATAGCAACAATTTTGTAATTCCTGGGTCACACAGCTGTTGATGCTTAATGATCCGCAAACACCCAGAGATAGCAGCAGTAGTCCAATGACTGTAACGCGATTCCACATCACGATGGAAAACATGAGTGACTTGTATCGACTTGTTACCTAAGATGCTTGCAGGGTAAGTTAAAAAGAAAACCATTTAAACATTAAAACAAATGATTGACAGGAGAAAGAAGTGGAAGCCAAATGCGCCATCATACCCTTTCAACCGGAACCGGATATCAGAGATTTCAAAACATTGCAGTTTAGTAATATCCGGTTTGCGAACAAATCATTCGATTTAACTGGATCTTCTTGAACCAGTTCACCAAATCGAACTGAATTGTTTAAAACGGTTCACATCCCCAATACGCATTAATCCACAAATGACTTAAGCTGTTAACTTTTTAAATGTGTCTGACAGAGTTAAAACAAACCAATATCCCGGAGTAATTAATTTCCTCAAACAGTACTCTGATTGAACTGCTGTGAAGAGAGAACTGAAGATGAACATTATTGGAGACGCGAACTATTTCAACGATTCAGTTCGATTTGGTGAACTTTTTCAAGAAGATCCGGTTACATTGAGTGATTCATTCGCAAACCGGATATCACTAAACTGAAGTGTTTTGATATCCAACAACAGACCCGGAAGAGAAGAAAATGCTGAATAAAGTTGTAGTTTTTGCTATTTTTGGACCAAAATGTATTTCCGACGCCTAGAAAAATTTACCCTCTGATGTCACATGGACTACTTTGATGATTTTTTTCTTACCTTTATGGACATGGACAGTATACCATGCACGCAGTTTCAATGGAGGGACTGAAGGGCTCTCGGACTAAATCTAAAATATCTTAAACTGTGTTCCGAAGATGAACGGGTTTGGAACGGGTTTGGAACGACACGAGGGTGAGTTATTAATGACATACAGTAATTTAGATTTTTGGGTGAACTAACCCTTTGAGTTACTGCTGCCTATAGAATTTTTTTTTTGTGAAAAACTCATTTTTGATTAATGTTGTGTGAATTATCTTCAAATCACTTTTATATTTTATTATTCTTTAAATCAATCAATCAATCAATCACCTTTATTTATATAGCGCTTTAAACAAAATACATTGTGTCAAAGCACTGAACAACATTCATTAGGAAAACAGTGTGTCAATAATGCAAAATGATAGTTAAAGGCAGTTCATCATTGAATTCAGTTATGTCATCTCTGTTCAGTTTAAATAGTGTCTGTGCATTTATTTGCAATCAAGTCAATGATATCGCTGTAGATGAAGTTACCCCAACTAAGCAAGCCAGAGGCGACAGCGGCAAGGAACCGAAACTCCATCGGTGACAGAATGGAGAAAAAAACCTTGGGAGAAACCAGGCTCAGTTGGGGGGCCAGTTCTCCTCTGACCAGACGAAACCAGCAGTTCAATTCCAGGCTACAGCAAAGTCAGATTGTGCAGAAGAATCATCTGTTTCCTGTGGTCTTGTCCTGGTGGTCCTCTGAGACAAGGTCTTTACAGGGGATCTGTATCTGGGGCTCTAGTTGTCCTGGTCTCCGCTGTCTTTCAGGGATGTAGAGGTCCTTTCTAGGTGCTGATCCACCATCTGGTCTGGATACGTACTGGATCCGGGCGACTGCAGTGACCCTCTGATCTGGATACAGACTGGATCTGGTGGCCACGGTGACCTCGGAACAAGAGAGAAACAGACAAATATTAGCGTAGATGCCATTCTTCTAATGATGTAGAAAGTACGGAGTTATGTGAAGTGTTTCCGGTTCCGGTTTAGCTAATTAATGCAGCCTAAAAATCCTTTAACGGATTTGGATATTAAAAGCATATTAGTATGTTATGTGTATGCCAGGTTAAAGAGATGGGTCTTTAATCTAGATTTAAACTGCAAGAGTGTGTCTGCCTCCCGAACAATGTTAGGTAGGTTATTCCAGAGTTTAGGCGCCAAATAGGAAAAGGATCTGCCGCCCACAGTTGATTTTGATATTCTAGGTATTATCAAATTGCCTGAGTTTTGAGAACGTAGCGGACGTAGAGGAGTATAATGTAAAAGGAGCTCATTCAAATACTGAGGTGCTAAACCATTCAGGGCTTTATAAGTAATAAGCAATATTTTAAAATCTATACGATGTTTGATAGGGAGCCAGTGCAGTGTGGACAGGACCGGGCTAATATGGTCATACTTCCTGGTTTTAGTAAGAACTCTTGTTGCCGCATTTTGGACTAGCTGTAGTTTGTTTACCAAGCGTGCAGAACAACCACCCAATAAAGCATTACAATAGTCTAACCTTGAAGTCATAAATGCATGGATTAACATTTCTGCATTTGACATTGAGAGCATAGGCCGTAATTTAGATATATTTTTGAGATGGAAAAATGCAGTTTTACAAATGCTAGAAACGTGGCTTTCTAAGGAAAGATTGCGATCAAGTAGCTCACCTAGGTTCCTAACTGATGACAAAGAACTGACAGAGCAACCATCAAGTCTTAGACAGTGTTCTAGGTTATTACAAGCAGAGTTTTTAGGCCCTATGATTAACACCTCTGTTTTTTCTGAATTTAGCAGTAAGAAATTACTCGTCATCCAATTTTTTACATCGACTATGCATTCCATTAGTTTTTCAAATTGGTGTGTTTCACCGGGCTGCGAGGAAATATAGAGCTGAGTATCATCAGCATAACATCAGCATCTCCCAAGGGTAACATATACAGCGTGAAGAGTAGCGGCCGTAGTACTGAGCCTTGAGGTACTCCATACTGCACTTGTGATCGATATGATACATCTTCATTTACTGCTACGAACTGATGGCGGTCATATAAGTACGATTTAAACCATGCTAATGCACTTCCACGGATGCCAACAAAGTGTTCAAGTCTATGCAAAAGAATGTTGTGGTCAATTGTGTCAAACGCAGCACTAAGATCCAATAAAACTAATAGAGAGATACACCCATGATCAGATGATAAGAGCAGATCATTTGTAACTCTAAGGAGAGCAGTCTCAGTACTATGATATGGTCTAAATCCTGACTGGAAATCCTCACATATACCATTTTTCTCTAAGAAGGAATATAATTGTGAGGATACCACCTTTTCTAGTATCTTGGACAGAAAAGGGAGATTCGAGATTGGTCTATAATTAACAAGTTCTCTGGGGTCAAGTTGTGTTTTTTTTTATGAGAGGCTTAATAACAGCCAGTTTGAAGGTTTTGGGGACATATCCTAATGACAATGAGGAATTAATAATAGTCAGAAGAGGACCTATGACTTCTGGAAGCACCTCTTTTAGGAGCTTATATGGTATATGGTCTAACATACATGTTGTTGGTTTAGATGATTTAACAAGTTTATACAATTCTTCCTCTCCTATGGTAGAGAATGAGTGGAACTGTTCCTCAGGGGGTCTATAGTGCACTGTCTGATGCGATACTGTAGCTGACGGCTGAATGATTGTAATTTTATCTCTAATAGTATCGATTTTAGAAGGAAAGTAGTTAATAAAGTCATTACTGCTGTGGTGTTGGGAAATGTCAACACTTGTTGAGGCTTTATTTTTCGTTAATTTAGCTACTGTATTGAATAAATACCTGGGGTTATGTTTGTTTTCTTCTAAAAGAGAAGAAAAGTAATCAGATCTAGCAGTTTTTAATGCTTTTCTGTAGGATATGTTACTTTCCCGCCAAGCAATACGAAATACCTCTAGTTTTGTTTTCCTCCAGCTGCGCTCCATTTTTCGGGCTGCTCTCTTTAGGGTGCGAGTATGCTCATTATACCATGGTGTCAAACTGTTTTCCTTAACCTTCCTTAAGTGTAAAGGAGCAACTGTATTTAAAGTGCTAGAAAAGAGAGAGTCCATAGTTTCTGTTACATCATCAAGTTGTTCTGAGGTTTTGGATATGCTAAGGAATTTGGATATATCAGGAAGATAACTTAAAAAGCAGTCTTTTGTGGTAGAAGTGATGGTTCTTCGATACTTGTAACAAGAAGTAGAGTTTACAATTTTGGCTATATGAAGTTTGCACAGAACTAAATAATGATCTGAGATATCATCACTTGGCTGCATAATTTCAACACTATCAACATCAATTCCATGTGACAGTATTACATCTAGAAAATGATTTCGACAATGAGTAGGTCCTGAAACATGTTGTCTAACACCAATAGAGTTCAGAATGTCTATAAATGCTGATCCCAATGCATCTTTTTCATTATCGACATGGATATTAAAATCACCAACTATTAAAACTTTATCTGCAGCCAGAACTAACTCGGATGTAAAATCACCAAACTCTTTAATAAAGTCTGTATGGTGGCCTGGTGGCCTGTATACAGTAGCCAGTACAAACATAACAGGGGATTTATCATTAACATTTGTTTCTCTGGATAATGTTATATGTTGCACCATTACTTCAAACGAGTCATACTTGAAGCCTGCCCTCTGAGAAATCCTGAAAACGTTGTTATAAATTGAAGCAACTCCTCCCCCTTTGCCTTTTAGACGTGGCTCATGTTTATAACAGTAATATTGGGGGGTGGACTCATTTAAAATAATGTAATCATCAGGTTTTAGCCAGGTTTCTGTCAAACAGATCACATCTATATTATGATCAGTTATCATATTATTTACAAAAAGTGTTTTCGTAGAAAGGGATCTGATATTCAATAAGTCAAGCTTTATCATTTGTTTATCCGTATTGCATCTGTTTTTTATTTGTTGAACCTCAATTAAATTATTAATCTTAACTTGGTTTGGACGTTTTTTGTATTTTCTAGTTCGGGGAACAGACACAGTCTCTATAGTGTGATATCTAGGTGAAAGAGTCTCTATTTTCTGAGAATTAGCTGACCTCTGTGACTGGAGGCAGCTAGCAGACAGTCGGTTTAGCCAGTCTGTCTGCTTCCTGACCTGGGCCCCAGTTAGTCAAGTATAAACACTAAGACTATTTGCCATATTTCTAGAGAGAAGAGCAGCTCCACCCCGGGAGGGATGAAGACCATCTCTTTTAAACAGGTCAGGTCTGCCCCAAAAGCTCGTCCAATTGTCTATAAAACCTGTTATTCTGTGGGCACCACTTAGACATCCAGCCATTGAGTGATGACAATCTGCTATGCATCTCGTCACCACGGTAAGCAGGGAGGGGACCAGAGCATATTACAGTGTCTGACATCATGCTTGCAAGTTCACACACCTCTTTAAAGTTATTTTTAGTGATCTCCGACTGGCGAAGTCGAACATCATTAGCGCCGGCATGAATAACAATCTTACTGTATTTACATTTAGCATTAGCCAGCACTTTTAAATTTGCCAAGATGTCAGGCACTCTGGCTCCCGTTAAACATTTGACTATGGTGGCTGGTGTCTCTATATTCACGTTCCGTACAATAGAATCACCAATAACTAGAGCACTTTCATCAGGTTTCTCAGTGGGTGCATCACTGAGTGGGGAGAACCTGTTTAATGTTTTGATCGGAACAGAAGAGCGGTGTTTTGACCCACAACTACGCTGCCTCACCGTCACCCAGTTGCCCTGCTGCAGGGGCTCTGTTTCCGGAACCAGACAATGTACAGGAATCCCTGAGCTAGACGCATCCAAAGCCGTATACAGAGCCCTAACATTCTTACTGTCCTCAATTAAAGTTTGGATGCGTGTCTCTAATTCTGAAATCTTCTCTGTCAGCCTAACTATATCCCTGCATTAATCACATGTGAATCCCTCATCTGCGACAGAGATAGATAAACTGAACATGTGGCAAGAGGTGCAAATAACGATAGCAGGAGAAGCCATTACTCACCGTGCTTGATGAAATATTCTTACCACACTTCTTTGATGAACTTGTGAAAAACTGGAGCGAGAGAGAGGAGAGGAGAAAAGAAAACAGCGATAGGTTTGAATGAAAACGCTAATGACAAGCTAACGAGTGCTAACGCAATGCAGGTGTACTGCACTCACGGATATAAAATAAAAGTGAACGATCAAAATTAATCTGATAAGTTTGATCGATAATATCAGAAATATGGTACTAAGTTATATTTTATCACTTTAAAAAACAGAGAGTGATAGTAAGATAAAGATTCTAGAGAAAAAAAAAAACATGTTGTCGGAGCTACGATCAGCTACAGCAAGGCCAGCAGGCCAACAGGAAGCAGAGAAAACACTTTCCAACAGCGACACCCGCAGTCAGGGAGGGGTGTGCATGTCTCCTGTATGTGCATGTCTCCTGTGTCACAATTACTGTAGATAATGAAGCAGAAACACTTACGTTAAGGCATTCAAATGAGGTGAACAAAGGGATATCCACCGAACATAGTCCAAGATGCTGTTTTAACAGCACAATGATACCACCTTCTCTACCCGTTGAGCATGGGAGATTGCATAATCCATATCCCTCAGGAAGTCAGTTCATTAAAAAGTAGACCATCAGACTCTTTATCCCAGGTTTCCGTTAAGCAAATCAGATCCCAGTTTTGGTCCGTGATTAGGTCAAATACAGTCAGGGCTTTGTTATTAATCGAGCGCACATTTATCAGTGCAGATTGCAAGACTGCCAAGTTATTAAAATCAGCCCCCGTTGGTCTCCATGGCGGCTTCAGCAGTTTACGCAAGGCTATCGGATAAAAAAACATTATTTTGAGATGAACCTAGGTACCCAAACTGTGATGATAAATGTAGGTAACGTTTTGGGCGAAGAAATCCATAGGTACTGCAAAGTGTGCGTGGTTCAGTCCCCCAAGCATGATTACCATGATTTTCATTAAGCATGAAGGTTCAGTAGCTGGCGAGAAGTGTACCTTAAGGCCATGCTAAAGGTGTCCATGAGAATAGCAACAATTTTGTAATTCCTGGGTCACACAGCTGTTGATGCTTAATGATCCGCAAACACCCAGAGATAGCAGCAGTAGTCCAATGACTGTAACGCGATTCCACATCACGATGGAAAACATGAGTGACTTGTATCGACTTGTTACCTAAGATGCTTGCAGGGTAAGTTAAAAAGAAAACCATTTAAACATTAAAACAAATGATTGACAGGAGAAAGAAGTGGAAGCCAAATGCGCCATCATACCCTTTCAACCGGAACCGGATATCAGAGATTTCAAAACATTGCAGTTTAGTAATATCCGGTTTGCGAACAAATCATTCGATTTAACTGGATCTTCTTGAACCAGTTCACCAAATCGAACTGAATTGTTTAAAACGGTTCACATCCCCAATACGCATTAATCCACAAATGACTTAAGCTGTTAACTTTTTTAATGTGTCTGACAGAGTTAAAACAAACCAATATCCCGGAGTAATTAATTTCCTCAAACAGTACTCTGATTGAACTGCTGTGAAGAGAGAACTGAAGATGAACATTATTGGAGACGCGAACTATTTCAACGATTCCGTTCGATTTGGTGAACTTTTTCAAGAAGATCCGGTTACATTGAGTGATTCATTCGCAAACCGGATATCACTAAACTGAAGTGTTTTGATATCCAACAACAGACCCGGAAGAGAAGAAAATGCTGAATAAAGTTGTAGTTTTTGCTATTTTTGGACCAAAATGTATTTCCGACGCCTAGAAAAATTTACCCTCTGATGTCACATGGACTACTTTGATGATTTTTTTCTTACCTTTATGGACATGGACAGTATACCATGCACGCAGTTTCAATGGAGGGACTGAAGGGCTCTCGGACTAAATCTAAAATATCTTAAACTGTGTTCCGAAGATGAACGGGTTTGGAACGGGTTTGGAACGACACGAGGGTGAGTTATTAATGACATACAGTAATTTAGATTTTTGGGTGAACTAACCCTTTGAGTTACTGCTGCCTATAGAATTTTTTTTTTGTGAAAAACTCATTTTTGATTAATGTTGTGTGAATTATCTTCAAATCACTTTTATATTTTATTATTCTTTAAATCAATCAATCAATCAATCACCTTTATTTATATAGCGCTTTAAACAAAATACATTGTGTCAAAGCACTGAACAACATTCATTAGGAAAACAGTGTGTCAATAATGCAAAATGATAGTTAAAGGCAGTTCATCATTGAATTCAGTTATGTCATCTCTGTTCAGTTTAAATAGTGTCTGTGCATTTATTTGCAATCAAGTCAATGATATCGCTGTAGATGAAGTTACCCCAACTAAGCAAGCCAGAGGCGACAGCGGCAAGGAACCGAAACTCCATCGGTGACAGAATGGAGAAAAAAACCTTGGGAGAAACCAGGCTCAGTTGGGGGGCCAGTTCTCCTCTGACCAGACGAAACCAGCAGTTCAATTCCAGGCTACAGCAAAGTCAGATTGTGCAGAAGAATCATCTGTTTCCTGTGGTCTTGTCCTGGTGGTCCTCTGAGACAAGGTCTTTACAGGGGATCTGTATCTGGGGCTCTAGTTGTCCTGGTCTCCGCTGTCTTTCAGGGATGTAGAGGTCCTTTCTAGGTGCTGATCCACCATCTGGTCTGGATACGTACTGGATCCGGGCGACTGCAGTGACCCTCTGATCTGGATACAGACTGGATCTGGTGGCCACGGTGACCTCGGAACAAGAGAGAAACAGACAAATATTAGCGTAGATGCCATTCTTCTAATGATGTAGAAAGTACGGAGTTATGTGAAGTGTTTCCGGTTCCGGTTTAGCTAATTAATGCAGCCTAAAAATCCTTTAACGGATTTGGATATTAAAAGCATATTAGTATGTTATGTGTATGCCAGGTTAAAGAGATGGGTCTTTAATCTAGATTTAAACTGCAAGAGTGTGTCTGCCTCCCGAACAATGTTAGGTAGGTTATTCCAGAGTTTAGGCGCCAAATAGGAAAAGGATCTGCCGCCCACAGTTGATTTTGATATTCTAGGTATTATCAAATTGCCTGAGTTTTGAGAACGTAGCGGACGTAGAGGAGTATAATGTAAAAGGAGCTCATTCAAATACTGAGGTGCTAAACCATTCAGGGCTTTATAAGTAATAAGCAATATTTTAAAATCTATACGATGTTTGATAGGGAGCCAGTGCAGTGTGGACAGGACCGGGCTAATATGGTCATACTTCCTGGTTTTAGTAAGAACTCTTGTTGCCGCATTTTGGACTAGCTGTAGTTTGTTTACCAAGCGTGCAGAACAACCACCCAATAAAGCATTACAATAGTCTAACCTTGAAGTCATAAATGCATGGATTAACATTTCTGCATTTGACATTGAGAGCATAGGCCGTAATTTAGATATATTTTTGAGATGGAAAAATGCAGTTTTACAAATGCTAGAAACGTGGCTTTCTAAGGAAAGATTGCGATCAAGTAGCTCACCTAGGTTCCTAACTGATGACAAAGAACTGACAGAGCAACCATCAAGTCTTAGACAGTGTTCTAGGTTATTACAAGCAGAGTTTTTAGGCCCTATGATTAACACCTCTGTTTTTTCTGAATTTAGCAGTAAGAAATTACTCGTCATCCAATTTTTTACATCGACTATGCATTCCATTAGTTTTTCAAATTGGTGTGTTTCACCGGGCTGCGAGGAAATATAGAGCTGAGTATCATCAGCATAACATCAGCATCTCCCAAGGGTAACATATACAGCGTGAAGAGTAGCGGCCCTAGTACTGAGCCTTGAGGTACTCCATACTGCACTTGTGATCGATATGATACATCTTCATTTACTGCTACGAACTGATGGCGGTCATATAAGTACGATTTAAACCATGCTAATGCACTTCCACGGATGCCAACAAAGTGTTCAAGTCTATGCAAAAGAATGTTGTGGTCAATTGTGTCAAACGCAGCACTAAGATCCAATAAAACTAATAGAGAGATACACCCATGATCAGATGATAAGAGCAGATCATTTGTAACTCTAAGGAGAGCAGTCTCAGTACTATGATATGGTCTAAATCCTGACTGGAAATCCTCACATATACCATTTTTCTCTAAGAAGGAATATAATTGTGAGGATACCACCTTTTCTAGTATCTTGGACAGAAAAGGGAGATTCGAGATTGGTCTATAATTAACAAGTTCTCTGGGGTCAAGTTGTGTTTTTTTTTATGAGAGGCTTAATAACAGCCAGTTTGAAGGTTTTGGGGACATATCCTAATGACAATGAGGAATTAATAATAGTCAGAAGAGGACCTATGACTTCTGGAAGCACCTCTTTTAGGAGCTTATATGGTATATGGTCTAACATACATGTTGTTGGTTTAGATGATTTAACAAGTTTATACAATTCTTCCTCTCCTATGGTAGAGAATGAGTGGAACTGTTCCTCAGGGGGTCTATAGTGCACTGTCTGATGTGATACTGTAGCTGACGGCAGAATGGCTGCAATTTTATCTCTAATAGTATCGATTTTAGAAGTAAAGTAGTTCATAAAGTAATTACTGTTGTGGTGTTGGGAAATGTCAACACTTGTTGAGGCTTTATTTTTCGTTAATTTAGCCACTGTATTGAATAAATACCTGGGGTTATGTTTGTTTTCTTCTAAAAGAGAAGAAAAGTAATCAGATCTAGCAGTTTTTAATGCTTTTCTATAGGATATGCTATTTTCCCGCCAAGCAATACGAAATACCTCTAGTTTTGTTTTCCTCCAGCTGTGCTCCATTTTTCGGGCTGCTCTCTTTAGGGTGCAAGTATGCTCATTATACCATGGTGTCAAACTGTTTTCCTTAACCTTCCTTAAGCGTAAAGGAGCAACTGTATTTAAAGTGCTAGAAAAGAGAGAGTCCATAGTTTCTGTTACATCATCAAGTTGTTCTAAGGTTTTGGATATGCTAAGGAATTTGGATACATCAGGAAGATAACTTAAAAAACAGTCTTTTGTGGTAGAAGTGATGGTTCTTCGATACTTGTAACAAGAAGTAGAATTTACAATTTTGGCTATATGAAGTTTACACAGAACTAAATAATGATCTGAGATATCATCACGTGGCTGCATAATTTCAACACTATCAACATCAATTCCATGTGACAGTATTAAATCTAGGGTTGAAGGCTGAAACATGTTGTCTAACACCAATAGAGTTCAGAATGTCTATAAATGCTGATCCCAATGCATCTTTTATATTATCGACATGGATATTAAAATCACCAACTATTAAAACTTTAACTGCAGCCAGAACTAACTCGGATGTAAAATCACCAAACTCTTTAAAAAAAGTCTGTATGGTGCCCTGGTGGCCTGTATACAGTAGCCAGTACAAACATAACAGGGGATTTATCATTAACATTGGTTTCTCTGGATAATGTTATATGAAGCACCATTACTTCAAACGAGTTATACTTGAAGCCTGCCCTCTGAGAAATCCTGAAAACTTTGTTATACATTGAAGCAACTCCTCGCCCTTTGCCTTTTAGACGTGGCTCATGTTTATAACAGTAATCTTGGGGGGTGGACTCATTTAAAATAATGTAATCATCAGGTTTTAGCCAAGTTTCTGTCAAACAGAGCACATCTATATTATGATCAGTTATCATATTATTTACAAAAAGTGTTTTCGTAGAAATGGATCTGATATTCAATAAGCCAATCTTTATCATTTGTTTATCCATATTGCATTTGTTTTTTTATTTGTTGAACCTCAATTAAGTTGTTAACCTTAACTTGGTTTGGACGTTTTTTGTATTTTCTAGTTCGGGGAACATACACAGTCTCTATAGTGTGATATCTAGGTGAAAGAGTCTCTATGTGCTGAGAATTAACTGACCTCTGTGACGGGAGGCAGCTAGCAGACGGTCGGTTTAGCCAGTCTGTCTGCTTCCTGACCTGGGCCCCAGTTAGTCAAGTATAAACACTAAGACTATTTGCCATATTTCTAGACAGAAGAGTGGCTAAGAGTAAATAAGTGTACACATGCCATACATTTATTGAAAAATAAAAGATAATAATTTCAAGGGTAAAATTCAAAAGTTCCAAAAATGGAAATTCTGAAAAATGAAAATGTACTCACCCTCTTGTTGTTTTTCAACCTCATAAGATTTTCATTCATCTCTGATACACAAATGAGGATGTTTTTAATGACAGCTTAGAGATTTCGGTCCCTCCATTTGTAGTCCACTCAATCATAGTTTAAGTTCATAAAGAGATTGTAAAATAAATCCATATGCATCAGCTTCTTAATCCAAGCGTTCTGAAGAGACGGTCATTTTAAATTAAAAACAGATTGCACAAACCACAAAATACTCCTCTATTCAATATAGATACTGACTAATTTAACACACAAATTGCAGAAAGAGATAACGTAAGTAAAAATGTGAAAATCCCAAGTTAAAGCAATATATGCAATTTCATAGATCTGAATAACCATCAATTATTTTATTTTTTTAAATCAATTATTAAATTATTTTTATTTATTAAGTTTTTCAATGAGGCTATTGAACTTCATATGAAATGCACCAGTTCAGCTAGAATCTGGAGGTTCACTTGCGTTTCTTGTGTTAAGTGATTTAATCTTTGGATTAAATCTGTTGGTGTTCCCTTCAGTGGCATCTTCCGCTGAAGGTTGTTGATTGGCTGGATGTTCAGTAGTCATTTGAAGTGACATCTTGGGGAGCCAATCGTTGGTTGTTAGCTGAAGAATGACGTGGAGTTGTTGGCTGGTTGAGTGGCAGGCAAGTTTTAACTTGGAGACACAGCTTTGCGGCAAAACTTAACTCAGAACACGAAAAGAAAGTAAACTTCATTAAAAGAAAGAAAGAAGAAAAGTGTGACGAGACTGGATGGCTTATCTCCTTATGATGGTTGAGGTAAGCCAGAGCACGCTCAAAGAGCACTTAAAACCTTATGGCAAAAAGCATTGGCAAAAGCAAAGTCCTGAATTATTTAACTCGGCTGTTGGACATAACCGAAATGATGTCTTGACCAATTAGACATTATCTTAGCTCGGGGTGTTACTATGTTTTTCCTCCCAACACATAAATCAACATTTTATATTTATTAGTCACATGGTCCAAAGTTTCCCGCTCTTGCAGAGTATAATCAAAGTTTCTTTAAGACAAGTCATGTCACTTGGTGGCCATCTTTGAAACACCTTTCAGGTATCCAAATGCAGCTCTTACTGTATCTCTTTGAATGGGTAAACATCAAATTCTCCAAAACTGTTCACTAAGTTTAGGATTAAATTTCATATTTGAAATCACCAAAGAAATCCAACAACAACTGTCTCATAAATGTTGTTACTTTTGCTCAAATAGCGTTCAACAAAAAAAAAAAATTCAGGCTAGATCAGCCAGTGTGAGTGCGCATGCGCAGTCCTAAGAGCACGTCTCAGAGTACTGACTGTTTCTATAGCATCCAGGATGCTTCTAACAGCAGCTGCAGTGACGCGCTGAATAGTTCTTACTATCAACAAACTAGACTACAACCTTTCCCTCAATAAATTCTAAATTTACAGCTTTTTAATATTCAGTAAAGTAATTGTTAAGTTATGGGGTTGGATTGATTATATTTTTCTGGCTCACTTTATGTGTACTAATAAAGAACCCATATGCTAGTAATATGCATGCAAGTGACTGGTTAATAGTGATAATTGGTCCCAAAACTGAAGGGTTTCCATTGTTTTTAATAAAAACACAATAACAATAAAACAAATGTAGAAATATTGTCAAATAGGCCATCATCATCAAACAGATTATTTGCCATTGTCTTGTCAGTCTTGCCTCTCCTTACTCTATCCACATGATGGTGAGCTTCTGCTGTAATGAATAGACCTTTTAAGTCTAAATCGTTTTAAAAAAAAGACAAAACAACAGTGGGGGCTGTGCGCAAAAGTAGTGGCAAACTGTGTAAGAGCCTAACTTGATCTCCTGATCGGGTTTGTAGCTGTGGTGGTGCATCAGGACTCGGTGTGTGTACGTTTGGCAGCAGCCTGAGCAGTTCATGTGTGGAGGTGTCAGTGACCAGAAGACAATATGAGCTGTGTTTCCTGTGTAAAACCACAGCATCTCATCTCTCCTCAACAAAACACACTGAATCACAGACACTGAACAAATTAATGTTATAGCTTTGATCAGATTGTTGAATGTAGTTAAATGGTAATAGTGCAGGTTGCCTTAGCTCATGCTGGTAGTTTAGAAGTGAAAGGATTTGAGATGTGAGTAAAAAGAGATGGTGATGGGCTGCATTAAACAGGACTGTCAGGATTTGTTCCCTTGAGGACCCAGATTTATTTTCTTCAACTCCAGGGACTGTCCTAGTGTTAATTTGTATTAAAACAAATGGTTTTATTATTGTCGTTAGTAGCATGTGTTACAATATGCTGTCGTAAGGAACACGGAGCTGAAGATAAGCAAAATAAGACTCTTTATTAATCCAATATAGGGTATATCCAACATTGAACACTGAGGAAGACACACTAATGTAACTGGTATGTGGTTGTAGACCCGAAAAACACAGACTGAACAGACATGGGTGATTAAAGACAGGATAACGAAGGGCATACAGGTGCCTGAAATAACTTAATTAACGGGGACATGGAACACATGGGGAAGAAACTAGACACACCTGGAATCAAATTAACCAAACACGGGAGACAGAAACTGGGTCACAGAGAACATGGGGAATGGAAAACACAACATAATGAGTCCAGGGGTGTGACATTACTCCCCTCTCCCAGAAAGTGTGTCCTCACAATGTAGAAACAACAGAGGGAGACATGGGAACTTGGGAGGAGGGCACATTCTAGTACCATACACTGGAGGACACCTTCTAGGAGCCTGGGCTGAACTGGGGATCAGGAGTCCAACCTGGGCTTAACTGGGGATCAGGAGCCCATCCTGGGCTTAACCCTCTGAAGTCGTTTAATGCGTATACGCGTTATGAGGCATTTTCCCTTAAAAGAATTGAAATTACACTTTCAGTTTTGATCATACAGATAAGAGCAATACATCAATCGAATCTGTAAAGGGTCCACTTTTTTGTATACAGACATAATAACAACAAAACTTTGTGCACTTAAACAACAAGGTGTGCTATCTGCAGCCTTTGTCTGCACTGATCTTCATTTAGACATGCGTCATTAAAATGAACTGTAACTCAGTGAATACTCAGCGAAGATACATGAAAGAGACATCTATAGAAAGCCTGACATGTGTAGTTGTATATGTATATGAATGCATAGTTGATGTAAAGAACTGGATGACGAGTAATTTTTTACTGCTAAATTCAGAAAAAACAGAGGTGTTAATCATAGGACCTAAAAACTCTGCATGTAATAACCTAGAACACTGTCTAAAACTTGATGGCTGCTCTGTCAATTCTTCGTCATCAGTTAGGAACCTAGGTGTGCTATTTTATCACAATCTTTCCTTAGAAAGCCACGTTTCTAGCATTTATAAAACTGCATTTTTCCATCTCAAAAATATATCTAAATTATGGCCTATGCTCTCATTGTCAAATGCAGGAATGTTAATCCATGCATTTATGACCTCAAGGTTAGATTACTGTAATGCTTTATTGGGTGGTTGTTCTGCACGCTTAGTAAACAAACTACAGCTAGTCCAAAATGTAGCAGCAAGAGTTCTTACTAGAACCAGGAAGTATGACCATATTAACCCAGTCCTGTCAACACTGCACTGGCTCCCTATCAAACTTGTATAGATTTTAATATATTGCTTATGACTTATAAAGCCCTGAATGGTTTAGCACCTCAGTATTTGAATGAGCTCCTTTTACATTATAATTCTCTATGTCCGCTACATTCTCAAACCTCAGGCAATTTGATAATGCCTAGAATATCAAAATCAACTGTGGGCGGCAGATCCTATTTTGCGCCTAAACTCTGGAATAACCTACCTAACATTGTTTGGGAGGCAGACACACTCTTGCAGTTTAAATCTAGATTAAAGATCCATCTCTTTAACCTGGCTTACACATAATACTAATATGCTTTTAATATCCAAATCCGTTAAAGGATTTTTAGGCTGCATTAATTAGGTAAGCCAGAACCAGGAACACTTCCCATAACACCCGATGTACTTGCTACATCACAAGAAGAATGTCATCTACGCTAATATTAATCTGTTTCTCTCTTATTCCGAGGTCACAGAGATGATTCTTCTCCACAATCTGACTTTACTTCAGCCTGGAATTGAACAAACGGTATCGGCATCGACCTTACACATATCGGTCGACCCCAAGTCTGGAAGCCGTTCCTTAGAGGAGGGGTCCTGTCATGAGTCCGTGCCTGGTGTTTCTCCCTCTTACCACAAGAGGTCGCCTTTTCCTTTTTCTCCACGATTCCCTACCTTCCCTCCACACACTTCAAGTCAAGTCAAGTCAAGTCAAGTCTGCTTTATTGTCATTTCTTCCACATGTACAGTACATACATACAGAGAATCGAAATTGTGTTACTCTCAGACCCCCGGTGCATACAGATAACATTAACAGTAGAGCCAAAAAAAATCTAGATCAAATATAAAATGTAGATACAACTATACAATAAGGGAATGTAAAAATACATATAATAAAATTAAAATTAAATTTAAATAAAGACGTGTAAAGGCAAATGGCAGATAGAGTGCAAATCAATGAAGTGAACAACAGTGCAGATAAAAGATTATTAGTTCAAAAAAGCTTATTTAGTCTGATTAAAGTGACAAAGGGCACAAGAGCAGTTATTTAAAATGACTAATTTTGACTAAATGAAATTTAAATGACTGATGAGGTAGTGGAATGACGTCAGTTCCATGCTGAATGAGGTAGTGAGCAGACCAATGCACACAGAGCAGTGAACACACACACACACACTGTGAACATACACCCGGAGCAGTGGGCAGCCATTTATGCTGCAGCGCCCGGGGAGCAGTTGGGGGTTCGATGCCTTGCTCGAGGGCACCTAAGTCGTGGTATTTAAGGTGGAGAGAGAACTGTACATGCACTCCCCCCACCCACAATTCCTGCCGGCCCGAGACTCGAACTCACAACCCTTTGATTGGGAGTCCGACTCTCTAACCATTAGGCCACGACTTCCCACAGTCGTGTCATCCGCAAACTTTTTATGCAATCTCGCTGCTGACTGCATACACATACTGCATACACACTGCACACACCTGAGGAACTTTTTTCTTTTTCTTCATATAGCACAGCCCTAGTTCATTCAATAAATACAGTTAACAATCTAGCTTCTGAGTACTTAGTTATTAACCCAACAATAGCAGGGTCAGTTAATTTTTTTGAAGTGGGCCGCGTAAACATATGTGTGTGGTTGTGTGGGCCATGAGCTGAAAAAGGTTGGGAACCACTGTGTTAAAGGATTTTTAGGCTGCATTAATTAGGTAAACCAGAACCGGGAACACTTCCCCTATGTAAGGGAAACAGGTCAATTTAGGTCAAAGGGAATCATTTAAGATTTTAAAGGGAATTTGAACAGAATCACTGTTTCACGGCTGGTCACGGAGACGCCCTGCGGTTCAGTGAACGAGCCGTTTAACATCAAATCTGCGCTGGATACTAATATCCAAACTATAGTGAAACACTATCAATTAGCACAGTAACAAGATTGGCAGTTTAAGACATTAACTTGTAAGCACAAAACACAAGATACTTCTCTTTTCAATATTAATAAGGCTTTATTAGATAAATCTAAGGCATATAAGCTAATCTAACACATAAATGCACGCACTCACACATTCACACAAGTTGCAGGAAGATCGAAAGTTAGGAAAAGATGAGTTTAAGAGAATGAAAATATGGAATCCCAAGTTTACAGCAATATGTTAAATTGCATAGACATGAACAACCATCAATCACGTAATTAGCCCTCGCATTGAGTTCCTCAATGGGGTTAAAATTATATTAGATACACCAGCAAATATCTGGGGATAAATTGCCTTCGTTTGCTGTGAAAGGGACTCCCGTTGAAAGGGATCCCGGTGTCGCTGATTGGCTGGAAGTTCAGTAGTGGCTGAAGTGACGTCTTGGGAAGCCCGTGGTTGTTGGGCGTTGGCTGAAGGTGCAGAGTCGTGTGCGCTGGTTGAAGTTGAACGGGCACCCGAGGTCAGGCGTCGGAGACTCGACGTTACAAAACTTAACTCAGAACACGAAACTCTCAAACGGAAAAGAAAAGAAATAAAGTTTGACGAGACTAGGTTGTGTTCCTTCTCATCGTGGCTAAGTAGCAGCAGGCGTGCAGGCTGAAGCACGCAGAACCGCGCTCAAAGTACAATGATGACTAACAGCATGGCTAGAAGCTAAAAGCTAGGAGCAGGCATGACTAATAGCAGAGACTAAAAAGCCAGAGACTAAAAAGCCCGCATGACTGATAGCACAAGCAAGGCTAGAACTAAAAGCTAAAATTTTACGATGTCCTCAGTTTTTAAACTGGCCTGTTGGCCACACCTCAAATGTTGTCTTGACCAATCAGATATTGTCTTGGCTCGGGGGGTATCATAAATCATTTGTTAATCTTACCAAGCATTAGGTCCGAATTTTCCTGCCTTGCAGGGTCTAATTTTGGACATGATTCCTATAACACGAATACGATACATGGGACAAATAAATTATTGTCAGGGCTAATTCAAGCAAGATTCGATCACACACATACCAAACACAATTATAAATCGTTAAGCTATGCCATAGTTATAAAAAAAAAAAAACATACACAATAAGTGATTATAACATGATAGTCAAATGTGTGGGATACACATAAATGATTATGGAGTGATGCAATGGACTGATTCATTTATGAGTCTTTTTGAGTTCATTCTTGTCCATATATATGTACAAAAGCAGTTTCTTTGCCTTTCTCATGACAAAGACTTTTCTGTGAAGACAGAGGTTTAAAGTCCCCCCCCCCCCCCCCCTTAGGAATTTCAGTCTGGTTCTGCTAGGTGGGGGGAAAAGTCAATGGAAGTGTTTAACTCATGGGTTTCCATGTGATGTCCAGCGTTGCATTTCAATTACGAACAACACATTGGGCACCAAATTTCTCTTCTTTGAATTGAAATTGTAAATAATTGTTCTAGTGGTGTTAATGTTGAAGCTGTTGTGTGAACAAGTTGGTTGGTCATCTTGTTTGGTTCTTGTGGCACTAGAACTGATTTATGACTTCCTGAGGAATTCGGCTCTCGTGTTTCAAACATCGCTTTGATAGACTTTAATCTGTCTGGTTCGACTCATTTCTGTTATACCTAACACCATATGTACTTACATATTTGTCTGTTTCTCTCTTATTCCGAGGTCACCGTAGCCACCAAATCAGCCTGTATCCAGATCAGAGGGTCACTGCAGTCACCCGGATCCAGTATGTATCCAGACCAAATGGTGGATCAGCACCTAGAAAGGACCTCTACTGCCCTGAAAGACAGCCGAGACCAGGACAACTAGAGCCCCAGATACAGATCCCCTGTAAAGACCTTGTCTGATGACCACCAGGACAAGACCACAGGAAACAGATGATTATTCTGCACAATCTGACTTTTCTGCAGCCTGGAATTGAACTACTGGTTCCGTCTGGTCAGAGAATAACGTCTTGGTTACGTATGTAACCCTCGTTCCCTGAAGGAGGGAACGGAGACGTTACGAATGGGATCTTGCCCGAGAGCCCAATCACCTTCGAGGGGTACAAAACAAGCCAGTGGTACACAAAGTACCTTGGTCTGCAGAATTTGCATCACGAGCTCCGCCCCGCAGAGCGGGTATATAAGGAGCAACGCGAGCAACTCGCATTCAAGTCTTCGCTGAGGAGCCGAGCCAGTGACCCGGCCGTTCAGCGGAACAGCGATGTGGCAAGGGGACGTAACGTCTCTGTTCCCTCTTTCAGGGAATGAGGGTTACATACGTAACCAAGATGTTCCCTTTCAGTCAGTCACGTTCGACCTTACGAATGGGGTCCCTTACAAAACGCCACATGCCTGTCTTCCAGCAACCCGTGTGAGTGATAGCACCCTGTCATGAGGCCAGCACAAGTGAGGGCCTATAGCTGGCACAGAATACATTGGGTAGCATATTCCAGCTGGACATATGCTAGCAGGCTGCCTACCCGTGGGAGGACTTACAGAAGGCAGGTATCTACCAAGGTGGTGATACATAAGAACTCTGAGGTACCCAGCCCGCAGGGTGGAAGTTTCAACGACAGAGCTGGCAAGGGGCTTGCCAAGGGAAGACACATGCTGCGGAGAGACTTACTGTGGACATACACAAGTGGGATTACAGAAAGGGGAATCACGACACATGGAGGTACCTAGTCCCACACATGGCTGACCAAGGGGCATGTACGCAAGTGTTGGACATCAACAGTGCTGGAGGAACCCAGGGTTCTGACTGAGGAACTCACCTGAGGGGAATAGCGCACGCATCCAGTCCGCAGAGTGGAATGGTGCAGCAAGCGGATTGACACCGTGCAGGTCCTTACTGGCCCGAAGGGGCGAGTACCCGGGAGGACACAGGCTCTACACGGAGATGATAAAATCTCTCGAATGTGTTAGGTGTCGCCCAGCCCGCAGCTCTACAGATGTCTGCTAGCGAGGCGCCATGCGCCAGCACCCAGGAGGAAGCTACGCTCCTAGTTGAGTGAGCTCTCACCCCTAGGGGGGCATGGCAGGTCTCGTGCCTGATAAGCCAGGACAATAGCATCCACTATCCAGTGGGATAACCTCTGCTTGGAGACAGCCCTTCCCTTCTGATGGCCTCCGTAACAGACAAAGAGCTGGTCTGAGGTCCTAAGGCACCGAGTTCTGTCCACGTAGGTGCGGAGCGCACGTACTGGACAGAGCAGCACCAGGGCTGGGTCTGCCTCCTCCAGGCGCAGCGCTTGCAAGTTCACCACCTGATCCCTAAAAGGAGTGGTGGGAACTTTGGGCACGCACCCAGGCCGGGGTCTCAAGATAAGGTGAGAGTTAGCCGGCCTGAATTCCAGGCACGCTTCGTCAACTGAAAATGCCTGCAGGTCCCCGACCCTCTTCACCGAAGCCAAAGCCGTCAGGAGCGCAGTTTTCAAAGATAAAAACTTTAGCTCTACTGAGAGCAAGGGTTCGAAGGGAGCTCTCTGCAGGGCTGATAGAACCACTGCGAGGTCCCAAGAGGGGACTTGCTGAGGAGGAGGCGGATTGAACCTTCTTGCTCCTCTCAGGAACCTGATGATCAGATCGTGCCTCCCAAGAGACTTACCTTCAACAGGGTCATGGTGAGCCGAAATGGCAGCCACATAGACATTGAGGGTGGAAGGAGACAGCCTTCGTTCCAACCCCTCCTGAAGAAAGGAAAGCACTGACCTAATCGGGCATTTCCAGGGGTCCTCATGCCATGAAGAACATCAAGTGACAAAGAGGTTCCACTTCAAAGCATAGGCATGTCTGGTGGACATGGCTCTAGCTGAAGTGATGGTAGCTACCACCTGTGGTGGCAAGGTACCTAAACCTTCTGTGACCCGTCCAGAACCCACACATGTAGGTTCCACAGATCGGGACGTGGGTGCCAGAGGGTGCCCCGTCTCTGAGAAAGAATGTCCTTACTCAGAGGAATTGGCCAGGGAGGGGCTGTCGTGAGGAGTACAAGTTCGGGGAACCAGGTCCGGCCGGGCCAAAAAGGCGCAACCATGAGGACCTGCTCCTCGTCCTCCCTGATCTTGCACAACGTCTGTGCAGGCCCAGCGGCCAGCTGTGTGCCAGGGCATCCGTGCCGAGGGTGCTCTCGGTCAGGGAGTAAAACAACTGGCAGTGGGAATTTTCTGGAGAGGGAAACAGGTCTACCTGAGCGTCTCCGAAGTGTTCCCAAATCAGCTGAACCGACTGGGGGTGGAGTCTCCATTCCCCGGGGCGAGACTGCTATCGTGAGAACTCGTCGGCTGCACGATTGAGCCTGCCCGGAATGTGAATTGCACGAACTGACCTCAGATGCTTGTGACTCCACAGGAGGAGATGGCGAGCGAGTTGCGACATGCGGCGGGATGGTAGACCACCCTGACGGTTGATGTACGCTATGGTCGCAGTGTTGTCCGTACGGACCAGTACGTGCTTGTCCTTCAGCAGGGCCCTGAGCGGTGCAGAGCAAGATGTACTGCTAGCAACTCGAGGCAATTGACATGCCACTGAAGTCGGGGTCCTGTCCAGGAGCCTGACGCAGCATGCCCGTTGCACATGGCACCCCAGCCCGTGGCAGAGGCATCTGTTGATACAAAAACATGTCTGGACACCGGTTCTAGGAGCACGGCGGCCCATAGAAACGAGGGGTCCAACCACGGGGTGAAGTATCGGCGGCAGGCCGGAGTGATGGTCAGTGATGGCCCTGTTGCCATGCCCATCTCGGGACTCAGTCGTGAAGCCAGTGCTGAAGCGGTCTCATATGGAGTAGCCCGAGCGGTATGACTGCCGCCGCGGACGCCATATGCCCCAGGAGCCTCTGAAACAGTTTCAGTGGAACCGCTCTCTTGCCCTCGAATTGTCTCAGGCATTTCAGCAGTGACTGCGCTCGCTCGTTCGTAAGTTGTGCGAACATGGTGACTGAGTCTATTTCCACACTGAGAAAAGAGATCCTCTGCACAGGGGAGAGTTTGCTCTTTTCCCAGTTGACCTGAAGACCCAGTCGGCCGAAGTGTCTGAGCACCAGATCCCTGTGCTCGCACAACCGCTCTCGAGAGTGAGCTAGGATCAGCCAGTCATCGAGGTAGTTGAGGATACGTACACCTTGTTCCCTGAGAGGAGCCAGGGCTCCCTCCACGACCTTCGTAAAGACGCGGGGAGACAGGGCCAACCCGCATGGGAGAACCTTGTACTGATATGCCTGCCCCTCGAAAGCAAACCGAAGAAACGGTCTGTGTCGAGGAAGAATGGAGACATGAAAGTACGCGTCCTTCAGGTCGATCGCTGCAAACCAATCCATCGGACGAATGCATTCGAAAATGTGCTTGGGCATTAGCATCTTGAACGGGAGTCTGCAGAGCTTGGTTCAAGGCACGCAGGTCCAGGATTGGCTGTAACCCACCTGTCTTCTTGAGGACTATGAAGTAAGGGCTGTAAAAGCCGGACTTCATGTCGGCTGGGGGGACCGGCTCTATCGCGCCCTTTGCCAGCAGGGTCGCGACCTCCGCGTGCATGACAGGGGCATCTTTGCCCACCATCGTCGCGTGGACACCCCGAAACCTGGGGGGACGCCGGGCGAACTGAATCGCGTAGCCGAGCCTGAGCGTCCGGATGAGCCAGCGGGAAGGCCTGGGGAGCTCTAGCCAGGTTCCCAGGAACCAAACCAGTGGGGTCAAGGGGACTACAGGCGTACCCACAGTGGGGCAGCGTGGTGGAGAAGACAGCCCCGGCATGAGAGGCATAGCGTCCCTTAGCAGGGGTGGAGTGCGGGCACTCGTCTGACTCCAAGTGGCAAAGAGGGCATGAGAAGGTTTTTTTTTTCTTCATTCTGTCACCAATGGAGTTTCGGTTCCTTGCCGCTGTGACCTCTGGCTTGCTTAGTTGGGGTCACTTGGGTTGTCTTCAGTGGAAAAAATCAGGGGTGAGTGCAGAGTGTAAACATGATGTCACACTATTTCTGAACTAAATGTGAACATCTGTTTTATTAACCAGGGCCTTTGCTGCTGACTTTCAATGATCCAATTCAACCATACTAATAAGCAAAAATGACACATTTGCCAAAAATATAACTTTTTAATATTAAAAACTAACAAGCAAGCCTATCCAGATTACCAAAAGTAACACATAAGTGATATAACACATTAATTAGTAAAACAATTAGTTACTTTTTTTACGGAGTAACACAGTGTAATGCAAAAGAAATGCAAGTCAGAACCCAACGAGAAAAAGAAACAATTTCAGCTGTTCATTTGTGACACACTGTGTTTGCTCAAGGCAGAAGTGTTAAAGTTAGCAGCCTGAACTTTAGCCTACAGTGGGAGGCGGCTGTGAGCCGTATGTGATGTTTTACATGAGTTAGTAGACCATCGTTAGTATTCTCTATTCCAGCATAAGAATGCTTCCGTAGGCACAGCTGAAGAAAAATGAAAAACTTTTCTTTATTAGACCATAAAGAGATGGATCAGTTATTCTATCACAGCATTTGCAGGAGATCACATGCGTTGAAGTGGTCATAGTCCACACTTCACAATAAACAAACGCAACACAAGAACTGCAAACAGGACACTGCAAACCAGATAAACCAGCTCAGAGTACACCCCCCCTCCCCACACCATGTTTGAAAAGTAAACACAAAGACAACAGAGACAACAGAAAATGATTTTTGGCCTATTCATCTGATTCTGCCAGGCTGACACGCTTTACACAAGACGGGAAGTCTGTATTCACTTCCAGCTGCTCCAGGGTGTTTTTGCAGTAGAAGCACCTCGGCAGCACTGGGCTCTGGATCGCTCCACTCAACAGCTGCAGATGGAGCTTCTTCAAGTCTCTCGGCAGAACGAACATCCTGCAGCCTCTGAGCTCAGTCTGCACACTCTTCTCATCATGCTCCAGGCTGATGACCCAGAACTTGTCCCGGCTGTGTGGGTCATGGGCAGCACTGGTAACGAGGTTGAGCGCAAGAGCAAAGAGATTGCTGGCAGAAGCTGAAACTGTGTCATCTGGCACGCCAGGAACTAGTTTGGATTTGAGGTCATCTGCAAAGAGAAATATTTAAAAAATAAATAAATAATAATAATAAAAAAAATATATATATATATATATATATATATATATATATATATATATATATATATATATATATATATACACATACAGTACAGACCAAAAGTTTGGACACACCTTCTCATTCAAAGAGAATTCTTTATTTTCATGACTATGAACATTGTAAATTCACACTGAAGGCATCAAAACTATGAATTAACACATCTGGAATTATATACAGTATTGTTCAAAATAATAGCAGTACAATGTGACTAACCAGAATAATCAAGGTTTTTAGTATATTTTTTATTGCTACGTGGCAAACAAGTTACCAGTAGGTTCAGTAGATTCTCAGAAAACAAATGAGACCCAGCATTCATGATATGCACGCTGTTAAGGCTGTGCAATTGGGCAATTAGTTGAATTAGTTGAAAGGGGTGTGTTCAAAAAATAGCAGTGTGGCATTCAATCACTGAGGTCATCAATTTTGTGAAGAAACAGGTGTGAATCAGGTGGCCCCTATTTAAGGATGAAGCCAACACTTGTTGAACATGCATTTGAAAGCTGAGGAAAATGGGTCGTTCAAGACATTGTTCAGAAGAACAGCGTACTTTGATTAAAAAGTTGATTAGAGAGGGGAAAACCTATAAAGAGGTGCAAAAAATGATAGGCTGTTCAGCTAAAATGATCTCCAATGCCTTAAAATGGAGAGCAAAACCAGAGAGACGTGGAAGAAAACGGAAGACAACCATCAAAATGGATAGAAGAATAACCAGAATGGCAAAGGCTCAGCCAATGATCACCTCCAGGATGATCAAAGACAGTCTGGAGTTACCTGTAAGTACTGTGACAGTTAGAAGACGTCTGTGTGAAGCTAATCTATTTTCAAGAATCCCCCGCAAAGTCCCTCTGTTAAAAATAAGGCATGTGCAGAAGAGGTTACAATTTGCCAAAGAACACATCAACTGGCCTAAAGAGAAATGGAGGAACATTTTGTGGACTGATGAGAGCAAAATTGTTCTTTTTGGGTCTAAGGGCCACAGGCAGTTTGTGAGACGACCACCAAACTCTGAATTCAAGCCACAGTACACAGTGAAGACAGTGAAGCATGGAGGTGCAAGCATCATGATATGGGCATGTTTCTCCTACTATGGTGTTGGGCCTATTTATCGCATACCAGGGATCATGGATCAGTTTGCATATGTTAAAATACTTGAAGAGGTCATGTTGCCCTATGCTGAAGAGGACATGCCCTTGAAATGGTTGTTTCAACAAGACAATGACCCAAAACACACTAGTAAACGGGCAAAGTCTTGGTTCCAAACCAACAAAATTAATGTTATGGAGTGGCCAGCCCAATCTCCAGACCTTAATCCAATTGAGAACTTGTGGGGTGATATCAAAAATGCTGTTTCTGAAGCAAAACCAAGAAATGTGAATGAATTGTGGAATGTTGTTAAAGAATCATGGAGTGGAATAACAGCTGAGAGGTGCCACAAGTTGGTTGACTCCATGCCACACAGATGTCAAGCAGTTTTAAAAAACTGTGGTCATACAACTAAATATTAGTTTAGTGATTCACAGGATTGCTAAATCCCAGAAAAAAAAAATGTTTGTACAAAATAGTTTTGAGTTTGTACAGTCAAAGGTAGACACTGCTATTTTTTTGAACACACCCCTTTCAACTAACTGCCCAATTGCACAGCCTTAAGAGCGTGCATATCATGAATGCTGGGTCTTGTTTGTTTTCTGACAATCTACTGAACCTACTGGTAACTTGTTTGCCACGTAGCAATAAAAAATATACTAAAAACCTTGATTATTCTGGTTAGTCACATTGTACTGCTATTATTTTGAACAATACTGTACATAACAAAAACGTGTGAAACTACTGAAAATTTGTCATATTGTAGGTTCTTCAAAGTAGCCACCTTTTGCTTTGATTACTGCTTTGCACACTCTTGGCATTCTCTTGATGAGCTTCAAGAGGTAGTCACCTGAAATGGTCTTCCAACAGTCTTGAAGGAGTTCCCCGAGAGATGCTTAGCATCTTGTTGGTCCTTTTGCCTTCTGTCTGCGTTGCAGCTCACCCCTAAACCATCTCGTGTGGGTTCAGGTCCGGTGACTGTGGAGGCCAGGTCATCTGGTACAGCACCCAATCACTCTCCTTCTTGGTCAAATAGCCCTTACACAGCCTGGAGGGGTGTTTGGGGTCATTGTCCTGTTGAAAAATAAATGATGGTCCAACTAAGCGCAATCCGGATGGAAAAGCATGCCACTGCAAGATTGCGTTGGTAGCAATGCTGGTTCAGTATGCCTTCAATTTTGAAAAAATCCCCAACAGTGTCACCAGCAAAGCACCCCCACACCATCACACCTCCTCCTCTATGCTTCACGGTGGGAACCAGGCACGTAGAGTCCATCCGGTCACCTGTTCTGCGTCGCACAAAGACACAGTGGTTGGAACCAAAGATCTCAAATTTGGATTCATCAGACCAAAGCACAGATTTCCACTTGTCTAATGTCCATTCCTTGTGTTCTTTAGCACAATCAAGTGTCTTCTGCTTGTTGCCTTTCTTTAGCAGTGGTTTCCTAGCAGATATTCTACCATGAAGACCTGATTCACACAGTCTCCTCTTAACAGTTGTTCTAGAGATGTGTCTGCTACTAGAACTCCGTGTGCCATTGACCTGGTCTCTAATCTGAGCTGCTGTTAACCTGTGATTTCTGAGGCTGATGACTGGGATGAACTTATCCACCGCAGCAGAGGTGACTCTTGGTCTTCCTTTCCTGGGGCGGTCCGCATGTGAGCCAGTTTCTTTGTAGCCCTTGATGGTTTTTGTGACTGCACTTGGGGACACTTTCAAAGTTTTCCCAATTTTTCGGATGACTGACCTTCATTTCTTAAAGTAATGATGGGCAGTCGTTTTCCTGTACTTAGCTGCTTTTTTCTTGCCATAATACAAATTCTAACAGTCTATTCAGTAGGACTATCAGCTGTGTATCCTCCTGACTTCTGCACAACACAACTGATGGTCCCAACCCCATTTATGAGGCAAGAAATTTGATTCATAGTCATGAAAATAAAGAAAACTCTTTGAATGAGAAGGTGTGTCCAAACTTTTGGTCTGTACTGTATATATATATTATATATATATATATATATATATATATATATATATATATATATATATATATATATATATATATATATAGATTCTTGAGTGAGAGCCAAATACACTGATGCTGGCATGAAACACAAACGTTGTTACCTGTGTATGTGCGTTGAGGTGGTGAGATGAGGAGGACTCTGTCTGAGAGGTCAGCCTGTGTGTTGAGCCAGCGGAGCGGCCCTTGTTCTGCTACACTTCTTCTCTCCCACACATCGATGACGACACGTACTCCACCACGACTCTGCAGACTTTCAGCCAGGAGCATCACAGAGCGCTGAAACACACTGTCTAATGCAGGGTACACGAGCAGCACACGCACAGACGCAGCGCGCCTCGAGCCACGAACCCAGCGGAAGGTTTGACCTGAGAGAGTGAACAGAGGAACATACTAACACACTACTCTAACTGACACTCTCATTGTTTAGTGTGATTGGAGCTTCTGCGTGTGAAAGTGTAACATCTGCAGTAAAAAGCCAGAGTTCATCAAAAGCAGAAAGATAATTGTCTGAACTGTCACCTCTAAGCCTACTCTGAAACAGGCTGCTGAAGATATGTTCATAATATCTCATATTTCAACTATTATCGACCACATCCCCGTGTGTAGATGTGTAACATTTGAAAGCAAGTTTTAAATCGTTTTCTTCTCACTTACAGATGATGAAGCAGCAGAGAAGCACGAAGAGAAGTGCTAGCACACATCCAACAATGTCCAAAGCAGATCTGTCTGGAATAAAACACCCCGAGAGTAAGCACAGAATTGTTGTGATCAGAGAAGCCAGTGAAACGAGAAGATGAGTTACAGGATACTCACTAGTACAGCTCACTTTTTGAACCTTCCATTCACTTTCTTCATGACAGTCTGTGAAGTGAGGCAGTATCTGCCATTATGTAAATCCAGATCAGTGTTAGTAAAATCATTTTTTATTATATTTTTATAGCTATTGTCTTTTTTAGACAGGACAGGTCAAGTAGAGACGGGAAGTAAAAGGATACAAAAGGGATGTAAATATAGAGAATATTTTATAAGTGGAAGTTTAATTGTTCTTTTTCCACTGGAATTTATGTTTTCAGCAACATTTTGTGAGTTTTCTGATTTACCAGATATTTGTTTAGATTTTTGTATTGGAAAACGAACCTACTGACTGAGAAAATGACTACACATGTGTTACCATGCACAGAATTGCTACATATTTTGACCAGTGAGATTGGATAATGTTTAATTAACACTTTAGATTAGGGAACACATGTTTACTATTAATTAAGAATTTTCTCTCAATAAACTCCTAAATAATACAGTTGATGTAGTGGTTATGTTTAGGTATGGAATGGATCTAGAATATTGTCATGCAGTAAAATATGCATTTTTAAATACTAATAAACAGCCAGTACACTAGTAATATGCAAGCTAATAAACAACTAGTTAATAGTGAAGACTGAAGAGTGTCCTCTAATTCATAATAATTAAGCATATACATTATTATTTAACAACTATCAATTTCTAGCGACTGAAAATGTCCATGATGTTTCCGTTAAATGTCTAGGTTTTCCTTGACTGAATAACCCTGCATGTATTCTAATAAAGCATATATTATTTTGAGGCTGTATGATGTGCAAGTAAAGATTAGGTCTTATTTTATAGTTACCAATATCTCAAGGTCTTCACAGGGACCCATGTATTCCATGTATTCTAGTTCCACTTCACATTTTTCTACTTTGCATTCCTGCAAGACAAAAAAAAAAAAAAAAATGCTATGTCATTAAAATGACAACTTTTTCTTATTAAAGGACATCTTTTCTCATAATAACGTTATGCTGTTAAAACGTCTCAGGTTACGAATGTAACCATGGTTCCCTGAGAGGGAACGAGACACTGCGTCCTCTGAAGGGACACTATGGGGAACACCTCGTCGTGACCCGTGTCTGAAGCATACTTTGAAAAAACGCCAACTCGTTGGCCGGCGACAGCGTCTGACGTCACTACCGGCGCGACTATAAATAAGCGACCGGAGAGCACGTCATTTATCTTCTTCGTGAAGCTTGCGTCCGAAGCATGGCAAGGGATCTAGAGGACGCAGTGTCTCGTTCCCTCTCAGGGAACCATGGTTACATTCGTAACCTGAGACGTTCCCCCTCAAGGGAACTTCGAACTGCGTCCTCTGAAGGGACACTATGGGGAACAGTATACCCACGCCGCCATGCTGAGGGGAGCGCAGGCCAGACCATGGCGAACACTAAGTACCAACTCTACCATTTCTATGGGAGTTGCCCCTAGGACGTTTAGACAGCTGTATGTGACACTATCCCTTACGGCCAAAGGCCTAAGCTACATACCCAATTTAATTGATCAGGGCCTCGGCCCGGGGTAGAGCTTAAATGCTTGGAATAGGAAGGATTCCTTTAAAGGGATACGGCTAAGAAACCAGTATTATACAAGGTCTTGCCTGTCACACAGGGGCTACCGTTTGCTCTTGCAAAATTTTCCGAAGGAGCGGTCTCAACAGAACCCTGGTAGCAAAACCCTGCTAGATAGGTATTCAAGGATACCTGAATGGAGTGGCGCCCAAGATGAACGGGGCTTTACACCAACTCAAGAAAGGGCACGAAGCAACCGCGCGAAGCCCTTACCATAAAGGATTTTTAGAAAGAACGCAGAGCCTTAGCGTGCGAACTTACCACAGAGTGGATTTCAGAAAGTGCGCAAAGAATACACGTGCACACTTACCATAGTATGGATTTAAAATACTGTTCTAGGGAGGGGTTCTCGTGGCACTCTGAAGGGGAAAAAACAGAGAACACCGTCAAATGAGAGGAACTCTGAATTCAGAGTAGCGTACTAACACGTGACCCTTTTCTGGGAAAAAGGGGCCCGTTGTTAAAACTACTGCGAGAACCGCCCAAATATCCCTTGATGAGGGAAGCAATGCTTGAGTGTAAACAAATGCACTCCGGCTGAAAGGAGCCAAAGTAACCAAAGTCTAAACATCTCGAAAAAGGGAACGAAGCTGAGCGCGTAACCCTTACCATACAGGATTTCAGAAAAATGTGCAGAGACTTGTGTGCACACTTACCACTTTAAGAAGTACACAGAATGTAGCGTGCGTACCTACAGGTTCCTAAGCATCGCAGAGATTCTGAGCCACACGGGAGAGGCAAGCTCCAAACTTACAAACCTCTTTGGACGAGGGGAGCATCACCTGAGGCAGTAAAAAACAGGAAGAATTCTGTAACTACCACCTCCTCCCTTCCCACTGGATGTGACAGTGCATATAAGCGGTCAGGAGGCCCCTCAGGGTGACCTGGCCAACATTCATGAAATCTCCTGCAGTGCCGTGCCAGTTCTGATGATCAGCGAGGCTCCCACAGAAGCCCGTGATCTCGGCCGCCTAATACCAGAGCACGAGGCCGGAAGGACGGTGCTGACGGGTGTTAGTAGATGCCATAACTGAGCACTGTAAAAGAGACTCACTTAGAAAGTTAGTAGACATATGACCACCAGCAATTCAACTCATAAGTATATACAGAAAAAGGGTTACATACTCACCCATCCTCCTGTAGTGGGACCCTGCTCACAGGGCGCCTCCTTATAGTCCGGACCATCAGTAAGGTGGTTACTATGAATATAGAACCAACCAAAAACATCATAGGTCCAGCATATGAGACTGTTATGAGAGAAATTCTCCCCCACCTAACCTCGATCAGGTGGAGAGCTGGTGGTCGCAGGGGAATTCAGGCAAGGGAGGAAAAGAGCAGAAGTTAAACATAAAAAGCATTTTCTCTAGGTATCGCTCTGATTCGGACGAGAACGCTGCCTCGTCTGAATCACATCCCTCAGGTCCTGCTTACCTCCTCGCGACCCACGATTCCTCTTGCCCCTGCCCATAGGCGGGGGAGGAGCGCGAGCCGCGACACTAGCCTTCTGTGCCCGTCTTTGATCCTCAGAACGAGACGGGCCAGGACCCCTATGTTGTTCGGGCTCGGACCTGTACCTTTGTGGAATGAAGGTTTTAAAAGCAGCTAGCGCGCCCTTGCCTCCCTGAACTTTTCGACCACCATCTCGACGGAGGTACCGAAAAGCTCAGAAGGCGAGACCGGAGCATCGAGAAGAAAGCCCCTTTCTTTCTTCCCGATGTCTGCCAGGTTCACCCACAGATGTCTCTCCGTTACTACCATGGCAGCCATAGACCTACCCATGGTGGAGGCGGCCTGTTTGGTAGCACGGAGAGAGAGGTCTGTGGTGCGGCGCAGCTCGGCCACCTGATCAGCTGAAAGGCCCTCGCCTTTATCCAGGTCCCTCAGCAGGTCAGCCTGATAGGCCTGAAGCACCGCCATAGTGTGCAATGAAGCCACAGCCTGACCTGCTGCTGCGTATGCTTTGCCATTTAAGCGGGATGTATCCTGGAGGGGCTTAGATGGCAAAGAGGGAGATTTAAGAGAGGATGTTTCCCCCACAGAGAGATAGCTAGCCAGCGTCTCTTCTACAGGGGGCATCTTCTCATAGCCATTTTCGCGCATGCCCTCGATGTTAGCATAACTCGTATTGTTAAGTTCATTTAGGAATTGAGTGAGATGTATTCCTCATTAAGTAAGGAAGAGTCCATCTGATTAAATTAACCTTGATTAAAAGCAGTAAATCTATTGGTTGTGAACCCGCAGTATAACCTGGAGGAGTTCCGGAAGCTGATTGGCCATCAAAACTTCACATGTTAAATAGAACCAGGTGTGCTTTGGTAATTAGTAGTGAGCAGAGGGATCTCTGTTGGCAAGGTTAATGTGCTTCTCCTACCCAAGTTGGTGGTGCTACTGATACTGGAGAAAGATTGCTAAAGCATGTTTGGAGTAAACCAAATGCTGAGATGGCGGTGAAAAGCCACAATGTGTTCATCAACTTTATAGAAGCTACTGGTTATTAAGCTAAGCATCTGAGCTAAGCATCTGAATTGAACTCTGAAAATAAGCAGAAGAAGACCAAGTTGTTGTTGAAAGATTTTAATAAAGTGCTTCAATGAAGAATCTGAATCCGATGTTTTGAGTTATTCCATGCACCCTATGAAGTTGACTGGAGCCTTGTTCAAGTTGGGGCAGACATTGAGGCTGAGAATCTCTAGATAACTTGACACTTAATAACCACGCTTGTGGATAAGAAGATTAACGGCTTCGGGTGGTCCAGAGAAGGAAGCTGGTTCAAAGAACAACAATCAACATTGTTAATATAAGTTTAAGACAATATATCATTTGACTTAAAATGGCAGAAGAAGCCTTGGGGAAAACGGTGGATCAACTTAAGAGAGAAAGAACCACTACAAAGATGTGTTTTACCAAGCAAGTAAACCTTCTCACTCGAGAGTCAAGTCAAATGATTGAATCTGAACTCAGGAAGGAATTCCAGAAACTATCTTCTATTGCAAGAGCACTTTTTGATGCAAATGAAGATTATAAGATGGGATTGGTTGCAGAGCTGGAGGCTAGTGCAAAGAGTGATGAGAAAGTAGAGCTTGAAATTCAGCAGGTAGCAGATATTGAGAAGACTGTGAGCAACTGTGAGACAAAGCTTGAAGAGGTGAGAAAAATTGTTCAAATTAACTTGTGGCAGAGATATGGCCAAGAGGAATTAACAGCTGCAGTCCAAGAAGCTGAGAAGGCTGCTTCAATACCCATTGCTGGTGTCAATTGTGAAGGATATGAAGTTCAACTAATTCACTTGGAAAGGCTTGTGAGCAGAGCAGTCAAAACTCTATCCAGCTGGGAGCGATGGATTCCTACAACAGAGAAGAAGGACTTTGAGAGCAGAGTGAGGCAGGTAAAAGTCCAAAACAGTGGACTCATTTTGAGAAACAGTGAGTTTATTACTGCACGTAATACTGAAAGAAGTTCTCAGTTTGTAAGTCCCACAGACCCAAACACAGTTCTCCAAACTATGCCGATTACACCAGTTGTGAGGATAAAACCAGCTAGTTTGCCTAAATTTAGTGGTATGAAGAGGGATTTCTTCCGTTGGAAGAAGGATTGGGTCAGTTTGCAGAAACAAGGAGAACCAACTGGCTCAGCAGAGGTCAAGAAAATCCAGCTCCTGGATAGCTTGGATGACAGAATTGTTAAGGATTTGAGGCTGTCAAGTTATAGCACTGCTGAGGATGTGTTTAGAGTGTTGGAGAATCGATATGGCAACAAGGTGGCAATTGCCATGGAAATTATTGAAGAACTGGAAAGAGTTCCTGCTGTAAAGGGTTATCAACTCAGAAGATTGATCGACTTGATCCAGACTGTTGAAAAAGCTCTGTCTGACCTGACCGATCTAGGGAATATCGGTGCAATAAATAACCCTCTCGTAACTAAATCTATTGAGAGTAAATTGCCTGAATTTGTAAAGAGGGATTGGCTTGTCTTTATGATTGATCCTGATAATGGTGTAACTCCAGAGAATCACTTTGATGTCCTGCTGAAGTTTTTAAAGAAACAGGAAGATGTTCTTGAGAAACTCGAACAACTCAGAATCACTGACAAGGTAGAAAGGTTTGATAAATCAGAAAGAAGATTTGAGAAGAAATATGCATCTACAAAATCTACAAAGAAGTTTTCTGATATTGGATGTGTTGTTTGTGGAGCTGTAGCCCATAAAGACAAGATTTTCTTTTGTAGGAAGTTTAAGGACCTAAATTTGGCTGAAAAGAAATCTGCTGTGAGGAAGATTGGAGCTTGCAAGAAGTGTCTTGGATGTCATGAGGTTGATGCTGATTGCAAAGATGCATTCTTGTGCAAAAACCGAGACTGCATGAAGGAAAATGGATCTGATCATCATTATTTCCTCTGTCCAAGAAGAGAACTCATGAGTGGTGGTGAGAAAAGGTCTCTAAAGGAGAACAGGATGGTAAATGTGCTAACAGCAGAGCAAGAGGATTTTTTAGCTGAACTTTCTCCAGAGCTGGCTGAGCGATGTAGAAATGCTTTCACCAACAAAGCAGCAACAGTAACCTGCACTGGAAAGCCTCAAGTTGGACTTTTAAAGGAAAGTAGAGTAAAGGAACTGCCTGTTATCATGATGCTCTTGGAAGTTACAGCTAACGCTGGGCAGAAAATTGGAACTCTGGTTGATCTTGCATCAGACACCAACTATATAACCCATAAGGCTGCAGCAAGACTGAGGTTAAGATGTGAAGATGTCACTTTAGTTGTGCATGGAGTTGCTGGTATGACCATAAAGGCGAGAACCAAACGATATCTTCTCAGAGTCAGAGTCCGAACTGAGGAAGGTAAAGAAAGAGCACATGAGCTCCTTTGTTATGGCTTGGATGAAATTGCTAAAGTGCATAAAGTCATCAGACCTAAGCAACTGCAAAAGTTTTTCCCAGAAGTCAACCCTGAGGAGCTGGTAAGACCAAAAGAGATTGAACTACTTATAAGCCACCGAGAAGGAAGACTAGCCCCGCAAAGAGTGAAGATTGTAGGGGATCTTGTCTTATGGGACAGTCCTTTGGGAAAGACAGTGGGCGGTGCACATCCAGACCTATTTGAAGAAATAGATGTAGCTGCATATGAGTCAAAGACACATTTTGCTCGCTCAATGAGAACAGCCGCAGTAAAATATGAGGAGACAGTGGGAGGACCTGAATTGCAAGTAGAGTCTAAGTCTGCCCAACAACTTCAGGAAGCCAGAGCTGAGACAAATATTGCTGCTGCTGGCAACCGTGAGTTCTTGGAATGGTGGAAATGGGATAGCATTGGGGCAGCTTGTGAACCGATGTGTGGAGCCTGTCGCTGTGGAAACTGTCAGCCAGGTGGTGAGGAGATGACACTGGCAGAGGAAAGAGAACTTGAGATTATAAAAGAGTGTCTTACCTATGTAGAGGGAGATGTGCACAGCAGTTCTCCTCATTGGCATTCAAAATACCCCTGGACGGAAGATCCAGCTTCCCTTCCCAATAATAGGAGTGGAGTTGAGGCAACATTTCTGAGGACAGAAAAGCAGCTGATGCGGGAGCCAGAGTGGCAAATTGCTTATGCAGCTCAAGTCCATGAAATGGTGGAGCGAGGAGCAGCGATCAAGTTAACTGAGGATATGATCAAAAGCTGGAATGGACCAGTGTGGTATGTGAGCCACTTAATTGCACCAAATCCTCACTCAGTTACTACTCCAGTGCGCCTGGTATGGAACAGCAGTCAGAAATTTAAGGGAGTGAGTAAGAATGATCTTCTTCTGAAGGGTCCAGATGTTCTTAATCCAATCAGAGCTGTTCTTCTAAGGTTTAGAAGAGGAGTTTATGCTGTGCTTGGAGATATCAGGAAAATGTACAATTCTGTATGGTTGGAGGAGAGAGAATTGCAACTACACCGGTTCCTGTGGAGAGATGATAAGAGTGAAGAAATAGGAGAATATGCTATCACTAGAGTTAACATTTGTGATCGACCAGCAGGGTGCATTGCACAGCTAGCCATGCGAGAAACTGCAAAATTGACAAAATTCTCTCATCTACATGAAGCACGCAAAGTCATCGAAGCAGATAGTTATGTAGATGATATTTTAACGTCCCACAATGATCTGGAAGAACTGGATAAAATAATTGAAGGTGTTGAGGAGATCCTAAGAGCTGGAGGGTTTTTCTTGAAGCACTGGGTCCGGTCAGAACAAAGTTGGAACCCTGCTGATGGTGAGATAAAGTCGGCAGCAGAAGACCGAATTCTGAAACTACCAAACCAACTGAGGGACAAGGACAACAAGGCCCTAGGACTTGGGTATCTAGCAGAGGAAGATCAACTTTACATCATGACCTCAATTAATTTTTCCAAGCGGAAAAAGAAAATGAGAGTAGGACAAAACCTCCTTAAAGAGGAGATTAGGGCCAAGACTCCTAATCCTTTGACTAGAAGAGAACTATTGAGTCAAGTGGCGGGGCTGTATGATCCGATTGGCTTGGTCACACCTGTTAAGCAAAAAGGGGCTATCCTTGTGCGAAAGGCATTTCAGGAAGTAGGATGTGGAAGCCTGACCAAAGACACATGGGATAAACCACTGTCAGAAGGTCTCAGAGAAGAAGCCATTAAATTGTTTGAAGAGTATGTTCAGCTTGGCAAGATAAAGTTCTTCAGAGGTTTAACACCTGCAGGCTGGAAAGGAAAACCACTGGCAATAACATTCTCTGATGGAAGTGATAAGACCTATGGAGCTGTAACATATTTCAGGTGGGAAACAGACCAAGGCACTGAGGTGAGGCTAGTTGAATCCAAGGCTAAATTGACTCCTTTGGATCAAAAGGGAGAAGCAGTTAAGGCTGAAATGTGTGGTGCAGTTTATACAGCTAGACTTAGAAAATATATTGAGAAGCATTGCCAAGTGGAGATTGACCAATGGTTCCATCTGGTGGACAGCCAAACAGTGTTGGGAGCTATTCAGTGGGTTAGCTATGGCTATCAGTCCTTCTTTGCAAATAGAATTGGAGAGATCCAGAGAACTACGCCTGTTAAAGACTGGTGGTGGATCCCAGGTGACTTAAACATTGCAGACATTATCACAAGGGGATGCAGTCCAAAAGACCTCAAAGAAGATTCTGCATGGCAGAGAGGGCCAGTGTTCCTGAGATGGCCAGTGGAAAAATGGCCAATGAAGTCAGCTGCTGAGGTTGCAATTGCAGCAAGAGAGAGTATTAACAAACTTCAGAGGAAAGCATTTTCTTTAGTTCTTACCAGGAGCCTGGCCAAGGAAAAAGAGGGTGCAGTTTCCTTGGAGGAATGTAAAGTAATCGATCATATGGATGGAGGAAAAGCTGAATCATGGCATTCCACTGTAGACTCCGGTACCTCTGCGGTACCTCTGCTAAGGGAAAGAAAAGGCAGAAAGATGTTTCATCAGGAGGGCTGTTTGATGGTTTGGTAACAAGTAAGTTAATCCATGTGGAAAAATTCAGCAGATTGTCCAGATTGGTAAGAGTTACTGCTTGGGTGCGTAGAGCGGTCAAGAAGTGGTTGGAAATGAAAAGTAAGACCATGAGTTCCTCAAAGTGGGAGGCAAAGTCTCTGGAAGAAGGGCTTAAAGAAGCTGTCTTGACAGGACATGAACAGGAAAATGCTTATGCAGACCTCTTTCTAGCTGCCCAGGAGAATGTGATCTTTCCTAATACTACCCTCAGCAGGTTGGCAGTGTACAAAGATGGAAACTCTGGACTGCTAGTTTGTGGAGGAAGAATTCAGATCTTCAATGAGGATAAAACTGCAGTCCCAATCTTACCATATAATGCATATGTGTCTAAGCTTCTGGCTCAGGAAGCTCATCAAGTAAACCATGAAGGAGTGGCTGGAACTTTGTTAAGGATGAGAAGAAAAGCTTGGGTGGTAAAAGGCCGCAGATTGGCTAAGAAATCTGTCGACTGCTGTGTGACCTGCAGAAAGGCAAGGGCAAAGCAATGCCAACAGATTATGGGAGACCTTCCATCAGAGCGGTTTGAACCGGCTGCACCTTTTGAGTTTACAACTCTGGATTTGTTTGGGCCTTATGTAGTAAAAGATGAGGTAAAGAAGAGGATGGGACTGAAAGTTTGGGGAATTGTCTTCTGTTGTATGGCATCAAGAGCTATCCATACTGATCTTGTTAGTAATCAATCAACAGAAGGATTTATGCTGGCATACCAAAGATTTACAGCTTTAAGGGGACATCCAAGGAAATTGTGGTCAGACTCTGGGTCAAATTTTATTGGGGCCAAGTCTGTTCTTGAAGATCTTCACAGGTTCCTAGAACGACAAGACAAGGTAAAGTTAGAAATTGAAGCAGCCAAGTATAGCACAGAGTGGTCTTGGAAAATTCATCCTGCAGATTCCCCTCACAGAAATGGAGCAGCAGAAGCAGCTGTCCGTCTGGTTAAGCGAGCCCTCCAGAATCTGGGGTGTAATGGAGTTATGACATGGGGGGAATTTCAAACCTTTCTTTACACTGCAGCTAATTTGGTCAATGAAAGACCAATTGATGCAAGGACACAAAGTCGAGAAGACTGCGTGGAATATGTAAGTCCAAACAGTCTTCTTCTGGGACGTACTGGGAAAAGAGGAGATCAATGAAGTTTTGAGTTTGAAGGTTATCCATACAAAAGACTAAGAGTTATCCAGGAAAATGTCAACAAGTTCTGGAGAAGATGGTGTCAGTTAGCAGGGCCTAACCTATTTGTAAGAAACAAGTGGCATACTAAGGAGCGAAATGTTGCTGTGGGAGATGTGGTATGGCTGGCTGACCAGAATGCTTTAAGAGGCCAGTACAAGTTGGCCAGAGTCATCTGTGTAAATGTAGACAAGAAAGGAATAGTAAGGGATGTCATGGTGAGAGCATTTCCCAGCTACCCAGTATCAATTGTTAAACCAAGTCGAGCAGAAACGACTAAGGATATCAAACTGGCGAAGAAACTTTGTAACAAGATCCCAGCTACAATTCTGCACCGAGATGTTAGACGCTTGGTGGTTTTGATTCCTGTTGAAGAACAAAGAGATTCAAGTCCTGCCAAAATGGGTGTGTGACCTCCTTGGGTCATCTGACCAGTAGGTCAAGTGGGAGGTGTTAAGTTCATTTAGGAATTGAGTGAGATGTATTCCTCATTAAGTAAGGAAGAGTCCATCTGATTAAATTAACCTTGATTAAAAGCAGTAAATCTATTGGTTGTGAACCCGCAGTATAACCTGGAGGAGTTCCGGAAGCTGATTGGCCATCAAAACTTCACATGTTAAATAGAACCAGGTGTGCTTTGGTAATTAGTAGTGAGCAGAGGGATCTCTGTTGGCAAGGTTAATGTGCTTCTCCTACCCAAGTTGGTGGTGCTACTGATACTGGAGAAAGATTGCTAAAGCATGTTTGGAGTAAACCAAATGCTGAGACGGCGGTGAAAAGCCACAATGTGTTCATCAACTTTATAGAAGCTACTGGTTATTAAGCTAAGCATCTGAGCTAAGCATCTGAATTGAACTCTGAAAATAAGCAGAAGAAGACCAAGTTGCTGTTGAAAGATTTTAATAAAGTGCTTCAATGAAGAATCCGAATCCGATGTTTTGAGTTATTCCATGCATCCTATGAAGTTGACTGGAGCCTTGTTCAAGTTGGGGCAGACATTGAGGCTGAGAATCTCTAGATAACTTGACACGTATGCTGAAACCGATGGATGCGAGAAGAAAATGGCCTCTTCCATTCTTTCTTGATTTCCTCATGTAAATCAGGCAAGAATGGAAGGCTCACCTGGGCTGGAGGGCTATGGTCAGATAAATAACGCTCATCAAGGCGACCTCGCGGCGTTATTTTGCTGGTACGTTTCCATGGCAAGTTTAACTTTGCTGTGGCACGATCCATAACCTCTAACAGCTCCTCATACGCAGGGCAGGAGGATTGAGAAGGCTCAGCCTCAGCTTCTTCGCCAACCTCAGACATCTCCTGCTCTTCCTGGGTAGAACCCAGCAGAGCACTAACTTCAGTATCAGAAAGGGTTAATGATAACACGTCTTCCTCCTGAAGTTCATTCTCGTCCGCCGCCGAAGAGCGAGAAAGGGAAAGTCCCTCTCTAAACTCTTCAACGAGGTCCACCTGTGATCCCCACGAGCTCATTCTCCTCCGTGCCTCAACAGCAGCGGGTCCTGAGCCGCGGGAGACAGATGGCTGTCCCTCTTTCCTCGAAAAGAGAGACAAACGAGAGCGGAGCTTTTTCATGGAAAAACGCTCACAGTGCACGCAGATCGCCCCCTCAAGGACATCGCGCGCGTGCTCTTCGCCCAAACAAAAAACGCAAAGACTGTGTGTGTCATCCGGTGTCAAATAACGCTGACACGGATGCACGCACTGTCTAAACGCCTTGCTAGTGGAAGCCATGATAACAAAAGTAAAGATCGCTCTTACCGTGGTCGTTTCTCAGACGCACACTTCAAACAAAACAGTCAAATGAAGACGAAGAAGATAAATGACGTGCTCTCCGGTCGCTTATTTATAGTCGCGCCGGTAGTGACGTCAGACGCTGTCGCCGGCCAACGAGTTGGCGTTTTTTCAAAGTATGCTTCAGACACGGGTCACGACGAGGTGTTCCCCATAGTGTCCCTTCAGAGGACGCAGTTCGAAGTTCCCTTGAGGGGGAACAGCATAATTATCTTGTTGACACTCAAGCATCCTTCTTATAGCAGCCCTTAATAGCGCCTTAGTAGACAAATTTGGCCATATCACTATCTTACATAAAATAAGATGCTTTATTTATTTATTTATTTGTCATAAAGGACATTTCTTGTACTTCAGTAAAAAGTTAACACAGCCAAAATCGTAAAATTTGGTGACTTTGGTGACATATGATGGTATAAAAATATCGAAATATAAAAATTATCATTAGCCACAATTTGGCTATAGTACTCAATTAATGCATAAACTGTAGGCTTTATAAATTAGAACTAAACCTCTTAGGTTTTAGATTTTATCACAAGTTAAATTTGTAGATTTATAATATATATGTAATGTTTGTGTTGGGTGAGACTTAAGCTGACGTGGATCAAGCTTGACTGACTTGACCTGATTTGACGCTAAGCTTGAGGTTTGTCATATTTTCCAGCTGGTTGAAGTGTTGATTTGACCTCTGAATTAGTTCTAGAATGAAATGAAATGTTGAGGAGAATCATACCCCTTTCCCTCCATCTGTTTTTAGCAGTCGATGTGTGCTGTTTTTCAATATGATGGTATGTCTTTCCGCCACGAGGCTCGTATTGAAGGTCACCACTATTTTGTCTCCATGAAGCACTGAATGAATGTCAGCATTCCACTGAATTTCAGCTAGCAAGTCAATCAAACAGAAGAAGAGCCGTCAGTTGCCAAAACATTAAACGTGATGAAAACACCAGCAATAAGTATTAAACTTCATTGTGTGAATGATGCCTCAAATCATGTGTGCTGCTGTTATTTAGGAAATCAGCACCTGATGCCTTTCCACCTCGATCACAAGCTTACCTTGACATCAGAGCTGTGTCTGAAATGCCCCGTCCCCATATATAGTGCACTGTTTCAGACATTCTGATCTTTGAAACCACAGGGAACATTGTGATTATGGTTCAGATTCATAATGCACTTAACATAATAGTAGTGAGTTTGCATGATAACCCTGTGGAGCTCTAAAGATTACCCGTAGGTGTGAGAGTGAATGCGTGAGTCTATTAATTGAATGAAATGGACTATAAAACATTCACTAAATAGGGAATAATGAACGAGGAGATATATCACAGAATATTGCACACTTGAGGCCAGCTCTAACATCATGGCAGTGCGTTTTGCATGTCTGAGCACTGCTATCATTTGCATATACTATTTCAGGAAGTGCCTGTAGAATCTGTGAATCTTTAAACACAATGGGTGCAGTCTGATCGATTCGGTGGCATTGCTGTCTGTCTCCAATAACACAGATCAAATCATCAAACGTCTGACCACATAGAAAAGAGAAGATAATAGTGGCTATAAGAGCAAATAAATCTAACCTGTTTGGGCCATCTTTACATATTCTGTATTTGCTCCGTCGGATGGTGTTGGAATATTATAGGCAGATATGTAATAACTGGTTGAAGGACAAACAGCTACATTTGGCACAATGAAATGGAACCATAACTGTCAATCAAGAGAAGAATTAGGACACAGAATCAATTACTACGTAAAACACACAAAAGAAAACTTGGTTAACAGTACTTTTCCTTACTATACATGGTGTTTTTTTACAGTGTAGGGTTTAAGTCACATCTTTTATTAATTTATTATCATTTTAGTGCCAAGTGCGCTGCTGTGACAATGTGCAGCTTGTATATATTAGTTGTGGAAAAGCATTTTGTGATGAACTCAAATTCAATATGTGGTTTTCTCTTCAGCATTTTTTTTTATTTAATTTTTTTTTAATTCACCATTTGTGTCCTTTCTTTACCTGTTCTTGACCAGTGAGGTTGATTCGCTCTGAGGTAAATGGAGGCTGGTACTCGCATCTGTAATATGAGTCAGAATCTTCAGAAACCGTTATCCATGTGCCAATAAGACTGCGAAAGCTGCCTAAGAAGACAATTTTCAAATTGACACACATTATGTACAACCTTCAAAATATTCACTATTAAAATTTGTAATTTACAGCCTTAGAAATGTATAACCTTGTTCATTTACACTGGCTTTTAGCAGCTCCCTTGATGCAACACAAACCACATATACACATCATTAAAAGTGCTAGTGCAAGATGGCTGCTATACGATACCAGTAAAACAAACTTCAGCTTAACTGCAAACCATCTGCTGAAGCCATGTAGTGATATTTGTAATGCGGTGTGTCTGTGCATCTCATGTGCATCACGTCAGCAAAATGAAACTAATGTGATCAGCTGTAATACCTGTCTGATCAGGCTTTTCTCTTATCTATTAGCAAGAAGCATTTTTCATGATTCTGCAGTTTTTAAATCATGTTACTTTTCAGTGTGTAATGATTTACAAATTGTATTTTAACAATTTGAAAAAACTGCTTTGTAAAGTGTCACACATTTCATCCATATGAAAATAATATAGACACATTTTTACCACATGAACATTTTTCTGTATGAGGATCCTGTTGGGACGTTTAAGAGATGCCTCTGAATCATGAAGCAGCATCTAATGGCACTCAGCATCATCTCATCAATCAGACAGCTCATTTCAAACCAGACGTCAGTCGTTATCTTGAAAAGAATGAGCAGCACTTCCTGTCTCACCAACATTATCTCTGTCACAAGACCAATGAAACCCAAGGCTTGTTTTTCACAAAATCCTACCAGACATCCTATAATTAGCTGATAATGAAAAACCCTAAATGATTTCACATTAAACAATATCTCTGACTGATGTCAAACTGATGTGCATAACAAATATTTCAACTATCATTGCTTTCTGCTAACAAAACCATCTTGTGCCAATTAGTTAAATAAATTAAATGAGAATATACGAAACGTTTAAACACACAAAACACAACTAACAAGTCACTCTTTCATCAAATGGGTTTTAAAATGATAACACAGTAACATTACATTTTGATGGTTCTTCTGTAATTCTGTGGTGCTTATTATTATTGTACTACCTAATTTCATGTAACATCAATATTTTGGTAAATATTTAGGTCGGGTAATTTTTTTCTTCTTCTGTATTTAATTATGAAACCTTGGTTTATAACAGATTTGTTTCAATTAGTAATTCGTAATAGATCATGTACATAATATTGCACATCAAGTGACTCTTAGTTTCCCATAATTCCACCAATGACGATTTCTCATGTATTCCAAATAGAAGTTTCTTCAAAAAAAAAAAAAAAAAAAAAAAAAAATCTTCCTGTACATGTGTGCTGTATGACTGAATAATCTCAGAAAAGAGTCAAAACCACACACAACTAAATAATAATAATCACTTACTGTGATGTCACTTACTATCAATATTAATGGACCATCTGATAATAATAGAGGTTTGAGATTCAATCAGCTCTGCAGACAGCTCGTTTAAGGGTGAAGGGTTCGATTCATGGATTTTATACCATTCATTGGGTACTTCATGCTCTAAAAATAAGTACATACAAATAAATAAATAAGAAAAAGAAATAGAAATAGAAAGAAAGGAAGGAAGAAAGAAAGATGTACTTTAACACTTACTATCTTGTTTACAAGTGGCATCCTTTAAATATCAAAAGAGAGCAATAGTTTAATTAAGCTCTGATCAAATGATTAATATCAAATATTTCTGCTATGAGATGACAGTGTACTTACTATACTGAGAGAACTGTTGTCTGAAGCTGTCCACTGGATTAAAAAGAAAAAAGCAACAATTTCCCTCATGCAGTCTAGAAGTTCCATTTGAACAGACCTGAACACAAATCTCTATTGAAATGAGCCGTGGCTCTCCTTTTATACCTTCCACAACAGGAAACGCCCACAAACCATATGCACACAGCACCAGATTGTCATCATTGGCTCACAAATCAAACAGTTCCTGACTTTACTGTTGTCTTTCAGAAAAACCCTCATAGAGAAACATAAATCACCTTTATTTATATAGTGCTTTATACAGTACTGGTTGTGTCAAAGCAGCTTTACAGTGTCCGACAGGAAAATATTGTGTCAATAATGCCCATTTTTTTATTTACCAGTAAATTTGTTCCAGTAATTTTATAGCAATTTACTGGTATTACTGTGTGAAAGGGGCTAATATTACCTATGATTTCCGCGATGAGTCTCCATAAATATTAAGCTGCAAGAATAGTATTTAAATATTAATCAGCATGTTCTGCGTGTCTCGGAGTATGTTAATGGCACAAATGGCACTTTTGTTTTCTACACAAAGTCAAGTCAAGTCACCTTTATTTATATAGCGCTTTGAACAAAAAAAGATTGTGTCAAAGCAACCGAACAACATTTGTTAGGAAAACAGTGTGTCAATAATGCAAAATGACAGTTAAAGGCAGTTCATCATTGAATTCATCTTTGCAATCAAGTCAACAAGATCGCTGTAAATTAAGTGTCCCTAACTAAGCAACCCAGAGGTGACAGTGGCAAGGAACCGAAACTCCATTGGTGACAGAATGGAGAAAAAACCTTGGGAGAAACCAGGCTCAGTTGGGGGGCCAGTTCTCCTCTGACCAGACGAAACCAGTAGTTCAATTCCATGATGTGCAGCAAAGTGTGGGACACACGCGGTGTTTTCAGCTTGTCATGTCACTACGTGATGACATAAATACATGAACAGCATCTCCAGAACTGCTCTGACTCCCTCTGAGAGTCACTTCATGAGCTTTTGACAGTTTAATTTGAAAAACTATCATCATATCATTTAAATAGGCTAATAATAATAAAATAAATATATTACTGTGGTGCAGTATTATATACATAATACTACTGAAGAATTCAAGATTTCCGTCGCTAAGACGGATTTCAACTGTAAAAAATTGGGGGAAAAACACCAAAAATCATCCCCACCACAGCTGCAGATTCTCATTAGCTGGGTTCCCATCACCCTGCTTTAATGCACATTTTAAAGTATCGCATCACAATCGAGTGAAGAAAACGATGAATTTCAAATAAAAATGCCTTAATTCACAAAAAAAAAAAACGTTTTAGGCTCACTTGAGGTGGTTTAACTTGTGGGAGATGGAAATGCATTTTGCAAATAAATTCCTCCAAGCGCATCAAAACAGTTTTGACTTCGCACTATGGATGGTAAATCCTGACTAACCAGCAGACCGATCTTATTCCACAGCATCTGAAATGTTGTTATGGTCACTCGGAAATGCTCAAGGAAAGTCTGTCATCAAAGTATTTCTGTTTAATTGCCTCCCAGAACATTCTCAAACGGCATTAACACTATCCGAAAGCAATAAGCGCATTCATTGTGTTTTGTCTGCTCATTCTGATGTTCAAGTCATTTATTATATAGAAAAAATGTATATATTCAGTAGCTTCTTCTACTTTTATTTGTGATGTACAGCCAGTTTATCAGGAAGTGACGATTTTGTTCTCTTTGACTCGTTGAATGGAAATGCAGGTTGCACGTTTATAACGTGATGACAGATGAATTTATCATTTGCATGTGCTTTTGAATCATGAGAGCTCACTCACCAGCTCTCATTTTTTGTGTGCCCACACAGAGACATTCTAAAACGCTAAAAATGTTTACTGGGAGCCAGAGCGCCTGACATCTTGGCAAATTTGAGATTGTTATTCATGCCAGCGCTAGTGATGTTCGACTTCGCCAGTCGGAGATCACTAAAAATAACATTAAAGAGGTGTGTGAACTTGCAAGCACCATGTCAGACACTATAATATGCTCTGGTCCCCTCCCTGCTTACCGTGGTGACGAGATGCATAGCAGATTGTGGATGTCTAAGTGGTGCCCACAGAATAACATAGGTTTCATAGACAATTGGACGAGCTTTTGGGGCATACCTGACCTGTTGAAAAGAAATGGTCTTCATCCATGGATAAACAAATGATAAAGCTTGGCTTATTGAATATCAGATCCCTTTCTACGAAAACACTTTTTGTAAATAATATGATCACTGATCATAATATAGATGTACTCTGTTTGACAGAAACCTGGCTAAAACCTGATGATTACATTATTTTAAATGAGTCCACCACCCAAGATTACTTTTATAAACATGAGCCGCGTCTAAAAGGCAAAGGGGGAGGTGTTGCTTCAATTTATAACAACGTTTTCAGGATTTCTCAGAGGGCAGGCTTCAAGTATAACTCGTTTGAAGTAATGGTGCTACATATAACATTATCCAGAGAAACAAATGTTAATGATAAATCCCCTGTTATGTTTGTACTGGCTACTGTATACAGGCCACCAGGGCACCATACAGACTTTATTAAAGAGTTTGGTGATTTTACATCCGAGTTAGTTCTGGCTGCAGATAAAGTTTTAATAGTTGGTGATTTTAATATCCATGTTGATAATGAAAAAGATGCATTAGGATCAGCATTTATAGACATTCTAAGCCAAGTGATGATATCTCCGATCATTATTTAGTTCTGTGCAAACTTCATATAGCCAAAACTGTTTACTGGGAGCCAGAGCGCCTGAAATCTTGGCAAATTTAAAAGTGCTGGCTAATGCTAAACATAAATACAGTAAGATTGCTATTCATGCTGGCGCTAGTGATGTTCGACTTCGCCAGTCGGAGATCACTAAAAATAACAAAATACTATTATCCATTTCAAACAAAGGTAAAAAAAAAAAAAAAACTTCAAATGGACTTGAGAACAGGCCATGTGTGTTTTTTTTTTTTATTATTATTGAACATAACTGACACTAGGTGACACTAGGCAGGCATAATGAAATGCGCAAAAAACTAGGTCCATTACAAATTTATTGGACAGAAAAACAAGTCGATAAAAATGTTCGGGGTCCAGAGAAGAGCGTTTTTTATTCACTATATGTCCAGCTGTTGAGAAGACGCGCTCTGACCGCACTGATGTCCCAGGACACTCAGGTAAGCTACAGCTGCGCAAGGTGGGGGTATTACTGCCAATTTTCCACCACAAAAGCCGGTGGCTATCAGCTTGCAATGGTCCTTTTCATAACTCAGAATCTCTTGTAACTAGATGCGCAAATGAGGAGAATTCGCGTCTACCGTGCCGCGAGACCTCCAGACGCGTGGAAACACGTCTTTACATTGTAAGTTATAATAACATAGTTTGCTAATGCTAACATTAACATCAGCAAGTTCGAGGCGCATTAAGATTAGCAGCAGCACGCACATGCAGCACATTTCCCGTACTTTCTTGACTAGACCGGACTAGACTAGAGCAATTATTAAATATCTTTCTTGTTCCCCCTTTTTTGATACATATACATCGTGTAACCCACTTCTGAGGATGTACACCCTAGGTTCGTAGGAGCTGAGAAGTACAGTAATAACCAAGCAACACCAGTTTAACGTTTTAATATGTGTAACACTTTAGTTTAACAAATATAGCAAACACTTCACAACAATTGTGTACACAACACCTATGGGCCCAAAATAAATTTTGAATAAAATAAAATGTCCTTCTTGAAAATGTTCCTTGGAAGTCGTCCTTAGGAATTCCAGAGTTCAAGTCAGTAAAAAAAAAGAATAGTCAAAGTCAAGGGTAAATACTTCAAAAAAAGGAAAACCTTGTTGATGCCGGTTCGGTGAACTGACACAATCCTACCACAGCTTCCGGAATCCTGTGGTAAAAGTTCACGGCTCATTGGGAAGGCTCGCCATCTATGGATCAATGGTTCACTTGATGTGATTCAAGGACTGGAGCTTCTGGATCTTCTGCTCCCCTCATAAAAAAAAAAAGACCTGACCAAGAGAGGATTTCCAATAGAAGCCAGGACAGATAAAAACGATTTCTGGATGGCTCTCGAACTTCTTTTCTTCACTTTTTTCTTAACTCGTGGAAGAAACCATATCAGAGCTCCATCTGATTTTGGCGGTGTTATGCGAACGGAACTATTTTAGTTCGCTACTTCCGGGTTCCCACAAAGTAAAAAGTATTTTCAAAATAAAAGCCCCATTACTCATAACGTAAAGTATGAGTAAATAATGATAATAATTAAATACAATTAACTGGTTAACCCGTTTTTTAGGTGGGTTACACCCTCCCCCTCTTAATTAACATGAGTCCCTTCATGTTATTGCAAGGACAGGAGTACCTTCAAATGTTTCAACCAAAACTTTGTTAAACCCATCTAATATAGTTTGTGCGAATGAAATCAAAGGTTTACCAAGCTGTGGATAAGTAAACTTAACAGTTGGCTTTCTCAACCGTTCAGATCTGCGTATTTGGTCAGCAGTCTGGTTGTTTGGAGCATCTGAGTCTGCTAGCTCAAAAGAACTGACATCTTGTTCTGCATTGTCCATTTCAGGAGATTGTCTCTGTTCAATATCTTTGGACTGTTCGACTTTCTCAGGAGTTTCGGTATGAGAGTAATTGTCCAGTAGGTCATGTTCCATTTCGGTGAGTCCACTTTCTTGTTCATCTCCAGGTTTCAGTTCATTTTGTGTCACTTCCACTAAGTTTCCATTTTGGTTTGTCCATGGTTTTTCCACAGGTTGATCCAGGATTTCGGAAGGTAAGTCCATAGGTAAGTTTTCAGATTCCTCAACATTGGAGAGATTCTCCTGGGTATCATGCGTGTTAGAGTTCACATTGTTTGGTTGAATAACCCTTGTGGTTGTCCTGATTGTTGTGGGGTAATAGCTCTGAATGTAGTCATCATCACTGTCAAAATCAAGGGTATCTTCCTCTGGAGAGACGGAAATTTGTCTTGTTTTGGGTTTTGAGGCTTGCTTTGGCTTTGCCATTTTCTCATCCTCTTCAGATAGAAATCCGCAAGGGAGCAGTAAATCGCGGTGGAGTGTGCACAAGGGTCCCTCCTGACCCTCAGGACAGACTACATACACAGGTATATCTCCAGCTTTCTTTTGTACAACATAAATAGTGGACTCCCACCGATCGGCGAGTTTATGTTTACCACGAAAACGGAGATTTCGCACTAGAACTCTATCACCTGTGTCAAGTGTTGACTCCCTTACTCGCTTGTCAAATCTGCGTTTGTTTTTGTCAGCAATTTTCTTTGCATTAGCGGATGCTAACTGATAACTTTCTTTCAAGTATGTTTTAAGGTTTTTCACATACTGTGAGTGAGACATGCCCGGATTGTTCTTAACTGGTAACCTGAACGCAATGTCTATGGGCAGTCTAGGTTGGCGCCCGAACATTAATTCATAGGGTGAAAACCCGGTGACGTCACTCCTTGTGCAATTGTATGCATGAGTAAGGGGTCGGAAGTACTCGCGCCACCTAGTTTTCTCTTTGTCCTTGAGCGTACCCAACATGCTGAGCAACGTGCGGTTATACTGCTCGACGGGGTTTCCCCGAGGATGGTAGGGGCTCGTTCTCACTTTCTTAGTACCGACCAAAACACACAACTCTTTGACGACCTGTGATTCGAAATCACGGCCTTGGTCGCTGTGAAGACGTTCAGGGAACCCGTAATGGACAAAGAACTGTTCCCAAAGGCATTTGGCTACCGTTAGGGCTTTTTGGTCTCGAGTTGGGATAGCAGTTGCATATTTTGTATAGTGGTCAGTTATGACCAGAATGTCCTTGTAATTATGACTGTCAGGTTCAATGGACAAAAAGTCCATACAGACCAGTTCCATCGGCCGACTTGCCTGTATATTGACTAAAGGTGCGGCTTTGTCGGGTTGGCTCTTCCTTTTAACGCACCTTGGACAGCTTTTAATCTTAGATTCAACATCGAAATAAATTTTTGGCCAATAAAACCGAGATCTAGTTAGCTCAAGGGTTCTTTCGGCTCCTAAATGGCCCATTTCATCATGTAAGCTGTAGAGCACGGGGGTTCTCAATGTTTTGGGTAAAACAAGCTGGTAGATGGTTTTGTTGTCACACTGTCTCTTCCGATACAACAGACTGTCTCTTATTTCAAATCGACTCATTTCTTTGAGCATGAGCTGGAGTTCAGGACAGTTATTACCATCAGGGACAGGTTCTGCTGACTCACATGACTTTATGATTACACTGATTACCGGATCAGCTCGTTGCAACTCAGCTATCTCAGCCTCATTGTACTTAGGGATGGTTGAAAGACCACTAAGATTTTCATCATCAGAAAATGCTGAGGGAATAGCATCTGGATGCACGGCAAGTGACTCAATGTAACATGGAGACAGTTGACTACAATGACTACAATGACTAAATGACTACAGGCCTGTGGCTCTAACGTCTGTAGTCATGAAGTCATTTGAAAAACTGGTGCTGGCCCACCTGAAGGACATCACTGGGCCCTTGCTGGATCCTCTTCAGTTTGCCTACAGAGCAAACAGGTCTGTGGACGATGCAGTAAACATTGGACTGCATTATGTTCTGCAACACCTAGACAGACCGGGGACTTATGTGAGGATCCTGTTTGTGGACTTCAGCTCGGCCTTCAACACGATCATCCCAAACCTCCTCCTGCCCAAACTAAATCAGCTCTCCGTGCCCACCTCCGTCTGTCAGTGGATCAACAGCTTCCTGACAGACAGGCAGCAGCTAGTGAGGCTGGGAAAATACACATCCAGCACCCGTACAATCAGCACCGGAGCTCCCCAGGGCTGCGTTCTCTCCCCACTGCTCTTCTCCCTGTACACCAACGATTGCACATCTAAGGACCCCTCTGTCAAGCTCCTGAAGTTTGCAGATGACACCACACTCATCGGCCTCATTCAGGACGGTGACGAGTCTGCTTACAGACAGGAGGTAAAAGAGCTGGCTGTCTGGTGCAGTCTCAACAACCTGGAGCTTAACACCCTCAAAACAGTGGAGATGATCGTGGACTTCAGGAGAGACCCCTCTGCACTCCCCCAACTCACCATCATGAACAGCACTGTGACTGCAGTGGAGTCATTCAGGTTCCTGGGAACCACCATCTCTCAGGACCTGAAGTGGGACATTCACATTGACTCCATCGTAAAAAAGGCCCAGCAGAGGTTGTACTTTCTCCGCCAGCTGAGGAAGTTAAACCTGCCACAGGAGCTGCTGAAACAGTTCTACTCCACCATCATTGAATCCATCCTCTGCACTTCAGTAACTGTCTGGTTCAGCTCAGCTTCTAAATCTGACCTCAGAAGACTACAGAGAGTAGTCCGGACTGCTGAGCGAATCATCGGTTCAACTCTCCCATCTATTCAAGAACTGTACTTATCCAGAGTGAGAAAAAGGGCTGTCAAAATCACTCTGGACCCCTCACATCCAGCACACTCCCTCTTTGAACTGTTGCCATCTGGTCGACGCTACAGAGCACTGAGCACTAGAACGACCAGACACAGGACCAGTTTCTTCCCTCAGGCAATCCATCTTATGAACAGCTGACAATAATGGCGAACACACTACACTTTATATTTATATACACACACACTTTATTTATCTAACACACATACTTAGTATACACTTAAATTTTGCACACAATATATATGTACATACATAACTTCACTTTGTAATATACCTGCCTACAATTGTCATTTGTATATTGTCATTCACTGTCTACATATTTGTATTTTTTATTCTTTTATTATGTGTTTTATGTTCTGTCGCTGTCATTCTGTTGTACTGCGGAGCTTCTGTCACGAAAACAAATTCCTCGTATGTGTAAACATACCTGGCAATAAAGCTCATTCTGATTCTGATTCTGATTCTGATTCAGGATCATTTTGAAAAATTGTGTGGAGTTGACATGTGGCTTGGACAACGTTCACAGGTGCAAGATGGTATGAGGTAAAGTCATGTATTCTTTGACTCTCTTCTTGAGATGCACTGTCACTGATTAGTTCACCATGTGGCCTCCTTGACAGGCCATCGGCGTCTTGATTTTGCTTGCCGGCGCGATATTTGATGTCAAAAGTAAACGTAGACAAGGCTGCTAACCATCGATAACTAGTAGCATCTAGTTTGGCTTTAGTTAGAACATACTGCAAAGGGTTGTTATCAGTAATGACTGTGAACACGTTGCCATATAAATAGTCATGGAATTTTTCGGTAATGGCCCACTTTAAAGCTAAAAATTCCAGCTTGTGGGCTGGATAGCGGGCTTCACACTGCGAGAGACCCCGACTCGCATACGCAATGACGCGGGTCTGGCCATCCTGTTCTTGATATAATGCTGCGCCCAGACCTGTTGTGCTCGCGTCAGTATGAACAACATAAGGTAATCTCGGATTTGCATAACCCAAGACAGGCGCGGATGTTAACTTTTCAATGATCTGATCAAAAGCGTCTTGGCAAGATTGGGTCCACCTTTCTCCAAAAGGTTCTTTGGGATTATGGTACTTGGTGGCTATGTTGGTTATCTTGGCGCCTTTACGCACGGGAGGGTAGCCAACTGTGAGGTTGGTTAAGGGCTTCACTAATTTAGAATACCCCTCCACGAACCTTCTATAGTACCCGGAGAACCCAAGAAAGGACCTAAGGTCTTTTAAAGTCTGAGGTCTTGGCCAGGTCTTAAGTGCTTCTGTCTTTTGAGGGTCGGTTTCAACTCCTTCGCGTGATACTATATGGCCTAAGTAACAAACCGAAGTTTGAAAGAAACGGCACTTTTCAGGAGATAACTTTAAACCGTTCTCTCGCAAGCGGGACAGGACGTTCGTGAGACGGGTTTCATGCTCCTCTAGCATTTTGGAAAAGACAATAATATCATCTAAGAACACGAGCACCTCACGCAAATTGATGTCCCCCATGCACTTTTCCATTAAACGCTGAAAAGTGCTGGGCGCATTTGTGATCCCCTGTGGCATGCGATTCCACTCCCAAAACCCTAGAGGGCACACGAACGCTGTCTTGTCTTTGTCACTCTCAGTCATCTCAATCTGGTAATAGCCGCTTTTCAGGTCCATTACTGAAAACCACTGAGATCCGCTCAGGGCTGAGAAGGATTCCTCAAGATTCGGTAATGCATACGCATCTTTGATTGTTTGCATATTTAATTGTCGGTAGTCTACACACAATCTGACATCACCGTTCTTCTTTTTGACTACGACTATTGGAGATGCAAAAGGAGACTGTGATTCGCGAATGATCCCTGCTTCAAGGAGAGACTGCAGGTGACGCTTCACTGCGTCAAAATCCTGAGGATGAATAGGACGTGGGCGTTGCTTGAAAGGTGTCTCATCCTTGAGTTTAATTGAATGTTTCACTTTTGTTGCATGTCCGTAGTCGAGATCGTGATGAGAGAAAATGTCTGAGAATGTGTTCAACTTGTTTGTTGTCTCCTTTTGTCTCCACTTTCCACTCCTCGGGAAGTGATTCTCCAAAGTCGAAGGTTAGGTTTGAACTTGGCTGCTTGTTTGTTTGGCTAGTGGAATGCTGGTGGCTACTACAACTAGTGGTGTTCTCAGTCGTAACAATCTCCTTAACAGCACTAAGTTCACCAATTATACACCTAACAGGAAGGCAAATGTTTCGATCAGTTTCATTCCTTACCACTACAGGTATTTTGTATGGGGTGTCTCTTGGGACATTAAGGAGACAACATTCGACAAAAATTCCCCCAGGTAAGGATGACACGGTAGGTTGCTCAAGTAAGACACATCTTTCATTGTTTACATTGTGAATATTTGCATATCCCTCTAGCACTATCTTTTCACCAGCATAGATTACACTTGGCTCGTTATTTCTCAAGCTGACGAGACCTAATTTGCCATTTAAACTATGCTTGTGTCTAATTTGTAAAGTTCTCAGGACCTGGTGGTAGCCACAGTAAGCACTCTTTCGAAATGTATTATCATCACAAAACTGCTCGTACAGGGGATCGAGAGTGTTAGTTCGGGGTGAGACTGTTGGACCTAACATCTGGCACTACGAGAGCAAGTGTCTCTAATTCAGGCTGACTAGCAATGAACTCTTTGGGAAACTGGAGTGTAACTTTAACATACCCCAGGTAGGGCACTGACTGACCGTTCGCCCCTTCAATCTCTAGTAAGTCAGCTACTGGGTGCATGGTCTGATCAGAAAGGTAACGGTTGTAAAACGACACTGACATAGTTGTTACCTGAGACCCAGTATCAAGTAGTGAATTGCACTCAAGCCCATTAACTTTAACGTTAGCGGTGCTCTTGCTACCAACTAGCCCTTTTGGTAAGGTCCTGGTTTCTGTCACTTTGTGCTCTTTTAACTTAACTTCCGATTTGGTTTTTGATTCAATTATGGGACTTTCAGGTTGATTTGTTTCCATTTGTCCCTCAATAGAAACACTGTTCAGTTTAAATGTTTATCAGGGATTGGATGATCTTTTTCCCAAGCTTGTTGTTTCTCTTTTAACAGAGTTCTTTTTGCAGACACTAAAGTGGGGTTGGGAGGATCATCACAGTTTGTGGCAATATGCCCATCCTCGCCACAACTGAAACAGTACCATGGCCTTGGCTTTGATCTAACTGTTGTGGATGTGGCTTCTGAAGTCAGTTTTGATGTTGATGTCTTTTTATTAACAGGTTTCTCTTGTCGTTTCTCCTTTTCCTTTTTCTTTACAGATTTGTTTGTAGGTGACGTCTGTTGTTTGGAACTTGATAAAGCAGCAATTTGAGCCTGCAGTTCGACAATTTGTTTTTGAAGTCTTTTCATAGCTGGTTGTTCGGAAGAGAAAGACTGAGGCGGATCGTATGTATCTCCCATATATGCCTCATGCACTTGCACTGCACCTTGAGCTTTTGGTTTTTGAAATCCCAGATGTTGCTTCATCCTGTTTGCTTTTGCAGTTTGTTTGTCCTCTTCTGTGCGTAAAAGGAGTAAAAACTCTGGAAAAGTGGGCGGATTCTTTTTGCGTTGCTCAAGCTGAAGGTTATTAATCAGCACATTGCTCCAGCAGCCCCTACAGAACTGCTTTAAGAGCTGCTTGTCTGAATCTTGAGGCAAAATGGATTCATTTTCACAATTCTATTCAAAAGGGTCTGCAATCTCTGGAGATAGTTTGAAGGTTTTTCGCCTGAGTTCTGGTTAACATTTAAAAACTGTGCGAAAAGTTCGTCCCCATCTTCCACTGTAGCATAAGCTGAGTCAAGCAGATCAAGGAAAGCTTTTGGATTTGCTTGGTAACCAAGCGACTTGACAACCGAAACGGCAGGAGGAAGCAAACTATCAACAATGCGTCTTACTAGCTGTGCACTGGAAACAGTAGGATCAGCCAAGTGACATTCAATACTGTTCCTCCAAGTCTCATAATCGACTTCAAAGTTCGGGCAAGGAACCTTGCCGGAAAAAGGTCTAACTTTTACTGATGCGTGTATTTGCGAAGAGAGGTCAGAACTTTTGACGATGTGTTCAACCACTACACGCTGCACCTCAGGTGGAGTAAATTGTTCAGCAGTTTGCAAGAGGGAAGATACTGGCAATTGAATGGGCATAGCATTTGCCATAGGTCTGAAAGGAGGGCTAAGGGGGTCAAGAGGACGTTGCTCATCATTGACTGAATCCATTTGAGTGTCATCAGGGGAAACGGAATCTGTGGCTGTTTCAGCAGGTGCCACGACTGTACCCTGAGGTCTGCCAGACTCATCTCGCTCTTTCAGTAATCCAGTAATTCGTGCTAACTCGTCATGTAGCAGATTTTCAAAAGATTTTCCACTTAGTTTTGCAATATTTTGGAGGTCAGACAGAAATGTTTTGGTAAGATCGGTACCTTTTTCACTTGAGTATACACTGGATAAAGCTTCAACGTGGAAGACAACATTGTCATCTGTATCACTGGTTCTATCAAGAGGTAAATCCTTCTCAAGTGTCTCCACAGCAGCACCAGATGCATATTCTACAAAGGCTTTACCATAGAACTCAGAGGTTTTGTCTAAAACCTTGACAATTCTGTTAACAGACCCAAATTGCTTTAAATCTTCATAAATCTCTTCGTCTAAATCAGTATTTGTCAGACCTGATACAATGACGGCATTGGGGACCTTAATACCTTCATTCTTAATCACATCCATTTTCGAAAAACAAAAAAAATAATATTTACACCTGGTTATTACTTACTCAAAGCTCCTGGCTGCTGGCTCGCCAAGTTTTACCGTGTAACCCACTTCTGAGGATGTACACCCTAGGTTCGTAGGAGCTGAGAAGTACAGTAATAACCAAGCAACACCAGTTTAACGTTTTGATATGTGTAACACTTTAGTTTAACAAATATAGCAAACACTTCACAACAATTGTGTACACAACACCTATGGGCCCAAAATAAATTTTGAATAAAATAAAATGTCCTTCTTGAAAATGTTCCTTGGAAGTCGTCCTTAGGAATTCCAGAGTTCAAGTCAGTAAAAAAAAAGAATAGTCAAAGTCAAGGGTAAATACTTCAAAAAAAGGAAAACCTTGTTGATGCCGGTTCGGTGAACTGACACAATCCTACCACAGCTTCCGGAATCCTGTGGTAAAAGTTCACGGCTCATTGGGAAGGCTCGCCATCTATGGATCAATGGTTCACTTGATGTGATTCAAGGACTGGAGCTTCTGGATCTTCTGCTCCCCTCATAAAAAAAAAAAAAAGACCTGACCAAGAGAGGATTTCCAATAGAAGCCAGGACAGATAAAAACGATTTCTGGATGGCTCTCGAACTTCTTTTCTTCACTTTTTTCTTAACTCGTGGAAGAAACCATATCAGAGCTCCATCTGATTTTGGCGGTGTTATGCGAACGGAACTATTTTAGTTCGCTACTTCCGGGTTCCCACAAAGTAAAAAGTATTTTCAAAATAAAAGCCCCATTACTCATAACGTAAAGTATGAGTAAATAATGATAATAATTAAATACAATTAACTGGTTAACCCGTTTTTTAGGTGGGTTACAATCGCTTTACCCAAGGGGAGGTGGAAAATTTGCTTATTTCCCCAAATGGTGGAATAGGTCAAGGTATTTAGTGAACCACAACCATGCATGCCAGAAAGCCACTATGCACAATATCAGTGCCCTGGCTCAGATAAATCTTAAATGGAACAAGGCCATAATCACAGGTAATTACACCTGTGTTTACTACACTATTAACATCGCAACATGATTGCTGTGAAAAGGGTCCATGTCAAAGTGTCAATAAACTAGTCAAGAGAAAAGATTGTTTTGTCCTGTTTCAGGGTTTTTCATGGTCATATACAATGCTTTCGAACAAATATTGACAGACTTTACATGTATATTGCCACATACATATTGCCACATATCCATACTGGTCAACAGGAGCTCTTGCCAGTCTGGCCTCTCCTGCCATTCCCGTGCACGGTCTTCTTTCTCTGCGGCGTTGAGCAAGAGTTTTATTCTTATTGTTGTACACTCTCATTTTTACTTGTTGCAGAAGAGAGTGACATCCGTGTCCAACAGTATCACCGTGCTTGCCAATGTCGCCAAATGATTTTGCATGGCTCCTGAAAATGTGGGTGGGATAATCAGAAAACATGTCACCATTGTGGCACTTATGACAGAAATGTACAGCTAATGTAAGGATTACTTAAAGGAAAGAACTAAGAAAAGGAAAGAAAAAGGAGAAATTACACAAAGGCAACCAAGGTTGAACACAACAAGAGACTAACTTACTCCAGTTAGCTCAGTCATGCTGTAACTAGGATATCTGCTGAAAAAAAAAAAAAAATTCATGGACCGTTTGAATCACTAAATGATTAAAAGTTAAACAGCTAACGGTTAGCCCTGCTAATCTATGATAACCTTGACTAATAACAGAAATGTGCACATATAAATAGTAAAGTTTGTCCCATCACTGGTTTTATAAACTTTACAAATACCAGATTTGTCTTAAAGGTGATATTGACATGCAAAATTATAGCGAAACTCTCGTCATTACTAACATTATTGCTGTGAGAGAATTTTCAACAATTCCGGGCACTTGCTCACAAAATGTGAATGGTTGTAACTAACTTATATCCGCTGGAGAAAAAAATTATGGACCGTTTAAATCACTAAGTCATTAAAGTTAAACAGCTAATGGTTAGCCCTGTTAGTCTATGATAACCTTCACTAATTACAGAAATGTGCACGTATAGTAATGTTTGCCCCAAATTGGTTTTATAAAATAGTGACATGAAAAATTATAGTGAACGATTAAAGGAAAAAGGGAATGGCTGAAAAGAAGATGATTCAGGCCATATTGAGGAACTGCAACCCTTGTAAGATTCATAAGGGAATAAAGATCAATATAACTCAAAGGGGACTGAATTACAGTGAATAAGAACCGAATTAGTATGCAAATTATTCAGAATTAATATTTAACTCTTTATCAACTATTCGTCCACCGATAAATTGAGATTAGGGCATTTTATAAATTCTGGACAAAAAAAGTGTAATGTGTACTCGATGGCGCCGCGCATGGCTGCTTCAGTGATTGGATCTCCAGTGTTTGTACTGTTTTTTTGTTTTTTTTTTTCTGTTTTTTTTGTTTAACAAACACAATCAGTTTCACCAGAGATGAACTGGTGAACATTCGGCAGAACACACCACAAGATCTTTTACCGGAATTAAATTATTCAGACGTTTTACTGAACATTGTTATCGGCGGCGCTGATCAAACTCTTCAGGACGCGCAGACGGGGGAAGCGAGCGGGAGCGCTTGTCAGACTCAGGAAGCGCGGATTTCGAACACCGTTGCCTATCATCCATCTGGCAAATCTCCGCTCCCTACCTAACAAAACAGACGAACTCCTTCAGCTCTCTCGGACAAATAAGGATTTCTCACACTCTGTTGCTCTGTGTGTCACGGAAACCTGGCTGAATGACGCCATACAGGAAAGCGCGTTCCATCTGCCGGGCTTTCAGCTGTTCAGAGCGGATCGCGAATCAGAATCGACGGGGAAATCGCGCGGCGGCGGGACATGCTTTTACATCAATGAACGGCGGTGTAGAGATGTAACGGTGTTAAAGAAGATGTGATGTCCTGATCTAGAAATGCAGTTTGTCAACTGCAAGCCGTTCTATTCGCCGCGGGAGTTTCACTCGTTCATTCTGGTTAGTGTTTACATTCCTCCGCAAGCACAATTAAGCCTGGCTTTACAGAAACTTGCTGATCAGATCACAGAGACAGAACAACAACACCCGGACTCTGTTTTAATCATTCTTGGGGACTTTAATAAAGCCATTCTTTCCCGTGAACTGCCAAAATACAGACAGCATGTTACATGTCCTACCAGAGACAGTAATATATTGGATCACTTTTACACCACAATAAAGGACCACTCTGTTCCACAAACAGCTTTGGGACGTTCTGATCACTGTCTGGTTCATCTTATACCGTCCTTCAAGCAAAAACTTAAATCTGCTAAACCTGTAGTAAGGACTGTGAAGAGATGGACCTGTAGCTGAACACGCTCAAAACAGTGGAGATGATTGTGGACTTTAGGAGAAACCCCCCTGACCTTTCCCCACTCACCATCATGGACAGCACTGTGACTACAGTGGAGTCATTAAGATTCCTGGGAACCACCATCTCTCAGGACCTGAAGTGGGACAATGACATTGACTCCATTGTGAAAAAGGCCCAGCAGAGGTTGTACTTCCTTCGCCAGCTGAGGAAGTTTAACCTGCCACAGGAGCTGCTGAAACAGTTCTACTCAGCCGTCATTGAGTCTGTACTGTGTACTTCTATAGGCTAACTGTCTGGTTTGGCTCAGCAACAAAATCAAATCAGACATCAGAAGACTACAGAGAACTGTTCGGACTGCTGAAAGGATTATTGGTGCTCCCCTACCCACCCTTCAAGAACTGTATACATCCAGAGTGAGAAAAAAGGGCTCATAAAATCACTCTGGATCCCTCACATCCAAGTCACCCCATTTTTGAACTTTTACCATCTGGTCGGCGCCTCAGAGCCGCAAATACCAGAACAGTAAGGCACAAAAACAGTTTCTTCCCCCAGGCAATCTACCTCACGAACAGTTAAATGTTCCCCACAGTTTAGACACTAATTTATTTGCCTACAATATATTTTTTTATTTTTTATTTTTTGTCTGTGTGTTAGTGTCTCTGTGTACTGGAAGCTTATGTCACTAAAACAAATTCCTTGTATGCGCAAGCATACTTGGCAATAAAGCTCTTTCTGATTCTGATATTATCCCATGGCCTACAGTAATAATATCATAAAATTATGATAACTTATTATGAGCAAGGTAACAGAATCTACAGTTTAAGGCAGTAACTTTTAAGTACACGGCACAAGACACTGGTAAGTAAAATCGGTCCCACTTTATATTATGTGGCCTTAACTACTATGTACTTACATAAAAAAAAAATAAGTACAATGTATTTACTGTGTTCATATCGTATTGTAAAACACTTTTGCTGCTATTGAGGTGGGATAGGGGTAAGGTTAGGGAGAGGGTTGGAGGTATGGGTAAGTTTAAGGGTGGGTTAAGGTGTAAAGTATGGGTCAACAGTGTAATTAGGGGTTCAAGCACGCAGTGCTGAAACCCTATTGTAATTGTTAGGATTTTTATTATTAGGGCCCGAGCACCGATGGTGTGAGGACCCTATTGGAATTGCTCCGTTTATTAGGGCCCGAGCACCGAGGTGCGAGGACCCTCTTGTATCTGCTTTGTTTTTTATTAGGGCCCGAGCACCGATGGTGTGAGGACCCTCTTGGAATTGCTCCGTTTATTATTATTATTATTATTATTATTATTCTCTAAGATGAATCGCATTTTTGAGGGCCTAAACATGCTCGAAAAGTCATGAAACTTTGCACACACCTCAGAACTGGCGAAAATTTACGTCTGATATGGGTTTCAGAATTGGGTGTGCCAAAATGGCTCAACAGCGCCACCTATACACGTTCAACGGTGTGCGCCTCGAGCTACGTTTCATGTACATGTATGAAAATCGGTATACACATGTAACTCTCCAATACCTACAAAAAAGTCTCTTGGAGCAAAATCCGAAACCCAACAGGAAGTCGGTTATTTCTAATATTATGAGCAAATTTTGTGTCATTTTTGTCATTTCCATGCGTTGTATTTTAACGAACTCCTCCTAGAGATTAATTCAGATCAACACCAAATTTGGTATGCCTAATCTAAAGGCCTTTGCGATGTTAAATTGCGAAGCTTTTGAGTTTTCGTTGAAGGGCCTGTGTGTGGCGGCCTGGCGAATTTCGATGATTCGCCATGAAACAGGAAGTTGCTATAACTCAGACATACAATGACCAATCTGCCCCAAACTTCACATGTTGGATGAGACTCCTGTCCTGAACAGTTTGACATGCCCATATTCAGTTATAGTCATAGCGCCACCTATTGGCAACAGGAAGTGACATATTTTACGCTGCGACAAACTACTCCTAGAAATTTTTGACATCAATGTCTTTTTTGTCGTCAGTCTAATCTAAAGGCCTGTACGATGTTAAATTGAGAAGATCTTGAGTTTTCGTTAAAGGGCGTGTCCATGGCGCCATGTCAAAGTTCGATGTCTCGCCATGGGAGTAGAAGTTGCTGTAACTCAGTCATAAAATATCAGATCTTGCCCAAACTTCAAATGTTTGATAAGAGTACTGACCTGAACACATCTGGAGGCTAATATTCCATTGGGTGTGGCAAAATGGCTCGATAGCGCCACCTATACATTTTCAATGGAGTGCGCCTCGAGCTACATGTCATATACATGTACGAAAATCTGTAAACATATGTAACACACCAATAGCTACAAAAAAGTCTCTTGGTACGAAATCCGAATCCCAACAGGAAGTCGGTTATTTTTAATTTTCCCTGCAAAATTGGTGTTGTTTTTGTCATTTTCAGGGGTTGTATTTTAACGAACTCCTCCTAGAGATTTATTCAGATCAACACCAAACTTGGTCAGTGTAATCTAAAGCCCTTTGCCATTTTAAATTGCGAAGGAATTGAGGTTTCGTTAAAGGGCGTGTCCATGGCGGCCTGACAAATTTCGATGATTCGCCGTGAAAAATGATGGTGCTATAACTCACACATACAATGTCCAATCCGCCCCAAACTTCACATTTTTGTTAAGACTCTTCACCTGAACAGATCTACATGCCAATATTCAGTTATAGTCATAGCGCCACCTATTGGCAACTGGAAGTGACATATTTTACACTGTGACAAACTACTCCTAGAAATTTTATGACATCAATGTCTTTTTTGTGGTCAGTCTAATCTAAAGACCTGTGTGATGTTTAGTTGTGAAGATCTTGAATTTTTGTTAAAAGGCATGTCCATGTCGCCATGACGAAGTTCGATGTCTTGCCATGGGAATAAAAGATGTTATAACTCAGGCATAAAATGTCCGATCTTGCCCAAACTTCACATGTGTGATAAGGGTCCTGGCTTGAACACATCTGAAGGCCAATATTCCATTATAACGATAGCGCCACCTGCTGGCAACAGGAAGATTGGCACACATATGGAATAAACTTTGATATATTGCACTTATATTTATGAGTTTAAATGCATATTTCTCAACGTTCACCTTTTTACTAAAGCCACACGATGGCGGTGAGCCCGGGTGCGAGGGCCCGTTCATCGCTGCTTGCAGCTTTAATTATTCTTCTTCTTCTTCTTCTTCTTCTTCTTCTCCCGAATGAATCGCATTTTTGAGGGCTTTAACATGCTCAAAAAGTCATGAAACTTTGCACACTCGTCAAACCTGGTGAAAATTTTCGTCTGATATAGGATTCAGAAGAGGGTGTGGCAAAATGGCTCGACAGCGCCACCTATACCAAGAAAATCAACAGCCTTCCAGCTATGTTTGACGTACATGCACGAAAATTGGCACACATATGTAACACACCAATACCTACAAAAAAGACTCTTGGAGCGAAATTCTAAACCCAACAGGAAGTCGGTTATTTTTTATATTATGAGCATATTTTGTGTAATTTTGGTCATTTCCATGTGTTGTATTTTAACGAACTCCTCCTAGAGAGTTCTTCAAATCAACACCAAATTTGGTATGCCTAATCTAAAGGCCTTTGCGATGTTAAATTGCGAAGATCCTGACTTTTCGTTGAAGGGCGTGTCCGTGGCGGCCTGGCGAATTTCGATGATTCGCCATGAAAAATGAAGTTGCTATAACTCACACATACAATGACCAATCTGCCCCAAACTTCACATGTTTGATGAGACTCCGAACCTGAACAGATTGACATGCCCATATTCAGTTATAGTCATAGCGCCACCTATTGGCAACAGGAAGTGACATATTTTACGCTGCGACGAACTACTCCTAGAAATTTTATGACATCAATGTCTTTTTTGTGGTCAGTCTAATCTAAAGGCCTGTGCGATGTTCAGTTGTGAAGATCTTGAGTTTTCGTTAAAAGGCTTGTTCATGGCGCCGCGACGAAGTTCGATGTCTCGCCATGCGAATAAAAGATGTTATAACTCAGGCATAAGATGTCCGATCTTCCCCAAACTTCACATGTGTGATAAGAGTCCTGGCCTGAACAGATCTTCAGGCCAATATTCCACCGGGTGTGGCAGAATGGCTCTATAGCGCCACCTATACACTTTCAACGGAGTGCGCCTCGAGCTATGTTTCACGTACATGTACAAAAATTGGTACACACATGTAACACTCCAATACCTACAAAAAAGTCTCTTGGTACGAAATCCGGATCCCAACAGGAAGTCGGTTATTTTGAATTTTCCCTTCAAAATTGCTGTTGTTTTTGCCATTTTCAGGGGTTGTACTTTAACGAACTCCTCCTAGAGATTTATTCAGATCAACACCAAACTTGGTCAGTGTAATCTAAAGCCCTTTGCGATAATAAATTGCGAAGGACTTGAGGTTTCGTTAAAGGGCGGGTCCATGGCGGCCTGACAAATTTCGATGTTTCGCCATGAAAAAGGAAGTTGCTGTAACTCAGACATACAATGTCCAATCTGCCCCAAGCTTCACATGTTGGATAAGACTCTTGACCTGAACAGATCTACATGCCAATATTCAGTTATAGTCATAGCGCCACCTATTGGCAACAGGAAGTTACATATTTTACACTGCGACAAACTACTCCTAGAAATTTTATGACATCAATGTCTTTTTTGTGGTCAGTCTAATCTAAAGACCTGTGTGATGTTTAGTTGTGAAGATCTTGAGTTTTTGTTAAAAGGTGTGTCCATGGCGCCGTGATGAAGTTCAATGTCTCGCCATGGGAATAAAAGATGTTATAACTCAGGCATAAAATGTCCGATCTTGCCCAAACTTCACTTGTGTGATAAGGGTCCTGGCCTGGACAGATCTGAAGGCCAATATTCCATCGAGTGTGGCAAAATGGCTCAATAGCGCCACCTATACACTTTCAACGGAGTGCGTATACACTTTAAACGGAGTGCGCCTTGAGCTATGTTTCACGTACATGTACAAAAATCGGTACACACATGTAACACACCAATATCTACGAAAAAGTCTCTTGGTACGAAGTCCGAATCCCACCAGGAAGTCAGTTATTTGGAATTTTCTCTGCAAAATTAGTGTTGTTTTGGCCATTTTCAGGGGTTGTACTTTAACGAACTCCTCCTAGATATTTATTCAGATCAACACCAAACTTGGTCAGTGTAATCTAAAGCCTTTTGCGATCTTAAATTGCGAAGATCTTGAGGTTTCGTTAAAGGGCGTGTCCATGGCGGCCTGACAAATTTCATTGTTTCGCCATGAAATAGGATGTTGTTGTAACTCAGGCATAAAATGTCCAATCCTCCCCAAACCTCACATGTTCGATAAAAGTCCTGCCCTGAACACATCTGAAGGCCAATTTTCCATTATAATGATAGCGCCACCTGCTGGCAACAGGAAGATTGGCACATATATGGAATAAACATTGATATATTCTACTTATATTTATGAGTTTAAACGCATATTTCTCACCGTTCACCTATTAACTAAAGCCACTCGCTGCCGGTGAGCCCGGGTGCGAGGGCCCGTTCATCGCTGCTTGCAGCTTTAATTAGGGCTCAAGCCCGAAGGGGCGAAGAGCCCTATTGTTCTTCTAAGGATTATTCTTGTTATTAGGGCCCGAGCCAATGGGCGCAGGGCCCTATTGTTCCCCTAAGGATTATTCTTATTATTTTTATTTTTTTTTTAACCTTCCGGGGGTTTTTGGGGGCCTTAACATACTCAAAAACTCTTGAAAATTGGCATACACATTGGAACCTGCGGCCATCAGGTCGCCGCAGAGACTGGAACCCGGGCGTGGCATAGGAGCTCTACAGCGCCCCCTGGAACACCGTCAGAAAATCCTGAACCATAGCTCACACATACTTACATGTATTTATATGAAACTCAGTACACTTATAGATCTCACTGAGCCGAACAACTTTCACACTCTATGTCATAGGCTCCGCCCAACAGGAAGTCAGCTATTCAGGGCTGTTTAAAAAAAGCATGCTCTGGAATTTGAAATACTCCTCTGAGGTTTTCCACCCGTTCGCCACAAAACTTGGTGAACATGATCTCAAGACATTGAGGATGAAAAATTGCGAGGGGATTTTTGATATCTCGAACGGTTCGCCCGTGGCGAGGCGTGGCAATTATGGCGAGAAATGAGAAACAGGAAATGTCTAATAACATCCACATACATTTCCTGAATTTGATCAAACTTCATTGGTTTGTTCGTTGTATGATACCGATCGCATATATGTGACTATTAAGAGTCAACGGTATAGCGCCACCAACTGGCAGCAGGAAGTGTGTCATTTTCCAAATGCTTTGAATTCAGCATCTTATTTTTACTTGATTTACTTAAAACTTCATCAGAATAATTACAAAACACGGCCGATGTAAATCTGTTGTGGGGATATTGATATCTGATATAGTGTTGCCATGGCAACGTGTCAAACTTGAATATTCTGTTATGGTGATTTTGAGGCAGACAACAAGCTCAGATTTACATTAAACTCAGAACACATATCCGTATTAATGATATCTAGACAATTGCATAAGCTTTTAAAAGGACGTGATAGAGGCACTCTATAGCGCCACCTTTTGTCAAAAGTGGGGGGGTTAGTTTTAGCTACAGACACCAAACTTGGTACATAAATTGTTCTTATCAAGACGGACAATTTTCTAATTCACAGTCATAAGCTACGACCAACAGGAAGTCAGCTATTTTGATTTGAATATGTATTTTTGGCAAATTCGGCTGTGAATTAATGCATACTCCTCACAGGGGAAGTGCACTATACACACCAAACTTTGTCTACATGTTGAAAAAACATTGAGGAACTTAAATTGCGAATGGATTTTGGATAGCTTGAACGGTTTTGGCGTGGTGATTTTTTGAAATAACAGTAAAAAGGGAAACATTAATTGTCTGGTATTTTTAAATTGCAGCTTCCAAACATTTCAAAACCATTTTTCATTTAGAGAACATGCGATTCTGAGGAAATATGCATAGTTTCACAACTTTACAACACTGTAAGGTTAAAATAAAATTATAAAACTGTCAGACATCTGATCTCACTCTCTGGCATTGTCTCTGTGTGAGGGAAAGGGGGGGGGGGTGCTTGAGGACCTGCCTGACAGAGAGAGAGAGAGATAGGGAGAGAGAGAGAGAGTTAACATCTCTTTAATCACCAGAAAAAAAACTGTAATTGTGTGTTGTTGATTTTTTTCATCATTACAGCTTAAGAAATCTCTCTATCATTTTCTATCATTTTTAGGGACGAAAAAAACCTAGTACAATTTGTAATCTTGCTGATTTAACAGTAAAACAGTTCAGCTCACAGATAAAGACTAAGCTGTAATGCAGGCAAACATATTTTACAAATGCTTATAGATCAATAAAATTGTTAAAAATACTTTTTCACAAAGTACATAATAATAAGGCACGTTGATATTCTGATGACATTTTTTCCAAGTACATTTTACCAATTTCAAATCACATCAATCTTAATAAATGCTATAGATCTGGTATTTCATGATTTATGAGTGATATATATAATTGTCCTCGATGGCTGGAAGTGAAATACTCATATTCAGGAGTGCTGAATTTTTAGGCATGTCTTCTTGTCATGCATTGGTCATTGAGCTCATTGTAGCGATGCTTCAGGTGTTGAAATAGATTTGTTATAGATTATACAGGTTCACTGTTTGAAGAGTGTATACAGTATGTGTATGTGGTGCAGACGCAGTAGCGAGAGCATGTTATTGTTACGCAAAAACACATTAAAATAATGTGCGAGCATGAATCTCTCCGCTTGCATGCACATTTCCTTTACTTTGACAAAAAACGCGTCCTCTGATACATGCTGCTTTTGCTCGGAGAGCGTGCGCGCACTTAAAACTCGTTTCCTCTGCTCAAACTGTGTCCTGTGCACTCACAACTCTCTCTATGCTCATGCGCTAGATATTCATTCTTTTCACACCTTTCTACTTCTAACCTTTTCTGTTCACATCTTTTACCATGTGCAGTGTGAATGCTCTGATCCATTAACATGGGCTCTGAAAAAAATATGCATTACAGATAGAGCTTGTGAACCTGGCCTTGCATAGGTATATGCACAGTCTGTCCTGTTCTCCTGCTCCATTTAGGAACGCTTCATTCGGACTGGTTCAGATAGCAACACCAAACTTGCAGTGTGTAATACCTATCATGGCCACCACCAGATGGAGCTATAGGATTACTTTTAAATAATTGTTTTAGAAACGTCTATAAAGCATTTAAATCATTTATAAAAATCTTTCAAAGTAAAACAATATGTATTTTAAAAAGCTAATGAATTTTACTGGTAATATAGTTTTATATAATAATTTCAGAAATGTTTATAGATCAATAAAAGTATTTTTAAAAATGGTTATAGATCATGAAAAGTGCGAATAAGCTCTCTTTGGTTTACATTAGTTAATGCATTAACTAACATGAACTAACAATGAACAATCTATTTTTCAGATAATTTATTAATCTTTTTTATGTTAGTTATTCCTATCATTAAAAATATTATTTGTTTTTTCACAGTACATAAACTAATTTTAAAATAAAAATGTAATAAAAAAAATATTATTAATAATGTATTAAAATATTTTAACTAAGCTTTAATTAACATTTATATAAACACTTATATTGAAAGAGACTGAAATTGAAGTAATTTTTACTTTTAAAAACCACTTGTAAGACACAGTTAACAAATGCAGTGAGCAGATGAAAGGACAGAACAACAAAGATATATAGTGCCCCCTATTGGCAACAGGAAGTGTCATATTTTACACTGAGACAAACTACTCCTAGAAATTTTTTGACATTAATGTCTTTTTCGTGGTCAGTCTATCTTGAGTTTTTGTTAAGGGTCGTGTCCATGGCGCCATGACAAAATTGATGTCTCGCCATAGGAAGAGAAGTTGTTGTAACTCAGGCATAAAATATTCGATCTTCCCCAAACTTCAAATGTTTGATAAGAGTCTTGGCCTGAACACATCTGAAGGAAAATATTCCATTATAATGATAGCGCCACCTGCTGGCAAAAAGAAGATTGGCACATATAAATGACTTTGACATATTCCACTTATATTTACGACTTTAAATGCATATTTCTCGCCGTTCGCTTTTTTTACTAAAGCCGCTTGCTGGCGGTGAGCCCGGGTGCGAGGGCCCGATCATCGCTGCTTGCAGCTTTAATTATTATTTTTATTTTTTATTAAACCTTCCGGGGTGTTTTGGGGGCCTTAACATGCTCAAAAACTCTTGAAAATTGGCACACACATTGGAATCTGCGGCCATCAGGACGCCGCAGAGGTTGGGACCAGGGCGTGGCACAGGGGCTCTACAGCGCCCCCTGGAAGACAGTCAGAATTCTTGAACCATAGCTCACACACACTTGCATGTATTTATATGAAACTCGGTACACTTATAGATCTCATTGAGCCGAACAACTTTCACACTTTATGTCATAGGCTCCGCCCAACAGGAAGTCAGCTATTCAGGGCTGTTTAAAAAAAGCATGCTCTGGAATTTGAAATACTCCTCTGAGGTTTTCAACCCGTTCACCACGAAACTCGGTGAACATGATCTCAAGACATTGAGGATGAAAAATTGCGAGGGGATTTTTGATATCTCGAACGGTTTGCCCGTGGCGAGGCGTGGAACTTATGGCAAGAAATGAGAAACAGGAAATGTCTAATAACATCCACATACATTTCCTGAATTTGATCAAACTTCATGGGTTTGTTCGTTGTATGATACCGATTGTATATATGTGGCTATTAAGAGTCAACGTTATAGCGCCACCAACTGGCAGCAGGAAGTGTGTCATTTTCCAAATGCTTTGAATTCAGCATCTTATTTTTACTCGATTTACTTAAAACTTCATCAGAATAATGACAAAACACGGCCGATGTAAATCTGTTGTGGGGATATTGATATCTGATATAGTGTTGCCATGGCAACGTGTCAAACTTGAATGTTCTGTTATGGTGAGTTTGAGGCAGACAACAAGCTCAGATTTACATGAAACTCAAAACACATATCAGTATTAGTGATAGCTAGACAATGGCAAAAGCTTTTAAAAGGGCGTGAAGGAGGCACTCTATAGCGCCACCTTTTGTCAAAAGTGGGGGGGTTAGTTTTAGCTACAGACACCAAACTTGGTACATAAATTGTTCTTTTCAAGACGGACAACTTTCTAATTCACAGTCATCAGCTACGATCAACAGGAAGTCGGCTATTTTGATTTGAATGTGTATTTTTGAGATTTTACAGTTGTGAATTAATGAATACTCCTCACAGGGGAAGTACACTATACACACCAAACGTTGTCTACATGAAGAAAAAACATCGAGGAACTTAAATTGCGAACAGATTTTGGTTAGCTTGAACGGTTTTGTCGTGGTGATTTTTTGAAATGACAGTAAAAAGTGAAACATTAATCGTCTTGTATTTTTAAATTGCAGCTTCCAAACCTTTAAAAAACATTTTTAATTTAGAAAACCAGTGATTCTGAGGAAATATGCATAGTTTCATGACTTTACAGCACTGTATGATTAAAAGAAAATTAAAAAACTGTCAGACATCTGATCTCACTCTGTCACTCTGTGTGCTGACTCTGTGTGTGTGTGAGTGTGAGTGGGGGAGGGGTGTGAGCTGAGTGGCAGACAGACAGAGAGAGAGAGAGAGAGAGAGAGAGAGAGAGAGAGAGAGAGAGATGGAGAGAGAGAGAGAGACTTAAACATCTCTTTAATCACCAGAAAAAAAACTTTATTTTAAATAGTTATTTTTTTGTTGTTGTTGCTAATTGTGCTGTTATCATTACATCTTAAGAAATATCTTAGGCCTTATCCTTTTCTGACAGTTTCAGGGATTTAAAAAAATCCTAAAAAACCTTATTTGTGCTGCAAATAATAATTTCAAACTCATTTGATACTGACCTCTGTCACCCTGTGACATGACATTTATTTGAATTTACATAATCTCAAGGATGTAACTGTAAAACTGTTCAGCTCACAGATGAAGACTAAGCTTTAATGCAAGCAGAACTATTTCACAAATGCTTATAGGTTAATGAAATCATAACAAAACACTTTTAAATTATTTAAGGATTTGGTAACACTTTAAAATAATGTCTCAATTGTTAACATTAGTAAATGCATTGGTAACACTTCATAATAGCTGCAATTCTTAGCTAAGCATTAGTAAATAGTCAGTTCATGCTTTATATAGCCTTCTCCCAAAATTAATATTTTAGTAAGCATTTTATAAATACAGCTATAATTAAATTGTTCATGGTTTATATGCACATTTATTTTGAGGAGATTAAAGGCTGTAATCTCCCTAAAAAAATGTAAAATAAAAAATAAAATAAATAAAATAAACAAACACAGAACTCATAAATATTTATTTCAAGATGCAATAAAAGAAAACTGTACACTTGAATTTATATATATATATATATATATATATATATATATATATATATATATATATATATATATATATATATATACACACAATTGCATAAGTTTATATTTAAAAATGTTTAGCAAGTGTACAGCTAATAATAATAATAATGCATTTTATTTAGTTTTAGCTACAGACACCAAACTCGGTACTTAAATTGTTCTTATCAAGACGGACAACTTTCTAATTCACAGTCATAAGCTACGATCAACAGAAAGTCAGCTATTTTGATTTGAATGTGTATTTTTGAGATTTTACAGTTGTGAATTAATGCATACTCCTCACATGGGAAGTACACTATACACACCAAACTTTGACTACATGAAGAAACAACATCGAGGAGCTTAAATTGCGAACGGATTTTGGTTAGCTTGAACGGTTTTGACGTGGTGATTTTTTGAAATGACAGTAAGAAGGGAAACATTAATTGTATTGTATGTCTAAATTGCAGCTTCCAAACACTTCAAGGCATGTTTTCATACAGAGATCAAATCATTCTGAGGAAATATGCATAGTTTCATGACTTTACAACACTGTATGGATAAAAGAAAAGAAAAAACTGTCAGACTTCTCAACTGACATGATCTCACTCTGGCCACTCCGTCTGTGTGAGGAAAGGGAGGGGGAGAGGGAGGGGGAGTGTGAGTGTGAGGGGGTTGGTGACTGTGAATCTTTGGTGACTGACAGTGTGTGTGAATTGTAGGGAGGGGCTGTCTGGCAGAGAGAAAGAGAGAGAGAGAGAGAGAGAGAGAGAGAGAGACCTAATCATTCCTTTAATAATCAGGAAAAAATATATATATTTTAAATTGTTATTGTTTTTGTTGTTGCTAATGGTGGTGTTTTTTTCCTTTCATCACAGGTTAAGAAATCTCTTAGGCCTTATCCTTTTCTGACAGTTTTAGGGATTTAAAAACATCCTAAGAAGCCTTATTTGTGCTGCAAATTATAATTTCAAACTCATTTGATACTGACCTATGACAACCTGTGACGTGACATGACATTTATTAATCTCATGGATGTAACAGTGAAACTCTTCAACTGACAGATTAAGCTGCAATGCAAGCAAAACTATTTCACAAATGCTTATAGGTCATTAAAATCATTACAAAACACTAATAAATTATTAAAGGGTTTGGTAACACTGTATAATAATGTCTAATTTGTTAACATTAGTAAATGCATTGGTAACACTTTATAATAACTGCACTCATTAGCTAAGCATTAGTAAATAGTTCATGATTATAAAGCCTTTTCCCTTAATAATAGTCATTATTAAGCAGGAATACATCTCTAAATACATTGTTCTTGGTTCAAAAGCACATATATTACAAAGGAGATTAAAGTTTCAGTTGTCTTATAAAATAAATCAATAAACACAACCCAGTTTGATTCAGAATTCAGAAATATTTATTTCAAGATGCAATAAAAGGAAACTGTACACTTGAAAAGGTTTTGAGCGATTCTTGAAGGACTAGCATCACCTTCACTTGTACGATGGTTTGAGGAATATATCTTCCAGATAGTACCGCCGCTCCCTATATGCAGAGTATGCAGTCTTCGTAGAGCACCAACTCCCAGAGGGGTCACCAGTTGCTCAAAAAAAAAAAAAAACAAATATGCGCCATTCTCCCATCCGCGCTCGCGACCACTCAATAGCATTTGAGAAGAAAGACTTGTAGTCACAAAACAATTGTAATGTGTTCATATAGGTGTCAGCTACAATGCACACCTTATACATTTTTTATACATTTTAAAATAAAGTGTTACTAAAGTTATATATATTGTTCTGTGTATGTGATTTCAAAGTCTAGATTGGTCGGATTAACCCTTTAACTGCCACATCCCTTAAAACTTGATTGTCAGAGGGTTACTGTAAATGCTTATGCCCGCTGGGCACAGTTTTCCCAATGCCACCAGGGTGGCGTTGCACTGATGGCTTGAGCCCGACATCGCTGCTTGCAGCTATATTTATTATTATTATTCCGCTTCTCCAAAATGAATCGCATTTTTGAGGGCCTAAACATTCTCAAAAAGTCACCAAATTTTGCACACGCCTCCGAACTGGCGAAAATTTACGTCTGATATGGGTTTCAGAAGTGGGTGTGGTAAAATGGCTCGACAGCGCCACCTATGCACGTTCAGCGGTGTGCGCCTCGAGCTACATTTCACGTACATGTATGAAAATCGGTACACACATGTAACACATCAATACCTACAAAAAAGACTCTTGGAGCAAAATTCTAAACCCAACAGGAAGTCGGTTATTTTTAATATTATGGGCAAATTTTGTGTCATTTTTGCCATTTCTATGCGTTGTATTTTAACGAACTCCTCCTAGAGATTTCTTCAAATCAACACCAAATTTGGTATGCCTAATCTAAAGGCCTTTGCGATGTTAAATTGCGAAGATTTTGAGTTTTCGTTGAAGGGCGTGTCCGTGGCGGCCTGGTGAATTTCGATGACTCGCCATGAAAAATGAAGTTGCTATAACTCAGACATACAATGTCCAATCTGCCCCAAACTTCACATGGTTGATAAGACTCTGGAACAGAATAGATTGACATGCCCATATGCAGTTATAGTCATAGCGCCACCTATTGGCAACAGGAAGTGTCATATTTTATGCTGCGAAGAACTACTCCTAGAAATTTTATGACATCAATGTCTTTTTTGTGGTCAGTCTAATCTAAAGGCCTGTGCGATGTTAAGTTGTGAAGATCTTGAGTTTTCGTTAAAAGGCGTGTCCATGGCGCCGTCACGAAGTTCGATGTCTCGCCATGGGAATAAAAGATGTTATAACTCAGGCATAAAATGTCCGATCTTCCCCAAACTTCACATGTGTGATAAGACTCCTGGCCTGAACACATCTGAAGGCCAAAATTCCATCAGGTGTGGCAAAATGGCTCGATAGCGCCACCTATACACTTTCAACAGAGTGCGCCTCGAGCTATGTTTCACGTACATGTACAAAAATCGGTATACACATGTAACACACCAATACCTACAAAAAAGTCTCTTGGTATGAAATCCGAATCCCAACAGGAAGTCGGTTATTTAGAATTTTCTCTGCAAAATTGGCGTTGTTTTTGCCATTTTCAGGGGTTGTACTTTAACGAACTCCTCCTAGAGATTTATTCAGATCAACACCAAACCTGGTCAGTGTAATCTTAAGCCCTTTGCGATGTTAAATTGCGAAGATCTTTAGATTTCGTTAAAGGGCGTGTCCATGGTGGCCTGACAAATTTCGATGTTTCGCCATGAAAAAGGAAGTTGCTGTAACTCAGACATACAATGTCCAATCTGCCCCAAACTTCACATGTTAGATAAAACTTCTGCCCTTAACAGATCTACATGCCCACATTCAGTTATAGTCATAGCGCCACCTATTGGCAACAGGAAGTGACATGTTTTACGCTGCAACAAACTACTCCTATAATTTTTTTGAGATTAACATATATTTTGTGGTCAGTCTAATCTAAAGGCCTGTGCAATGTTAACTTTTGGAGATCCTGAGTTTTTGTTAAAGGGTGTTTCCATGGCGCCATGACAAAATTTGATGTCTTGCCACAGCAAGAGAAGTTGTTGTAACTCAAGCATAAAATGTTCAATCTTCCCCAAACTTCACATGTTCGATAAGAGTCCTGGCCTGAACACATCTGAAGGCCAATATTCCATTATAATGATAGCGCCACCTGCTGGCAACGGTAAGATTGGCACATATATGGGATATACTTTGATATATTCCACTTATATTTAGGACATTAAATGCATATTTCTCAACGTTCACCTTTTTACTAAAGCAACACGATGGCGGTGAGCCCGGGTGCGAGGGCCCGTTCATCGCTGCTTGCAGCTTTAATTATTATTATTATTTTTCCGCCTTAAAACTGAACGGGCAGCCCAAACCGTAAGGCCTAGAGACTTGAAACTTGGTCAAAAGGTAGTAGTCTTGCTCGCTACTCAGGCGCAAAGATCCGGCCCAATCGGCCAGTGGGGGGCGCTACAGCGATCAAAAATGCGTTTTTGCTAATAGCTCCTAAACCGCTTGTGATAGAGCCAAAAATTTAACATTTCTGGAATCCGTGGGTCATGCGAAATTAAAAACGGTCATTCTGATTTTGGGTCTAGGAGGCCTCGTTTTTTCGCAAATTTGACGTATGTCCAAAACCTACTTTTGCGAACTAGTCCTAGGTTTTTCGCCCAATCTGAACCAAACCACTGCAGAAATGTTCTCTGTCCAGTGAATATCAATAATTATCAAAAAAAAGTAGAAATTTCGACTCACTGTCGTAATGGGATGCCAAAATGTTCGAAAGTCGAGGACCAATTTTACGCAACAGGCTATAACTCATGAATGAAATGAGATATCTAAACCAATCTCGCTGAACATTTGTATGAGCTAAAACTTTGGTCAAATAAAAAAAATTGCACACCTCTGCCACTTGGGGGCGCTATAAAAAGAAAAAAAACACATAAATGGCTATAACTAAGCAACCATTGGCTTGATCGACTTGAAAATTGGTATGCAGTGTCTTGGTCTGAAGGGACACAAGTGCCTATGAGGACATTTGCATATCTCAAAAAACATGGCCGCCATTGGCATAACAATTTTAAGCCCCTATTTGAAAGGGTTAACGGATGTTGATCAGAACGAAACTCGCTGGGTACATTCGACTCATGAACCTTAAGGTCTGTAAGAATTTTGAAAGAAATCGGCCACTAGTTGGCGCTAACGAGTTTTATGGCTCTGTAATCACGTGGTGTTTCACATATCAACACAATATGCATATCATTTGATAGATCTCCTCATAATGCACAACTTTGCCTCAAGAACCATTGCTGTCAATCAAATCGTTCATTAATTATTCACAAATATGTTAAAAACCTACTTTTGCGAACTAGTCCTAGGTTTTTTGTCCGATCGGAACCAAACCACTGCAGTAATATTCTGTGGACTCTTTAGATCAATAATTATCAAAAAAAAATGTTGAATTTTGTACTTTGGTTAGCTTTAAAGGGGTAATTTAGAAAAGGGGTGTGGCCAAACATACCCCAAAGCCTATAAAACCTAAACGAAAACTCAAAACTTTATGAAACTCGGTGAAAATATGTAATAGGTGACTCTTAACAAGCATGCAAAGTTTCATGAAGATCGGACCATAGGTGGCGCTATAACAGTAGAAAAGGTCTCAAAACACAAGATTTATATGGTAAATGGCCTCAAATTGTTTGAAAATGCACATATATTCACTCAAAAACACTAAATCTTCATATCATATGATAGATCTCCTCATTCTGAACAACTTTGCCTCTGGGACCAATGTTGTCAATAAAGCTGTTAATTAAATATTCAAGATTATTTAAAAAAGTTACTTTGGCATACTTGTGATACAGTTTAAGATGAAAATCAATAAAACCACTGAAGTACAATTCTCTAGACTCTGAAGGTCAATAATTATCAAAAACATGTTGAACAATTGCAATAATATGTTCTTTTCATAGTGCACACAAAGGCCTATTAATACAATCAGAAAGCCCACAAATTATCAAAAATGTGTAAAATAATGCATAATTTCATTCTAAACAAGCATGCAACATTTAAGAGAGATTGGGCAAAAGAAAAATAACAACACTATAACAGTTATGTTTAAAAACACAGTGTTGTTTGAGTAAATGCAATTTATAACCACTAGATGGCAGCAGAAGACCACTAATGGGGTCATTCAGCTAGTACTGTTTTTATGAATTCATGCCACAACATTAATAAATTAACTGTTATAACATTTTAAATCTCATTGAATTGATGTTTTCCATTTTGTTCATACAGATGTATCAGTTTTAACAATTTTGCCACATTATGATTAAAGTTTAACCTGAAAATGACATCTAAACTCTAAAAAAGAGAAGACTAAGTTTACTGTCACCTATCACTTATTTCAAATACCTATATCTGCAACAAAATGTGTGTGTGTGTGTGTGTGTGTGTGTGTGCATATGCTTATAGAGTATACATATATTAGTCTAATCATTTACTTTCAGTGTGTGTGTCTGTCTGTTAGCCTGTTCTCCATTTTGGATGTGTTTAAATGTCATCCATGCATCCAGGTTGGCTCTGACCACCTCAGAGGCCTTAATTTGCTTGAACCCCGGTAAAATGCTGCTTGCAGCTTTAATTATAAATGTAATTTACAGAAATTAAATACAGCTGTAATTACATGTCGTTTTTTTTAAATAAAAGTACAATGTAAAAACATGCATGTACACAATAAGTACATTGTACTAAATTATTAAAATGTAAGTACATAGTAGTTAAGGCCACTTAATATAAAGTGGGTCCGTAAAATCAAACCAAGGTTTTATTGAACTACTCTAATACACACAAACTAAACTAACGAAAACATGCAAACATTCATTCAAACAGTGACAGAGAAAAGTTATGTTATTAACGGAGGGTGAATGGAGTCCCAAGTGTCTAGCTTTAGACACTATTTCTTGACCGCAACCTGAGATAATCAGTCTACTTGCACTTTAATCTTAGTTTGTTTTCTTAATAAGATTTGCACCGGTTCAGCCAGAATTAGGAGATATTGTGTACTTGTGTTTGGGTGCTCCTGTGGGCGCGTGCGTTCCCTTCTCTAAAGAAGTTGCTGGAGAGGGAATCTCTGGCGCTGATTGGCTGGCAGTTGGTCGATGATGCGTTCTGAGGGACAGCACTCGATGGTGAGTGGTTGTTTGGCTTTGCCAGGTGGCAATTTGTTAGCAAGACTTCCTGGATTGTGGGTTGCTATGCAACGGAGTTTCCTCTGAGTCTGGAGCAACTCTGAAAGGGTTTTCTTTGACAAAGTTCAACGAAGAATCTTATGGAAGTGTTGATGAGTTTTGAGTGAGCTCTTGGTGGTTATTAAGCCTCTTATTAAGAAACCAAAACTAGATCCTAGTGAACTGCCAAATTATAAGCCTATTTCAAATCTTCCATTTCATGTCTAAAATTTTAGAAAAAGTTGTGTCTGCTCAATTGAGCACCTTCCTGTACAAAAATGATCTGTATGAAGAATTCAGGCCCCACCATAGCACAAAAACTGGACTTGTTAAAATTACAAATGACCGGCTTCGTGCGTCAGATCAAGGCTGCATCTCATTTCTAGTTTTACTTGATCTTAGTTCTGCGTTCAACACCATAGATCATGACATTCTCTCTCACGCTGCAGTTTTCCACAAGTTCATCAAACAACCGCAGTAAGAATATTTCATCAAGCACGGTGAGTAATGGCTTCTCCTACAATTGTTATTTGCACCTCTTGCCACATGTACAGTTTATCTATCTCTGTCGCTGATGAGGGATTCACATGTGATAAATGCAGGGAAACAGTTAGGCTGACAGAGAAGATTTCAGAATTAGAGACACGCATCCAAACTTTAATTGAGGACAGTAAGAATGTTAGGGCTCTAGATATGGCTTTGGATGCGTCTAGCTCAGGGATTCCTGTACATTGTCCGGTTCCAGCAGAGCCCCTGCAGCAGGGCAACTGGGTGACGGTGAGGCAGCGTAGTCGTGGGTCAAAACACCGCTCTTCTGTTCCGATCAAAACATTAAACAGGTTCTCCCCACTCAGTGATGCACCCACTGAGAAACCTGATGAAAGTGCTCTAGTTATTGGCGATTCTATTGTACGGAACGTGAATATAGAGACACCAGCCACCATAGTCAAATGTTTACCGGGAGCCAGAGCGCCTGACATCTTGGCAAATTTAAAAGTGCTGGCTAATGCTAAACGTAAATACAGTAAGATTGTTATTCATGCCGGCGCTAATGATGTTCGACTTCGCCAGTCGGAGATCACTAAAAATAACTTTAAAGAGGTGTGTGAACTTGCAAGCACGATGTCAGACACTGTAATATGCTCTGGTCCCCTCCCTGCTTACCGTGGTGATGAGATGCATAGCAGATTGTCATCACTCAATGGCTGGATGTCTAAGTGGTGCCCACAGAATAACATAGGTTATATAGACAATTGGACGAGCTTTTGGGGCAGACCTGACCTGTTTAAAAGAGATGGTCTTCATCCCTCCTGGGATGGCGCCACTCTTCTGTCTAGAAATATGGCAAATAGTCTTAGTGTTTATACTTGACTAACTGGGGCCCAGGTCAGGAAGCAGACAGACTGGCTAAACCGACCGTCTGCTAGCTGCCTCCCGTCACAGAGGTCAGTTAATTCTCAGCACATAGAGACTCTTTCACCTAGATATCACACTATAGAGACTGTGTCTGTTCCACGAACTAGAAAATACAAAAAACGTCCAAACCAAGTTAAGGTTAACAATTTAATTGAGGTTCAACAAATAAAAGACAAATGCAATATGGATAAACAAATGATAAAGATTGGCTTATTGAATATCAGATCCATTTCTACGAAAACACTTTTTGTAAATAATATGATAACTGATCATAATATAGATGTGCTCTGCTTGACAGAAACCTGGCTAAAACCTGATGATTACATTATTTTAAATGAGTCCACCCCCCAAGATTATTGTTATAAACACGAGCCGCGTCTAAAAGGCAAAGGGGGAGGTGTTGCTTCAATTTATAATAACGTTTTCAGGATTTCTCAGAGGGCAGGCTTCAAGTATAACTCGTTTGAAGTAATGGTGCTTCATATAACATTATCCAGAGAAACCAATGTTAATGATAAATCCCCTGTTATGTTTGTACTGGCTACTGTATACAGGCCACCAGGGCACCATACAGACTTTATTAAAGAGTTTGGTGATTTTACATCCGAGTTAGTTCTGGCTGCAGATAAAGTCTTAATAGTTGGTGATTTTAATATCCATGTCGATAATGAAAAAGATGTATTGGGATCAGCATTTATAGACATTCTGAACTCTATTGGTGTTAGACAACACGTTTCAGGACCTACTCATTGTCGAAATCATACTCTAGATTTAATACTGTCACATGGAATTGATGTTGATAGTGTTGAAATTATTCAGCCAAGTGATGATATCTCAGATCATTATTTAGTTCTGTGTAAACTTCATATAGCCAAAATTGTAAATTCTACTTCTTGTTACAAGTATCGAAGAACCATCACTTCTACCACAAAAGACTGCTTTTTAAGTTATCTTCCTGATGTATCCGAATTCCTTAGCATTTCCAAAACCTCAGAACAACTTGATGATGTAACAGAAACTATGGACTCTCTCTTTTCTAGCACTTTAAATACAGTTGCTCCTTTACGCTTAAGAAAGGTTAAGGAAAACAGTTTGACACCATGGTATAATGAGCATACTCGCACCCTAAAGAGAGCAGCCCGAAAAATGGAGCGCAGCTGGAGGAAAACAAAACTAGAGGTATTTCGTATTGCTTGGCGGGAAAGTAGCATATCCTACCGAAAAGCATTAAAAACTGCTAGATCTGATTACTTTTCTTCTCTTTTAGAAGAAAACAAACATAACCCCAGGTATTTATTCAATACAGTGGCTAAATTAACGAAAAATAAAGCCTCAACAAGTGTTGACATTTCCCAACACCACAGCAGTAATGACTTTATGAACTACTTTACTTCTAAAATCGATACTATTAGAGATAAAATTGCAACCATTCAGCCGTCAGCTACAGTTTCGCATCAGACAGTGCACTATAGACCCCCTGAAGAACAGTTCCACTCATTCTCTACTATAGGAGAGGAAGAATTGTATAAACTTGTTAAATCATCTAAACTTACAACATGTATGTTAGACCCTATACCATCTAAGCTCTTAAAAGAGGTGCTTCCAGAAGTCATAGGTCCTCTTCTGACTATTATTAATTCCTCATTGTTATTAGGACATGTCCCCAAAACCTTCAAACTGGCTGTTATTAAGCCTCTCATAAAAAAGCCACAACTTGACCCCAGAGAACTAGTTAATTATAGACCAATCTCGAATCTCCCTTTTCTGTCCAAGATACTAGAAAAGGTGGTATCCTCACAATTATATTCCTTCTTAGAGAAAAATGGTATATGTGAGGATTTCCAGTCAGGATTTAGACCGTATCATAGTACTGAAACTGCTCTCCTTAGAGTTACAAATGATCTGCTCTTATCATCTGATCGTGGGTGTATCTCTCTATTAGTTTTATTGGATCTTAGTGCTGCGTTTGACACAATTGACCACAACATTCTTTTGCATAGACTTGAACACTTTGTTGGCATCAGTGGAAGTGCATTAGCATGGTTTAAATCGTACTTATATGACCGCCATCAGTTCGTAGCAGTGAATGAAGATGTATCATATCGATCACAAGTGCAGTATGGAGTACCTCAAGGCTCAGTTCTAGGGCCGCTACTCTTCACGCTTTATATGTTACCCTTGGGAGATATCATCAGGAAACATGGTGTTAGCTTTCACTGTTATGCTGATGATACGCAGCTCTATATTTCCTCGCAGCCCGGTGAAACACACCAATTTGAAAAACTAATGGAATGCATAGTCGATATAAAAAGTTGGATGACGAGTAATTTCTTACTGCTAATTTTAGAAAAAACAGAGGTGTTAATCATAGGGCCTAAAAACTCTACTTGTAATAACCTAGAACACTGTCTAAGACTTGATGGTTGCTCTGTCAATTTTTCGTCATCAGTTAGGAACCTAGGTGTGCTACTTGATCGCAATCTTTCCTTAGAAAGCCACGTTTCTAGCATTTGTAAAACTGCATTTTTCCATCTCAAAAATATATCTAAATTACGGCCTATGCTCTCAATGTCAAATGCAGAAATGTTAATCCATGCATTTATGACTTCAAGGTTAGACTACTGTAATGCTTTATTGGGTGGTTGTTCTGCACGCTTGGTAAACAAACTACAGCTAGTCCAAAATGCAGCAGCAAGAGTTCTTACTAGAACCAGGAAGTATGACCATATTAGCCCGGTCCTGTCCACACTGCACTGGCTCCCTATCAAACATCGTATAGATTTTAAAATATTGCTTATTACTTATAAAGCCCTGAATGGTTTAGCACCTCAGTATTTGAATGAGCTCCTTTTACATTATACTCCTCTACGTCCGCTACGTTCTCAAAACTCAGGCAATTTGATAATACCTAGAATATCAAAATCAACTGCGGGCGGCAGATCCTTTTCCTATTTGGCGCCTAAACTCTGGAATAACCTACCTAATATTGTTCGGGAGGCAGACACACTCTTGCAGTTTAAATCTAGATTAAAGACCCATCTCTTTAACCTGGCATACACATAACATACTAATATGCTTTTAATATCCAAATCCGTTAAAGGATTTTTAGGCTGCATTAATTAGGTAAACTGGAACCGGAACACTTCACATAACACCGTACTTTCTACATCATTAGAAGAATGGCATCTACGCTAATATTTGTCTGTTTCTCTCTTGTTCCGAGGTCACCGTGGCCACCAGATCCAGTCTGTGTCCAGATCAGAGGGTCACTGCAGTCACCCGGATCCAGTACGTATCCAGACCAGATGGTGGATCAGCACCTAGAAAGGACCTCTACTGCCCTGAAAGACAGCGGAGACCAGGACAACTAGAGCCCCAGATACAGATCCCCTGTAAAGACCTTGTCTCAGAGGAGCACCAGGACAAGACCACAGGAAACAGATGATTCTTCTGCACAATCTGACTTTGCTGCAGCCTGGAATTGAACTACTGGTTTCGTCTGGTCAGAGGAGAACTGGCCCCCCAACTGAGCCTGGTTTCTCCCAAGGTTTTTTTCTCCATTCTGTCACCGATGGAGTTTCGGTTCCTTGCCGCTGTCGCCTCTGGCTTGCTTAGTTGGGGTCACTTCATCTACAGCGATATCGTTGACTTGATTGCAAATTAAAACAGACACTATTTCAACTGAACAGAGATGACATCAATTAATTCAATGATGAACTGCCTTTAACTATCATTTTGCATTATTGAGACACTGTTTTCCAAATGAATGTTGTTCAGTGCTTTGGCGCAATGTATTTTGTTTAAAGCACTATATAAATAAAGGTGATTGATTGACATACTCATAGATCGATTACAAAACTATACAGGTATTCAAGGGCAGGCTCTAAGATGGTTTAGGTCCTACCTGTCCGATCGCTACCATTTTGTTTATTAAAATGGGGAGTCATCTCATTTATCACCAGTAAAATATGGAGTGCCACAAAGATCCGTCCTAGGTCCCCTTCTGTTTTCAATATACATGTTGCCCCTTCAACTTCTAAATTATCTAAGCTAACAGAGTGTGTTAAAAATGTAAAAGATTGGATGACCAATAATTTTCTCCAATTAAATTCGGATAAGACAGAGATATTAATTATTGGACCAAAAAACAATACACAGTATCTTGTAGATTACAATTTGCAACTAGACGGATGTACTGTTACTTCCTCTACAGTCAAAAATCTGGGTGTTATATTAGACAGCAACTTGTCTTTTGAAAATCATATCTCCCATGTTACAAAAACCACATTCTTCCATCTTAGAAACATTGCCAAGCTATGAAACATGTTATCTGTTTCTGATGCAGAAAAGCTGCATTCATGACCTCTAGACTGGAGTATTGTAACACACTTCTAGATGGTTGTCCTGCATCCTCAATAAACAAGCTACAGGTAGTCCAAAATGCAGCAGCTAGAGTCCTTACCAGGTCAAGAAAATATGATCATATTACCACAATTTTACAGTCTCTGCACCGGCTACCAATTAAGTTCCGTATCAGTTACAAATTATCATTACTTACCTATAAGGCCCTAAATGGTTAAGCTCCGGCATACCTAACTAGCCTTCTACCACGTTACAATCCATCACGCTCCCTAAGGTCACAAAACGCTGGACTTTTGGTAGTTCCTAGGATAGCAAAGTCCACGAAAGGAGGTAGAGCTTTTTCGCATTTGGCTCCCAAACTCTGGAATAGCCTTCCTGATAATGTTTGGGGTTCAGACACACTCTCTCTGTTTAAATATATATTCAAAATGCATCTCTTTCGCCAATCACTCGAATAATGTATCTCTTAAATTGTGAGTGTAGTTGCATTTAATCAAATGCACATTCTTATTCTTTAGTTTGGGTTAGAAGCGTGTCCATCTGACTCGTCCTTCTTAGTGTGACAGTCAAGTCAAGTCAGTTCACCTTTATTTATAAACCGCTTTAAACAAAATACATTGCGTCAAAGCAACTGAACAACATTCATTAGGAAAACTGTGTTCAAACAAGTCTCTACATTTCTCACACACAACAATCTCCTTGACAGTAACCAATCTGGCTTCAGAAGTGGACATTCAACTGAGACGGCCTTGCTCTCAGTTGTTGAAGCTCTAAGACTGGCAATAGCAGAATCCAAATCTTCAGTACTTATCCTGCTTGATCTATCCACTGCTTTTGATACGGTTAACCACCAGATCCTCCTATCAACCCTACTGGAAAATGGCATCTCAGGAACCACACTTCAATGGTTTGAGTCTTACCTGTCAGATAGGTCCTTCAAAGTATCTTGGAGAGGTGAGGTGTCCAAGTCTCAACATCTAACTACTGGGGTGCCTCAGGGCTCAGTTCTTGGACCACTTCTCTTCTCTGTCTACATGGCATCATTAGGTTCTGTCATTCAGAAACATGGCTTTTCATACCACTGCTATGCTGATGACATTCAACTCTACCTTTCATTCCATCCTGATGATCCAACGGTAGCTATTCGCATCTCAGCTTGTCTAACAGACATTTCTTCCTGAATGATGGACCATCACCTTCAACTCAACCTTGCCAAGACAGAACTGCTTGTGATCCCAGCAAACCCATCGTTGCATCACAATTTCACCATCAAGTTAGGCACATCAACCATAACTCCTTCAAAAACAGCTAGAAGCCTTGGAGTTATGATTGATGATCAGCTGACTTTCTCAGACCACATTGCTAAAACTCTCCGGTCCTGCAGATTTGCTTTATTCAACATAAAGAAGATCAAACCCTTTCTTTCGGATCATGCTGCACAACTCCTTGTTCAAGCTCTTGTTCTGTCCAGGCTGGACTATTGCAATGCCCTCTTGACAGGTCTTCCAGCCAATTCTATCAAACCTTTACAATTAATTCAGAACGAGGCAGCAAGATTTATTTTTAATGAGCCAAAAAGAATACACGTCACACCTCTGTTTATCAATTTGCACTGGCTTCCAATAGCTGCTCGCATAAAATTCAAGGCATTGATGTTTGCCTACAAAACTACCACTGGCTCTGCACCCATTTACCTAAATTTGTTACTTCAGACTTATGTGCCCTCTAGAAACTTGCGTTCTGCAAGTGAACGTCGCTTGATTGTGCCATCCCAAAGAAACACAAAGTCACTTTTACGGACTTTTATGTTAAATGTTCCCTTCTGGTGGAATGAACTCCCCAACTCAATCCGGGCAGCTGAGTCCTTATCCATCTTCAAGAATCGGCTTAAAACACACTCTCTCTCTCTTCCATCTTTATTTGACCATCTAACTTTAACACTCACTATTCTAATTCTATTCTTTAAAAAATTTAACTACCTTTCTAATCTTTTTGTATTCTATTTTCTTATCATTTTTTATGCAATTGTATATGTATGTGTGTGTGTATGTGCAAAGACCTCTAACTAGCTTGCTCTATTCTTTTTTTTTTTATTCTATCAGTTTTCTTTTTATTTATTATATTATTTAAAATCCCATGCTATGTGTACTGTGTTAACCTAACTGAGACTTGTTATAGCACTTATATATCATTGCTTTTTTGTTGTTGTTTTTGATTGCTTCCACTGTCTTCATCAAGTCGCTTTGGATAAAAGTGTCTGCTAAATGAATAAATGTAAATGTAATGTATATGTAAAACAGTGTGACAATAATGCAAAATGATAGTTAAAGGCTTCATGTCATCTCTGTTCAGTTAAATAGTGTCTGTGCATTTATTTGCAATCAAGTCAATGATATGACAGTAGATGAAGTGACCCCAACTAAGCAAGCCAGAGGCGACAGCATCAAGGAACCGAAACTCCATCGGTGACAGAATGGAGAAAAAAACCTTGGGAGAAACCAGGCTCAGTTGGGGGGCCAGTTCTCCTCTGACCAGACGAAACCAGTAGTCTCAGCTGTCTTTCAGGGATGTAGAGGTCCTTTCTAGGTGCTGATCCACCATCTGGTGTGGATACATACTGGATCCGGGTGACTGCAGTGACACTCTGATCTGGATACAGACTGGATCTGGTGGCTACAGTGACCACGGAATAATAGAAACAGACAAATATTAGCATAGATGCCATTCTTCTAATGATGTAGCAAGTGCATAGAGTGTTATGTGAAGTGTTCCCAGTTCACCTAATTAATGCAGCCTAAAAATCCTTTAATGGATTTGGATATTAAAAGCATATTAGTATTTTATGTGTATGCCAGGTTAAAGAGATGGGTCTTAAATCTAGATTTAAACTGCAAGAGTGTGTCTGCCTCCCAAACAATGTTAGGTAGGTTATTCCAGAGTTTAGGCGCTTCAAATAGGAAAAGGATCTGCCGCTCGCAGTTGATTTTGATATTCTAGGTATTATCAAATTGCCTTTTTTTTAAGAACGTAGTGGACGTAGAGGATTATAATGTAAAAGGAGCCCATTCAAATACTGAGGTGCTAAACCATTCAGGGTAATAAGTAATAAGCAATATTTTAAAACCTATACAATGTTTGATAGGGAGCCCGTGCAGTGTTGACAGGACCGGGCTAATATGGTCATACTTCCAGGTTCTAGTAAGAACTCTTGCTGCTGCATTTTGGACTAGCTGTAGTTTGTTTACTAAGCGTGCAGAACAACCACCCAATAAAGCATTACAATAATCTAACCTTGAGGTCATGAATGCATGGATTAACATTTCTGCATTTGACATTGAGAGCATAGGCCGTAATTTAGATATATTTTTGAGATGGAAAAATGCAGTTTTACAAATTCTAGAAACGTGGCTTTCTAAGGAAATATTGCGATCAAATAGGACACCTAGGTTCTTAACTGATGACGAAGAATTGACAGAGCATCCATCAAGTCTTAGACAGTGTTCTAGGTTATTACAAGCAGAGTTTTTAGGTCCTATAATTAACACCTCTGTTTTTTCAGAATTAAGCAGTAAGAAATTACTCGTCATCCAGTTTTTTATATCAACTATGCATTCCATTAGTTTTTCAAATTGGTGTGTTTCACCGGGTCGTGAAGAAATATAGAGCTGAGTATCATCAGCATAACAGTGAAAGCTAACATCATGTTTCCTGATGAATAAAGCGTGAAGAGTAGCGGCCCTAGTACTGAGCCTTGAGGTACTCCATACTGCACTTGTGATCGATATGATACATCTTCATACACTGCTACGAACTGATGGCGGTCATATAAGTATGATTTAAACCACACTAATGCACTTCCTTTAATGCCAACAAAGTGTTCAAGTCTATGCAAAAGAATGTTGTGGTTAATCGTGTCAGATGCAGCAATAAGATCCAATAAAACTAATAGTGAGATACACCCACGATCAGATGATAAGAGCAGATCATTTGTAACTCTAAGGAGAGCAGTCTCAGTACTATGATATGGTCTAAATCCTGACTGGAAATCCTCACATATACCATTTTTCTCTAAGAAGGAATATAATTGTAAGGATACCACCTTTTCTAGTATCTTGGACAGAAAAGGGAGATTCGAAATTGGTCTATAATTAATTAGTTATTTGGGTTCAAGTTGTGTTTTTTTGAGAGGCTTAATAATAGCCAGTTTGAAGGTTTTGGGGACATATCCTAATGACAATGAGGAATTAATAATAGTCAGAAGAGGATCTATGACTTCTGGAAGCATCTCTTTTAGGAGCTTAGATGGTATAGGGTCTAACATACATGTTGTTGGTTTAGATGATTTAACAAGTTTATACAATTCTTCCTCTCCTGTAGTAAAGAATGAGTGGAACTGTTCCTCAGGGGGTCTATAGTGCACTGTCTGATGTGATACTCTAGCTGACGGCTGAATGGCTGCAATTTTATCTCTAATAGTATTGATTTTAGAAATGAACTAGTTCATAAAGTCATTACTGATGTGGTGTTGGGAAATGTCAACACTTGTTGAGGCTTTATTTTTCCTTAATTTAGCCACTGTATTGAATAAATACCTGGGGTTATGCTTTTCTTCTAAAAGAGAAGAAAAGTAATCGGTTCTAGCAGTTTTTAATGCTTTTCTGTAGAAAAGGGTTACTTTCCTGCCAAACAATACGAAATACCTCTAGTTTTGTTTTCCTCCAGCTGCGCTCCATTTTTCGAGTTGCTCTCTGTAGGACGCGAGTAGAACATAGGTGTCATAGACAATTGGACGAGCTTTTGGGGCAGATCCGACCTGTTGTAAAGATATGGTCTTTACCCCTCCTGGGGTGGCGCTAGGGCTGGACGATTATGGCCTAAAGTAGGCCTAGAGTAGAAAAAAGAGAGTCCATGGTTTCTGTTACATCATCAAGTTGTTCTGAGGTTTTGGATATGCTAAGGAATTTGGATACATCAGGAAGATAACTTAAAAAACGTTTTTGGTAGAAGTGATGGTTCTTCCATACTTGTAACAAGAAGTAAAATTTACAATATATGTAAATAATATATAATATATGAAGCTATATGAAGTTTGCACAAAACTAAATAATGATCTGAGATATCATCACTTAGCTGCATAATTTCAACACTATCAACATCAATTCCATGTGACAGTATTAAATCTAGAGTATGATTTCAACAATGAGTAGGTCCTGAAACGTGTTGTTTAACCCCAATAGAATTCAGAATGTCTATAAATGTTGATCCCAATGCATCTTTTTCATTATCAACATGGATATTAAAATCACCAACTATTAAAACTTTATCTGCAGCCAGAACTAACTCGGATGTAAAATCACCAAACTCTTTAATAAAGTCTGTATGGTGCCCTGGTGGCCTGTATACAGTAGCCAGTACAAACATAACAGGGGATTTATCATTAACATTTGTTTCTCTGGATAATGTTATATGAAGCACCATTACTTCAAACAAGTTATACTTGAAGCCTGCCCTCTGAGAAATCCTGAAAACGTTGTTATAAATTGAAGCAACTCCTCCCCCTTTGCGTTTTAGACGTGGCTCGTGTTTATAACAGTCATCTTGGGGGACGGACTCATTTAAAGTAATGTAATCATCAGGTTTTAGCCAGGTTTCTGTCAAACAGAGCACATCTAGATTATGATCAGTGATCATATTATTTACAAAAAGTGTTTTCGTAGAAAGGGATCTGATATTCAATAAGCCAAGCTTTATTATTTGTTTTTCCGTATTGCATCTGTTTTTTATTTGTTGAACCTCAATTAATTTGTTAATCTTGACTTGGTTTGAAAGTTTTTTTGTATTTTCTAGACACAGTATCTATAGTGTGATATCTAGGTGAAAGAGTCTCTATGTGCTGAGAATTAATTGACCTCTGTGACGGGAGGCAGCTAGCAGACGGTCGGTTTAGCCAGTCTGTCTGCTTCCGGACCTGGGCTCCAGTTAGTCAAGTATAAACACTGACTATTTGCCATATTTCTAGAGAGAAGAGTGGCGCCACCTAGGGCTGGACGATTAATCAAAAAATAATTGAAACCGTAATTTAGAACCTCTAACAGCGTAATTTCCCATGTCGGTTAGATTGGTTATTTCCTTTTAATACTTCCCCCCCCTTAAAAGTGTGTGTAGCCACATGATTCTGCCAGTCAGTGGCATAAAAGAAAAATACAAAGGTGAATGTCGGTTCAACAAATACTGATGGCACCCGAGCGTTGAGCCTTGAGTCTTCACTAAACTTTGTCAGTTGTATTTGTTTTATGGTTTGGACATTCAAGCAATTAGATGATCGGATGTGTCTTATTATATCGATACCATGTTCGCGCAGCTGCATTGTGGCACGAAAACTCATAGCAGTGAAGATTGCGCGCACAGAGGAACGCAATTGTCAGTGCTGTCCTGTGATTTATCACTAAAGTATCTCAGAATCTCAAAACTTATTATAGCATATTTTTCTACTTTTGAAGGAACTAGGCAATTTACAACCCCCAGCTTCACAATAATATAGAGACAGCATGACTAATTCATACATGCAATCACTCGTACTGGTATGGTTTATCTTTAATCTTTATTTATCTCTTACACTGAGCAATTATATGTAAGAAATGTTACGAACATTGATAAATTAATTGCTGATAGTGTGCTATCATCATATGTGTATTATATTGGATGCATTCATTGTCACTTAAAGTGACCACGTCTAATAGGGCTTGGGCGCTGCGTGGCATTTTGGGATGTGGCGGGCATGTTGATGAACAAATAAACGGAACGAACATACAAATTAAACACTTTCAAACAGGGCTCGCTGGTACAACGTAACCGGGGCCCCGCAAACCCCAACTATGGCCCTGTTTACAGTACAAACCTTGTACGTGAACTATGAGGGCAAAAAAACAAAACAGAAACAAAATAATCGTTCATTAATCGTAATCGAGGTAAAATGTTCCATTTAAGCAAGGTTTTGACTTTAGGCCATAATCGTCCAGCCCTAGCGCCACCCCAGGAGGGGTGAAGACCATCTCTTTTCAACAGGTCAGGTCTGCCCCAAAAGCTCGTCGAATTGTCTATGAAACCTATGTTATTCTGTGGGCATGTCTTAGACATCCAGCCATTGAGTGATGACAATCTGCTATGCATCTCATCAGCACGGTAAGCAGGGAGGGGACCAGAGCATATTACAGTGTCTGACATCGTGATTGCAAGTTCACACACCTCTTTAAAGTTATTTTTAGTGATCTCCGACTGGTGAAGTCGAACATCATTAGCGCCGGCATGAATAACAATCTTACTGTATTTACGTTTAGCATTAGCCAGCACTTTTAAATTTGCCAAGATGTCAGGCGCTCTGGCTCCTGGTAAACATTTGACTATGGTAGCTGGTGTCTCTATATTCACGACGTATCGTGAAAACTAGACATTTCCAAAGCCGTATCTAGAGCCCTAACATTCTTATTGTCCTCAATTAAAGTTTGGATGCATGTCTCTAATTCTGAAATCTTCTCTGTCAGCCTTACTATTTCCCTGCATTTATCACATGTGAATCCCTCATCAGCGACAGAGATAGATAAACTGTACATGTGGCAAGAGGTGCAAATAACAATAGCAGGAGAAGCTATTACTCACTGTGCTTGATGAAATATACTTACTGCGGTTGTTTGATGAACTTGTGAAAAACTGGAGCGAGAGACACAGGAAAGGAGAAAAGAAAACAGCGATAGGTTCGAATGAAAACGCTAATGACAAGCTAACGAGTGCTAACGCTTTGCAGGTGTACTGCACTCACGGATTTAAAATAAAAGTGAACGATCAAAATTAATCTGATAAGATTGATTGATAATATCAGAAATATGGTGTGAATTAAGTTTTATTTTAGTCTTAAAGGAAAATGCATCACGTGATGTTGGACATGTGACTTTAGAACAAACTATTGCTCATTTATAGGAGGTTTATATTTCTCGGACATAAACAAAATGGATGATCTAATGTAGATGCATGAGAAAAATATTTGTAAAACACCTTTCTCATAATTTAATGATTATTTATGACAAATATTTTTGAGAAATATATACCGAAACATTTTTTATTTATTTATTTTTTTAGGTAATCTAAAAAGCAAAACCTCATATTTACCAAATCAGACAAAACACAAATTCCAGTATAGTATATGCCATTTTCTGCCAGATAAGAGCGATATCAGTTTATTATTATTATTATTATTATTATTATTATTATTATTATTATTATTATTATTATTATTAAACGAATTAGAAATGTCTTCTGATATAAAAGTGATCATCATTTAAAGTGAAAAGTTAGTCTTAGTCTAATTAGTCAAATTGATAACAGAGTCCATGGACATGACATGTACCCCTAATTATAGATTTACTCCAATACATTATTAATAATGCTTCAGAGAGTCTCAAGTCATTTCTGAAATTTGGATAAAACCTCTGCATACTAGATAATTAACGTTGTATACAGAGTGTCATTCTGTGTTTTAGTGGGGGGTATTTTACACTGACTCTTACTGCAGGCTAGTGATGATACTGACTGAAATTATATTGATTTATAACTATACAGAACGTATATATATATATATATATATATATATATAAATTTCCGTTGTGTTTTCCCTCCATGGGCCTTATTTTAACGATCTAAATGCAAAGTATAAAGCGCACGGCTCAGGGCCTGTCCAAATCCACTTTTGCTATTGTAACGACGGAAAAACGGTTGGCATGCCTGGGCGCATGGTCTAAACGGGTTGTCCCTATTCTCTTAATGAGTAATGGGTGTTTTTGGGTGTAACGTGCAATAAACCAATCAGAGTCTCATTTTCCATTCCCTTTAAGAGCCATTTCTGCTCGTGCCATGACGGATTTGCTATTTACACAGCAGAATTTGGCAAGCTCAAAGACAACGTGCCTCCGGGATGAAACGGAGCTGTTTGTGTGCGAGCAAATAAACAGCCTAATTCTGATACATGCGATGACTATCCATTATGACATGTAGGCATATATATATATATATATATATATATATATATATATATATATATATATATATATATATATATATATATATAGCCTACAAAAAATTATTATGCATTGCAATCCTTACTTTTTTATATTTGTCATGTTTGTGTGTTGCTGTGCGTCCCTGTGTTTAATAAGCAGTGTGCACGCGTTGCAGACCCGCCTACAATAACACGCTCTTTAAATAAAAATAAAAAAAGCATTGTGCCAGACTTTAGACCAGGTTTGAGTTGGTCTATGGCGCAGACTATTTTCAGCTCCTTAAAATTGTAGTGAGCCGTAACACACCTATTTTTACACCCCATGGGCTCACAAATGAGTGCAAATGCATTTGCTAATTACACGATGTGGCGCTGGACGGGGAAGTGCAAACGCGCCAGAGTGAAACTAGCAAACACACTTGTGCGTCGCCTTGCACCGGGAGTATGATAGGGCCCCATGTGTTCAATGTCCCATGTTGATTTTCTCATTCCATGCACCTGTTCAGGAATTATCTCTAGTATTTATGCTCCTGTCTATGCGCCTCTCTTTTTTCGGGTCTGCATGTTGGATGTTCTGTGTTCTCTGAAGAGGATATAAAGAATGGTTTTACTGTGAAAATAATATAATTTGTGTCATATTGAACTGAAAGGTATATACAGTTATTATACAGTTTATTTGTATAATGTATTATTACGGTTTAATATTTTTACTGTAGATATCTATCTATCTATCTATCTATCTTATGTCTCCACACCTTCCAGACTATCGTCCAGCCAGATCGGTCTAAAGATGGACACAGCAGTGCATCGTCTCGCTCAAGTGATGGCAGAGGATATGTTTCAACTCTTCATCTGCAGAACCACTTCGTGTTTAATCATGATGTGATCAGGTTTTCTGTGTTGACACTGTGATCTTCTTGCAGTCCTCCTGGATTCCCTGGGCGCAGACGAATGGGTAGAATAAACCACGGTGCAGGTCCCACCCCTCCTCCTATGGGTGGAGGAGGATGAGGAAGGTTAGTACAAGCGAAGAACATGTGGAACAACCTGAGACAACTTACTGAGAGGAATTCATCATGAATAACCATTTGTCTGTCTTCTGCAGGTAAACACCTGCACAACGATGCAGGCGCACAGGGGTGAGACACCCTGGTTTTAGGCTGCATACTGCGCTCAGATAGGGCTCCGTTGCAGACATGCACTCAGTACGTCACACTCCTCTTCCCACGGCTGCCGCTGCTTTCAAGCAGTTTCTTGACGTTACTCTGGGAATTCCTCGTCTGAGGGCCAGACTGACTGATCATGGCAGCCAAACCCCAGCTGCCATCATAAAAAAACCCAGGACTCTCTCACACTTTTTTTATTATTAATATATCTTCTGAAATATATTTTGTAGTAGATGTTGAATGTACACTTTGCATCAATAAAGTAAGTTATGATGATCCTTTGTGTTCTGTCGAGATTTGTGGCTTTTATTACTTGAATTAATTGAACACTGATCTGTTTATTAAATGATTATTGTAACGATTTATCCAAGATTACCCCTAGACTCAAAATTATCGTCAATCTTTGCGAACAGGGAGTCTAGCTGACCAGCAAGATTCAAGAGCTTTATTGTAATATGTACTAATACAATGAAGTTCTTACTTTGTTCTTTGTACTTTGTGTCACAGTATGTCTGGTCTGTGTATCTCTGGGTGTCCACTAGAGGTCTCACTTCCCCTTATCATCACTGTTCATTGTTTTCAGCTGTTTTCACTTACATCGTTTGCACTTGTCTTTAAATACCTGGGTTGTTTCTGTCCTTGTTACGGAGTCCTTGTTTGATGTCATTGCGTTTCATGTCCGTCACTCTTGCCTTGTCTTGCCCTGCTTTGCCTTGCCCTGCTTTGCCTTGCCCTGCTTTGCCTTGCCCTGTGTTCGTGTCCTGTTTATGTTCTGTTTTGGATATCCTGGTTTTGACCCTGCTTTGCTTGACTACCCGTTTGGATTACCCTTATTAAACAAGCTTCATACCTGCATTTGGTTCTCTCGCCTCGTTCCTGAAACGCCGAACGTGACAGAAGGACTCCGTCACAAAGAGAACCAGCGGTATGTCTGCTCATGCTTCATCCCTAGCCACGGAGCGGGACAGAGGCAGTTTTGAGGGGACTCGCCTGGTGATTTTCCGGGGGACCAGGGGAGGTCACCGAGGAGGGGACTCGGAGATCACTCTCCGAGAGGAGACTCGGCATCACTCTCAACCATGGCCTCCCTTCGATCCAGGGCTTCGGTGGAATGGGTCAGAGCTACCATCTCACCACGACAGACGGAGAGGTGAGAAGAAGCACACGCCCGCCATGGTGGCGCCACTGCCCATGATGGCCGCTAGATCCGCGCATAGAGGCAGGATGGAGGCCAGTACAGTGCCACAGCACCAAGTGGTCACCAGCCCAGTACCACAACACAAGATGGCCGCCAGCCCCGCGCCACAGCACAAGATGGCCGCCAGCCCAGTGCCGCTGTGGTGCATGGCCACCAACCCCGCACCTCGAGGCAAGATGGAAGCCAGCCTCACACCACAGTACCAGACGGTCACCAGCTCAGCGCCAAAGTTCAAGATGGCCGCTGACTCTTTTTTAGAGTATTTCTCCACACTGTCACAGATCCTAGAAGTTCCCAAAACTGTTCATGTCAAAGCTGCTGAGCCAGCGCCACAACCCAAGATGACTGTCAGTCCAGCGCCACAGCCCAAGATGGCCGCCAGCCTAGCCCCACAGCACAAGATGGCTGCCAACCCAGCACCACAACACAAGATGGCCAGTCAGGGTGCCACCGACTCGCCGTCATAGAGGGCGGAGGACGAGGAGACAGGCATCTACCGTTCCTCAAGGCCTGGAGAACGTTCTCGAGTGGGCCGCTGCCGTCCAGGAGGACGTTCCTGAGCGGGCCGCTTCTGTCCAGGAGGACGTTTCCGAGCGGACCACTGCTGTCCCCGAGGCGGTGCCCGAGGGGGTACCAGAGGCTGTTCCGGAGACCGAGGCGGTGCCCGATGCCGAGGCGGTGCCCGATGCTGTTCCGGAGGTCGAGGCGGTGCCCGATGCTGTACTGGAGGCCGAGGCGGTGCCCGATGTCGAGGCAGTGCCCGATGCGGTTCCGGAGGCCGAGGCGGTGCCCGAGGCCATTCCCGATGCGGTGCCCGAGACCGCTCCCGAGGCCGTTACCGAGGCGGTGACTGAGGCCATTCCCGATGCAGTGTCCAAGGCCGCTCCCGATGCCTTGACCGAGGCGGTCCCCGAGACCGTTCCAGAGACAGTGCCCGAAGCCAAGGCACCTCAGGTCTTCACAGACAGTCCAGAGTCTAGTCAGATTCCCGTGGACTCTCCAGAGTCGGGTCAGGTTCCGGTGGACTCTCCGGAGTCGAGTCAGGTTCCGGTGAACTCTCCGGAGTCGAGTCAGGTTCCGGTGGACTCTTCGGAGTCGAGTCAGGTTCCGGTGGACTCTTCGGAGTCGAGTCATGTTCCAGTGGACTCTTCGGAGTCGAGTCAGATTCCCGTGGACTCTCCAGAGTCGGGTCAGGTTCCGGTGGACTCTCCGGAGTCGAGTCATGATCCAGTGAACTCTCCGGAGTCAAGTCAGGTACCGGTGGACTCTCCGGAGTCGAGTCATGTTCCCGTGGACTCTCAGGAGTCGAATCAGGTTCCGGTGGACTCTCAGGAGTCGAGTCAGGTTCCGGTGGACTCTCCGGAGTCGAGTCAGGTTCCAGTGGACTCTCCGGAGTCGAGTCAGGTTCCCGTGGACTCTCCGGAGTCGAGTCAGGTTCCGGTAGACTCTCAGGAGTCGAGTCAGGTTCCGGCGGACCCTCCGGAGCCGAGTCAGGTGTTTGTGGACCTTCCAGAGCCAGGGCCAGTCTCCGATGACCCTCCAGAGCCAGGGCCAGTCACTGATTACCCTCCAGAGCCAAGTCAAGTTACTGGGTGGTCTGCTGCTCCGTTCTGGGGGACTCCTGCCTCAACCACGAGGACGTGGTGGTCGTCCGCTCCACCCTGGGGGACTCTGGCGGTGACCACGTGGACATGGTGGTCTTCTGCTCCGCCCTGGTGGGCACCTCAACAGGCCCTTCATGGACTTCTGTGTGATGTTTTGGTTTCTGTTATGTTTCTGTCTGTTCCCCTCAGTTAGTCTGGCCCTCCGTCCCTCCCCCTGAACCTCCTCCGGTCCTCCTCCCTCCTGGTCTTCCTGCTTTTTGTTTCCACTTCTGGTGTCTGTTCCCCTAATTTTCTTTTCCGGTCCTCCATCCCTCCCCCTGAACCTCCTCCGGTCCTCCTCCCTTCTGGTCCTTTTTGTTCTGTTTGGTGTGTCTGAGGAGCATCTGGTAGCTGCTCCTTAGAGGGGGGCCCTAGTACTGAGCCTTGAGGTATTCCGTACTGCAGTTGTGATCGATATGATACCTCTTCATTCACTTCTACGAACAGATGGTGGTCGTATAAGTATGATTTCAACCATGCTAATGCAGTTCTATTAATGCCAACAAAGTGTTCAAGTCTATGGAAAATAATGTTGTGGTCAATTGTGTCAAACGCAGCACTAAGATCCAATATAACTAATAGAGATACAGCCATGATCAGATGATAATCATTTGTAACTCTAAGGAGAGCAGTCTCAGTACTATGATACGGTCTAAATCCTGACTGGAAATCCTCACATATACCATTTTTCTCTAAGAAGGTATATAATGGGGAAGTCTTGGCCTTATCGTTAGAGAATCATACTTGCAATCGAAAGGTTGTGAGTTTGAGTCTTGGGGCGGCACGATTTGTAGGTGGGGGGAGTTCATGTACAGTGCTCTCTCCACCTTCAACACCATGACTGAGGTGCCCTTGAGCAAGGCACCAAACCCCCAACTGCTCCCCAGGCGCTGCAGCATAAATGGCTGCCCACTGTTCTGGGTGTGTGTTCACTTTGGATGGGTTAAGAGCAAAGCACGAATTCTGAGTATGGATCACTATACTTGGCCGTATGTCATGTCACTTTAAATAATTGTGAGGATACCACCTTTTCTAGTATCTTGGACAGAAAAGGGAGATTTGAGATTAGGGTTAGAGTTAGTTCTATGATCTATGACTTCTTGAAACATCTCTTTAAAGAGCTTAAATAGTATAGGGTCTAAAATACATGTTGTTGGTTTAGATGATTTATAAAATTCTTCCTCTCCTATGGTAAAGAATGAGTGGAACTGTTCCTCAGTTCCTCATAGTGCACTGTCTGATGCGATACAGTAGCTGTAGGCTGAATGGTTACAATTTTATCTCTGATAGTATCGATTTTAGAAGTAAAGTAGTTCATAAAGTCATTACTGTTGTGATGTTGGGAAATTTTAACACTTGTTGGGGCTTTATTTTTCTTTAATTTAGCCACTGTATTGAATAAATACCTGGGGTTATGTTTGTTTTCTTCTGAAAGAGAAGAAAAGTAATCGGATCTAGCAGTTTTTAATGCTTTTCTGTAGGATAGGTTACTTTCCCGCCAAGCAATACGAAATACCTCTAGTTTTGTTTTCCTCCAGCTGCGCTCCATTTTTCGGGCTGCCCTCTTTAGGGTGCGAGTATGCTCATTATAGCATGGTGTCAAACTGTTTTCCTTAAGAAAACAGTTTGACACCTAACCCTAACCCTAACCCTTAAGCGTAATGGAGCAACTGTATTTAAAATGCTAGAAAAGAGAGAATCCATAGTTTATGTTACATCATCAAGTTGTTCTGAGGTTTTGGATATGCTAAGGAATTAGAATACATCAGGAAGATAACTTAAAAAGCAGTCTTTTGTGGTAGAAGTGATGGTTCTTCCATACTTGTAACAAGAAGTAGAATTTACAATTTTGGCTATATGAAGTTTGCACAAAACTAAATAATGATCTGAGATATCATCACTTGGCTGCATAATTTGAACACTATCAACATCAATTCCATGTGACAATATTAAATCTAGAGTATGATTTCGACAATGAGTAGGTCCTGAAACGTGTTGTCTAACCCAATAGAGTTCAGAATGTCTATAAATGCTGATCCCAGTGCATCTTTTTCATTGTGAACATGGATATTAAAATCACCAACTATTAAAACTTTATCTGCCAGAACTAACTCGGATGTAAAATCACCAAACTCTCTAATAAAGTCTGTATGGTGCTTTGGTGGCCTGTATACAGTAGCCAGTACAAACATAATAGGGGATTTATCATTAACATTGGTTTCTCTGGATAATGTTATATGAAGCACCATTACTTCAAATGAGTTATACTTGAAGCCTGCCCTTTGAGAAATCCTGAAAACATTATAAATTGAAGCAACACCTCCCACTTTGCCTTTTAGACGTGGCTCATGTTTATAACAGTAATCTTGGGGGATGGACTCATTTAAAATAATGTAATCATCAGGTTTTAGCCAGGTTTCTGTCAAACAGAGCACATCTATATTATGATCAGTGATCATATTATTTACAAAAAGGGTTTTCGTAGAAAGGGATCTTATATTCAATAAGCCAAGCTTATCATTTGTTTATCCGTATTGCATTTGTTTTTTATCTGTTGAACCTCAATTAAATTGTTAATCTTAATTTGGTTTGGACCTTTTTTTGTATTTTCTAGTTCGGGGAACATACACAGTCTCTATAGTGTGATATCTAGGTGAAAGAGTCTCTATGTGCTGAGAATTAGCTGACCTCTGTGACGGGAGGCAGCTAGCAGATGGTCGGTTTAGCCAGTCTGTCTGCTTCCTGACCTGGGCCCCATTTAGTCAAGTATAAACACTAAGACTATTTGCCATATTTCTAGAGAGAAGAGTGGCACCACCCCAGGAGGGATGAAGACCATCCCTTTTCAACAGGTCAGGTCTGCCCCAAAAGCTCGTCCAATTGTCTATGAAACCTATGTTATTCTGTGGGCACCACTTAGACATCCAGCCACTGAGTGATGACAGTCTGCTAGAGTTGGGTCCGAGTCCACCTTTGTCGAGTACGAGTCAAGACCAAGTCCACAAACATCGAGTCCAAGTCCGAGTCCGAGTCCAAAAGGGGCCGAGTCGGACTCAAGTCCGAGTTCGTAAAGGCCAAGTCCGAGTCGAGTCCGCCCGAGTCCAGAAAGTAATTAAATTAAAAAAGATTAGAAATTGGTATTGTACATTTTTACATTCTATTCATATTTTAACCTTTCAACCCATTAAACCAATGGCAATATAAAAATGTAATAAAAAAATACCACTTTTACATCTAGTCATTGCCATTGAACATTTTTATTTTATGTCAACAGAACTAGTTTCCTATCAAAAAAGGTTTCAAAGGTTTTATTGTATTACAAGTGCATGAAAATACAAATTAACCTATTTTATTATTGTATCACACTATATTGTCCTCCAGTTAAAGATGACATTTCAGTTATTTAATGCCTCTCCCCCACATTTGACAGAGGTAAAGTGCAGCCAATGAGGAGATCCTTAATGATGACATTATGAATTTCTTGTTGTCTTGGAGAACTTGGGTCTGAGTCCACCTTTGTCGAGTACGAGTCAAGACCAAGTCCACAAACATCGAGTCCAAGTCCGAGTCCGAGTCCAAAAGGGGCCGAGTTGGACTCAAGTCCGAGTTCTTAAAGGCCGAGGCCGAGTCCGAGTCAAGTCCGCCCGAGTCCAGAAAGTAATTAAATTAAAAAAGATTATAAATTGGTATTGTACATTTTTACATTCTATTAATATTTTAACCTTTCAACCCATTAAACCATTGGCAATATAAAAATGTAATAAAAAAATACCACTGTTACATCTAGTCATTGCCATTGAACATTTTTATTTTATGTCAACAGAACTAGTTTCCTATCAAAAGGGGACATGCCTAAGGAGGAATGGTAGAGAGTATTATGTGCAAACTCTGCCCAGATTAATCGAGAGCTCCAAGTGGTCTGATTGTCTGCTGCCAAACATCTCAAAGTTTTCTCGATCTCCTGATTCACCCTCTCTGTTTGCCCATTAGACTGGGGTGAAAACCAGATGAGAGACTGATGTCAGATCCAGTGAGACGACCAAAAGCCTTCCAGAACCGGGAGGTGAACTGGGAACCTCTATCGGAGACAATATCCTGGGGGAATCCATGAATCCTGAACACATGCTGCATTAGGAGCTCCGCAGTCTGGCTAGCTGTGGAAAGTTTGGGTAACGACAGGAGGTGACAGGCTTTAGAAAATCTATCCACCACCACCACAAGAATGCAGAGATGTATAAAGTACTAGAGACCCATACTTGAGTAAAAGTACAAGTGCTCTATTAGGGCTGTAGTACTCGAGTCCGGTCTTGGACTCGAGTCCGGACTCGAGACCTTTTTCTGTCGTCTCGGACTTGTCTCGGACTCGTTGAATTTGCACTCGGACTTGTCTCGGACTTGGCCATTGGACTCGCCAAGTCTTCTAGTTGGTCTCGACCGAGTCCAGCAAAAAAATAAAATAAAAATTTTTTCCTTCAAAACAAAACCACATTTGCATGATGTCGCGAGTGAAAACGTGTGGAAAACGCTTGGCGCGCCGCTCTCCTTATTTCCAAAGCACTCTGTAGCCTGTGTCTGCTGTTGCTGGGCAACTATGACCCGCTCTCCATGATGATGCAGAAGTTTCAGCAAAGAATAAATGGAATTCCAGCACTAAACATCCCTTGCAGTAGCTCTGATAATAGATTCATTTAAAAAATGGCTATCCTTGTACAACTATGATCATCTGTTTCTCCATCTTGCCTTAGCTTTCAGTATTGTTCCGGGAAAGGATGTGCATGACCAGTGGTGCACTTACTGCGACCTGAAAAGTTTAGATGTTTCTAATTTAATTTTCTACCTGTTAGATTGTGTTTTATTTACGTCTACACCCAGATAGCCTCTTTTTTTATCAATAAACGCGTATTAATGTATAGCCTTATGCAACAATTACATATGTAAATTTTAAAAACTTTATATATGACATTACATATTTAAATTTTCATGTAACAGCCAGTATTTGTATCTGTAACAATCACAACATTTTTCCTATCTGCATTCGGATACAACATCGTACAGTTACTTGATAAGACTGTTATGACTTTTTATATATTTTTTCGTAGTTATCACTGAACAAGTATGTCGTGTTAAACTGAAATAATTATTAATTTCTAAAATAATATTTATCATGCAAGCAGAGAGATGTCATGACAAACGTTTAGTGATCATTTGAACACGACTGAATCCATTCAATGCACACATTTTCATTACGCAGAACACTTTGAGCGAGTCTTAATGTTAATGAACTTCACTAAACAGATGTGTGTTCCGCGCAAACCAGCAAAAGGTAAAGATGCAAACATGTAGGACAAGTAGACAATGTATCCGTATCGAAGCTGATTATTAGCCTACTCTTGAGAGAGAACTGATTTGGTTTTTGAGAGACTGAGACGCGCAGCGCGGCTGTTTGATTGGTGAGCGCGCTGTGCTTATTCCATTCATTCGTATCATGGTAGCCTAAGCTTTCAATATTTGCCTTTTAAATATATACAAATAATATAACGTGTAGCTATGATGTATTATTATAGGTAAAATTACTCTTGCAACGCTCTGACTTACTATCACTATGTCTGTTTTTTTTTTTTTTTTTTTTTAAATTGTAAAATATAACTTAATTCACACCATATTTCTGAAATTACCGATCAATCTTATCAGATTAACTTTGATCGTTCACTCTTCCGTGGCTGCAGCACACCTGCAAAGCGTTAGCACTCGTTAGCTTGTCATTAGCGTTTTCTTTTCTCCTCTCCTCTCTCTCGCTCCAGTTTTTCACAAGTTCATCAAACAACCGCAGTAAGAATATTTCATCAAGCACGGTGAGTAATGGCTTCTCCTGCAATTGTTATTTGCACCTCTTGCCACATGTACAGTTTATCTATCTCTGTCGCTGATGAGGGATTCACATGTGATAAATGCAGGGAAACAGTTAGGCTGACAGAGAAGATTTCATAATTAGAGACACGCATCCAAACTTTAATTGAGGACAGTAAGAATGTTAGGGCTCTAGATACGGCTTTGGATGCGTCTAGCTCAGGGATTCCTGTACATTGTTCGGTTCCAGCAGAGCCCCTGCAGCAGGGCAACTGGGTGACGGTGAGGCAGTGTAGTCGTGGGTCAAAACACCGCTCTTCTGTTCCGATCAAAACATTAAACAGGTTCTCCCCACTCCGTGATGCACCCACTGAGAAACCTGATGAAAGTGCTCTAGTTATTGGTGATTCTATTGTACGGAACGTGAATATAGAGACACCAGCCACCATAGTCAAATGTTTACCGGGAGCCAGAGCGCCTGACATCCTGGCAAATTTAAATTTAGGCACAACCCTAATTATTACATTACATATTTTATTTTTACATGCAACATAGATAAGGTCATATAGTAACAGCTCCACGCAATATTGTAATTCTAAAATTCACGTCGTACTTGCAAACACTTTGTATGCATTATGGTTAATGCATGCTGGAGTAGTCGATTGTTTCACACAGAGCTCGACTAGTCTATGCAAGCACAAGCACAGTATGACAAAAATGTAGCTGTATTTATGTGCGCATGCCCAGTAGAGCCAAACGTATCCATTCTAGCCTTGCTGCGCGCATTTGTCATATCCCGAGCTTTGCGTGTGTCTGTGCACTGTGCCAATTAGGCATAGTCATATACATTTTTGACCACAGATATGATGTCAACAAAAAATAAAGTACATAAAAATGATTTGACCTTACAGTTCCAAACTTTGTTTGTTTCTCCAAGTTTAGCTCCCAGGGTCGGACTGGGGGTAAAACCAGTACTCATTAGCAAGGCCCCAAAGGAAGAGAGGGCCCTTGAAAAGTATGAATCTGAAATATATATTTTTTACCTGGATATTTTCATGGGTGGGGGGCATGGGGACCCATCAGGACTGCCTATGCATAGGGCCCAGGATCTTGTTTAACGCCCCTGTTAGCTTTAACCCTAATTATACACACTTGAACCTAATCAAGCTTTTACTAGACACACTAATCTTCCAGGTGTTTTAAGGCCAGTTGGAGCTAAACTTTTCAGGACATTGGCCATCCAGGATCTAGTTTGGAGACCCCTGTCATACAGAGTTGTTACTTTGCACATGCTTTTTGATCATTACAAATAATAATGTAAAATGATTTTCTTAGAATAGGAGATATCGCATCACAAACATTATCAGTAGTTAAGTATGTGGTCTTGAAGAGGACCCTTTTTTCTTTCATTTGGACTCGGTCTTGGACTTGGACTCGAAACTTTTGGACTTGGACTTGACTTGGACTCGAACCTCTTTGGACTCGGTCTTGACTCGGTCTCGACTAGTCCTGGACTTGGACTTGACTTGGACTCGACAAAGCCGGACTTGACTACAGCTCTATGCTCTATCAAAAAAGTGACTTGAGTAGAAGTTGAAGTGCTCTTTAAGCACCACACTTAAGTAGAAGTACTAAAGTATTCAAAATTTTTTGTACTTAAGTATTGCAAGTAGTCTATTTTAAAATTTACTACTCAAGTACTGAAAGTAAAAGTAGAAGTATTGTGTTATGTAGCTATTAAAGAAAGTAGTCAAAAGTTTGAACATATTGTTTTTACTATTTCAAATGATTAACCTAAAGGACAATCACAATTCCTTTGACTAACTTCCTGTAAACAAAAAAATGGTTACTAGGGTTAGTTAGCCCAATTTGCAAAATTATGTCATTAATAACTTACCCTCATGTTGTTTCAAACCCGTAAGACATCAGAGGGTCATTTAGAATTTTTTGAAGCATCGAAAATACATTTTGGTCCAAAAATAGCAAAAACTAGACTTTATTCAGCATTGTCTTCTCTTCCGTGTCTGTTGTAAGACAGTTAAAAACAAAGCAGTTTGTGATATCTGGTTCGCGAACGAATCATTCGATGTAACCGGATATTTTTGAAACAGTCCACCAAATCGAATTGAATCGTTTTAAACAGTTCGCGTCTCCAATACGCATTAATCCACAGATGAATTAAGCTGTTAACTTGTTTAATGTGTCTGACACTCCCTCTGAGTTAAAACAAACCAATATCCCGGAGTAATTCATTGACTCAAACAGTACACTGACTGAACTGCTGTGAAGAGAGAACTGAAGATCAACACCGAGCCGAGCCAGATAATGACTCGTTCACGAGTCAAGAACCGTTTCTGTCAGACGCGTCCGATTCGTGAACCGAGGAGCTGATGATACTGCGCATGTGTGATTTAGCGTGAAGCAAACCGACACACAGAGCGTCTGAACCGAACTGATTCTTTTGGTGATTGATTCTGAACTGATTCTGTGTTAATGTTATGAGCCCATGTGCAGGCAACGCCAATGACGTCATTGCATCGAGCGCAAAAGAATCGGTGAACTGTTTTCTTCAACTGGTTTATTGAATCGAACTGTCAGAAAGAACTAACGTTACTGGTTATCCGAGAACCGATTCAACCGGTTCTTGACTCGTGAACGAGTCATTATCTGGCTCGGCTCGGTGTTCATTTCTCTATTCACAGCAGTTCAGTCAGCACGCGCAGTCTTCTTAATCGCTTGTTTCGCTCAATGATGTGGCAGCTTCATCAAATCTGCCATCTACAGTTCTGGCAGTGGTTTGTAATGGAATGATTCGTAACATTATTATAATTGTAACGAGTAACGATGCAGCACATAAAAAAATATCGGAGTAAAAGTATTAAACTCAGCGAAAATATGTACCGAAGTAAAAGTGGAAGTAGGAGAAAAAAATAATACTCTAGTAAAGTACAGATACCGCCTTTTAGTACTTAAGTACAGTAGTGAAGTAGTTCTACTTCGTTACTATACATCTCTGCAAGAATGACAGTATTACCTTGGGATTCAGGCAGACCTGTGACATAGTCCAGAGATATATGGGACCAAGGATGTTTAGGAATAGGTAGAGGATGCAGTAGTCCTTGAGGGTGGGTTATGAGCTCCTTGTTCTGGGCACACACAGTGCAAGCGGCGACAAAATCATGGACGTCCCTTTGCAACTTTGGCCACCAAAATCTCCTCTGGATGAGCTTGCAAGTTCTAGAGGACCCAGGATGACCAGAGGGGAGGGATGCATGTGCCCACTGCAACACATCAGAACGTTGGCGGTTAGGGACAAAAAGACGTCCTGGTGGACCATTACCTGGATCCGACTGATGCCGTTGGGCCTTCTTAATGGCTGCCTCAATGCCCCACTGGATAGCTGCTATTATTTTGGTGGTGGGAAGGATGGGTTCTGGTCTGGCCTCCTCTTCTGGGGAGTCAAACTGCCTCGAAAGCGCATCTGGTTTTGAGTTCTTGGAACCTGGGCGGTAAGAAAGAACAAAGTCAAACCGGTTAAAAAACAGTGCCCAGTGTGCTTGGCGGGAATTCAGTCTCTTGGCCTCCCGAATGTAGGTTAGGTTCCTGTGGTCTGTCCAGATGAGGAACGGGTGCTTGGCCCCTTCCAACCAATGCCTCCACTCCTCCAATGCCACCTTTACTGCCAACAGCTCTCGGTTTCCAATATCATAATTCTTCTCTGTTGCAGTTAGTCGTCGAGACAGATAGGCGCATGGGTGAAGCCTGTTGTCGACCCTGGCTCTCTGGGACAAGACTGCCCCTACCCCTACATCAGAAGCATCAACCTCCAATACAAAGGGCAACTCTGGGTCTGGAAGGGTTAAGATAGGGGCAGATGTAAAGAGTCTCTTGAGCTTGTTAAAAGCTTGATTGGCCTTCTCAGTCCACATGAATGATCGGGCAGACTTCTTGGTGAGTGCGGAGAGAGGTTCTGCAACAGAGCTGAAGTTTCGAATAAATCTTCTATAAAAGTTTGCAAACCCAAGAAAACGTTGTACCTGCTTCACGGAATTAGGTTGAGGCCATTCCTGCCCTGCTCGCACCTTGCCAGGGTCCATCTGGATGTTGTCCTTGGAAATGATGAAGCCAAGAAATGGGGTTGAAGACACATGAAATTCACTCTTTTCCAACTTGACGAAGAGGCTGTGTTTAAGTAACTGGGAAAGGACCTGTCGAACATGTTGAATGTGTTCTTGGTAGTTGCGTGAGAAAATAAGGATATCGTCAAGGTAGACAAAAACAAACTTGTTCAGCATCTCCCACAAGACATCATTAATCAGTGCCTGGAAGACAGCTGGGGCATTGACCAGGCCAAAGGGCATTACTCTGTACTCATAGTGGCCCGTCGGGGTGTTGAAAGCGGTCTTCCACTCGTCCCCTTCTCGAATCCTGACCAGATGGTAGGCATTTCGGAGATCTAATTTGGTGAATATGGTGGCACCTTGCAGGATCTCAAATGCAGAGGTCATCAGGGGCAGGGGGTAGCGATTCTTAATGGTGATGCGGTTGAGACCCCTGTAGTCGATGCAAGGCCTGAGGTCACCATCCTTCTTCTCAACAAAGAAAAACCCTGCTCCAGCAGGTGAGGTTGAAGTACGAATAAAACCATTATCCAAGGCTTCCTTGAGGTACTTCTCCATAGCGGTCCTCTCAGGGGCAGAGAGAGAGTAAAGCCTACCCCGCGGTGGGAATGCTCCAGGAACCAAGTCTATAGCACAGTCATATGGTCTGTGAGGGGGAAGGGAGGTGGCTCTGGACTTGCTGAAGACTTCCTTGAGGTCAGCATACTCTGGAGGAACTCTGGACAGATCAGGGAGACACACAGGAGGCATAATACTGGGTTTACTGCAGTGCAACCGTGGCCTGGGGAACTTGAGGCGACTCCGGGTGAAATGCTGGGCACTTCGCGGTGGCAGATTTAAACTGAGATACAGGTAGCTCTTGAGTATCAGACCTGTCTGTTTTGAGATTGGCAGGGCACCTGGATAGTCTCGACATTGGCTCTGGGTATACCTCCAGTTTCTCAGTAGAACGGCAAAAAGAAAGAGCAGAAACACAACAGTTAGTTCCCCAACCTTTAACTACGCCTCTAGACCATTCAATATTTGGGTTGTGACAAGTTAGCCATGGAAATCCAAGAACTAAGGGGAGTTCTGGTAACTGGATAAGAAAAAACTGTATTAGCTCCTTGTGACCCCCAACTTCAAACTGAATAAACGAAGTGCAGTGACTAACCTGTCCCGACCCCAGAGGTCTGCCGTCGAGAGCTGTGATGGTTAGAGGTTTCTGGAGGAGCATGGAAGGAATGCCCAAACGTCTGGCTACATCAAGATCTAAAAAGTTCCCAGCAGCCCCAGAGTCGATGAAAGCACCAAGCTGGTGATTCTGGTTGTTGTGGAAGATGGTGGCTTGGATAGTAACTCCAGAGGTTGTAGGATGAGGGAAGATATTTACTCTCTTTCCAGTTCCCCCTTTCCTGGACGAGAACTGGCTTTTCCCGACAATTCAGGACAGTTGGAGTGGAAATGGCCAGACCTTCCACAGTACAGACAGCGTCGCTCCCTCATCCGTCGATCCCTTTCTGTCTGGGTTAATCTTGTTTGACCCAGCTGCATGGGTTCCTCCAGATCACTGGGTTTCCCGAGTGATTCAATTCCTGAGGACGATACACACTGGTTTCACAACGTTGTTCCTGTTGTCGTTCTCGGAGACGATGATCTATTAGGATAGCCACCTCAATTAAAGATTCCAAATCCGGAGAAGGGTCTCTAAAAGCCAACTCATCCTTAAGTTCCGGAGACAAGGCCTGGTGGAATGTGGCCCTTAAAGCTCGCTGGTCCCAGCCACTCTCTGAAACTAGGGTACAAAACTCAATGGCAAACTCTGCCACACTTCGAGTGCCTTGAGAGAGTCGAAGCAAACGGTAACCAACATCACCTGTGCTGGCTGGATGGTGGAAGACTTTCTTCATTTCAGCAATGAAGCTGCTACTGTTTGCAGTGAGTGGTCCCTGTTGGTCCCACAAAGCCGAGGCCCAGTCTAAAGCCTTGCCAGTAAGAAGGATTATGATGTAAACAACTTTGCTACTCTCTGTGGGGAAGCTGCCAGGTTGTAACTGAAATACTAGGGTGCATTGAGTGACGAACCCACAACACTTCTCTGCCATCAAATCGTTCTGGTGCTGGTAATTTAGGTTCTGACAGGGCGGCTACCACTGCTTGAGAAGGATTACCATGTGACAGCTGAGGCTCTTGTGACGAAGCTGGAGCCTGAAGATTTAAACGTTGGAGAACCTCAGTAAGGATCTGCTCATGTTGCTGAATGGCAGCAGCTTGGCCTGATATGGCAGACAGAATGCGATCCACATTAGATGGTGGTGGACTCTCCTCCGCTGGATTCATGTTTTCTGGTTCAGTCTTTTCTAGGTGGGGATTGAACCCGGGTCTGTTTGGTCCAAAGTCACTGATTTAATGGATTGAGCTAACACCCCACTAAATGAATCCAAGAGCAGGGATGATCAAATGGCCAGGAGTCATGGGTCTTCAACAAGACAAAACTTTACTAATAAAAAGTGCAACAAAACAAGAGAAGCTGTGCTTCCAAAAAACAGTACAAAGAAAAATAGACACAAGGGTCCAAGGACTTAAACTTTGACAGACTTAGCTTGCAACAGGTAACATAGGCTCAAGACTGAACAATAAGGCATGGCACAAACACACTTAAATAGGGCAAGACACAGGTGTGAGGAATCAGGCATAATGAGTGGTAGGGATCAGCAGGAGACTGGTGAGGGTCATCACCTGCCGACCAGGAGGAAAATAGCAGTCCTGTTGAGGATTCCTTACACTCACGGATATAAAATAAAAGTGAACGATCAAAATTAATCTGATAAGATTGATCGATAATATCAGAAATATGGTGTGAACTAAGTTATATTTTATCACTTTAATAAAAAAGAGAGTGAAGGTAAGATTCTAGAGAAAAAAACATGTTGTTGGAGCTACGATCAGCTACAGCAAGGCCAGCAGGCCAACAGGAAGCAGAGAAAACACTTTCCAACAGCGACACCCGCAGTCAGGGAGAGGTGTGCATGTCTCCTGTATGTGCATGTCTCCTGTGTCACAATTACTGTAGATAATGAAGCAGAAACACTTACGGTAAGGCATTCAAATGAGGTGAACGAAGGGATATCCACCGAACATAGTCCAAGAAGCTGTTTAAACAGCACAATGATACCACCTTCTCTACCCGTTGAGCACGGGAGATTGCATAATCCATATCCCTCAGGAGTCAGTTCATTAAAAAGTAGACCATCAGACTCTTTATCCCAGGTTTCTGTTAAGCAAATCAGATCCCAGTTTTGGTCTATGATTAGGTCAAATACAGTCAGGGCTTTGTTAATAATCGAGTGCACATTTATCAGTGCAGATTTCAGCAATCGCACTAGAGCGACCAAGCCAGGTGTAGCCTCCTCATGCAGGACTGCCAAATTATTAAAATCAGCCCCCGTTGGTCTCCATGGTGGCTTCAGAAGTTTACGCAAGGCTATTGGTTACCTACTTGTTACCTAAGATGCTTGCAGGGTAAGTTAAAAAGAAAACCATTTAAACATTAAAACAATTGATTGACAGGAGAAAGAAGTGGAAGCCAAATGCGCCATCATACCCTTTCAACCGGAACCGGATCTCAGAGATTTCAAAACACTGCAGTTTAGTGATATCCGGTTCGCGAACAAATCATTTGATGTAACTGGATCTTCTTGAACCAGTTCACCTAATCGAACTGAATTGTTTAAAACGGTTCGCGTCTCCAATAAGCATTAACCCCTTTGCGTGCAAACATCGCTGACGGCCCCAGTTTATTATTGTTTCACTTTCACAGCACATTAAACATCACTGTCTTACTTCATCTGGACAAACTGTGCATCAATGGAAAGTTTAAAGACTCAAGCTTCGATATTTGACCAATATTTTGATAAAACATTGTTGCAGTGACAGATATTTAGTGATTTATGTCAGGAGTGCAAAATAATAAATCCGTATTATGCCACATTTTGAATAGAAATTCACAACTCACTCATATTCAGTCACGTCAAGAGCGGTTTATTTGTGTTCACATAGACTCACTGAACAGCGTCAATAAGGATTTACAGACCAAAGATGCATATCTGCGGAGATATATGGATATATTTACTGATGTTTACTTCATATTTCTTCAGACAGAATCGTCATTTCTATTCATTTTCCACGGATTTACGCGATCAGATGATAAACAGCCTCTCCCAGCGATCTCTGTGTGCGTGCAGTAGTCACAGCTCGTGCGGTGTGTGACTCAGACTCTGATTGGGTCTTTCAAACATCAATCTTAGAGTTTCATATCTGGACACCGCCCCATCGTGTCACATGCTTCCTGCACACTTCCTGGTAGTTATCTGGCCAAAACAACACTGAAACACCTCTGTACACACAAAATATCCGAATAATAAACCCGCGATTACGATAGTAAAGCTTGGTATGAGAATTTCTTGAGATCTGGGGCGTTTTTATAAAAAAAAATCAAAAATGTACATCGGAAATGCTAACTTGTGCAGCGATGAAAAAGGCTACAAATAACATATTTTTACAACAGTAAACGACCAAATTCCACCCCTGATCGCTAAAGGAAGTTATTATAAACACTCGATCGGGGTTTAAAGTGAGTTTTGAGTAAAAGTGTACTAATAATTTCATAAATTGTCAGATGTAGCTTGATGCTAACGTTAGCACCAATGCTACTAATAGCAGGTGCTTTTCTTCTTCATAATGCATTTTTGTCTCAATAATTCACGTAAGGTCGTAAGAAAATGTTTTGTTGTATTTTTATAGTAAGACTTTTGATAAATAAGGGCTAAATGCAAAGAGAGACTGAAGTGAGATCGCTGCTTTGTTGCTTTGTAAAGCCTGAAAAACCACAATCAAGGCTAATAAAGGTGGAATAAAAACAAAAGAATAATGATAAAAGAATAATGCGGATAATGTGTCATACTTGGCGGAGGTGTGAAAGAACCGTTTGGTGAGAACAATACAATCATGATTCGGGCAGTTTTCAACAGTGAAACATACACAAAGAGCACAGGAAAGTTTACATGTGAGATCTTACAGAGATGACAAGGGCCATAAATCAATCTGATTAGCCTTCTCTAAAAACACACATGACATGGCCTTAGAAAATATTTCATAAAATTCACAGTTTTACAGATTCGATTATGAAATTTTTTATGAAGTCTTGGAAGACTTGTGGCCTTAGCTACACTGTGTTTTCAAACTCATTTCCTACATCAACATTTTTTTAAATACATTTAAAACATATGTTTTTAATATTTTTATTTTTGTTTTTATGTTTGAGCTTATATATCTCTATTATCATAACAGTCTGAGTGATTCTGATTCCTGAACAGTAAACTTTAAAGTGTCAGCTTTGTGAACAAAGGTTGATTATGTATCTAGTCAGAAAGAATCATGAGCAGAAACCTTTTTATTTTGGGTATGTAATTTCGGTCTCCATGCCAAAAAAGGGGGGTTACTAGTAAGGGGTTAATCCACAAATTACTTAAGCTGTTAACTTTTTTAATGTGGCTGACACTTCCTCTGAGTTAAAACAAACCAATATCCCGGAGTAATTCATTTCCTCAAACAGTACACTGATTGAACTGCTGTGAAGAGAGAACTGAAGATGAACATTATTGGAGAAGCGAACCATTTCAAATGATTCAGTTCGATTTGGTGAACTTTTTCAAGAAGATCCGGTTACATTGAGTGATTTGTTCACAAACCGGATATCACTAAACTGTAGTGTTTTGATATCCAACAACAGACCCGGAAGAGAAGAAAATGCTGAATAAAGTCGTAGTTTTTGATATTTTTGGACTAAAATGTATTTCCGATGCTTAGAAAAATTCTAACTGATCCTCTGATGTCACATGGACTACTTTGATGATGTTTTTCTTACCTTTCTAAAAAAAATCTAAATTAAACTGTGTTCCGAAGATGAACGTAGGTCTCACGGGTTTGGAACGACATGTGAGTGAGTTATTAATGACATAATTTAGATTTTTAGATGAACTAACCCTTTGTTACTGCTGCCTATAGAACATTTTTTTTAAACTCATTAAAAATGCATTATCTTAAAATCACTTTTATATTTTATTATTCTTTAAATAAGTGTACACGTGCCATACATTTATTGAAAAATAAAAGATCATAATTTCAAGGGTAAAATTCAAAAGGTCCAAAATGGAAATTCTGAAAAATGAAAATTTACTCACCCTCTTGTTTTTTTTCAACCCCATAAGTGTCATGTCAGCTGTCTGATCACCCTGTTCTTCGGTGTGTGTTTTTGTTTATGTCGTCATTTCATGCGCACATGGTGTTTTGTTTTGGTTTTGATCATTCGTCTTGCACCTATCTGTGGCGTTCCTCCCTCCCCCTCATTACTACTGTTTCCGCTTCTAATTGTTTGACTCCACTCACCTGCATTCAATGTCTGTTCATCTCTTCCTCTATTTATTCCCATCTGCCGCGCCAATCGGTGCCAGATCTGGCCAAGATGGGCACAGCAGGCGCAGATCCTGTCAGAACCGCAGTCACCCAGCAGGGTGTTCTTTTGGGCCAGCACGAAGCCAGATTGACGAACACCACAAGGGAGGTGGAGTTCTTAGCCAACCAAGTGGCTGAGCTGACCACCCGCATCCAAGAGCTGCAACGAGAGGCTGCAAAGGGTGGTGCAGCTCACCATCTTCCTCGCCATGAGCTTAAGCCCCGATGCAATAACCCACCACCCTACGATGGAGACCCCAATTCCTGCCGGGCCTTCTTGTCCCAGTGTTCGGTGGTGTTTGCCTTGCAGCCACGCACATACGCTCTTGAGATGTCCAAAGTGGCTTATGTATTGACTCTTCTAACTGGTAAAGCTAGAGACTGGGGTACTTCCATCTGGGAGACTCAAGCCCCTTGTTGCGCCTCTTTTAAGGATTTCCGCCAGGAGATGGAGAGGCTATTTGACCGCTCTGCCAGAGGTCAGGAAGCGGCTGACCAGCTAGCACGGCTCCGTCAGGCGGGTCGCTCAGTAACGGACTACGCTATTCATTTCAAGACTCTGGCAGCGACCTGCGATTGGAATGAGGGGGCCTGTTGAGCTATGTTCCGTGCAGGGCTAGATGATGACATCCAGGATGAGCTGGCCACTCAGGACTTGCCACGGGACTTTGACGATCTCGTTAATATGGCGTTGTGGATCGAGGGTCGCCTTCGCCTTCGCCGTCAGCGCCTGGCAGTTCGTCCACCCTGGAGGACCGAGGAGTCGTCACCTGTTTCCCCCACTGAAACCACTGAGCCGGAGCCTATGCAGGTGGGGCGCCTTCGGCTCAGTCCGCAACAGAAGCAGCAAAGACTCACCCAAGGGCTATGTCTGTATTGTGGCAAGTCCGGTCACTTTGCGGCAGGCTGTCCGTTAAAAGTCAAGGCTCACCAGTAAAGAGGGGGATCCTGGTGAGCGCTACCCATTTATTGCATCCCCCCTCCTCTCGCACTCTCCTTCCTGTCTCAATTCAGTTTGGTGATATCTCTAACTCCTGTGCAGCACTGGTCTGGAGCTGAGGGCAACTTTATGGACCTTTCTCTAGCCACCCGTTGGGGGATTCCTGTCATTCCTCTTCCTGAACCTATTCCTGCCCGTTCATTGAATGGCACTTTGATCACCACTGTCTCCTATGCTACCCCTCCTGTCAATCTAATAGTCTCGGGCAATCACCGTGAGGTAACCACGCTGTACCTTCTTGAATCCCCGAGTGCTCCCATTGTCCTGGGGCACCCCTGGTTGGTGCAACATGGCCCTCACGTGGATTGGTCGAGCAACTCTGTCTTGTCTTGGAGTAAGTTTTGTCATGCGTCTTGTTTGGGTGCTGCCTCTTTTCCTGTGTCTGTGTGTCCTGTCTTACAGGTGGAGGCTGCTGATTTGAAGGGGGTCCCGGTGGAGTACCACGACCTGTGCCAGGTGTTTTGTAAGTCCCGGGCCACCTCGTTACCTCCACATCGTCCTTATGACTGTGCCATTGAGCTCCTCCCAGGCACTTCTCCGCCCAAGGGTCACTTGTTTTCCCTTTCAGGCCCTGAAAGAGAAGCCATGGACAAATACATGAATGAATCCTTCAAAGCCGGTCTCATCCGACCCTCTTCATCTCCTGCAGGTGCTGGCTTCTTCTTTGTCAAGAAGAAGGATGGCTCCTTGCGTCCTTGTATAGATTACAGAGGCCTGAATGACATCACTATTAAGAACAGGTACCCCTTGCCTCTTATGTCGTCTGCCTTTGAGCTATTGCAGGGAGCCAAGGTCTTCACCAAGCTGGACCTTCGAAATGCCTACCACCTGATTCGTATACGTGAGGGGGATGAGTGGAAGACAGCTTTCAACACGCCCACGGGACACTTTGAGTACCGGGTCTTACCATTTGGTCTGACCAACGCCCCAGCTGTCTTCCAGGCCCTGGTTAACGACGTGTTGAAAGACATGGTGAATCAATTCGTCTTCGTGTATCTTGATGATATCTTCATATTTTCCCCATCTCTGCAGGTACACACTCAGCATGTTCGCCAGGTGTTACAACGGCTGCTGGAGAACCAGCTCTATGTTAAGGTGGAGAAGTGCGTTTTCCATGCCCAGTCGGTTCCGTTCCTGGGGTTCGTTGTTTCTGCGGGGGAGATCAAAGCCGACCCCTGTAAGGTAAGGGCCGTTGCCGAGTGGCCAGCTCCTGACTCTCGTAAAGCTCTGCAGCGGTTCCTGGGGTTTGCCAACTTCTATCGGCGGTTCATCCGGAACTTTGGTCAGATTGCTGCACCTTTAACGTCACTCACCTCTCCCAAGGTACCGTTCAAGTGGAATACTGGGGCACAGGAGGCCTTTGATAAATTAAAGTCCCGTTTTATCTCTGCTCCTGTCTTGTCTATTCCAGACCCTGAACGTCAATTCATTGTTGAGGTGGATGCCTCAGATGTCGGTGTGGGCGCGGTCCTATCTCAGCGGTCACACGAGGATGGTAAGGTGCATCCCTGTGCCTTCTTCTCCCACCGCCTGAGTCCCCCAGAACGGAATTATGACATAGGTAATCGAGAGTTGTTGGCAGTCAGGCTGGCTTTGGGGGAGTGGCGTCACTGGTTGGAGGGCGCAGCTCAGCCCTTCCTGGTCTGGACGGATCATAAGAACCTCGAGTACATCCGTTCGGCCAGGAGGCTGAGCTCCCGACAGGCTCGCTGGGCCCTCTTCTTTGGTCGGTTCAATTTCACCCTGTCATACAGGCCCGGGTCCAAGAATATCAAGCCCGATGCACTCTCTTGTCTTTTCGAGGCTCCTGAGGGGAGGGAGTCTGCAGACACCATCTTGCCCAAGGGGGTGGTGGTGGCATCCCTCTCTTGGGACATCAAGAGACGAGTAGAGGAGGCTCTACTTAAGGGTCCTGTGCCGTAGGGGGGTCCAGCGGGTAATCTGTTTGTTCCCGCCAAGTTGCGCTCTGAAGTGATCCAGTGGGGTCACTCGTCCAGGCTAGTCTGTCATCCAGGAGTCCGGAGGTCGCTGGCTGCCATCTGTCAGCGATTTTGGTGGCCATCCATGGCCAAGGATGTCAGGCAGTTCGTAGCTGCCTGCTCTGTGTGCGCTCAGAACAAGACTTCCAATGTGCCTCCCGTTGGTCTGCTCCACCCGTTGCCCATCCCTTCCCGCCCCTGGTCACATTTTGGCCCTTGATTTTGTCACTGGCCTCCCAGAATCTATGGGTAACACCGTCATTCTTACGGTGGTGGATTGTTCTCTAAGGCGGCCCATTTCATTCCCCTTCCCAAGCTCCCCTCAGCCAAAGAGACTGCTCACGTGATGGTTGATCACGTATTCCGGATTCATGGTCTTCCGGTCAATGTGGTCTCTGATAGGGGTCCCCAGTTTGTCTCTCGGTTTTGGAGGGAGTTCTGTCGGCAGATCGGGGCCTCTACAAGTCTGTCATCAGGTTTCCATCCCCAGACCAACGGGCAGTCCGAGCGGGCAAACCAGGATTTGGAACGCACTCTTCGCTGCCTGGCATCCCACAATCCCAGCTCCTGGTGTCAACAGCTGTCCTGGGTAGAATACGCCCATAACTCCCTTCCGGCTTCTGACACAGGTATGTCAGTGTTCTGTTGGTTATCAACCTCCCTTGTTTCCCACACAGGAACCCGAAGCTGCGGTCCCGTCTGCTTTGGCTTTTGTCCGACGGTGTCGACGCACCTGGAAGAAAGCTAAGGCGGCCTTGGCCAAGGCTAGTAGGCGGACCAAAGCAGCGGCCGATCGTCACCGGACTCCTGCTCCCCGCTATGTGTGTGGTCAAAGGGTATGGCTTTCCACCAAGGACCTGCCTCTCAGGGTAGCCTCACGCAAGTTGGCACCCAGGTTCATTGGCCCATACCGGATCACCAAGGTCCTGAGTCCGGCGGCGGTGCAGCTCAAGCTCCCTACCACGCTTGGTCGGGTACACCCTGTTTTCCACGTTTCCAGGGTTAAACCTGTGTTCCATTCCCATCTTGTTCCATTTGCCCCAACCCCCCCTCCCCCCCGTCTAGTGGATGGCTCCCCAGTCTATACGGTGAGGAAGTTGCTAGATGTCCGACGTAGGGGTCGGGACTTTCAATACCTTGTGGACTGGGAGGGCTATGGCCCAGAGGAGAGGAGCTGGGTCCCGGCCCGGGACATCTTGGATCGGACACTGGTTGAGGACTTCTACCGGCAACGAGGTGAGCCCCTTCCTGCGGCGCCTGGTGGCGTCCGTCAGAGGGGGGGTACTGTCATGTCAGCTGTCTGATCACCCTGTTCTTCGGTGTGTGTTTTTGTTTATGTCGTCATTTCATGCGCACATGGTGTTTTGTTTTGGTTTTGATCATTCGTCTTGCACCTATCTGTGGCGTTCCTCCCTCCCCCTCATTACTACTGTTTCCGCTTCTAATTGTTTGACTCCACTCACCTGCATTCAATGTCTGTTCATCTCTTCCTCTATTTATTCCCGTCTGCCGCGCCAATCGGTGCCAGATCGTCGTTCGACTACAGCCCATGTGTAGCCATTCTGTCTAGTCCTGCTCTGTCGTGCCATTGTCTGCTGCTACTGGTTTTGTTTTGCTTTTTCTATTTTTTCCCCTCCCTCATTTCCTAGACCGGACACCTGCATTCCTCAGAAGTGTTTTTGGTTTGCTCCGTGACGGGCTCTCTCGTGTTCTCCTCCCTCCTCCACTTCCTACGCGGCCGCGCCATCGGGCGCCCCCTGCCGGGTGTTTAGGAAAGGACATTCAAGTCTCTTATTTTCCTGTTGGACATTTTTCCATTATTTTCCGGCCTGTTTTTGTTAGTTGGAGGGAGTTTTTCTTTTGGACTTTTTTGAATAAATTCTCACACTATACCTGCATCTGTGTCCAGTTGTGTTCCTGACAATAAGATTGTTCATCTCTGATACACAAATGAGGATGTTTTTAATGACAGCTTAGAGATTCGGTACCTCCATTTGTAGTCCACTCAATCAAAGTTTAAGTTCATAAAGAGATTGTAAAATAAGTCTGTGGCGAGTGGGGCGGGGCCAAGAGGCGTGGGCACGAGGAGTGAGGCCAGGTGTAGTGATTGAAGATGAGCTGCACCTGCGCCCCACCGCCGGTATCGAGTCCCACGTAGGAGATGGAAGGATATAAAACTGGAGCAACTATAGTGAAGGACGAGAGAGGACCAGGCCTGGGCCATATTTTATGTTTTGGTTTTTATTTGCGCGCACCAGTCATCCGCAAGGGGCTGGTGCGCTGTTTTGTGTTTATTTTTGAATTAAAGTCTTTGTTTGATTGTCCGCCGGTTCCCGCCTCCTTCTTCCCGATGAATAGGAAGTTTATATCATTACAAAGTCCATATGCATCAGCTGCTTAATCCAAGCGCTCCGAAGAGACACAGTCATTTTAAATTATAAATAGATTGAATTCATATCTAAACACTTATCAATGCTCATCATCTATGGTAAACGGAAGCTCAGCTCTGCCTGCTTGACATGTAATATCAGTCCCCTCTCCGTCTCTGATGATCATGCATTTTATATGAAGCCTACAGACTGCTAAAGCATCCACTGGCCTGTTTGCAGGGGACACCTGAACAGCCACAGCGGGCCGGTTGGCTCTTTCACCACTGTGCTGGCGGAAGTGGAGACCATCTGGTCTCACACTCTACACAAACTTCTAGAAATCCCGCTGAAGGACCTGAAGGTACTGATCAGGTTTCATTTCACTGGGACGTGGAACTGAATGATTTGACAACTTTGTTTACATTTTTTTAGTATTAAAGATGCAACCTTCTGATCCCAGACATCTATAACGGACAGCACATGAAGAAGGTGGTCAGTATGCTGCCAGTTAAACTGGGCTTCTGTATGTCACTTAAACTATCTGAGCCTGCTGATCCCATCAAGTGGGGAGGTGAAACAGGTTGTCATGTACACCTCATATTCTTGAAAGTTTGTGGTTTACCATGTAATATTGTGTTGCATTCAGAATTCTTTATATTGCATATATGTAAGGGAAACAGGTCAATTTAGCTCAAAAGGAATTGTTCATGATTTTACAGGGAATTTGGACAGGACGTCTCAGATTACGAATGTAACCATAGTTCCCTGAGTAGGGAACGAGACACTGCGTCCTCTAGGGGTCGCTATGGGGAACACCTCGTTGTGACCCGTGTCTGAAGCATACATTTTAAAAACACCAATGAGTTGGCCGGCGACAGACCCTGACATCAGTACCGGCGTGACTATGGATAAGTAGATGCCAGGAGAACACGTCTTTCACTTCTTCGTCCTACCCCTTATGGCCAAAGGCCTAGGCTACATACCCAACTTACTTGTTATGGCTTTGGCCCAGGGCAGAGACGGCCTGCTTGGAAGGACAGAGAGAGATCTGTGGTGTGGCGCAGCTCGGCTACCCGATCAGGGGAAAGACCCTCGTCTTTATCCAGGTTCTTCAGCAGATCAGCCTGATAAGCCAGAAGCACTGCCATCATGTGCAATGAACGTGTTCATTCAGATACACGCTTCAAACAAAACAGTCAGTATAGTGAAAACATTATTTATTAGCACAGTAACAAGATGGGTATTTAAGACATTAACTTCTAAGCACAAACCACAAAATACTCCTCTATTCAATATAGATATTGACTAATCTAACACACAAATTGCAGAAAGAGATAAAGTAAGTAAAATGTGAAAAATTAAAGCAATATATGCAATTTCATAGATCTGAATAACCATCAATTAAAAAAAAAAAAAAAAATTATTCAATTATTTGTATTTATTAAAGGGGGGGTGAAATGCTATTTCATGCATACTGAGTTTTTTACACTGTTAAAGAGTTGGATTCTCATGCTAAACATGGACAAAGTTTCAAAAATTAGTTTGTACGTTTGAAGGAGTATTTCTGTTCTAAAAATACTCCTTCCGGTTTGTCACAAGTTTCGGAAAGTTTTTTTAGAGTATGGCTCTGTGTGACGTTAGATGGAGCGGAATTTCCTTATATGGGTCCCAAGGACACTTCTGCCGGAAGAGCGCGCGCTCCCGTATATCAGAGCACTGAGAGGCTGAGCACAGACTCATTGATCAGAGCGAGAGCGTCAGGAAATGTCACAGAAGTGTGTTTTTGGTTGCCAGGGCAAGACAACCCTGCACAGATTACCAAAAAAAAAAAAAAAAAACAGCATTAAGGGACCAGTGGAGTTTATTTTAACAGAGCATCAACGGAGTTTTTGTTTGTTCCCTGCATTTCGAAGATGCTTGTTTTACAAACAAGGCCTAGTTTGACGCTGGATTTGCACATCGTTTATTTCTTAAGGATAATGCAGTCCCAACGAAAAGGGTCACGATCGTGTGTTGGAACCACATGCGGTGAGTAAAACTGCTTCAAATATCTCTTTGTTGTTAACTTAGCTATCGGCACGTAAGCACATCAAGTAAACAACATGCGATGTTGTCATCCAACTGCACTTTCCACATGTACAGCTTAAAAAAAAAAAAAAAAAAAGACGACATAAAGTGGAACTTAGTCATTTTCCAAAACCGCTAAGCAAATATATACAGTTTTAGTACATACCACATAGAAACGTCGTTTGCTGATGCTGCTCTTGTTAAATTTCAGCCTCTGGATCTGTGTCACAGCTTCCAGACGCTCTCAAGGCAAAAGCCTACTCGCGCTCGTGATTCTTTAGCTCAGCCCACACGTCGCGCCTCCAGCCTGTCGTGTTTTTCCGGGAAAAATCGGTACAGACTATCTTTCTCTTATGAATATAATAAAACTAAAGACTTTTTGGAGTTATGAAGGATGCAGTACTACTCTATAGGTACTCAAGATTAACAGGATATTGAGTGAAAACGAGCATTTCACCCCCCCTTTAAGTTTTTCAATGAGGCTATTGAACTTCGTATGAAATGCACCAGTTCAGTTAGAATCTGGAGGTTCACTTGCGTTTCTTGTATTAGGTGATTTAAGGTTGTTGATTGGCTGGATGTTCAGTAGCCATTTGAAGTGACATCTTGGGGAGCCAATCTTTGGGTGTTAGCTGAAGAATGACATGGAGTTGTTGGCTGGTTGAAGATTTGATGGTTTTAACTTGGAGACACAGCTTTGCGGCAAAACTTAACTTAGAACATGAAAAGAAAAGAAAATAAACTTCAGTAAAAGAAAGAAAGAAGAAAAGTGTGACGAAACTGGATGGCTTATCTCCTTATGATGGTTGAGGTAAGCCAGAGCACGCAAAATCCTGAATTATTAAACTCAGCTGTTGGACACATCCGAAATGATGTCTTGACCAATTAGACATTATCTTAGCTCGGGGTGTTACTATGTTTTTCCTCCCAACACATAAATCAACATTTTATCTTATAAGTCACATGGTCCAAAGTTTCCCGCTCTTGCAGAGTATAATCAAAGTTTCTTTAAGACAAGTCATGTCACTTGGTGGCCATCTTTGAAACACCTTTCGGGTATCCAAGTGCAGCTTCTATGTCTTTGAATGGGGAAACATAAAATTCTCCAAAACTGTTTACTAAGTTTAGGATTAAATTTCATATTTGAAATCAACAAAGAAATCCAACAACAACTTTGTAATAAATTTTGTTACTTTTGCTCAAATAGTGTTCAACAAAAACTTTTTTTTTCAGACTAGATCAGCCAGTGTGAGTGCGCATGTGCAGTCCTAAGAGCACGTCTCAGAGTACTGACTGTTTCTGTAGCATCCAGGATGCTTCTAACAGCAGCTGCAGTGACGCGCTGAATAGTTCTTACTATTAACTAACTATAGACTACAACCTTTCCCTCAATAAACTCTTAAAGTTATGGGGTTGGATTGATGATATTTTTCTGGCTCACTTTATGTGTACTAATAAAGACCCCATATGCTAGTAATATGTATACAAATAAGTGACTGGTTAATAGTGAGAATTGGTCCCAAAACTGAAGGGTTTCCATTGTTTTTAATAAAAACACAATAACAATAAAACAAATGTAGAAATATTGTCAAATTGGACATCGTCATCAAACAGATTATTTGCCATTGTCTTGTCAGTCTTGCCTCTCCTTACTCTATCCACATATATGTATGCAAATAAATGACTGGTTAATAGTGAGAATTGGTCCCAAAACTGAAGGGTTTCCATTCTTTTTAATAAAAACACAATAACAATAAAACAAATGTAGAAATATTGTAAAATTGGCCATCGTCATCAAACAGATTGTTTGCCATTGTCTTGTCAGTCTTACCTCTCCTTACTCTATCCACATGATGGTGAGCTCCTGCTGTAATGAATAGACCCTTTGAGTCTAAATCGTTTTAAAAAAAAAGACAAAACAACAGTGGGGGCTGTGCGCAAAAGTAGTGGAAAACCGTGTAAGAGCCTAACTTGATCTCCTGATCGGGTTTGTAGCTGTGGTGGTGCATCAGGACTCGGTGTGTGTACGTTTGGCAGCAGCCTGAGCAGTTCATGTGTGGAGGATGTCAGTGACCAGAAGACAATATGAGCTGTGTTTCCTGTGTAAAACCACAGCAGCTCATCTCTCCTCAACAAAACAAACTGAATCACAGACACTGAACAAAATAATGTTAGAGCTTTGATCAGATTGTTGAATGTAATTAAATGGTAATAGTGCAGGTTGCCTTAGCTCATGCTGGTAGTTATATAAGTTAAAGGATTTGAGATGTGAGTAAAAAGTTGAGATGTTGATGAGCTGCCTCAAACAGGACTTGTCAGGTTTTGTTCTCTTGAGGACCCATATTTATTTTCTTCAACTCCAGGGACTGTCCTAGTGTTAATTTGTCGTTAGTAGTATGTGTTACATTATGCTGTCGTAAGGAACACGGAGCTGAAGATAAGAACAATAAGACTCTTTATTAATCCAATATAGGGTATATCCAACATGGAACACTGAGGAAGACACACTAATGTAACTGGTATGTGGTTGTAGACCCGAAAACACAGACTGAACAGACATGGGTGATTAAAGACAGGATAATGAAGTGCAGACAGGTGACTGAAATAATTTAATTAACTGGGACATGGAACACATGGGGAAGAAACTAAACACACCTGGAATCAAATTAATCAAACACGGGAGACAGAAACTGGGTCACAAAGAACATGGGGAATGGAAAAACAACATAATGAGTCCAGGGGTGTGACATTACTCTCCTCTCCCAGAAAGTGCGTCCTCACAACGTAGAAACAACAGAGGGAGACATGGGAACTAGGGAGGAGGTTCCGGTGGAGGATGGGCTCCCGGGAGGATGGCCAGCAGACAGAGACCACTGAGGAAGGAGCCAGGGAGGAGACGGTGGAGCCATGGAGAAGGAATGGCCACCGAAGACAGAAAGCCAGGGTGACGGGGAGGACCCAGAGGACCTAGGCAGAACTGATGGTTTTGGCAACCAATGTGGAGATGTGGATCCAGAAGGCCACAGTGGAGGTGAGGGAGACGTCGGCCACGCTGGAGGCTGGCAGTGCCGCGGAGCTCGCACCGCAATTCGAAGCAGCTGCCACAGGAGGGCACATTCTAGGAGCAGGCACTGGAGGACACCTTCTAGTACCATACACTGGAGGACACCTTCTAGGAGCCTGGGCTGAATTGGGGATCAGGAGTCCATCCTGGGCTTAACTGGGGATCAGGAGCCCATCCTGGGCTTAACCCTCTGAAGTTGATTAATGCGTATACGCATTATGAGGCATTTTCTCCTGATAACCCCTAAAAGAACTTAAATTACACTTTCAGTTTTGATCATATAGATAAGAGCAATACATCAATCGAATCTGTAAAGGGTCTACTTTTTTTGTATACAGTCATAATAACAACAAAACTTTGTGCACTTTTTAAAATAAAGATAACAAAGAAAAGGTGTGCTATCTGTAGCCTTTGTCTGCACTGTTCTTCATTTAGACACGCGTATGGAAGTAAAATAATGACAAATGTCTTTGAAACAAAAAAGCATGCTTAATAGCACTAACTGAAAAAAATATGCATTGCATTAACAGTACTTGCATTTTAATGCCTTCTATTTCCAGGGCTTGCCTTTTTAGGTCCTGAAATGTAACATAGTTGTTCGTTTCAGCTGTGAATATTTCAATTTAAAATATTTCACACACCTTTTCATAATTAAAAAATCAATAAATTCATATTCACGTTCCAGAATTCACTTCCAAAATATTCAATCGGTTTAAAAATACGATGTATTATATTCGACAGGCAAATTTCGGTCCATTTTATTTCACTTTCCAAATTCGCTTCCACAAATTCAGTGGTTAAAATTCGGCAGATAATTCGCCGTTTCACATCCGGGAGCTGCAGGAATAGCAGTAGAGCACAGAGGCATGATCTCCATCTGCTTTCAGTCGCAAAAACTGATCTGCAGAAATGGAGCAGGCGCTAAGCAGAAGTTTTTATTATCGGGGCATGTGGAAAAGCTGATTGTGTGAATGTTTATTTCAACATCTTTGCCTTTACCATAGACTGTATAAAGGCTGTTACCCGTAGCCTAGTAAGCAGCATTCTCTACCATAAAGTAGATTATAATGGGATTTTACTCAACGCTGAAGTACAGAACTAACATTACATCGGAGGAAGACATATACTGCATATATTTGCCACAAGTTTCAGAAAGTTTTTTTCAAGTATGGCTCTGTGTGACGTTAGATGGAGCGGAATTTCCTTATATGGGTCCTAAGCGCACTTTTGCCGGAAGAGCGCGCGCTCCCGTACAGCGAGGATGAGCACAGACATTTCACTGATTAGAGCGATTCACTGATCAGAGCGAGAACGTCGCGAAAAATGTCACAAAAGAAGTGTGTTTTTGGTTGCCAGGGCAAGACAACCCTACACAGATTACCAAAAAAAACAGCATTAAGGGACCAGTGGATGGAGTTTATTTTTACAGAGCATCAACGGAGTTGTGCAAGTGTTTTTGTTTGTTCCCTGCATTTCGAAGATGCTTGTTTTACAAACAAGGCCCATTTTGACGACGGATTTGCGTTTATTTCTTAAGGATGATGCAATCCCAACGAAAAAGGGTCACGATCGTGTGTTGGAACCGCAAGCGGTGAGTAAAACTGCTTAAAATATATCTGCCTCCTTGTTAGTGCGTCCCCTCCCATGCCGGAGACCCGGGTTCGAGCCCCGCTCGGAGCGAGTCGTTGCTGCTGCTGCTCTCGTTCAGTTTCAGCCTCGGGATCTGATTCTGGATCATAAATAAACGGCTGAATCTGACTGTAAGCCATTGTTTGTTTTGGATGATGGTTTTTCCCTCACAGTAATGTCACAGCTTCCACATGCTCTCAACGCAAAAGCCTACTGGCGCTCGTGATTCTTTAGCTCCGCCCACATGTCACGCCTCCAGCCGGTCGTGTTTTTCCGGGAAAAATCGGTACAGACTATCTTTCTCTTATGAATATAATAAAACTAAAGACTTTTTGGAGTTATGAAGGATGCAGTACTACTCTATAGGTACTCTAGATTAACAGGATTTTGAGTGAAAACGAGCATTTCACCCCCCCTTTAAAAACATCTCAACTTTTCAGAAAACCGCAAGCGCACCGCGGGTCATGTAGCTTCCTCACCTTTTCCGTAACAAAGTTCAGCTCAGCCAAGATGAAGGAACAGCTGATCACAGCTGTATATGGATTGTCATTTTTTTATGAATTTAGAAGCAGACCACGTAAAAGCAGTTTTTAGTGCTGCAAATCCATTTATCCATTGCTGAAATTTCCGCGTCTTCATGGAGAGAGCAGGGACCCAAGGGACCATCTGACAATTCCACTGACTGGGTTAAAAGGTTGAATGTGTTTTAATAGAAATTTGTACTGTCAAATTCTAAATCTTGTATTTCTCATAGTGATTATCTACAGGTGAGATTTTGCCAATACCTCCCTTCATATATTTACAGTGTACAATTATTTACATATTAAAGATCCCTGGAAAGGGTTTTTCATGTTTCAACAGTTGTTGTACATTGCTAGATACAAGACTGACTTACTAATTTTTTCTTAAACAATATTTGTGTAGTGTCCATAAAAAGAGAAATAATATTGGCCATATATATTTAGTCAGTTTGAGTAAATTATTAATTTAGTGTAAACTGATTAATTTGAATTTAATATTGTACTACGTTTCATTTTGAGGTAAATTTGCAGATGGTCCCAGCTTAAGCGAATAGACAGCAAATATAAACATAAAACTACTGCGCTTGGTTTTCTTTTTACGAAAAAAAAAAATATTTGGTGAAACTTTTTGGTTTGTGTGGCTCATTTCTGTGCTCATCTGCTGAAATGTACATAATATACAGTAATATATTGTATTAATTAGATGCCGAATTTAATATCTTGACGCAATAAAAGACGTTAATTTTTTAACGTTAAAGTTTAACACAGAGTTTTTCTTATTAAGTGACTTGCGTTAATATCCTCATCTGTCTGTATATAATTTGCTTCATCAGTAAGATGTGAGTTTAAGTCGCCTCGGATAAAAGCGTCTGCTAAGTGAATAAATGTAAATGTAATCGCTGTTAGTGCGCTGAGCCACGTTAATCAGTTTTCTTTTCTTCAACAGATTTCTGAGGGAAACCGTGTGAAACCTTGAGCGTTCGTTCATATTTTACATCTGCTTAACTGTCTATATAGTTTGCATAATCATCAATAAAGTGTCATCTGAGATCTGAGGTCTTATATCATAGTATTAATTAATTGAGAAGCGTTACTCATCATTGGGGAATACTGGAGTGTGACATTGAGGCAGTGTTAATTTCGTTGACTAAATATTTTCGTTATTATTTTCGTCACGAATATATTTTTGCCGACGAAAACGAAACGAAAACTAAAATAGAAGGCACTGATGGAGACTAAAACTATGACTAAATTGATTGACATTATCGTCAACGAATAAAGGACGAGACGAAAATAGACTGTGACGAAAATCAAATCAGCAGACGGGAGAGATGCGAGGAATGAGCAAAAGAACCGGCAAAACAGAACAGACTGCATGAGAGAAGAGAACCAATCAGAGCCTGACTTATTGAGACGTGAAGCGAAGGTTTTCAGTTTTTATGAGCTCCCGGGAAGTCGGCATTCGAAGAGGTGATAGGGACTTTAAGCAACAGCCTCTGGTGGAACGGCAACGCCATTCTGGCGTTGTATTGCGCCTGCGCGAATTTAACTGCTACTTTGTGATGTTCTAATTTAACGGTCTACTACGGGAGAACAGCTGATTTGCCGGAGTCGCTACAACGTGAGAGGTTAGGTAAATAAATGTTATGTTTTTAGACTTATTTACATCATACAATATTAAAAACTCCTCTTCTGACAAAAGATTGTCATTTAACGCCAAAAGCAATCCTTCTCTTGGTTTTTTAAATTATATATTTTTTTGGATCTCAATAAATGAATTAATGCTGCGTTGCGCTGTTCTGTTTTACCGTTGCTTAGTGACTTTTACGTTCTTGGCTACAGCGGTGTGACGGCAAACTTCCGGTCGCTGTAGCCGTTCCATTCGCAGCTGTTGCTTAAAGTCCCTACTGTCTAAAAGAGCGACAAAATGTCCACAGCTCACTTCACGTTTGACGACGAACAAAACAAAACAAAGTGTAAAGCACGCAGAGCGCTCATTCTTGGCAAGAACACAACCAATTTGAAAAGACATTTACAGACGAGCCACCCGGACATTTTCTCAAATGTAATTTCACAACGATGTTCTTTTGTTTATTGAGCTAAGCAAAATTGGAATAGTGCAGTGCGTAGATGTTGTAGCATTAAATATTACGAACTGAAAAGTACTGTAAAATAGCCCCTTCTTCAAATTAGATGCGAGCACAATACTAATACGTAATATGATAAATACATTTGATTAATACTAATGTTTAGTATATTTTATGATGTTCTACTTGTTGACAATATCACAAATATTTCTATATTAGTCATGTGAAACGTGAATGTTCACATCCTATCATTATACATACAAATCTAGCAATATTGTAGTATTTAAAACATACAATATTGCTAGACAAATGAATACCTTATAAAATCTTGTTACTTTTTTTATCCACCCAACTTATTAAATATTTACTTTAAATGTATGCACTTATTGTTCAGCTCAGCTGTAAGCTTTAAGGTCCTGGACCTAACGTTATTTTTCTTTTATTGATGGTCAATTGGCAGCTAGTTATTGTTTACATTATCATGACAGTGTTTGTTGCTGCATAAAAGCTTTTGAATCAAAATAAAGACACAGTTGTGTTGAAATAAAGTTGAATTTGTGTTTTATATATTTTGGTTAAGTTTGTTTCCTATACCAGCTGTAAAAAATTGTCTAGTAAATCTGTTATTGATTTTAGTCTTATTTTAGTCGACTAAAATACCAAGCAATTTTAATCGACTAAAATACCAAGCAATTTTAGTCGACTAAAATAAGACTAAAATTAAAACAAATCAGATGACTAAAACTTGACTAAAACTAAAAAGAATTATAGTCAAAAGACTAAGACTAAAACTAAATTAAAATTTCGTGTCAAAATTAACACTGCATTGAGGGGACAGCACAGCGACACACAAGACATGACACAAAGTTACGGAAACTAAACAACCGAATGCAATATATCAATCACCTTTATTTTATTTATATAGTGCTTTAAACAAAATTCATTGCGTCAAAGCACTGAACAACATTCATTTGGAAAACAGTGTCTCAATAATGCAAAATGATAGTTAAGGCAGTTCATCATTGAATTCAGTGATGTCATCTCTGTTCAGTTTAAATAGTGTCTGTGCATTTATTTGCAATCAAGTCAATGATATCGCTGTAGATGAAGTGACCCCAACTAAGCAAGCCAGAGGCGACAGCGACAAGGAACCGAAACTCCATCGGTGACATAATGGATAAAAAAACCTTGGGAGAAACCAGGCTCAGTTGGGGGGCCAGTTCTCCTCTGACCAGACGAAATCAGTAGTTCAATTCCAGGCTGCAGCAAAGTCAGATTGTGCAGAAGAATCATCTGTTTCCTGTGGTCTTGTCCTGGTGCTCCTCTGAGACAAGGTCTTTACAGGGGATCTGTATCTGGGCTCTAGTTGTCCTGGTCTCCGCTGTCTTTCTGGGCAGTCCTTTCTAGGTGCTGATCCACCATCTGGTCTGGAAACGTACTGGATCCGGGAGACTGCAGTGACCCTCTGATCTGGATACAGACTGGATCTGGTGGCCACGGTGACCTCGGAATAAGAGAGAAACAGACAAATATTAGCATAGATGCCATTCTTCTAATGATGTAGCAAGTACATAGGGTGTTTGTGAAGTGTTTCCAGTTCCGGGTTACCTAATTAATGCAGCCTAAAAATCCTTTAACGGATTTGGATATTAAAAGCATATTAGTATGTTATGTGTATGCCAGGTTAAAGAGATGGGTCTTTAATCTAGATTTAAACTGCAAGAGTGTGTCTGACTCCCGAACAATGTTAGGTAGGTTATTCCAGAGTTTGGGCGCCAAATAGGAAAAGACAATATATGTCTTCCTCAGATGTAATGTTAGTTCTGTACTTCAGCGTTGAGTAAAATCCCATTATAATCTCCTTTATGGTAGAGAATGCTGCTTACTAGGCTACGGGTAACAGCCTTTATACAGTCTATGGCAAAGATTTTGAAATAAACATTCTCACAATCAGCTTTTCCACATGCCCCGATAATCAAAACTTCTGCTTAGCGCCTGCTCCATTTCTGCAGATCAGTTTTTGTAACTGTATTACTTAATCCACCCGTTGCTTTGGTCTTCATCAGAAGCCGCTTGCACCACCTGCTGGTGAGCGACTGACAGGAGATGGAGATCATGCCTCTGTGCTCTACTGCTATTCCTGCAGCTCCCGGATGTTGAAAGGGCGAATTATCTGCCGAATTTTAACCACTGAATCTGTAGAAGCGAATTTGGAAAGTGAAATAAAATGGACCGAAATTTGCCTGTCGAATATTATACATCGTATTTTTAAACCGATTGAATATTTTCGAAGTGAATTTTGGAACGTGAATATGAATTTATTGATTTTTTAATTATGAAAAGGTGTGTGAAATATTTTTAATTGAAATATTCATAGCTTAAACGAACAACTATGTTAAATTTCAGGACCTAAAAATGCAAGCCCTGAAAATAAAAGGCATTAAAATGCAAGTACTGTTAGTGCAATGCATATTTTTTTTCAGTTAGTGCTATTCAGCATGCTTTTTTGTTTCATTATTTTACTTCCATACACACGTCATTATAATGAACTGCAACTCAGTGAATACTCAGTGAAGAGACATGAGAGAGACATCTTTAGAAAGCCTGACATGTCTACTTTTAAACTAAACAAGTGCTGTGAAAACAAATATTCTGTGATAAAGTAATCCATGTGAAAACAACGAAATATCAGTTTTTCACATCTCTCTTCATTATCTTCTAATGCGTCCACGCCGCCACGCTGAATGCTCTATTCAGATTCAAATATTTCACTGAAGCGTGTGGCTTGAATACGGCCACACAACAGAAGACAACGCAGCGAAACTTTTCTTCAAGTTTCAATTCACCCCAAAAAGATGTGATGTGGTTGATGTTTTGAGATTTGGATTTCCTCAGAAAAAAAGAATGAAGCCCTTTATTCAAGTCTCTTTTTATTTATTTATATACTTGTACTAGTTTTCACATAACGTGTAAACATTCTACTAGTTAGACTTTTCCAAAGACTTTTTCCAAGAATTCCTGACTAAATGTATAATCAGGTGGAATATTATGAAGTTTCAATAACAATATAAAATACTACACAATTCAAAAGCTTGATGTAAAAAATATAAAAGTAACAAATAAATGTAAGTGTAACAAATGTAACAAACAATGCTGTTCTTTCAATTTATCCCCCCAAAACATGTATGTTAGACCCTATACCATCTAAGCTCCTAAAAGAGGTGCTTCCAGAAGTCATAAATCCTCTTCTGACTATTATTAATTCCTCATTGTCATTAAGATATGTCCCCAAAACCTTCAAACTGGCTGTTATTAAGCCTCTCATCAAAAAAACACAACTTCACCCAAAGAACTAGTTAATTATAGACCAATCTCGAATCTCCCTTTTCTGTCCAAGGTACTAGAAAAGGTGGTATCCTCACAATTATATTCCTTCTTAGAGAAAAAGTTGAAACTAATGGAATGCATAGTCGATATAAAAAAAAAAACTCAATGACAAGTAATTTCTTACTGCTAAATTCTGAAAAAACAAAGGTGTTAATTATAGGACATAAAACTCTGCTTGTAATAACCTAGAACACTATCTAAGACTTGATGGTTGCTCTGTCAGTTCTTTGTCATCAGTTAGGAACCTAGGTGTGCTATTTGATCACAATCTTTCCTTAGAACGCCACGTTTTTAGCATTTGTAAAACTGCATTTTTCCATCTCAAAAATATATCTAAATTACGGCCTATGCTCTCAATGTCAAATGCAGAAATGTTAATCCATGCATTTATGACCTCAAGGTTAGATTATTGTAATGCTTTATTGGGTGGTTGTTCTGCATGCTTAGTAAACAAACTACAGCTAGTCCAAAATGCAGCAGCAAGAGTTCTTACTAGAACCAGGAAGTATGACCATATTAGCCCGGTCCTGAAAACACTGCACTGGCTCCCTATCAAACTTGTATAGATTTTAAAATATTGCTTAGTACTTATAAAGCCCTGAATGGTTTAGCACCTCAGTATTTGAATGAGCTCCTTTTACATTATAATCCTCTACGTCCGCTACGTTCTCAAAACTCAGGCAATTTGATAAAACCTAGAATATCAAAATCAACTGCGGGCGGCAGATCCTTTTTCCTATTTGGCGCCTAAACTCTGGAATAACCTACCTAACATTGTTCGGGAGGCAGACACACTCTTGCAGTTTAAATCTAGATTAAAGACCAATCTCTTTAATCTGGCATACACATAACATACTAATATGCTTTTAATATCCAAAACCGTTAAAGGATTTTTAGGCTGCATTAATTAGTTAAACTGGAACCGGGAACACTTCCCATAACATCCTATGTACTTGCTACATCATGAAAAGAATGGCATCTAAGCTAATATTTGTCTGTTTCTCTCTTATTCCAAGGTCACCGTAGCCACCAGATCCAGTCTGTATCCAGATCAGAGGGTCACTGCAGTCGCCCGGATCCAGTACGTATACAGACCAGATGGTGGATCAGCACCTAGAAAGGACCTCTACTGCCCTGAAAGACAGCGGAGACCAGGACAACTAGAGCCCCAGATACAGATCCCCTGTAAAGACCTTGTCTGATGACCACCAGGACAAGACCACAGGAAACAGATGATTCTTCTGCATAATCTGAGTTTGCTGCAGCCTGGAATTGAACTACTGGTTTCGTCTGGTCAGAGGAGAACTGGCCCCCAACTGAGCCTGGTTTCTCCCAAGGTTTTTTTCTCAATTCTACCACCGATGGAGTTTCGGTTTCTTGCCACTGTCGCCTCTGGCTTGCTTAGTTGGGGTCACTTCATCTACAGCGATATCGTTGACTTGATTGCAAATAAATGCACAGACACTATTTAACTGAACAGAGATGACATCACTGAATTCAATGATGAACTGCCTTTAACTGTCATTCTGCATTATTGAGACACTGTTTTCCAAATGAATGTTGTTCAGTTGCTTTGACGCAATGTATTTTGTTTTAAGCGCTATATAAATAAAGGTGAATTGACTTGACTTGGTGCATGACTAGCCGTTCAAAGCACTTCATGAGAATGGGGGTAAGTGCCACGGGATGGTAGTCATTGAAGCAGGATGGAGATGGCTTCTTCAGAACTGGAATGATGGTGGTAGTTTTGAAACATGTGGGAACAACAGCCTGACTCAGTGAGATGTTGAAAATGTCTGTGAAGACATCAGTGAGTTCTGCTGCACAGTCTCTCAGTACACGACCAGGGATGTTGTCTGCTGTGGAGTCTTCTGTGCAGTGGTGCTGTAGTGGTTCTCAAAGTGAGTGAAGAAGATGTTCAGCTCGTTCAGCAGAGAGATGTTGTTGTCACAAATTCGGTTCTGCGCGCTTACAGACAGGCAGACGAGATGATGACGTACAAAATCACTGAGACTCACTAGACAAAAAACACGAAAAACCGTTCTGTCATGACAGAGAGAAGCCACTGCATGTGGACGCGCCACCATCTTGGTTCACCACTTGTTCACCTACTCACACATACACAGCTGTTGCCCATCCTGTTGGCTATTTACAGTAGTTGTTTATATGTGGCTGATGCAAGCACTAGTTTGCCATATCCCTGTTTCTGTTTCTGTTTTTGACACATTTATTCAACCATGCCATCATGGTCAGAAACAGTCTTATATTAGTGTTCATGCTGGCACATACAGCACCAAACAGGAAGTCAGTTTAGTCGGGCTCCCAATTGGAGTTAATCCTCAGAAACATTCATAAAAAGTCTGTTTGTTGATTTGACATTGTTTTGCTGCTGATGAAATGTGGACACTGAGCAGTGCTGGGGGTAATGCATTACAATTGAGTTATGTAAATTAATAACTAGTAAAGTAATACATTATTTTTTTAATTTACAAGAATATATCTGAGTTACTTAAAAATAAGTAATGGCAGTTACTTTGTTTTCTCTTGACTGACAGCTCTCTTGTCCCCGTTTTATTAACCAGGGCCTTTGCTGCTGACTTTCAATGATCCAATTCAACCATACTAATAAGCAAAAATGACACATTTGCCAAAAATATAACTTTTTAATATTAAAAACTAACAAGCAAGCCCATCCAGATTACAAAACGTAACACATAAGTGATATAACGCATTAATTAGTAAAACAATTAGTTACTTTTTTTTACGGAGTAACACAGTGTAATGCAAAAGTAACTTTCTCTAACACTGACCCTGAGTAAGTCAGAAGAAATGCAAGCCAGAACCCAACGAGAAAAAGAAACAATTTCAGCTGTTCATTTGTGACACAAACAGTGTTTGCTCAAAGCAGAGGTGTTAAAGTTATCAGCCTGAACTTTAGCCTACAGTGGGAGGCGACTGTGAGCAGTATGTGATGTTTTACATGAGTTAGTAGACCATCGTTAGTATTCTCTATTCCAGCATAAGAATGCTTCCGTAGGCACAGCTGAAGAAAAATGAAAAACTTTTCTTTATTAGACCATAAAGAGATGGATCAGTTATTCTATCACAGCATTTGCAGGAGATCACATGCGTTGAAGTGGTCATAGTCCACACTTCACAATAAACAAACGCAACACAAGAACTGCAAACAGGACACTGCAAACCAGATAAACCAGCTCAGAGTACACCCCCCCTCCCCACACCATGTTTGAAAAGTAAACACAAAGACAACAGAGACAACAGAAAATGATTTTTGGCCTATTCATCTGATTCTGCCAGGCTGACACGCTTTACACAAGACGGGAAGTCTGTATTCACTTCCAGCTGCTCCAGGGTGTTTTTGCAGTAGAAGCACCTCGGCAGCACTGGGCTCTGGATCGCTCCACTCAACAGCTGCAGATGGAGCTTCTTCAAGTCTCTCGGCAGAACGAACATCCTGCAGCCTCTGAGCTCAGTCTGCACACTCTTCTCATCATGCTCCAGGCTGATGACCCAGAACTTGTCCCGGCTGTGTGGGTCATGGGCAGCACTGGTAACGAGGTTGAGCGCAAGAGCAAAGAGATTGCTGGCAGAAGCTGAAACTGTGTCATCTGGCACGCCAGGAACTAGTTTGGATTTGAGGTCATCTGCAAAGAGAAGTATTAAAAAATAATAATAATAAATATATATATATATATATATATATATATATATACAAACATACAGTACAGACCAAAAGTTTGGACACACCTTCTCATTCAAAGAGAATTCTTTATTTTCATGACTATGAAAATTGTAGATTCACACTGAAGGCATCAAAACTATGAATTAACACATCTGGAATTATATACATAATAAAAAAAGTGTGAAACTACTGAAAATATGTCATTATTTTAGGTTCTTCAAAGTAGCCACCTTTTGCTTTGATTACTGCTTTGCACACTCTTGGCATTCTCTTGATGAGCTTCAAGAGGTAGTCACCTGAAATGGTCTTCCAACAGTCTTGAAGGAGTTCCCCGAGAGATGCTTAGCACTTGTTGGCCCTTTTGCCTTCTGTTTGCGGTCCGGCTCACCCCTAAACCATCTTGTGTGGGTTCAGGTCCGGTGACTGTGGAGGCCAGGTCATCTGGCGCAGCACCCCATCACGCTCCTTCTTGGTCAAATAGCCCTTACACAGCCTGGAGGGGTGTTTGGGGTCATTGTCCTATTGAAAAACAAATGATGGTCCAACTAAACGCTAACCGAATGGAGTAGCATGCCACTGCAAGATTGCGTTGGTAGCAATGCTGGTTCAGTATACCTTCAATTTTGAAAAAATCCCCAACAGTGTCACCAGCAAAGCACCCCCACACCATCACACCTCCTCCTCTATGCTTCACGGTGGGAACCAGGCACGTAGAGTCCATCCGGTCACCTGTTCTGCGTCGCACAAAGACATGGTGGTTGGAACCAAAGATCTCAAATTTGGATTCATCAGACCAAAGCACAGATTTCCACTTGTCTAATGTCCATTCCTTGTGTTCTTTAGCACAATCAAGTGTCTTCTGCTTGTTGCCTTTCTTTAGCAGTGGTTTCCTAGCAGATATTCTAGCGGTCCGCATGTGAGCCAGTTTCTTTGTAGCCCTTGATGGTTTTTGTGACTGCACTTGGGGACACTTTCAAAGTTTTCCCAATTTTTCTGACGACTGACCATTACTGAAGTAATGATGACCAGTCGTTTTCCTGTACTTAGCTGCTTTTTTCTTGCCATAATACAAATTCTAACAGTCTATTCAGTAGGACTATCAGCTGTGTATCCTCCTGACTTCTGCACAACACAACTGATGGTCCCAACCCCATTTATGAGGCAAGAAATTTGATTCATAGTCATGAAAATAAAGAAAACTCTTTGAATGAGAAGGTGTGTCCAAACTTTTGGTCTGTACTGCATATGTATATATATATATATATATATATAGAGAGAGAGAGAGAGAGAGAGAGAGAGAGAGAGAGAGAGAGAGAGAGAGAGAGAGAGAGAGAGATTCTTGAGTGTGAGCCAAATACACTGATGCTGGCATGAAACACAAACGTTGTTACCCGTGTATGTGCGTTGAGGTGGTGAGATGAGGAGGACTCTGTCTGAGAGGTCAGCCTGTGTGTTGAGCCAGCGGAGCGGCCCTTGTTCTGCTAGACTTCTTCTCTCCCACACATCGATGACGACACGTACTCCACCACGACTCTGCAGACTTTCAGCCAGGAGCATCACAGAGCGCTGAAACACACTGTCTATTGCAGGGTACACGAGCAGCACACGCACAGACGCAGCGCGCCTCGAGCCACGAACCCAGCGGAAGGTTTGACCTGAGAGAGTGAACAGAGGAACATACTAACACACTACTCTAACTGACACTCTCATTGTTTAGTGTGATTGTGTAACATCTGCAGTAAAAAGCCAGAGTTCATCAAAAGCAGAAAGATAATTGTCTGAACTGTCACCTCTAAGCCTACTCTGAAACAGGCTGCTGAAGATATGTTCATAAGATCTCATATTTCAACTATTATCGACGACATCCCCGTGTGTAGATGTGTAACATTTGAAAGCAAGTTTTAAATCGTTTTCTTCTCACTTACAGATGATGAAGCAGCAGAGAAGCACGAAGAGAAGTGCTAGCACACATCCAACAATGTCCAAAGCAGATCTGTCTGGAATAAAACACCCCGAGAGTAAGCACAGAATTGTTGTGATCAGAGAAGCCAGTGAAACGAGAAGATGAGTTACAGGATACTCACTAGTACAGCTCACTTTTTGAACCTTCCATTCACTTTCTTCATGACAGTCTGTGAAGTGAGGCAGTATCTGCCATTATGTAAATCCAGATCAGTGTTAGAAAATCCTTTTTTATTATATTTTTATAGCTATTGTCTTTTTTAGACAGGACAGGTCAAGTAGAGACGGGAAGTAAAAGGATACAAAAGGGATGTAAATATAGAGAATATTTTATAAGTGGAAGTTGAATTGTTCTTTTTCCACTGGAATTTATGTTTTCAGCAACATTTTGTGAGGTTTCTGATTTACCAGATATTTGTTAAAATTTTTGTATTGGAAAACGAACCTACTGACTGAGAAAATGACTACACATGTGTTACCATGCACAGAATCGCCACATATTTTGACCAGTGAGATTGGATAATGTTTAATTAACACTTTAGATTAGGCAACACATGTTTACTATTAATTAAGAATTTTCTCTCAATAAACTCTTAAATAATGCAGTTGATGTAGTGGTTATGTTTAGGTATGGGATGGATCTAGAATATTGTCATGCAGTAAAATATGCATTTTTAAATACTAATAAACAGCCAGTACACTAGTAATATGCAAGCTAATAAACAACTAGTTAATAGTGAAGACTGAAGAGTTCCTCTAATTCATAATAATTAAGCATATACATTATTATTTAACAACTATCAATTTCTAGCCACTGAAAAATGTCCATGATGTTTCCATTAAATGTCTAGGTTTTCCTTGACTGAATAACCCTGCATGTATTCTAATAAAGCATATATTATTTTGAGGCTGTATGATGTACAAGTAAAGATTAGGTCTTATTTTATAGTTACCAATATCTCAAGGTCTTCACAGGGACCCATGTATTCCATGTATTCTAGTTCCACTTCACATTTTTCTACTTTGCATTCCTGCAAGACAAAAAAAAAAAAATGCTATGTCATTAAAATGACAACTTTTTAAAGGACATATTTTCTCATAATAACGTTATGCTGTTAAAACAGCATAATTATCTTGTTGACACTCAAGCATCCTTCTTATAGCAGCCCTTAATAGCGCCTTAGTAGACAAATTTGGCCATATCACTATCTTACATAAAATAAGACGCTTTATTTATTTATTTATGTGTCATAGATGATATTTCTTGTACTTCAGAAAAAATTTAAGACAGACAAAATATTTTTGGTAAAATTTGGTGACTTTGGTGACATATGATGGTATAAAAAAATCAAAATATAAAAATTATCATTAGCCACAATATGGCTGTAGTAAAAAGTCAATTACTGCATAAACTGTAGGCTTTATAAATTAGAACTAAACCTCTTAGGTTTTAGATTTTATCACAAGTTAAATTTGTAGATTTATAATATATGTAATGTTTGTGTTGGGTGAGACTTAAGCTGACGTGGATCAAGCTTGACTGACTTGACCTGATTTGACGCTAAGCTTGAGGTTTGTCATATTTTCCAGCTGGTTGAAGTGTTGATTTGACCTCTGAATTAGTTCTAGAATGAAATGAAATGTTGAGGAGAATCATACCCCTTTCCCTCCATCTGTTTTTAGCAGTCGTTGTGTGCTGTTTTTCAATATGATGGTATGTCTTTCTGCCACGAGGCTCGTATTGAAGGTCACCACTATTTTGTCTCCATGAAGCACTGAATGAATGTCAGCATTCCACTGAATTTCAGCTAGCAAGTCAATCAAACAGAAGAAGAGCAGTCAGTTGCCAAAACATTAAACGTGATGAAAACACCAGCAATAAGTATTAAACTTCATTGTGTGAATGATGCCTCAAATCATGTGTGCTGCTGTTATTTAAGAAATCAGCACCTGATGCCTTTCCACCTCGATCACAAGCTTACCTTGACATCAGAGCTGTGTCTGAAATGCCCCGTCCCCATATATAGTGCACTGTTTCAGACATTCTGATGTTTGAAACCACAGGGAACGTTGTGATTATGATTCAGATTCATAATGCACTTAACATAATAGTAGTGAGTTTGCATGATAACCCTGTGGAGCTCTAAAGATTACCCGTAGGTGTGAGAGTGAATGCGTGAGTCTATTAATTGAATGAAATGGACTATATGACATTCACTAAATAGGGAATAATGAACGAGGAGATATATCACAGAATATTGCACACTTGAGGCCAGCTCTAACATCATGGCAGTGCGTTTTGCATGTCTGAGCACTGCTATCATTTGCATATACTATTTCAGGAAGTGCCTGTAGAATCTGTGAATCTTTAAACACAATGGGTGCAGTCTGATCGATTCGGTGGCATTGCTGTCTGTCTCCAATAAGACAGATCAAATCATCAAAAGTCTGACCACATAGAAAAGAGAAGATAATAGTGGCTATAAGAGCAAATAAATCTAACCTGTTTGGGCCATCTTTATATATTCTGTATTTGCTCCTCCAGATGGTGTTGGAATATTATAGGCAGATATGTAATAACTGGTTGAAGGACAAACAGCTACATTTGGCACAATGAAATGGAACCATAACTGTCAATCAAGAGAAGAAAAAGATTAGGACACAGAATCAATTACTACGTAAAACACACAAAAGACAACTTGGTTAACAGTACTTTTCCTTACTATACATGGTGTTTTTTACAGTGTAGGGTTTAAGTCACATCTTGTATTAATTTATTATAATTTTAGTGCCAAGTGCGCTGCCGTGACAAAGTGCAGCTTGTATATATTAGTTGTGGAAAAGCTTTTTGTGATGAACTCAAATTCAATGTGGTTTTCTCTTCACCAACCGTGTTATTATGATGGTTAAAGGATCAAACAGTTCAGTAGCAGTGTGGTTATGCTTCCTCAGTTAAACAGGGCTGTTGGTGGATTTACTGGTTTGTTTGTTCTGTTCAACAGTTTTAAACTGTCAAAAGAAAGTGGGGTTTTTTTTCTTCACATTTTCTCTGTATTTTTACAGAGTGTTTTTACAGTTTAACCTTGTCTGTGAGGCTCAGTGCTCTTCGACTGTGACCTTGTAGTAAAGGCACTGATGACTAGTATTTAATTCACCATTTGTGTCCTTTCTTTACCTGTTCTTGACCAGTGAGGTTGATTCGCTCTGATGTAAATGGAGGCTGGTACTCGCATCTGTAATATGAGTCAGAATCTTCGGAAACTGTTATCCATGTGCCAATAAGACTGCGAAAGCTGCCTAAGAAGACAATTTTCAAATGTACAACCTTATATTCACTATTTAAAAAAATTATGGTAACACTTTAGTATAGGGTCCAATTCTCACTATAAACTAGTTGCTTATTAGCATGTCTATTATTAATATATTGGCTGTTTATTAGTGCTTATAAAGTACATATAATGCATGACAGCCATAATCCTACCCAATACCCTAAATGTAATAACTACCTTATAAACTAATAATAAGCAGCAAATTAGGAGTTAATTGAGGCAAAAGTCATAGTTAATGGTTAGTTAATTGTGAGAATTTGGACCTTAAAATAGTGTGACCAAAATTATTTATAGCCTTAGAAATGTACAGCCTTGTTCATTTACACTGGCTTTTACCTGCTCCCATGATGCAACACAAACCACATATACACATCATTAAAAGTGCTAGTGCAAGATGGCTGCTATACGATACCAGTAAAACAAACTTCAGCTTAACTGCAAACCATCTGCTGAAGTCATGTAGTGATATTTGTAATGCGGTGTGTCTGTGCATCTCATGTGCATCACGTCAGCAAAATGAAACTAATGTGATCAGCTGAAATATCTGTCTAATCAGGCTTTTCTCTTTTCTGTTAGCAAGAAGCATTTTTCATGATTCTGCAGTTTTTAAATCATGTTACTTTTCAGTGTGTAATGATTTACAAATTGTATTTTAACAATTTGATTAAATACTGAAAAAACTGCTTTGTAAAGTGTCACACATTTCATCCATATGAAAATAATATAGACACATTTTTACCACATGAACATTTTTCTGTATGAGGGTCCTGTTGGGACGTTTAAGAGATGCCTCTGAATCATGAAGCAGCATCTAATGGCACTCAGCATCATCCATATGAAAATAATATAGACACATTTTTACCACATGAACATTTTTCTGTATGAGGGTCCTGTTGGGACGTTTAAGAGATGCCTCTGAATCATGAAGCAGCATCTAATGGCACTCAGCATCATCAATCAGACAGCTCATTTCAAACCAGACGTCAGTCGTTATCTTGAAAAGAATGAGCAGCACTTCCTGTCTCACCAACACTATCTCTGTCACAAGACCAATGAAACCCAAAGCTTGTTTTTCACAAAATCCTACCAGACATCCTATAATTAGCTGATAATGAAAAACCCTAAATGATTTCACATTAAACAATATCTCTGACTGATGTCAAACTGATGTGCATAACAAACATTTCAACTATCATTGCTTTCTGCTAACAAAACCATCTTGTGCCAATTAGTTAAATAAATTAAATGAGAATATACGAAACGTTTAAACACACAAAACACAACTAACAAGTCACTCTTTCATCAAATGGGTTTTAAAATGATAACACAAAGTAACATTACATTTTGATGGTTCTTCTGTAATTCTGTGGTGCTTATTATTATTGTACTACCTAATTTCATGTAACATCAATATTTTGGTAAATATTTAGGTCGGGTAATTTTTTCTTCTTCTGTATTTAATTATGAAACCTTGGTTTATAACAGATTTGTTTCAATTAGTAATTAATATGGGTACATATTGATCATGTACATAATATTGCACATCAAGTGACTCTTAGTTTCCCATAATTTCACCAATGACAATTTCTCATGAATTCCAAATAGACGTTTCTTCAGGAAAAAACAAACAAACAAATAAAAACACATACTGTACATGTGTGCTGTATGACTGAATAATCTCAGAAAAGAGTCAAAACCACACAGAACTAAATAATAATAATAATAATCACTTACTGTGATGTCACTTACTATCAATATTAATGGACCATCTGATAATAATAGAGGTTTGAGATTCAATCAGCTCTGCAGACAGCTCGTTTAAGGGTGAAGGGTTCGATTCATGGATTGTATACCATTCTGTGGGTACTGCATGCTCTAAAAATAAGTACATACAAATAAATAAATAAGAAAAAGAAATAGAAAGAAAGAAAGAAAGATGTACTTTAACACTTACCATCTTTTTTACAAGTGGCAACCTTTAAATATCAAAAGAGAGCAATAGTTTAATTAAGCTCTGATCAAATGTTTAATATCAAATATTTCTGCTATGAGATGGCAGTGTACTTACTATACTGAGAGAACTGTTGTCTGAAGTTGTCCACTGGATTAAAAAGAAAAAAGCAACAATTTCCCTCATGCAGTCAAGAAGTTCCATTTGAACAGACCTGAACACAAATCTCTATTGAAATGAGCCGGGGCTCTCCTTTTATACGTTCCACAACAGGAAACGCCCACAAACCATATGCACACAGCACCAGATTGTCATCAGCGGCTCACAAATCAAACAGTTCCTGACTTTACTGTTGTCTTTCAGAAAAACCCTCATAGAGAAACATAAATCACCTTTATTTATATAGTGCTTTATACAGTACTGGTTGTGTCAAAGCAGCTTTACAGTGTCCGACAGGAAAATATTGTGTCAATAATGCCCATTTTTTTACTTACCAGTAAATTTGTTCCAGTAATTTTATATTAATTTACTGGTATTACTATGTGAAAGGGGCTAATATTACCTATGATTTCCGCAATGAGTCTCCATAAATATTAAGCTGTAAGAATAGTATCTAAATATTAATCAGCATGTTCTGCGTGTCTCGGAGTATGTTAATGGCACAAATGGCACTTTTGTTTTCTACACAAAGTTGAATTCAATGATGTCATCTCTGTTCCGTTAAATAGCGTCTGAGCATTTAATTGCAATCAAGTCAATGATATCGCTGTAGATGAAGTGACCCAAACTAAGCAAGCCAGAGGTGACAGTGGCAAGGAACCGAAACTCCATCGGTGACAGAATGGAGAAAAAACCTTGGGAGAAACCAGGCTCAGTTGGGGGGCCAGTTCTCCTCTGACCAGATGAAACCAGTAGTTCAATTCCATGAAGTGCAGCAAAGTGTGGGATGCTGCAGTGTTTTTAGCTTCTGTCGTGTCACTACGTGATGACATAAATACATGAACAGCATCTCCAGAACTGCTCTGACTCCCTCTGAGAGTCACTTCATGAGCTTTTGACAGTGTCATTTGAAAAACTGTCACCATATCATTTAAATAGGCTAATAATAATAAAATAAATATATGACTGTGGTGCAGTAATATATACATAATACTACTGAAGGATTTTCAAGTTTTCCATCGCTAAGACGGCTTTCAATCAACTTGAAAAAATTGGGGGAAAAACACCAAAAATCATCCCCACCACAGCTGCAGATTCTGATTAGCTGGGTTCCCATCACCCTGCTGTAATGCACATTTTAAAGTATCGCATCAGAATTGAGTGAAGAAAACTTTGAATTTCAAATAAAAATGCCTTAATTCACAAAAATAGGTTTTACGCTCACTTTAGGTGGTTTTTGACTTGTGCAAAAAAGGGTCAATGCGAATAATGGGAGATGGAAATGCATTTTGCAAATAAATTCCTCCAAGCGCATAAAAACAGTCATTTGACTTCGCGCTATGGATGGTAAATCTCGACTAACCAGCAGACCGATCTTATTCCACGTTACATAATTGTACGTATCTTGAGTGTGCCTGTTGTATCTCTCTCTTGTTTCTGCTTTTTCGCCAGGTTAAGAAGCAACACCTGCTGTTAATCAAGGCTCCTAAGTGTCAGCCTCTGCTGATTCGCTCTTCTGACTTCTAACTATAAAAGCCAGCTAGTTCTCCAGTGCAGGAGGGACGGGAGGTTTTCCCTCTGTCTCTCTTGTGAAGAGTCTCTGTCGCCTGATGCAGATGTGTGGTTCTTTTTTTGGTGACTGTTTGTTGTAGGACTCTTGTTATTGAATCCCTGAGTGCAGGGCTAGTTGTTTTCATGTTTTATTTATTTTCCAAGTACTTTATTATTTAAGGAAGCTGTAGGGAGGTGGGTGCCATTTATTATATATTCTTTTCTCCTGTTTATGGGTAGTCAGGGAGGTAGGTTTAGTATTGTCTTTTGGTTTGCATCATTATTTTGTGTTTAGGTTATTTAGGGTTCTAAAGTATTTAGACTTATTTTTGTTTGTTATTTTGGCCTTTGCCCCCTCCTGAAGATAATTTGCTTCCATGTAGATGTTTCTGTTTCATATGTTCTATTAATAAATCTTTATTTTTGCTTAACTTATGGTCTGGATGTTGAGTCAGTGCTTTGATAGAAGACAGGGGCTCTGTAGACGTTTAATTTATTTGGACATCACTTTTTTTTTTTTTTTCATCTGTTCTTTCTCCTCTACCCTAGACAGGGGAGATCGTAACACACAGCATCTGAAATGTTGTTATGGTCACTCGGAAATGCTCAAGGAAAGTCTGTCATCAAAGTATTTCCGTTTAATTGCCTCCCAGAACTGTTAAACGACTGCATTATACAACGGCATTAACAGCATCCGAAAGCAATAAGCGCATTCATCGGGTTTTGTCTGCTCATTCTGATGTTCAAGTCATTTATTATATAGAAAAAATTTATATATTCAGTAGCTTCTTCTACTTTTATTAGTGATGTACAACCAGCTTATCAGGAAGTGACGATTTTGTTCTCTTTGACTCGTTGAACGGAAATGCAGGTTCCACGTTTATAACGTGATGACAGATGAATGTATCATTTTCATGTGCTTTTGAATCATGAGAGCTCACTCACCAGCTCTCATTTTCTGTGTGCCCACACAGAGACATTCTAAAACGCTAAAAATGTTTACTGGGAGCCAGAGCGCCTGACATCTTGGCAAATTTAAAAGTGCTGGCTAATGCTAAACATAAATACAGTAAGATTGTTATTCATGCCAGCACTAGTGATGTTCGACTTCGCCAGTCGGAGATCACTAAAAATAACATTAAAGAGGTGTGTGAACTTGCAAGCACCATGTCAGACACTGTAATATGCTCTGGTCCCCTCCCTGCTTACCGTGGTGACGAGATGCATAGCAGATTGTGGATGTCTAAGTGGTGCCCACAGAATAACATAGGTTTCATAGGCAATTGGACGAGCTTTTGGGGCAGACCTGACCTGTTGAAAAGGGATGGTCTTCATCCCTCCTGGGGTGGTGCCACTCTTCTCTCTAGAAATATGGCAAATAGTCTTAGTGTTTATACTTGACTAAATGGGGCCCAGGTCAGGAAGCAGACAGACTGGCTAAACCGACCATCTGCTAGCTGCCTCCCGTCACAGAGGTCAGCTAATTCTCAGCACATAGAGACTCTTTCACCTAGATATCACACTATAGAGACTGTGTATGTTCCCCGAACTAGAAAATACAAAAAAGGTCCAAACCAAATTAAGATTAACAATTTAATTGAGGTTCAACAGATAAAAAACAAATGCAATACGGATAAACAAATGATAAGCTTGGCTTATTGAATATAAGATCCCTTTCTACGAAAACCCTTTTTGTAAATAATATGATCACTGATCATAATATAGATGTACTCTGTTTGACAGAAACCTGGCTAAAACCTGATGATTACATTATTTTAAATGAGTCCATCCCCCAAGATTACTGTTATAAACATGAGCCACGTCTAAAAGGCAAAGTGGGAGGTGTTGCTTCAATTTATAATGTTTTCAGGATTTCTCAGAGGGCAGGCTTCAAGTATAACTCATTTGAAGTAATGGTGCTTCATATAACATTATCCAGAGAAACCAATGTTAATGATAAATCCCCTATTATGTTTTTACTGGCTACTGTATACAGGCCACCAAGGCACCATACAGACTTTATTAGAGAGTTTGGTGATTTTACATCCGAGTTAGTTCTGGCAGATAAAGTTTTAATAGTTGGTGATTTTAATATCCATGTTCACAATATAGTGTTTAAATTATGCAGCCAAGTGATGATATCTCAGATCATTATTTAGTTTTGTGCAAACTTCATATAGCCAAAATTGTAAATTCTACTTCTTGTTACAAGTATGGAAGAACCATCACTTCTACCACAAAAGACTGCTTTTTAAGTTATCTTCCTGATGTATCCTAATTCCTTAGCATATCCAAAACCTCAGAACAACTTGATGTAACATAAACTATGGACTCTCTCTTTTCTAGCATTTTAAATACAGCTGCTCCATTACGCTTAAGGGTTAGGGTTAGGGTTAGGGTTAGGTGTCAAACTGTTTTCTTAAGGAAAACAGTTTGACACCATGCTATAATGAGCATACTCGCACCCTAAAGAGGGCAGCTCGAAAAATGGAGCGCAGCTGGAGGAAAACAAAACTAGAGGTATTTCGTATTGCTTGGCGGGAAAGTAACCTATCCTACAGAAAAGCATTAAAAACTGCTAGATCTGATTACTTGCCTTCTCTTCCAGAAGAAAACAAACATAACCCCAGGTATTTATTCAATACAGTGGATAAATTAAAGAAAAATAAAGCCTCAACAAGTGTTAAAATTTCCCAACATCACAACAGTAATGACTTTATGAACTACTTTACTTCTAAAATCGATACTATCAGAGATAAAATTGTAACCATTCAGCCTACAGCTACTGTATCGCATCAGACAGTGCACTATGAGGAACTGAGGAACAGTTCCACTCATTCTCTACTATAGGAGAGAAAGAATTGTATAAACTTGTTAAATCATCTAAACCAACATGTATTTTAGACCCTATACCCTCTAAGCTCCTAAAAGAGGTGCTTCCAGAAGTCATAGATCCTCTTCTGACTATTATTAATTCCTCATTGTCATCAGGATATGTCCCCAAAACCTTCAAACTGGCAAAAAAACAACAACAACATGACACCAAAGAACTAGTTAATTATAGATATAATCTCGAATCTCCCTTTTCTGTCCAAGATACTAGAAAGGGTGGTATCCTCAAAATTATATTCCTTCTTAGAGAAAAATGGTGTATGTAAGGATTTCCAGTCCGTATCATAGTACTGAGACTGCTCTCCTTAGAGTTACAAATGATCTGCTCTTATCATCTGATCGTGGGTGTATCTCTCTATCAGTTTTATTGGATCTTAGTGCTGCGTTTGACACAATTGACCACAACATTCTTTTGCATAGACTTGAACACTTTGTTGGCATCAAGTGCATTGAAGTGCATTAGCATGGTTTAAATCGTACTTATATGACCGCCATCAGTTCGTAGCAGTGAATGAAGATTTATCATATCGATCACTAGTGCAGTATGGAGTACCTCAAGGCTCAGTACTAGGGCCGCTACTCTTCACGCTTTATATGTTACCCTTGGGAGATATCATCAGGAAACATGATTCTTCTGCACAATCTGACTTTGCTGCAGCCTGGAATTGAACTACTGGTTTCGTCTGGTCAGAGGAGAACTGGCCCCCCAACTGAGCCTGGTTTCTCCCAAGGTTTTTTTCTCCATTCTGTCACCGATGGAGTTTCGGTTCCTTGCCGCTGTCGCCTCTGGCTTGCTTAGTTGGGGTCACTTCATCTACAGCGATATCATTGACTTGATTGCAATTAAATGCACAGACACTATTTAACTCACTGGTTCTCAAGGACACTCTCCTCATAGGAGGAAAAAAAAACCTGAAAAAAAATTAAAATTTGCAAAAAAAAATTATCACTAAACTACTGTCATAAAATGTATAGTTTTGTATATACATAACTCCTGAATAAAAATTAAAATGTGTTTGGACTGATTTAAAAAAAAATAAAGTTTTGAACAAATTTGATTGGTTTGTCGATAGTGTGCGCAAATGCAGGTGATGCGGTTTTATTAGCGAGTCATTGAGTCGTTCATTTTAAACGATTCGTTCAAACGGCCGATTCATCCAGAATGAGACAGATGTTTGTGAATGGGTCATTGAATCTTTGACTCAAACGATTTGTTCAAAACACTGAATCATTCAAAACAAGATTGAGAGTGTTTCTGTGAGATGCCCTATGTTGTGATCTTTGTATGGATTCATCTGTCTATTTTCGCTGCTAAAATAGAACAAAACAGTCAATATTTCGTCTAAAATGTAAGTGACTTAATATTATTAACTTGTCTGTTGAACTGTCATATCAGTGTCACATTTTCAATCGCGAGGTGATGGTAAATTAAGTGATGGTCAATTGTCAGCTCTCTTGGTCGTCAGGTCGTGTGATGTATGTTGCTGAACTGTATTCAAATGTTAGAAATATAAAAACAGCACATATTGAAATTTAACTGCAGTATGTCAATTTAGTTTACTTGTGTGTGCTGCGCTCATAGACGCTCATTTGTTTGATTTCTCCTCGAGAAGCTGCGCAAGCCTCAAAAGTTTAAGGTCCTTGCACCCTGAGTCCGAAATTGTCATATTCGTTTTTTCATATTCGTCATTTGGTGGCTCTCAATGGTCAAAAACACCCCTCAAAATATTTGCTACGGATGCGAAAAATGTAGAAGATCGAAACATCCAAATTAATTTTTATGACGGACGGAGGTTTCAGAGGCTGCAAACGTGAGGTCGTATTTTGTTATATATATATATATATATATATATATATATATATATATATATATATATATATATATATATATATATATATATATTTGTATATGTATATATATATATATATATATATATATATATATATATATGTATATGTATATATGAACGAATAGACTAGTCAGAATATACGCTACAGCTTTCCTTTAGTTTTTGGAAATGCTCACACGCACGCAGCCACGCACACACAAACATGTTTAAATACATTTATGTTGTTAATAAATAAATAACAATAAATTGTTGTAACAGCAATATCTCCAAGTCTTGTTTCTCACTGTAAAAATGTGATGATTTGCCAATGCAATGAGAGAACCGCCCTTGTGGCTATCCTTGTGGGGACTCTCCATAGGCGTAATGGTTTTTATACTGTACAGACCGTATTGTCTATCGCCCTACACCAACCCTACCCCTAAACCTAACCCTCACAGGAAACTTTCTGCATTTTTAGATTTTCAAGAAACTTCATTCTGTGTAATTTATTAGCTTGTTTACCCGTGGGGACCTCAATTTAGGTCCCCACCGTGACACGGGTCCCCATGAGTCTGTGTGTATTCAGGTTTAAGTCCCCACCAGAATAGAAAAACAAGTACACACATACACACACACACACACAGACACACACACACACACGAGGACTACAATCATTTAGTATTAAAATAAAATCTGAATTGTCTGCAAAATAATTATTTTGTTAATTAAAGATCGTGCCTAAGTCCTGACTGATTAGCCCCTGATACGTCTCTCAACATAGCCACACACACAGTTATATGTTGCCTAAACTTTATTGAAAACACATAACAAAAATGGAGAAATTTCTTGTGAGGACCAACAAGCCAACCGACGCACCACCAGCTGCAAAAAAGCTTCGAAGGTACGATGAAGCATACCTGCGTTTTGGTTTTACAGTCACGGCTGATCTGAGACCTCAGTGTGTCGTGTGTGCCGAGGTGCTGGCTAACGACAGTATGAAGTCCTGCAAATTAAAAAGGCACCTCGAAACAAAGCATGCTGGCATTAAAAATAAACCGGCTGAATATTTTAAAAGAAAGCTTGATGGCCTCAATCAGCCATTTTCAATGTCCTTGATATTTTTATCCGTGAAAATGGTTTGGCTTGGGACCGATGCGTTGGCCTATGCACGGATGGTGCGCAGGCAATGATGGGGCGTGAGCGTGGCCTAGCTGCTCGTGTTCAGCAAGTAGCTCCACTTGTGAAATGGACACATTGCATGGTCCATCGCGAAACACTAGCTGCTAAAAAAATGCCAGTTCTCTTTGACTCCGTGCTGAGCCAGTCCGTGAAAATGATAAATCTAATCAAATCACGGCCGCTAAACTCTCGCTTGTTTGGGGTCCTCTGCCAGGAGATGGGGTCAGGGCATGAACAGCTGCTTCTGCACACTGAAGTTCGTTGGCTCTCCAGGGGTCGGGTGTTACAGCGGTTGTATGAGCTGCGAGAGGAGGTGAAGTGGTTTTTGACAGAAATCAAATCAGATCTGGCGAAGCATCTGGATGACACTATGTGGCTTGCATCTCTGTCCTATTTGGTCGATATATTTGACCACTTGAATGGCCTCAACCTGTCTTTGCAAGGCCGCGAAACTCATATTTTGCTCCTTGCAAACAAAGTGCACGCCTTCACACAAAAAATAGACCTCTGGCATGGCCGTATCAGTCGAGGGAACTGCGACATGTTCCCCAGCCTCGCAGACTTTATCACTGATGCAGGCACGTCACACGATTTCTCCTCCCTATTTCAATCAGCATCTGAGCACTTGTCAGCAATGAGAAAACAATTTGCGACATACTTTAAAGAGGATTATCACTCTTTTGCGTGGGTTCGAGATCCGTTTGTGTGTACAGCAAACGAGCTATCAATCGATATGCAGGAACAGCTTATTGAGCTGAAGAGTGACAGTAGACTGAAGGAACTCTTCAGCTCCTGCCCTCTTTCCTCATTCTGGGCAGCATTGATGCAGGAATACCCTCAACTCTGTGACATTGCCTTGAAGATTCTCCTTCCTTTCGCGTCGACATATTTGTGTGAGGCAGGATTCTCAAAAATGACTGCACTAAAAATGAAATACCGCAATCGTGCACAAATTGAGGATGATTTGAGGCTATGTTTATCAAACATTGAGCCAAGAGTTGAGGATCTTTGCAAGGCAAAGCAGGCTCAGGACTCACATTAACATCACCTACCTGCAAGTTTCTGTAAAAAATGCAGGTGACGCCTACTATTAGGCCTAGTAATAATTATAATAAAGCATATATTAATATCAGAGGTCTGGAGCAATTCCCAATTATAGCAATAGCCTAGTTATGATAATAGGCCTACTGATGATGATAATAATAATAATAATAATAACAATAACAATAAAGCATGTAACCTCATATAATTATATAGCAAAAGCCTAGTAATGATAACAGGCCTACTGATGATAATAATAATAATAATAATAATAATAATAATAATAATAATAATAACAACAACTGCAAAGCATGTAATAATTATATATAAATAGCCTAGTAATGATAATAGGCCTACTGATGATAATAATAATAATAATAATAATAATAATAATAATAACAACAGCAAAGCATGTAATAATTATATATAAATAGCCTAGTAATGATAATAGGCCTACTGATGATAATAATAATAATAATTATAATAACAACAATAAAGCATGTAACTTCATATAATTATATAGCAATAGCCTAGTAATGATGATAGGCCTACTACTACTCCTAATAATAATAATCAACTGCAATAATCCAGCTTTGGGGGGGCCCAGCTTCCAAAAGGTTGAGAACCCCTGATTTAACTGAACAGAGATGAGATGACATCACTGAATTCAATGATGAACTGCCTTTAACTATAAATGGTAAATGGACTGCATTTATATAGCGCTTTCAACAGACCACATGGCCATCCAAAGCGCTTTACATTCACCCATTCACACACTCATTCAAACACCGACGGCGGTGTCAGCCATGCAAGGCGCCATCCAGCTTGTCGGGAGCAGCTGGGGTTAGGTGTCTTGCTCAAGGACACCTCGACACTTGGTCAGGTGGAGCCGGGGATCGAACCACCAACCTTTCGGTTTGTAGACAACCTACATGAACCACTGAGCCACTTCCTCCCATTGTCACACTATCTGGTCTCTGTTTCCCTGAGTGTCCACTAGTGGTCTCACTTCCCCTTAGGAACCTCACCGTAGGCACTACAATTCACATAAGACTTGTCCCTTCATCACAGTAATTGCACTCCTGTTAATTGCACCAGGTGCCTTCACTTATTAGTCATTATCCTCCCTATATTTACCAGTCTTTTCCTGTTTCTTCATGGAGTCCTTTCCTTCCTTTACACAGTTGTTGTCTTCAGAGTTCCTCGTCTTCAGAGTTCCTGTCCCCATTCCTGTTTCCTTTCCTGTTCCTTCTTTGTTTGTGTCACAGGTCGGAGCGGACCAAAGATGTCGTGAGTCATGCCCCTTCCTAGTTTCCTCCTCGAGGAGGTCCCAAGAACACCCCAATGACCAGACACACGAGAGACGGTAAGTAAATATTAAAACAAACTTTATTAAATTACTAAAAAAAGGTATGGGGAAGGGGGGAAGGGAGGCTAAAATCCAACTCTCCAATTGGAGAGTAACAGTCTCGAGTGTCTTAGACTCAGGTGAGTCCGCGGGAGATCTCAGGTGAGTCCTTCACTCCTCTTTCCTTCTGGCTATGTTACGACAATCAGCTTATTCACAAGTGCCCCTTTGTTCTGGCTTGCAGGACGACTCCTGGACGTAACAGATACAAGTGGTAAGTATTGAGAGTTTGAATGCACGATGGATACCTGCTGCTACTCGTGGCGAACTCCGAGGCGGCCCAGCGGTTTGGACTCCTGGTCGTCCAGATGCTGGTGGAGCTGCACAATGGCTGCCGGGATCCGACTGAAACCGTACTGGTAAGTACTGGTACTGGTACTGGTTTCCGCGGTTTCTGTATCCCGAGTGACGGGGTCGACGTGCAGGTAGATGCTTCAAAGGGACCCGCTAGATCTGCACAAGAACATACAGGTAAGTATAACAGGACTGGACACGGACGGTAGACAGAGGGGCCGCTGGCTCTTCACTCAGGGCACAGGTAAGTCTGTAGAAAAGACAACTGGGACTTCACTTGGGCATACAGGTGAGTGTACAACACAATATGCTGGCTTTAGCTTTGGGCATAAGGTAAGTACATCAAAGGTAACTGGGACTTCACTTGGACATACAGGCGAGTGTACAACACAATATGCTGGCTTTAGCTTTGGGCATAAGGTAAGTACATCAAATGTAACTGGGGCTTCACTTGGGCATACAGGCGAGTGTAAAACACAATATGCTGGCTTTAGCTTTGGGCATAAGGTAAGTACATCAAAGGTAACTGGGGCTTCACTTGGGCATACAGGCGAGTGTACAACTCAATATGCTGGCTTTTGCTTTGTGCTAAAGCTTACGGTGAATATACAGGGAAACAGGAAGTGATGTAACTCACAGACCTTTGAGGAAATAGACGTCAGCATTCCTTTTCTAAGGCTTCAACCAACTGCTGATAGAGATACGGATCGAAAGCTGGTGTCACACACAGGTAAGTTGTTTCACCCGGGGTGTGCTACACTGGGTGGGTCGAACGCTTCCCTCTTCTTTCTTCCAACCGACAGGCCAAGAGATCTAGACAGGGGCGAACCTTTGAAGAACTCCACAGTCGGTAATAATACACGCACAGCTGATTTCCTCCTACAGCAGCCAACTCCTCACTGTTAATACTTCCCACTATATCCACACTGTTCTTACTTGAAATTGTTTCCCGCCACCGTCACGTGGGGAAGAAGGGTCAGGATGTCATCGACGGCATATAATTGGAGATGTTTTCTTCGCCCGCCTCAGTACTCCCTTCCTTCGCAGGATTTCGTCGGGCCTGAAAGGTGGTTGTTGACGACACAAACACAGCACAACACTGAAATTTTCAAGTGTATACACTCACAGCAAAGGACAAAGACTCACCCACTGCACTCCACACACTCTTGGTGAATTTAGGGTCAAACCCCGTCTGACCAAAGACTCATCCTGGAAATCGTGGAGACACTGATGCAACGAATATTCAAATTTAAACGTTGCCGCCACGACACCCCAACGTCTTCTCTCGCTCACTGGTCCCGGCTCACCCACAATCCTCCTCCACGGTGGGGCCGCTCACATACTATGCAACAAACTCACAAAAAGGCTCACAGATAGTTCACTCTAGATGATTATGCTGCTGTATGATGGTTTAGGGTACTCACACCGTTACTAAAACGAGGTCTCTTTTCCCTCTTCTTTCCAGCTCCTGGATACTTCCCCTGCTGCCACGTGACCTGTCGAAAGGGCCTCCTTTGGCGATACTTCCAGTGAGTCCTCCTGTTTTCAACCACTCAGAATTTGTTACACATGTCCATAGAGCATTTCACAGTTAGGTAGGCATCCCAATATACTCAGCCCGGTTTCTGTTTCTGCCAAACCCTTGTCTCTGTCTTCGCCCAGCCAACAATATCCTCCGCCTTCTTTCCGCTGCACTCGCCCAAACACTCCAACTCACTCGCCGTATCGGCTAGAATAAAAAAAAACTCCCTCTGCAGTTTCTGAGGCCCTCTTTATACTCCTCCTTCTCTTCACACTGCCCAATCCGCGATCACCCCGCTCATCTATCCACCTGCGATCAATGAAACCCTGATTTCCTTTCCCGGAGTTCCCGGAAGTAACCGGTGTTTGAGGATTATGGTCTGGGCGGAACCAATCTCCGTCACTTTTAGTTCCGCCCTTACAAAGTCACTCCGTGACATTTGTTTGTTTGGATTGATTTCTGGTTTTGACCCCGGCTTGTTTGATTTCTCTTTGGATTACCCTTAATAAACCACACTGCGATTGGATCTTTCGTCTCCTGTATTTCCCTGGGTCTCCGATCGTCACACCCATTGAAAACCATCATAAGGCTTAACCTGTTATTTTTACGAGTTGCATTCATATTCAGGGATCATCTGATTTTTTTTGTACATAGTATACTTTATTGGTGAAGTGTTTAGTGAATTTGGCTTTTTAAAAATGTCTTAATATCTTAGTACATTAAACCACGTATAACGGTTTTCTATGTTAGGAAAAGAATTAACGTTTTATTAAACGTGTTGAGATCATATTTAGGGCTCATCTGTTTTTTTGTTGATAGTATACTTTAGTATGATGTTTAGTGAGTTTGGTCTGTTAATATCACTTTCTTAGTACATTAAGCCAAGTTAAGCATTTTTCATGTTAAGCATTTTGGAATGTCCGCCCACACAACACAATAAGGAGAGTGACAGCTTTTAGTAATTATTACAGGAGTTTGCATATATGATATTGATTTCATACAACAGTTCGATAAACAAGTACTGCATGATTTCACTCTATTTTATCAATGGAAATTGTTCAAAATAAAGTAACAGCTCAGCTGCTGCGTCTCTCTAAAAGCAAGCACAGCAGTGTTTCATTCATGAATTAAAAAAGTGCATTTTGAACGAATTTAGTTAGTCAGTGACTGATTCATAAAGACTTGCTTCATTCCTAAATAATAATCAGCTGTTCAAATGAATCAATTGAATGAATGATTCAGTGCTAAAATCAGTGACATGCCGCCACCTGCTGGCAGTTTCAGTTTCATTTTTAGGTATAATTTCAGGTATTTAAATCATTTAATATTTTTGTATTCATTAAATGTCTGAAAATGTCCCTTCAATTCAGTTTTGTGTTTTTCTGCACCCACTGTAGTACAAATAATTATTTTATTAATATTAATTTCATATGATTTGTAACTTATCTATAAAGAATGTAACACCATTCTTCATAGAGGAGTATTTAGCCAGGTGCTATACCTGAAGAAGTAGGCAAGCATGTGGATAGAGGAAGCAATGGCTATCTGCAACAATGGAACTATCAAATTAAAAGGGTGGACTTTTGCAAAGAAATTTCATCCATTACCAAGCTTTGTCGGCTTCACCATCAGCTAAGTTTAATCATTCACTTTTCCAGTCCAGATCCCAAAACGCTTACCATTTCTTGTTTGATGACTGATGTAACTGATGTTTTCCTGTTTTTTACCTTAACATATAGTTTTGTTTTGTTGATTTTGGGTTGGTGAATACATTATAAGCGTAAAGCTTGGGTCTGATTTTTCAGATATATAGCTGGTTAAACCAAAGCAAACCAGTCTTTTTATCTTTACCTAAGTTAATATCAAGCCTTGTCATCTCTACTCTGAAATATAACTTAAGTCCAAAAAAGGGAAGGGTTATATAAATGGCGCCCAAACAGAGACTGCGAAGGCTTTAAGGTACGTGTTTGCTACTGATTGGTTTCACTTAAATCATGTCTAGTTCAAAGGCTTTCGAAGGGGATGTTCCTGAACCCGACCCAAACTTTTCAGCATCATCGTTTAGAGCACATCGAGAGCCATTAAAGGAGCTGATCAATACTTTTAGCGATTTATATATTTCAGATGAGGAAGATGGAGCTGGTGTGGAAGATCCTGATGAAATTTTACAACTACCACCTCCTCCACCTCCAGAGGTCTATGAAGATCCTGAGACTACAGAACCAGAGTCTTAATCAACCATAATTAAGGAGCTTAGTAACCGCCTTGATGCTTTCGAAAAAAAATGTCAGTAACCTTCAACAACAATATTAGGTAGGTTATTCCAGAGTTTAGGCGCCAAATAGGAAAAGGATCTGCCGCCCGCAGTTGATTTTGATATTCTAGGTATTATCAAATTGCCTGAGTTTTGAGAACGTAGCGGACGTAGAGGATTATAATGTAAAAGGAGCTCATTCAAATACTGAGGTGCTAAACCATTCAGGGCTTAATAAGTAATAAGCACAATTTTAAAATCTATACAATGTTTGATAGGGAGCCAATGCAGTGTTGACAGGACCGGGCTAATATGGTCATACTTCATGGTTCTAGTAAGAACTCTTGCTGCTGCATTTTGGACTAGCTATAGTTTGTTTACTAAGCATGCAGAACAACCACCCAATAAAGCATTACAATAATCTAACCTTGAGGTCATAAATGCATGGATTAACATTTCTGCATTTGACATTGAGAGCATAGGCCATAATTTAGATATATTTTTGGAAAGATTTATGGAAAAATGCAGTTTTACAAATGCTAGAAACGTGGCTTTCTAAGAAATATTGCGATCAAATAGCACACCTAGGTTCTTAACTGATGACGAAGAATTGACAGAGCAACCATCAAGTCTTAGACAGTGTTCTAGGTTTTTGCAAGCAGAGTTTTTTGGTACTATAATTAACACCTCTGTCTTCTCAGAATTTAGCAGTAAGAAATTACTCGTCATCCAGTTTTTTATATCAACTATGCATTCCATTAGTTTTTCAAATTGGTGTGTTTCACCGGGCCATGAAGAAATATAGAGCTGAGTATCATCAGCATAACAGTGAAAGCTAACACCATTTTTCCTGATGATATCTCCCAAGGGTAACATATATAGCGTGAAGAGTAGCGGCCCTATTACTGAGCCTTGAGGTACTCCATACTGCACTTGTGATTGATATTATACTTCATACACTGCTACGAACTGATGCTGGTCATATAAGTATGATTTGTAGCAACACTGGGTTGTACATAATAATTAACTCAAATGATATATAGTGAATTTGAATAATTAATCAGAAATATGATTAATATATATATCATATGACAGTTACGCTAAATTTGATTGATTATGAAAAATAGCTCAGTTGCATTCATCAATAACTCATTACAGGGCACTGCAATTTACTCATTAATATGTCAATATTCCATTCTTCATATCAATTATTGTGATATCTCTTACTGTAAATTACTGCAAATCAAACAGTGGTTTGTCCAGCAAATGGTCTTAAGATAAACTTATCAATTTTCAATAAAGTTATCACTTCTTATAATTCAAGGAAAAATATTCTCTGGCCATGAAAACATTATCCTATCATTATGATAAATTTAGTTTCTCAAAATAAAGCTTGTAGCTAAAGATCAGACACTTCAGTGACTCGTAATGTGAGCGGTGTGGAGGCAATCATGAATATATGGGTTTTTAATAATTGAACTAATAATACATCAAACTACAAATCACACAGAGTAAATACGCGTACGGCAATACAGACAGTAAACTTTGTACAAGACATAACGGAATCCAAATAAGGGAGAGAAAGAGAGCGAGAGAGAGAGAGAATGAATGAGATCACAGAATGAGCTCAGGTATGAAAATCACAGACAGTGAACTTTTGGAAGCCAACAACGACTCAAATCATAGAAACATTTTAAGCAGCATTTAAATCTCCATGGAAAACGATACTTGCATGGCCCAGTGTGCGTGGCGTGAGACCGGCGACGCACGCTGCGCTGGAGCTTGGCGTGAGCATGGAGCAGCGTGGTCCTTTGTGGCAAGGGGTGTTCGTTCATCTTCCGGGCTGCTGCAGGATCGCGTGGTATTTGAAAGGTTTAACAAGGCAGTGTTTCAGAATTCGTCTTCCTCGTGTGGAGAGGCGAATAAACTTAGTAAAGAAAAGAAAACAAAACAACGAAAACGAAAGCTTCCGAAGGAGCCATGAGACTGGCTGTCCTCTCAGCCCCTGTGCTGAGGGGGATCTGCAATGTTAGAGCGGCCCGAGGTCGCTCGGAGGGACGAGCGGAAGCGACCAGGGTCGACAAGAGAGCAGCGTGTAAGAGAAGGAAGAGAAGAGAGGGTGGATCTTGTTCGGTCGGCTCTTACGGCTTGAGATAGTTCGCGCCTCTGTTCACGTGAACAACTAATGAACATCCGCGATCTGAAGCGGGAAAAAGTTCCTTTGTCTCTGTGGAAACACCCACCCTACTAACTTTGGGGCTTATCAGATTTCAGCAATTCGTAATTCCAAATTAATACATTTTTTCATTACTTTGCTTTAGATAAATGGGTCTGTCAAAGCATGACGATTAAACAGATACCAAAAATAATATATATAAATGATCAGTGTTGGGAAGGTTACTTTGGAAATGTAATAGGTTACAGATTACAAGTTACCCTGTTTAAAATGTAATAGTAGTGTAACTTTTTCAATTACTTTATTAAAGTAATGTAACTAATTACTTTTGAGTACTTTTTGATTACTTTTCTAAATTTGTGAACATTATAATAAATAAAAGCATATATATCAACTCAAATACAGTTATCTAATAAGCATGTGTCATATGCTGTTTAATAAACTCCTGAAACATTGGTGTTTTTTTTTTTGTTTTTTTAAACTGCTGTCTCTTTGTATATGATATGATGATAGTTTTCTCAAAATAAGTAAAATGCATGAAGTGACAGAGCAGTTCTAGAAATTATGTGTATGTGCTCGTGTACTCATATATTGAGACGGCAGAGGTTGAAAACACTGTGAGCTTCAGTAGGCCTATGTGTAGTAAATGAAACTGCATGTCTTTGCCATTAATTTACAGGAGGGGCAGACTGGGAAAAAAAATCAGAATGGAAAATTCAAACTCATACAAACAAATTCATGGACAATACTATTTTTTGTATGGACCTGACATAAAAAAGGTTTAAATCTTTAATATGGGGACATGTCAAATAATTAAAAGTTCTCTCCTGAACGGCACCTTCACTTCCATTTTTCTCTTCAGTCTCATTATTTTGCCCCGTTATCCATCTTAATACTCAAGATTGAACAAAACTGTACTTTACAATACAATACTCTACAATACTACAATATATTTATAGAAAAATCCTAGCAAATGATCGCTTTAGTACATTTGGCAGGCAATTATACAATAATGATATTAAAATATTGGGACAAGTTGAGGAAGACTGAGGAAGCTGGCAGGCCACCGGGAATTGTCCCGGTTCTCCCGGTGTCCAGTCCGCGCGTGATTTCAACTGACACGCAGAACGTGCAGGAGTCATATATTGCATTTTGGGGGCTTGATATTCACAGACACCAGTCCATGTCATGTTTTGATTCAAGTGTACTGACCTACTTTTGATTTAGTCATCCAAAATGTGGCATATTCCGTCCGCGTTAGGCATTCCATTTTTCTGACTGGATTCTACGAACCAGACTGTGTTTCCACATCCTGGAAATTATTAGGGCGTATGTCTTAGAATAGTCAGTGCAATTTGGGAAAGAAATCAGTTAAATCTGTATGTGGATGTGTGTAAATATTCAAATGTAATCCCCTTTGTAATCGTTAAAAAATTCATAAGTAACTGTAATTTAATTACTCATTTTTTCTTAGTAACTGTAACTAATTACAGTTACATTAATTTTGTAATTAAATTACGTAACGCCGTTACATGTAACTAGTTACTCCCCAACACTGTAAATGATCAAAACATGAAGTTACATTCAAATGCAGAATTACACACATTTAAAGATTTGATTAACACATGATAAAACTGCAGATAGTCCCAGTTTATATGAGAAACATCTAATGCACCGAAAAACAATACTATATACATATAGACTACATTTGAGTACATTTTACCATTCTTTTGTAAGAGTTAGATTTCCTGTCCTGTTTCCCAGTGGGATCATAAAGTTTTACGACCTGGTCAGGAGTGGGGTTACAGAAACATGACTATTTGAGAGCCTTAAAATGAAGAGAAACATTTCCAATTTATAAGCTAGTAAAATTATAATCCTTGCATAACAAAGATTAACCATTTTATGCAACACAAACCTATTCCAGATACATATTATTAAGGACTTACATAAAGAGCATAAAGAAAAGTTTGTTTGTGTGTGTGTGTGTGTTTGTGTGTGAAATGGGTTTCGTTTCTCCTTTGAGGCTCGCACGGGTATCCCTGGACAGTCTCAATAGGTGTAAAAACTGTCACTCAAGGCAGGATGTGGCCGACTTCAGGACGCCCAAAATGGTGAATTATGTAAACAACGAAGGTCCTTGTTTACTCACGTTCTGGTCTTTGAGTGCAGAATGTGTTAGAGTCAGGATTCATTAATATGGAACAGATGGCTGAAATACTATCAGCTCATTAGTGTTACAGATTTAAACCACACTAATGCACTTCCTTTAATGCCAACAAAGTGTTCAAGTCTATGCAAAAGAATGTTGTGGTTAATTGGGTCAAATGCAGCACTAAGATCCAATAAAACTAATAGAGAGATACACCCACGATCAGATGATAAGAGCAGATAATTTGTAACTCTAAGGAGAGCAGTCTCAGTACTATGATAAGGTCTAGATCCTGACTGGAAATCCTCACATATACAATTTTTCTCTAAGAAGGAATATAATTGTGAGGATACCACCTTTTCTAGTATCTTGGACAGAAAAAGGAGATTCGAGATTGGTCTATAATTAATTAGTTCTTTGGGGTCAAGTTGTTTTTTTTGTTTTTTGCCAGTTTGAAGGTTTTGGGGACATATCCTGATGACAATGAGGAATTAATAATAGTCAGAAGAGGATCTATGACTTCTGGAAGCACCTCTTTTAAGAGCTTAGATGGTATAGGGTCTAACATACATGTTGTTGGTTTAGGTGATTTAACAAGTTTATTCAATTCTTCCTGTCCTATAGTAGAGAATGAGTGGAACTGTTCCTCAGGGGGTCTATAGTGCACTGTCTGATGCGATACTGTAGCTCACGGCTGAATGTTTGCAATTTTATCTCTAATAGTATCGATTTTAGAAGTAAAGTAGTTCATAAAGTCATTACTGCTGTGGTGTTGGGAAATGTCAACACTTGTTGAGGCTTTATTTGTCATTAATTTAGCCACTGTATTGACTACATACCTGGGGTTATGTTTGTTTTCTTCTAAAAGAGAAGAAAAGTAATCGGATATAGCAGTTTTTAATGCTTTTCTGTAGGATAGGTTACTTTCCCGCCAAGCAATACAAAATACCTCCAGTTTTGTTTTCCTCCAGCTGCGCTCCATTTTGCGGGCTGCTCTCTTTAGGGTGCGAGTATGCTCATTATACCATGGTGTCAAACTGTTTTCCTTAACCTTCCTTAAGCGTAAAGGATCAACTTTATTTAAAGTGCTAGAAAAGAGAGAGTCCATAGTTTCTTTTACATCATCAAATTGTTCTGAGGTTTTGGATATGCTAAGGAATTTGGATACATCAGGAAGATAACTTAAACAGTCTTTTGTGGTAGAAGTGATGGTTCTTCCATACTTGTAACAAGAAGTAGAATTTACAATTTTGGCTATGTGAAGTTTGCACAAAACTAAATAATGATCTGAGATATCATCACTTGGCTGCATAATTTCAACACTATCAACATCAATTCCATGTGACAGTATTAAATCTAGAGTATGATTTCGACAATGAGTAGGTCCTAAAACTTGTTGTCTAACCCCAATAGAATTCAGAATAGGGCTGGGTATCGATTCAGATGTTCCAGATCGATTCGATTTAGATTCACAAGCTCTCAAATCGATTCGATTTCGATACGCGATTCGATTTTCGATTTGATTTTACATTTTGATTGACAGCTTTTTAAAAGCCCGAACCCATTTACAACCGACATTATTCAAATGCACTCATGCAGCTCTTTTGCATTTTGTCAGGAATTAGTCATTTATACATGTTTTAACAATTTATACATGGCCAATGTAATAGGCCACTTGGTTTTGAACAAAGAAATAAGAAATAAGTCCTCTGTAACATCATAATATCTCAGCACTTTATAAATAGCCCTAAGTATAGGCTCATTTAGCATATAAATAGGCCAATGCACCAATAAAAACAAATCTTTCTTAAAAAATTTAATTGATATAAATTCTAAATTAAGATGGGTATTTGGCAATAACGAAATTAAGATAAAGGCTCTGTCGGATTTGCTTCACCATAGCAGCTGACATAATAAAATATTAATGCCAACATTAGCATAGCCTACTCTGTCTATTATGCATTTAAGATTCAATTAATATTTAGTAATTATTTGAAAAACATTTACTCTCCAAGATTTGGTAAGGCCTACGTGTTTTTTTTTTTTTTTTTTGAGGAAAATGATTGAATCCACTGTAGATGGCTTCAGCGCGTTCCTGCACTCACTGATGGTGCGCCCTCTGGCTCATTATTCGAGGATTCTCATTATAAACAGGGTCAAAACTTTTCCAAACCTCACACTTTGTTTAGTTGCTGGTGCTACCAAAACGTAATCGTCAGAGGCAAGCCTCCGTTTCAACTACTAAGCATACATTTTCGCATCTTTCTCGCACTAATCGAAACACGTTATATGACCGTTCATTTACCACACAAGCGTTGGTAAAATGAAGTAAATGAAGCCCAAATCGAAATGAAGTCCGATCGGGTCCCGTCGGGTTCAGGCAAAGATCTTAAGCTCTATTTTCTATACTCGATTCAAGTCAATTGCGCGTAAAAGTCATACTCCTGTGCTCGTCTTACAAACTGCATCTTAAAGCCTCTTACTTTCTGCGTCCGCGAGTCCGCTATGGACCGCTAGGTAGGTTTGAGGCTAAAAGCACGGTCTGGGTGCACAGAGAGGTGGCGGTACGCTCAAGAGGAAGTGGCGGTACTGAGTACCGGTGCCTACCGGCCCACTTAAAGCACTGTATATATACAGTACAAATCAAAAGTTTGGACACGCCTTCTCATTCAAAGAGTTTTCTTTATTTTCAGGAATATGAAAATTGTAGATTCACACTGAAGGCATCAAGGGCTATTTGACCAAGAAGGAGAGTGATGGGGTGCTGCTCCAGATGACCTGGCCTCCACAGTCACCGGACCTGAACCCAATCAAGATGGTTTAGGGGTGAGCTGGACCGCAGACAGAAGACAAAAAGGCCAACAAGTGCTAAGCATCCCTTGGGGAACTCCTTCAAGACTGTTGGAAGACCATTTCAGGTGACTACCTCTTGAAGCTCATCAAGAGAATGCCAAGAGTGTGCAAAGCAGTAATCAAAGCAAAAGGTGGCTACTTTGAGGAACCTAGAATATGAAACATTTTCAGTTGTTTCACACTTTTTTTGTTATGTATATAATTCCACATGTGTTAATTCATAGTTTTGATGCCTTCAGTGTGAATCTACAATTTTATATATAATTTATATATAATATTAGCCTATGAGAGCGAGATCACATCTCTTTCAGCGTGAAAACTTCTTTATCACTTTTTCACAAAATAAAATGCTATAGTAGCTATTTAACTTTTCCTCTCCGTCAGCGAATGATGAAAAGAGAAAAGGCACCAGATATCTGTTTGTTAAAGCAACAAAAGTTTCTTTCATTCATCTGATTATCAGATAAACCTTGTGCTCTTATTTCAAGGTCGTTGTTAATGCTGTGGCTATTTTAACAATTTCCTTTGAACATTCGGTTCATCAGCATTGTTAAAACACATTTATCATTCAATGGAACTGTGTGTATGATTTAGACACTTAAATTTCTGCTCCGTCCATGCAATAAATACGCAGCTTTTGACTGCTCAGGTAATGTCGTCGGTAAGATGCAGAGAGCAATTAAACTACAGAAAAGTAAAACTACTTCATTTTAGTATTACTGGCCACAAGTCCTAAGGAGAGATCACACATCAGCTGCGTCAGAGATGAATGGAGCGCGAGCCCAATCCTGTGACTACTTAATCATATGCTACTTTTTCACAACCGAACAGGCTCAAATGCAAATTTGAAGCTCAGTAGCATTTGAGGAGAAAGACTTACAGTCATAAAAACAACTATGTGTTCATTTAGATGTCAACTATAATGCAAACCTTATACATTTTCAATATGTATTAAAATATATTGTAAATAATTTAGGTGAAAATGAGTCCGGTGTATTACTTTAAGCCACATTCCTGTGATTTTTTTATTTATTATTATTTATTTATAAAAAAATTTTGGCTGTTGACGTTACAAAACTAGTTTTAATGTCGGAAATAATTTCACTAACACCAACACATCTAATATTGTCTCTGAGTTCCCAGGTTCCCTTACGAAAATTAACCATGGTTTTAACAATAACAACACCAAAAATCATTGATTCAAAAATCATGGTTTTGTTTCTTCAAATAATAATTAAAAAAATAAGTTTTCATACAATATTTTAGTTGCTTTTGTTATAAAAAACAACCTAAGCCATCAATAGCCTTTCAAATTACTTAAATGCATTATATAATGTAAAAAAAAAAACGAGACAATAGTGATTGTTTAATAACACTGTTAAAATGCGTAATGTAGGCTAATACAAAATAAACAATTTATGTGTATTACATGTTATAACAAATGCAAAGGGAGCCAAAGGCCTGGTAATTGTTGCTGCTACACTTACAGGACAATCAAATCCTTGTTTAGGATGTTGCCCAAACTTTTAATTCAAATATTCACTACATCTTTCATTTTTGGCCACCTTTTTGCTATAGATGACAGCCTCTGTAATTTGTAAAAACATGTGGACATCACAACCCTTACAAAAACAAAACCTGGTTTTATCATAGTAAAACTACTTAATTTTCTTTTGCATGATTTCTGAATGCTTGAGACTACAAAATAAATTAGAGTCATAATAAAGTTATAGCCATAGGGCACCCATTTGGCCAGCAACGGCCCTGTGGAAGACACTAAGTACCTGATGAAGTTTTTTTTTTTTTCTTACCCAAAATGGAAGAAAGAGTTAAAACTAAACACAACTCAAACTGTGTATGAACATAATATATACACAAACACACACACACACACACACACACACACTGCGGTCCTCCGTGTAGACCTCTAGGCTACTTGGAAGGACCATCTGCAAGACTGCAAGGTTTTACATTTTTATGTTATGTTTTATGTTATGTTAATTTTACTAGAGCTAAATTCTTAAGAGCATTTTAGTGTGATAAATTTGGCAGATAGCTGGTGTATTGGATTTTTTGTATGTTTTCTTGCTATGATCTAGGGCTTGAGCACAAGACTTGACTGAGTCTAGTTTCATAGCTAGCATTTCATATAATCATAAAAATATAATTTCACCATTTTTACACAATTTTACAAAATTGTCCCTTTCTTAAAAATGGTCTACATTTGTCCTTGTAGTCTTGGGTGTCATATTTATGTTCTTCTCTGACATAAAGAGTATGTTACAAAAAATATAAATATAATAAATTGCATTTTATTGCAAATTTTTCCGATTTAAGAATGTATATAAGTCTTGGACAACAATGGGTCGAACGATCATGGCTGCCTTGGTGAAGTTCGAAAAGACATGAATGCAAGGACAGTCCGGCGTGGGAGGGGCTAAAATACAGACTCCGCCCACAGTGCGCAGCAGGACCAAGTAGAGGTCTCTGCAACAAGTATAGGTCTCTGCAGGAGGGTAATGGGAGTAACCAGAGCGGGGTGTTTTTAGACCATGATACCTGATTGGCTGACGTCATAGTGATGGTAGGTTTAGGGGTGGGATTGGGTGAGGGGGATCATTTTGATTGCACGATTTAGAAACACCCAGCAGTTTGAAAACACCCACAAGGTCCTAAACGGCCACTTGAGCCTCAGCAGGACAGTGGAGTGGGAGGAGTTACACTCAGAGACCTCCACTCCTCTCCGGTTCAGCTGTGCGCACTGCGTGAAGAACACTACACGGTAAGCTGTTTTTCAGTCAGTGGTCACTTGTAACTGTATGTTTCTAACGTCCTTTTATAGAAAACAGCAACAGTTATTGTGCTCGTGCGGCTTTCGCTGTACTATCCCCTCAATGTCTGTTGTTTTGATAGGAAAAGTAGCACAAGATTCAGACGTGGAATGTTTCACTTTGGAATGTTTTCTGCGGTAAAAAAATGAACGAATATTTAGAAGTAAAATATATAAAAGTGAAGGACCTGGACTTTTTTTTTTTTTTTTTTTTTTTTTTGGTGAATCAACGATCAGACAGAGCTCAAGTAAACCAGTCCTGTGATCGCTGTTGGAGTCCTATCATCCTGAAGCATTGATTATCATTTGTTTCCGAGTAGGTTAAAGGCCTTTGTAACGTTAGCCCATCAAAACCTTTCTGGATTACAAAGATCTAAACTTCAGTTTATCCACCAGTCTTATTCCTATGTAATCCTTTTGATCAAACTGTGATCCAGACATGTCACACTGTAGGCTTGTTGAACAGCCACTCAACCCTGTTACATTCACATCAGATTACAGTCACATACTCTTGTTCAAATAAAATCTTTAGAAATTAATAATTAACCTCTCCTCACATATTATATTGCTGTTTCCAGCTCTTGCCTGCCTAAATGAAACATTGTGCTCTTAATTATACACATCATTAAATGGTATTTTACATTATATCCATTATATCATTAAGGTACATGAGACTGTGTTCTATTGTGAATATAGCAGTAAATCACTGCATTTTAGTGAATCAGTTGAATGATTTAATCACTAGCTTATAAGTCTCCAGAATGTTTTTGAACGAATCGTCTCAATGAATGATTCTGTGACTGCCTCATAAAGAGTCACTTTGTCGATTGATATTTTTCAAATTAATATGATGTTCAACTTAGCATTGAATATGTTTATTTTCAATGAGTATAATATTAATGTTGAAGATTTACTTATTAGTGCTCCTAAATCTCTGGACTGTATTTAATAGTTAGAAACTGCACTTGCAAGAGTGTTTAACTTGTAGACTTTTCAGTAAATGCTAAGCCAGCATCAAGCACGATGAATCTCATGACCTCAGTGTTTAATCCTGTGTGTGTTTCTCCAGGCCTCCGATGACCATCGGTGCAGTACTTTGAAAGCTGAGATCTCCATCAGTATGCCGTGTCTCTCATCATCTGTGAGGCTCACATCAAGCCTTCACAGGTACATTGGTGTGCGACGTTTGCCAAACTCATGCCCAGCGCTGCAGCAGCACAGGTACAGCAGTACGGCAGTGAATAAGAGCACAGCGTCCCACAGCTATGTGATAGTCGGGGCTGGATCTGCAGGCTGTGTGCTGGCCAACCGTCTGTCAGAGAACGCATCCGAATCAGTGCTGCTTCTGGAGGCGGGACCCAAAGACAAGCAGCTGGGAAGCACCCGTCTGTCCTGGAAGATTCACATGCCGGCCGCTCTGACCTATAACCTCTGCGATGACAAGTACAACTGGTTTTACCACACGCTACCTCAGGCGCACATGGACAACAGGGTGATGTACTGGCCTCGTGGACGCGTCTGGGGCGGCTCATCGTCACTCAATGCCATGGTGTACATTCGGGGGCACGCCGAGGACTACAACCGCTGGCAGAGCGAGGGGGCCGAGGGCTGGGGCTACGATCACTGTCTTCCGTACTTCCGCAAGGCCCAGGCGCATGAGCTGGGGGCAGATCGATACCGAGGGGACGACGGCCCGCTGCATGTGACGCGAGGAAAGACCAATCACCCTCTGCACCATGCGTTCATCGAAGCGGGCCAGCAGGCTGGATACCCCTTCACCGATGACATGAACGGATTCCAGCAGGAAGGAGTGGGCTGGATGGACATGACCATCCACAGAGGTGAACGTTATTGCATGAATGCATGCATGCATGATTAAATACTTAGCGTCCCATTACAGACATATACACTCTGAAACTCAAAGATCTCAAAGAACAGCAATTTAAAAAAATAAATGAATAAAAAAGTTTTAACTTGAAGAAATTATGACTGAAATATATCAGTTGTATATTAAAATGTACTTTTCAAAGTAGTTATAGTTTGTATCATATAACCATTTTTTTTCCATCCATGTTTTAATTTATATAGTTCTGTCATGCAGCATTTTATTTGACCAAAAAAAGCAGTATTTTGTTGTAAATTAATTGTTATATTTTAAAACATTGTTTACATTTTTTGTTTTATTTTTTTTATTCTCATATTAAATTTGTACACAATTTTCTATTAAGCATTTCCTTCCTCATTAATGATAAATGAATATCGTGATAAATACAAATACCGTATGATATGAAAAAAAAAAAAAAAAAAAAACTTCCTGCCATTCCTTGAATTAAGGCATCGTAATGAAAGTGACGTGACATACAGCCAAGTATGGTGACTCATTCTCAGAATTCGTGCTCTGCATTTAACCCATCCAAAGTGCACACACACACACACACACACACTGTGAACACACACACTCAGAGGGTATCAGTCATGGTATTGCCAGCCCCAGACTCAAACCCACAACCCTCGGGTTAGGAGTCAAACTCTCTAACCACTAGGCCACAACTTCCCTGTAATGCAGTGCAAGTCTGGGGTGTTTTCCCCACTCATTTGAAGCATCTGCCAGCTGAAGAACAAAAGTAACAGTACATCTGGTCTCTTACACGTGATCCTTAGCGTGAGCACTAGTAATAGTGTAATTCTGTGCTTGAATCAAATTCAGCTTCTCTCCTTTTTCTCCCTCAGGTAAACGATGGAGCACAGCTAGTGCTTACCTCCGGCCTGTGCTGTCCAGAGCCAATCTGAGAACAGAGGTCGGCTGCATGGTGACCCGTATTCTGTTTGACGGGACCCGCGCGAGAGGGGTGGAGTACCAGCAGAATGGACAGACGAAAAAGGTAATAAAAAAAAAAAAAAATTAGTATTTAGTCAGATTAGCTTTCCACACTGCACTGAACCACTGGGTTATCAGTGGCTACACTTACATGCAACCAGTGTAATCAGATTGATGCCTCAGTCGGACTTCAAAATCCTTCATGTAAACTCCTTAATCGATCAGAATGAGCTCGATCGGAATTACATTTCACTCAGATTGAAGGGGGTGGTTTATTCCTCTTCTAATACGATTGAGAATGCATGTAAACACTCGATCGGATTGAACCTCAAAACTGAAAGGACTGTGCATGTGCAGTGACGCTGAAATAACGTAATTACATATGAAATGGATACAAATAAATTCTGATGTTAAAAACAAACAAAGAAACCCGTGTAGGAGAGAGGTTATTATGTGCAAACAGTGAGAAACTCTATATGTGTGCAGTGTGTGCATGTAAAAAAATCTAATAAAAAAAAAAAAATTCGATTTGAGGCTTGTTACATACAAATGCGTTCATGTGAACATAGTCAATGTTTTTAACCCTGCGGTTTAAGGGAAAATGCTAAATGTCAAAGTGGTGTTAACTGGAGTGAAGAACGGTCAAGGCATATGTATTACACACAGCAGAGAATCTAAACCTTTCAAAGTGACTACGTTGGTCATGAATGCGTATAAACACACTTGACTTCTCATGTGCACTGCCTAATGAATGCTGTTATAGTATATTTGAGCTTCAAGCTTGTAAATAAATCTTCCTCAGTTCTTCCAAGATCTAGATGACTATTTCTTCAGGAGAACAAGAAGATTTTGAACTGAAACTGTGGTCCTTGAAATGATTCATAAAATGCTGGGTCCTTTAATAATAAAATTGTGTACACATGATGCATTGCTTAAACAGATATTGAAAACAGTAAACTGGAATGAACTCAAAAAGAACCAGTTCAAGGAAACAAATCAGACTTTCCTCTGGATTACAGGAAATGATGTTTTGAATAACGTTCAGCTTCATGCACAGACCGATCGATTCGCTTCATAAGACCTCAATATATTATCAGGAGCCACGTTATTCTTTTAGTCTTGCCTCTATATGCTTTTTTTTCTTTCCTTCAATTAACATGCATTTTATTAATCACCACCCTCAAAAAAAAAATCCTATGCTATAATTTATTTAAAATAAATTTATTTCATAATAAGTATACAGTACTTCCAATCCACTATCCATTTATTGTGTGTATGCAAGTATATATGTTTATATATTCACTAGGGCAGGTGTCATGCTTTGCTTAAGCTAGTTAAAGCACACGGCGAAGAAAAGTAGTTTAGTCCAGTCTTTAATAAATCCACAGGGAACAATAGAGACAATCCGACAGAGCAAAAAACATCAACTAATAACTGGCAAAGAACAGAACAGAACAGAAACAGATACTGAACGAGGAAACTAATGAGATGCAGCCAGAGAAACTAGGTCAAAATGAGCATGAAGACAAATCCACACCTGTAACAGCAGGGAACAGTTTCAGTGAAAAAAAAAAAACTTCTTTAATGGCTCTACCGAAGTAAAAAAGAAAAAAAGAAAAAAAGATGAGTAAATTAACAGCTATTTTTCTTTTTATTGCTGTTAGAATGAAAGTCAGTCTCTGGTTAGTGGAATCTAACAGTATTCAGTCACAACATGTCGTATAGAAGGTTTGGAGTGGAAATCTTTTACTTCGTAGATGGGCCGTTAAACTGCATGTGTTTACCTCTAAACCTGTTTAAATCTTCAAACGGGGGTTTTTCACCGCCAAGTCTGTACCAGACTCAACAGACAGTGCTTTTGCATCAAGACACATTTAAAGAAGACACTTTTAAGACATTATGATAAGACACAATCAAGCAAATGCATTTTTATGATATAAATAGCCATTCACAGAACTCTAGTGGTATAGCACAGAAAAGCAACCCCAGTAGACACGATGTTACGTTGAATTAGGATGTGATTATCTGTGTCCTGGCTGTGAAGGAAGCACTGTGCTGTTCATGTCTATCAGAGATCTGTGCTAAATGAGATCTGATGATCTACAGCCTTTGACGTGTAAAGTTCAGTAAGCAGGATGTGTAATCTGTTTGATTAACCTACATAATCTGTCACAGTAGGCAAATTGGGACTTTTGTTCCACCAGACTCTCACCACATCAACAGATCAACAGTTCTGAGAACGTCTGTAACAGACTGATGATAAGTGATGAAAGTCACGCTCGATGGTTTCTTATCTGCCCATCAGTCTTTCACGTTCACTTAGTCCTTTAGATTAAAAAAAAGAAAAGATTTGATTTGTTGACAAGTGTATGTCTCTTCTGTTGACTTCAGGTTTTTGCTGATAAGGAGGTCATTCTCAGCGGTGGAGCCATAAACTCTCCACAGCTCCTCCTGCTGTCTGGAGTGGGAAACGCAGATGACCTTCGCAAACATGATATTCCCGTGATACAGCATCTTCCAGGTGACCCCATTTCCTTCTTTGTGTAGTGTAGCATCAGAGTCTGCCCGCTCCTTCAGTCCAGCTCCATGAGAGTAAATACTGGCTTCAGCGAGGAGGTAAAATGGGCTTCATTCTGAACTGGCTGTTCACTTTAAAGTAACATGAAACATTTTAGTAATGTATTATATCTCTTTTTTTTTCACTGTAAAACTGTAAACTAGTTAGTTCAATAGTCTAATAAACACCTACCTTTAAAAATACAGTTAAATAGACAACCCTGTCATTTATTAGTATTTCCAGAATACTTATCATGAAAATAATTAGAGATAGACTGATTTTTTTTTTTTGAAAAATAAACAATATACTTAACCAGTTTAATGAAAATCTTAAGAGAAACATTAAATCCATTATTTAAATGTTTCATCTTCATATCACAACATAGGATTTTTTCTAACAACAATCATAAACATCAATAATAATAACAACATTAGGTGAACTAAATGGACAAGTGGTGTTTTCAAATAGACAACATAAGTAAATTAATATATTTAGTTGTGATTTATAAGATTAGGTGTTTATCAAGCTACTGAAGTAACTAGTTTACTGAAATCATCCTGAAAGTAGCAGAAGATATTTAAATACAGTCTATTTTATCAAAATTATTATTGTTTTGTCCATCTATATTACAAAATACAGACTAACAATGCTATTACTAGTGTTTTAATGTTGAAGAAACAGCATATGCTGGTTAGGGATGTTTGAAGCATGGCTTCTGGTTTTAAAGCATGGTTCAGGTCCTGGAGCTAAGGACCAGCGTAAACCAACTCAAACCAGTGTAAACCAGCTCAAAACAGCTCAAACCAGTGTAAACCAGCTCAAACCAGTGTAAACCAGCTCAAACCAGTGTAAACCAGCTCAAACCAGCTCAAAGCCGCTATCATGTTCAGAACATCCTTTAACAGCATATGCTGTTGTTGTTTTTTCTTCAGCAGAGTAGAGCATCTGCAGCAAATGATACGCATCAGCACTCATCAACACTCTTATTGTTATCTGATAAAATTTAAAACACATTTAGTGTTTAATGTGTATTTTTACCCCATGATTTTCTATGTATTTACTCAACACATATTTTCAAATGGTTTCACAGTCCTTCACATGACTTATAGTAAAAAAAAAAAAATGATGAATTGTAAGGGCCAGATTCACTAAACAAAGTACACTGGCGGGAGACCACAATCCCATAAAAGTGCAGTTGGAAAAGCAGTGGAAAGTTCTGCAAGTGATCTACTGACAATATCCAAATGAAAGAAGACAGACACAGCTTGATCATTTCTATAATGACCAACACGATCTACCAAGAGCCGATGATGAGCAGGTGCAGGTAATGCTCTTTTGGGCTTTAATAATGGCGCAGAATCTTTAAACTGACTACCGCAAATCATGTCACATTGATTGATTTAAATACTCTCCTAAAAAATGTATTTTGTGTCTGAAAGGGAAGCTCTTACAAATGCATCTGCAGTAAGATCAGCTGCAAAAATGACTTTTTCATCCATGCATTTTCATTAGTAATTTTTCACTGTGTGTCTTTAGTAAATCCTGACAGAAGATTGTTAGCACCGTAAGAGTGTTTGCGCTCTCTTTTATAGCTGTATAACCTAAAGACTTTTTAAAAAGGGGATCTGGTTAAAGGCACATACATTAAGCCAAATGTATCGACAAGCATTTATGGTAATCTAAAATATAGTTTAATGTCTTGAAATGTGTTTGTTGTGTATTTAAATCTATTTGTAATGAATAAGTTATATTCCAGGATGGAGGCAGATCTGAGATTGTCTGACCACACATGTGTCACAGACAGCAAGTTATTCATATCACAGGAAGTGCGTGTTATGACATTTTGATAAAAGATTGTGGTAAAAAGATGATGTTCACAATAGGAGCAGGAACACGCAATAAGGAAATCTGTTGTCTGTTTTGATTTTAAGCAGACAGGATATATGTTGTATACCCTCGCTCGACTTGGCAAATGTAAATGTGAATGCCATATGTTCATTCAACTGAATGGATGCTTTAGTGCAAAGCAGCTTCAACTGCTCTGGCAATCATTTCAGAGGCCATTTAGGCCACCAAAACAAATCTGTGAGAAGAAAAATCAGAATGTTTTTTTTTTCTTCGTGTTTTGACAGCTTCAGTTATATATACCCATAGATTGGTTGTACTATCAAATGGTCTTCATGAAACTGTTTTGCATCATGAACACCATTTTTCTGCATTATTGACAGACTTTTTTCCTTATTAATGCTGTACAGTTGCTTTGACAATCTTTATTGTTAAAAGCACTATATAAATAAAGGTGACTTGACTTTGTATGCAATGGTCAAAGTTCACTAGAGCTCCCGTTCCACTCGAATATTTTTTACATTTCAATGCAAAAGTAAAGCAAAACAATTGTTAAAGCAAAGATATAAGTTAGAAATTAAGAGTTTTTTTCCCTGATCCTGTGATAAGGCATGGCAAATCATGGGCAAACTTTGGCCTGCAAGCCCTGGTTTGAGATTCTGATTTTGACATAATAAAATACTCCAGTGACAAGCAAATAATTTCTCATGTTTGCACACTTGCAACACACTCCAGCTGAAGAGTGCGAACTAAGAACACACAGCTTTCATCAGGGACGCTCATGTTTCACAGCTCAGGGATTGTTTTAGACATTGCTGGGCCAGTGAAGAAGATGAGCTGGTAGGACTCCGCAGTACTTATTTAGTCACATTACCACTTCACAGTTAAGATTTCTTGTCTTTTCTTTAGAAAATGCTTTCTTTTCCCAGAGCAGATTAGTCTGTGATACATTTTGTCTTATTTAAAAACAAATGTGCAAATTTATAGTGAACATTAATCGGAGGAGATTTCAACATCAAACATTTGAACCTTGAATACTCTAGAATTCACTGATAGAGTGTTTTTTTTTACTTTAATGTATTTTTAAACATGTTTTTTCCCCGCCACTAAATAAAAAAATAAAAAAGGTAATTGTTTTTTATATCACAATTCAGTTTTTTTTTCTCAGAATTGCATCATATAAACTCGCATTTGTGAGACATTATACATATTCGCAATTCTGAGAAATAATGTAATCTCACAATTCTGACTTTTTTCTCAAAATTCGAGTTTGTTCTGACTTTATAACATGCAATTTTAAGTTTATATAGTGAAAACAAAAGTCAGAATTGTGAGATGAAAAAGTGACAATTTTTTTTTAATAATTATTATTCAGTGGGGATAACAGGCTTCCATAGAACATAACATTTTCAAGCAATAATAAGATAAATTCAGGGAAAAACAATTGCATCGTGGCAAAATGTGTGCCTAATTATATTGTTACAGTAAACTGTAGTTATCGATCTTGGTTTGAACGGGCCTTAATAATACACAAAAAACATGATATAAGCAACATCACATTGGTCTGCATTTTTACTTTAGTATCGAACTTGCAATACATTTTTCTTGTGTTTGTTATAAACTTTTTGTTATTACCCGTATTTTTCAGACTATAAGTCGCACCTGAGTATAAGTCGCATCAGTCCAAAAATACGTCATGATGAGGAAAAAACATAAGTTGCACTGGACTATAAGTCACATTTATTTAGAACCAAGAACCAAGAGAAAACATCACCGTCTCCAGCCGCCAGAGGGCGCTCTATGTGTTCAGTGTAGACTACAGTAGCACTGAGCAGCACAGAGCGCCCTCTGGCGGCTGGAGACGGTAATGTTTTCTCTTGGTTCATTTCTCTCAGTTCATGTCAAATTAATTTTGATAAATAAGTCGCACCTGACTATAAGTCGCAGGACCAGCCAAACTATGAAAAACGTATAGTCCGGAAAATACGGTAATGTATTTTTATTTTTATTCACAAGAATGAGTTCTCAAACCTGTTTTTGCTGGGAGGTGGGAGAAATGCGGTTTCAAATGTCAGTGAATTTGCGATTAAAATCTTAACAAAAGGATTGAATGTAGCCTGTGCTTATGAAGGAACGGTGTGTGTGTGTTTCAGGTGTGGGCTGTAATCTGCAGGATCATCTGGAGATATATGTGCAGCATCGCTGTACTCAACCCATCACACTCTACAAAGCCCAGAAGCCCTTCCACATGCTGAAGATCGGCCTGGAATGGCTTCTCAGATTCACAGGTAATACATCTGAACGTTCGTTTGGCCTGTCAAGAGCATGAAGCGTATCCAGACATTAACACACTGTGTGTGTTCTGCTGTAGGTTACGGTGCGACGGCTCATCTGGAGAGCGGCGGGTTCATTCGTAGTCGTCCTGGTGTTCCTCATCCTGATATTCAGTTCCATTTCCTGCCCTCTCAGGTCATCGATCACGGCCGAGTTAAATCCAACATCGAGGCCTTCCAGGTCTGAGTAGTTTAGTGGCTGTTGCTAATCAAACACTATCTGTGTTCTCTGTTGTCAAGCCTAAAGAGTCACACTTCTTTCTGCAAAGAAATGTGTTTGTACATAAATGGCAGCAGTGCATTATGAATCATATCATAAACAAGATTATTAGTGAATCACACTGATTCAGAATGCTGGTGATTTCTGATACATCGCTGATACATCACTCCCAGGCTTTTTAAAAAAAAAGCTGTAACTGCTGCCAGGAGACAAAAGATAATTGAATGTTCTTTATTAATATTGATATACGTTCTCATAACATTCAGAGAGAAAAAAGTATGATAGGATACTTTATAATCCTAGAATATAAAAAATATAAATTACATTCTAGGTAAAAATTGTAAGAACACTGTAAGAAATATATTAGGAACCTTTAAATAATATTCTAATAACAACAAGAGAACTGGATGTTTCAACGTTTTAGAAACCATTCCAAACAATGTTCCCACAACATTTTTATAACTTAAATTTGCTATCTGGAAATAAGATTTGACTTTCCATTGCTAGACATGCCAACATCGCAACGCCGACAGTCTTATGTGAAATTGACATTGCTATGAATGCTAGTGTGTGTGAACACCTCTTTAATTCACCTGCAGCTGAGGAAGTACATGTTGACTTTCATCACTTTCATCTGTTGACTTTGACTACAGTTGCAGTCTTTGCCCTGATGGCACATTTGTTTATGCACACTTATGGATTCCCTGTGATGTGTGTAGGTTCATGTTGGACCCATGAGGAGCACGAGTGTTGGGTGGCTCAAACTGAAGAGTAAAGACCCGCTGGCGCACCCTATCATCCAACCCAACTACCTTTCCACTGGTACGTTTCCTCCGATCTCACCCTCAGGCATCAGGCACCATGTTGTTCGGTGTAATGGAGCTGTTCAAGGGGAACCATGGGACTTTGTCCCACAACCTATAAGATGAAATCAGTAGCCCATATTTCAAATATGGCCGTTTTATTTTTGTCTTTCCTGAAATAACAATAATCGCAATAAAAATAATATAAAATTAAAAGTTAAAAATCTACATTTGCAGCCATCATTTTCTAGCTACAGCATGAAAAATAACCAAGGCACTCATAGAGAGGGTTTCTTTTCCACTCATTTCTTGTTACTTAAAGGGATAGTTTTCCTTCAGTTGCTGGTCCCCTTTGACTTGCATAGTGTTCTTTTTTGCTTCTCATACTATGGAAGTCAATGGGGACCAGTGAACTATCCCTTGAAGGGAGCAGTTGGGGCTTCGGTGCCTTGCTCAAGGACACCCCAGTCGTGGTATTGAGGGTGGAGAGAGCACTGTACATTCACTGCCCCCACCTACAAATTTGATGGCGAGGGCCTAGAATAGAAGTGAGGCTGTATCTTTGACGTATTGAGATGAAACATGGTAATCATCAATGGTCTAGACGAAACTAGCTAAAGTGTGACTACCCCCCCCCACTCGTGGCCATAAGTTAGTTATAAGTGTTGAAATGTTTGAATGGATAATCCTGACATCATAACTGTGCTGTAGTTTCTCTAACTGCCTCATGTTCTCCATCTCCTAACGTCCCACAGACACTGATGTGTGGGAGTTCAGAGAATGCATTAAGCTCACACGGGAAATCTTCGCTCAAAAAGCCTTCGACCCTTTCCGAGGCCCCGAGGTGCAGCCGGGCTCCGCCATCCAATCCGATGCAGAGATCGACGCTTTTGTCCGGCAGAAGGCAGACAGCGCCTACCACCCGTCCTGCACGTGTAAAATGGGCAGCGCCTCAGACAGCAGGGCGGTGGTGGACCCTACTCTGCGTGTGCACGGTCTGCAGGGGCTGAGGGTGGTGGACGCCTCCGTTATGCCCAGCATGGTGAGCGGGAATCTGAACGCCCCCACCATAATGATTGCTGAAAAGGCAGCGGATGCCATTAAAGGGATTCCCTCGCTCCATGACCCTGGAGTTCCTGTTTACCGGCCCGTTACTCTTGAGACGCAGAGATAAGACGTCTCTGACCTGGCCGTTCATGGCAATGTGGGAGAACACATTTAGACTTGCTTTTTTTCCAGATACGAATGAATCCTTTTGCCACATGATCAAACCACTCTTCAGTCTTAAGACAGCTTATCTTTATCCAGAAAGTGACTGATTTTAGTCTGTCTTAAATTTAAGTGTACCTTAACCAAAAGGTTAATTCCTAACACATTTAATGAAGTATGACCAGACATGTTCGACCAATTTCATGAGATTCTCTAAGTCGCAATGAAACCGACTAATATCACGCTCTTCAAAGAAGAGCCATTTGTAGCATAGATATTTCCAGTTTACATTTCCACACTAAATAATACATTTCAGCTGCTAAACCTAACACTAGGAACCAGTTATATATGCAAATAACTTTTTTCTTGTTTACATGGAGAGAAAAGGAGAGCCTTCAGACTTCTTATGTGCTCTTTATACTGATACGATGGATTAATTTTATTTTTTAAATACAAGTCCAGTTTTAACAGATTGACAGTGCATGTAAAATCACTACTATCGATGATTGTCTTTTAAATAATAACTGTACCTGTCAAAAATAATAAAATGATTCAATTATAAATGTCTCTTGATAATTGATTTGAATGTTCTTTTACAGCCAAATATTGTCTATGCAGATGTGTGACACTAGGATGAACTGAAATAATCATTTGCACAAATTGAATGGGCTTCACTTCATCTTCATTTCAATACACACATTCTTATGATTTATAATTGCATTTAATTGTGGGTACTAGACAGCATTCTTGTGGGTTCTAGGAACAGCATGTGCTAAATAAGCCATTATTCCTTCATCATTTACTCCCTGAACCTGTACAATGTTATTTCTTGAACTTGAAGCTTTCAAAAAGATTATAAAAGCGACCAATTAATTGAAATGATCCTAACATCACTATATTCGTGAGCTAATGTTAAGATATCCACTGCACTCTAGTGTTCAAAGCTGCTGAGTCACAGGAATATAGCACACAAATTGACTGTTTTCACAATACTTTTATACCTCGCTCTGTATGAATCATGAAGGCTTCAGTGCCTATTCTTTGTTACTGCATCTTCTTTCCATTGAGGAAAGTCAGACAAGTTATTAATTATTTGCTTTTCATTAAACTTACCAACTGCCTGCAGTTCAGTCATGAACCCCAGTTTAGGAAACGTTGACGTACTGTAATGTACTGTTTAATCCACTTCATGTTGTTAAATCACAACAAATTTAATAATTTTTTACTCTTTGTATTTTTATATCGGTATGGTATGAAATTATCCTATTTAAATCAATTTTATAACTGACTTGGGTCAAAATCTAAATCTAAAAGTAGTCAAAAAGTAGTCTGATTACAATACCTAAAATGTGTAATGTGATGGATAAACCAGCTACAAAGTTTTTCATGGAATTTGGAATCAGTAACAGACTACCCAGCTCTATTTATTAAAATTCTTCCTAAATTGGTAATCCCAAATGCCTGCTAGGATGTTTTTTTTCTAGTTAGTAATGGACTTCATTACTTGAATTTTTTTTTTTGTTGTTGTTGTTGTTGTATTGTTTTACACATTTTCCCATAAAAATGTCCTGTAATAAGACACATTTCCTAGCAGGTGAAAGTAAAATATTATGTGGGGATTTTTAAGTTATACTAGCCTGAGCTTGACCAGTGTGTTTTTGAAAGACATTCTCTCGATATCCACCAAACTGTGGGAATGACCTGCATTTAGGTCAAACAGGACCAAACTAGGAACATTTCAAATTGATGAAATTCACACTGTTGAACTGAACAAAAACTGAACTGACCAGAGATAAATAATGACACCATTGTCTACAAGAGCTTGCCGTCTTCATAAATCCGTTTCCATAAATGATTACACTGTTTTCCTGCTCATATCTGTTGCAGCAGTTTTGACAATCTGTAGTGTATGAAGCGGTTAAGAAATAAAGATGACATGACTTGTGTCAATTGGCATCACTCACCACTTCCACCAGGCTTTGAGCGCTGCTCCGATGCTGCAGGTGATGGCTGCACAGTCAGGCTGGAACCTTCAGGAGGGAGGGGTTGACCAAACAGAAGCCTGCTGGGAATTCCTGAAGCCCCTGTGAACCAATCCTGGAGTGCTGCCTGCACTGGGTGTGGTCTGAATCAGAGGGGTGTAGGGTGGAGGCATGGCTGGAGGCGTGACCCAGGAGCGGATGGAGTGAGACGGAGAGAGTCATGTTCTCCTCTATTCTTGTCCAGTCGGCATCTTCATCTACACAACCGCAAGAACAAATGATGCCACTGTTAGACACTGGGTAACCAACACTTCAAGCACATGTCACAGTTAATGTCACACTACTACTGTTGTTCTTAATCTGTTATGTTGGCGATAATGATCTACAGGGCCATCCTTAGGAAGGTAGGGGCCCCCTGCATATGTCATACCATGTGACTCAATGAGGATAATTTATGATTGTCTCCTGATGCTGCAGTAAGCCCATTGGATGCAGGGGAATCTTATCTTGACTGTTCTGTCAAGATACACTCAAAATGGAAAGCACTCTTGTCAGATGCTGTATTGAAAAATGCACATACATCAATATATTGAAAGAAATAAAAATGAGTTAAATGAAACTGGAGGGAATGTACAATTAACTAACAACAACTGTAGCTGCTGCAAGATGTCTTCACCCTGAAGGACGAACCTGATCATAGTTCACAGAGAAAATTCTCTAATTAGAATTTTAACAAACAAATTTCTAACATTTTTGCCCTTTATATATCGCTATAAATATATAGGCCCGTAATACCGGAAAAACTGTCACGGTATATTTTTGTGGCACCACAGTTACTTTTTTAAATATCAATGTCCTTTAATACTGTTCTTAAAAATACAATTCAACAAATGCTGCACTGTTTTCTTATATTTCTCTCAAATTACCTGTATGTTATACAGTATGTCATATTTTTGTGGCCAATATATGTTTTACATATATGTTAATACATGTTGTAAACAATGAAGCTCAATGAAATATATTTTGAAACAGAAACCAACCAAAACCAAAATATATATCAAAATGTATGTTAGGGACATTTCTGTTAAATGTGAGCCAAAATCATCACAATTAAAAGAACCAAAGTCTTAAACTACTTCAGTCTGTGTGCATTGAATTTATTTAATACATGAGTTTTATAATTTGATTTGAATTACTAAAATAAATGAACTTTTCCTCGACATTCTAATTTATTGAGAAGCACCTGTATATAAGGTTTATTTATTTATTAATGGTTGGTTGGTTGGTTGGTAGTGGAGGACACATATACCCATATATCCACTGGTTTTCACAGCTTGTTCAGGAACCATTCAGTCTGATGTTTATTTCCAAAGTACTGCTAGTTCTCAGGTAAAAGCAGTTTGGAAGTTGCTTAGTCTGAGACTGTTAAAAGTTTGTAATCATTTTCTAATATCTGTAGATATTGAGCTGTAAAGAGCAGGATTCGTTTTGATGATCTCTGGGACTGCTGGGATATGAGCTGCTCATCATCATCACAGAAACATTCACATGCATCCTGTTGTCCAGCTGGAGCACCATCACTTAAAGTGTCCTGAAAGTATGACCTTTCAAGAGTCTAAAAAACATTTTCTAGAATACCTGTCTGTAGCAAGCATGAGATCATCCTCATTAAACTCATTTCCACTGTAATACTCCCCAGAGTTCATGTCATCATCACTGATGTCACCTAGAGTGGAGGTTTCTACGTGGATGATCGGATATACATCAGCACAAGTGTCCGGCCTAAACAACATAGGAACATCAAATCATTAGTACAAAAAAATAAACAACAAGTATCATGAAACACCAAATCAGGCTTCAGTTTTCAGAATAAACAAAAGTTTCCCCATAAGCATCTTTGATTTAATGCTCCTTCCCACATCTCATGGGAAGTTCTTAGGTTATGCATGGACTCTCTCTTTTCAATAATTTTAGATACAGTTGCTCCTTTATGCTTAAGGAAGATTAAGAAAAACAGTCTGACATCATGGTATAATAGGCACAGTCACACCCTAAAGAGAGCAGCCCGAAAAACAAAACTAGAGGTATTTCATATTGCTTGGCGGGAAAGCAACCTATCCTACAGAAAAGCATTAAAACTGCTGGATCTGATTACTTTTTGTCTCTTTTAGAAAAAAATAAATAAATAAAAAACATATAATACATTGGCTAAATAAAAATAAAAAAATAAAAAAAATAAAGCATCAACAGGTGTTGACATTTCCCAACAGCACAGCAGTAATGACATCATGAACTACTTTACTTCCAGGATCGACACTATTAGAGATACATTTGTAACCATGCAGCCGTCACCTACAGTATCGCATGAGATAGTGTGCAATAGATCACCTGAGGAACAATTCCACTCATTCTCCACCATAGGAGAGGAAGAATTGTTAAAGCATCTAAACCAGGGATGTCTAAATTCATTTAAGGTTGTAACCTCCCAACCGAGAACTCTCAGAAGGAATCATCACACATAAATTTATAAGGGAGGACTTCAATGACTATTATGGAATCAACCAGACTCAGAAACACAAACCAAGCACAAACACAAAAGTAATTGCATAAATGTTTATATCAAAATGTCCCACAAAACCATCAAAACAGTGAAACAACAATTGAACAATTGAAGGTATGCATGCATGTTTTCTAAGTTGACATAGTGAAAAAGGATATATGGTAGCAAGCTTATCTGGTCATTGTCCATACCACAGGTACAGTCCAAAATGTCCAAACCAAGTTAAGGTTAACAATTTAATTGAGGTTCAACCAGGGGCGATTCTAAGATTTTGATTTTAGGGGGGCTCAGCCCCCAATAAGGGTATGATTAAAAAATATTATTTTACTATTAGGGTAGGGTTGTATACCACTAACCTTATTGCAATCCACTATTCCATTGTATTCCCTGTATTTCATATATGGGAGTAGGAGTACTGACTGAGCCATATATAACACTGTAAAAAAAAAACTAATACAGTTTTTTACATGTGACCAGTCACTGGAAAATTTTGAATTGGGAATGTAGATTTTTTTTTTTTTTTTTTTACCATAAAGACTTCCTGATTCAGTATTAGGACATTCTTGTTTATCCTTTGATGATACCACTGCTTTTTCTTATGAAATGTACGTGGAAATTGGCAGAAAATTAAAACAACATAAGGGTTCAATGACTGCAATGAATCTTGGGAACACAGTGGTATTGTGTGTGTGTGTGTGTGTGTGTGTGTGTGTGTGTGTGTGAGGCTGTCTGTTCTATTCTCACCTGACTGTTGCTCATTTGCAGACCTACTCCCGCACGACAAAAAAAATGTTGTATATCCATCTACAATGAAATATAAATTATTATATTTTATTTTTATTATTATTATTATTATTAATTTTTAGCTTTTTAGCCTTTATAATCAACAATACGGTTGGTTATACATCAAGTCAGCCCCTGAAAATTTATTTCATTTCAAATCATTTAACTAACCAGCTAATATTCATTAAGAATATAGACAAAACATGTATTAATATAATTGTCTATTGGCAATATGTTTAATCTGTTGTATATTTATTTATATTTATTAAAAATAACATCATTATCAATTTGCCACTTCTATAAATCAATTACTTAAAAAAAAATAAAAAAATCACAGATCCCTTTAGCCTACTCTTACTCTAATATATGTATCATGATACACTAATGATTAATTATTACTTAATACAAAATTATGTTTAATAATAGAAAACAAAATAACTCCACATGATGTTTCTCTCTCTGTGCCATTTAGTACTTTCAGACAATGATGTGTGTCATTAATAATTTATTTTGCATGGCTGCATAATGTAATGCCGAAATACACAATAATATGTTTTCAATTTCAAAAAGTAAATTAAAATAAATCATGATCGTTTTCTAAAGTATGTTTTCATGGGTGTTAATCGCTTAATTTTTGTTGGAAGAAAAAAAAAATCTGTCACACTGTGATAAAGGCTGAAAGTGAACGCAGCGAAGACGTACTGGTATTGGATGCGAGAACACACACACCACACGCACACACGCACGCACGCACACACGCGCACACGCACACACACACACACACACACACCTTGTACTCTCTGATGTTCGCTCTGCTCGGCGCCACTGTGGATTGAAAAACGCGCTGAATCCATGCAGACTCAGATCAGGGGAGGAGCCGGAACTTGATGCAGCTTGCCACCGTCTCAAATGAGATTTTAAAGGGGACTGAAGCGATCACTAATTAATTAATCAAATAATTTTTAGGGGGGCTGGGCATAAGTTTAGGGGGGCTGAAGCCCCCTAAAAAGGGCCTAGCGACGCCCCTGGGTTCAACAAATAAAAAACAAATGCAATATGGATAAACAAATGATAAAGATTGGCTTATTGAATATCAGATCCATTTCTACGAAAACACTTTTTGTAAATAATATGATATCTGATCATAATATAGATGTGCTCTGTTTGACAGAAACTTGGCTAAAACCTGATGATTACATTATTTTAAATGAGTCCACCCCCCAAGATTATTGTTATAAACACGAGCTGCGTCTAAAAGGCAAAGGTGGAGGAGTTGCTTCAATTTATAACAACGTTTTCAGGATTTCTCAGAGGGCAGGCTTCAAGTATAACTCGTTTGAAGTAATGGTGCTTCATATAACATTATCCAGAGAAACCAATGTTAATGATAAATCCCGTTATGTTTGTACTGGCTACTGTATACAGGCCACCAGGGCACCATACAGACTTTATTAAAGAGCTTGGTGATTTTACATCCGACTTAGTTCTGGCTGCAGATAAAGTCTTAATAGTTGGTGATTTTAATATCCATGTCGATAATGAAAAAGATGCATTGGGATCAGATTTATAGACATTCTGAACTCTATTGGGGTTAGACAACACGTTTCAGGACCTACTCATTGTCGAAATCATACTCTAGATTTAATACTGTCACATGGAATTGATGTTGATAGTGTTGAAATTATTCAGCCAAGTGATGATATCTCAGATCATTATTTAGTTCTGTGTAAACTTCATATAGCCAAAATTGTAAATTCTACTTCTTGTTACAAGTATCGAAGAATCATCACTTCTACCACAAAAGACTGCTTTTTAAGTTATCTTCCTGATTTATCCGAATTCCTTAGCATATCCAAAACCTCAGAACAACTTGATGATGTAACAGAAACTATGGACTCTCTTTTTTCTAGCACTTTAAATACAGTTGCTCCTTTACGCTTAAGGAAGGTTAAGGAAAACAGTTTGACACCATGGTATAATGAGCATACTCGCACCCTAAAGAGAGCAGCCCGAAAAATGGAGCGCAGCAGGAGGAAAACAAAACTAGAGGTATTTCGTATTGCTTGGCGGGAAAGTAGAATATCCTATAGAAAAGCATTAAAAACTGCTAGATCTGATTACTTTTCTTCTCTTTTAGAAGAAAACAAACATAACCCCAGGTATTTATTCAATACAGTGGCTAAATTAACGAAAATAAAGCCTCAACAAGTGTTGACATTTCCCAACACCACAACAGTAATGACTTTATGAACTACTTTACTTCTAAAATCGATTCTATTAGAGATAAAATTGCAACCATTCAGCCGTTAGCTAAAGTATCACATCAGGCAGTGCATTATAGACCCCCTGAGGAACAGTTCCACTCATTCTCTATTATAGGAGAGGAAGAATTGTATAAACTTGTTAAATCATCTAAACCAACAACATGTATGTTAGACCCTATACCATCTAAGCTCTTAAAAGAGGTGCTTCCAGAAATCATAGGTCCTCTTCTGACTCATAGGTCCTCTTCATTGTCATTAGGATATGTCCCCAAAACCTTCAAACTGGCTGTTATTAAGCCTCTCATAAAAAAGCCACAACTTGACCCCAGAGAACTTGTTAATTATAGACCAATCTCGAATCTCCCTTTTCTGTCCAAGATACTAGAAAAGGTGGTATCCTCACAATTATAATCCTTCTTAGAGAAAAATGGTATATGTGAGGATTTCCAGTCAGGATTTAGACCGTATCATAGTACTGAGACTGCTCTCCTTAGAGTTACAAATGATCTGCTCTTATCATCTGATCGTGGGTGTATCTCTCTATTAGTTTTATTGGATCTTAGTGCTGCATTTGACACAACTGACCACAACATTCTTTTGCATAGACTTGAACACTTTGTTGGCATCAGTGGAAGTGCATTAGCATGGTTTAAATCGTACTTATATGACCGCCATCAGTTCGTAGCAGTGAATGAAGATGTATCATATCGATCACAAGTGCAGTATGGAGTACCTCAAGGCTCAGTACTAGGGCCGCTACTCTTCATGCTTTATATGTTACCCTTGGGAGATATCATCAGGAAACATGGTGTTAGCTTTCAGTGTTATGCTGATGATACGCAGCTCTATACATCTATACACTCTTACATCTTGGTTAGACACTGTTTGCCCCTTATCTTCCAGGCCAGCCCATAACAACCCTTCTGCCCCTTGGTTATCTGATGTTTTACGCGAACACCATTTTAAGCTTAAGGTGCCGAAAGGTTGTGGGGCGCAAATCCAAAAATACTACTGACCTTAATGTGTATCAGTCACTCCTATCTTCCTTCTCTGCTAATGTCTCCACTGCTAAAATTACATACTACCATAACATAATTAACATTTTGTCTAACTCTTGCATGCTTTTAAAAACATTTTCCTCACTTCTTTGTCCTCCTCCTCCCCCTCCTGCTTCATCTCTATTAGCTGGTGACTTTGCCACGTTTTTCATTAATAAAATTAAACACATCAGTGCACAATTTTTTCACACCACAATCAGTCAAGTTCATATCACCAGCAAACATACACTCATTTACATCCTTCTCTTCACTCTCTAAGTCTCAAAACTCATCCTTTCTAATAACCCTATTACTTGCCCGCTTGATCCTATTCCATCTCATCTCCTTCAAGCCATTTCTCCTGCAGTTGTACCTGCACTCACTCACATCATCAACACATCCCTCCACACTGGTGTTTTCCCCTCATCATTTAGGCAGGCTCATATAACTCCACTAATTAAGAAACCCACCCTCAACCCATCTCTTTTAGAGAACTACAGACCAGTTTCCCTTCTTCCTTTCATTGCAAAAACACTTGAACGAGATGTGTTCAACCAAGTCTCTACATTTCTCACACACAACCTCCTTGACAGCAACCAATCTGGCTTCAGAAGTGGACATTCAACTGAGACTGCCTTGCTCTCAGTTGTTGAAGCTCTAAGACTGGCAAGAGTGGAATGCAAATCTTCAGTACTTATCCTGCTTGATCTGTCTGCTGCTTTTGACATGGTTAACCACCAGATCCTCCTATCAACCCCTTCTGGCAAAAGGCATCTCAGGAACCACACTTCAATGGTTTGAATCTTACATATCAGATAGGTCCTTTAAATTATTTTGGAGAGGTGAGGTGTCCAAATCACAACATCTAACTACTGGGGTGCCTCAGTGCTCAGTTCTTGACCTCTTCTCTTCTCTGTCTACATGGCATCATTAGGTTCTGTCATTCAGAAACATGGCTTTTCATACCACTGCTGATGACACTCAACTCTACCTCTCATTCCATCCTGATGATCCGACGGTAGCTATTTGCATCTCAGCTTGTCTAACAGACATTTCTTGCTGGATGATGGACCATCACCTTCAACTCAACCTTGCCAAGACAGAACTGCTTGTGATTCCACCAAACCCATCGTTTCATCACAATTTCACCATCAAGTTAGGCACATCAACCATAACTCCTTCAAAAACAGCTAGAAGCCTTGGAGTTATGATTGATGATCAGCTGACTTTCTCAGACCACATTGCTTAAACTGTCCCATCCTGCAGATTTGTTTTATTCAACATCAAGAAGATCAAGCCCTTTCTTTCGGAACATGCTGCACAACTCCTTGTTCAAGCTCTTGTTCTGTCCTGGCTGGACTATTGCAATGCTCTCTTGGCAGGTCTTCCAGCCAGTTCTATCAAACATTTATAATTAATCCAGTACGCAGCAGGAAGATTCATTTTTAATGAGCCAAAAAAAAATACACGTCACACCTCTGTTTATCAATTTGCACTGGCTTCCAATAGCTGCTCGCATAAAATTCAAGGCATTGATGTTTGCCTACAATACTACCACTGGCTCTGCACACATTTACCTAAATTTGTCACTTCAGACTTATGTGCCCTCTAGAAGCTTGCATTTTGCAAGTGAACGTTGCTTGATTGTGCCATCCCAAAGATTCACAAAGTCACTTTTAAGGAGTTTTAAATTAAATGTTCTCTCCTGGTGGAATGACCTCCCCAACTCAATCCGAGCAGCCGAGTCCTTAGCCATGTTCAAAAATCGGCTTAAAACCTGTCTCTTCCATCTTTTTTTGATCCCCTAACTTTAACACTCACTATTCTCATTCTATTCTTAAAAAAAATAATAATAATAAAAATCGAACTACCTTTCTAATCTTTATGGAGTTAAGTGAGGTTAACTAAAGTTCGGGAGCAGGGCCACGCCTCAGACAAACACCTGACGTCCAAACCTCAATATATACCGGGCCACCTCATACCGCTCTGCTAGTCTCGTTCTCTCGAAGGACAGGTGTACTTGCCTGGTCTGAACGGCGCGCTGTTTGATTCATCGTCACTGACGACACTCGACGATCACCTCTCATCATTCTGATCACAGTCTCTTTCAGAGCGTTCGCGTTCGATCATCCACATTCTGGGCCTCGAGCGCCCACTCACACACTCATCTCAGGCGGATCCTGAGCCCAACCACCTTGCTCTCCGTCAGCAAGATCCGCGGGCTGAATTCGCCATCTTCATTAGCGCGGTGAACGCCGAAACTGAATTCCCGCTCCCGTCGCGGCCGCTCTCTCACACTTCCTCAGCGCTCTCATTGCACGTCTTCTAGAATCCAGAGCCGAGTACAACTGAACCACGGGTCGCCTTCAACACGCTCTTAAATCCAAGGTATCCAGTTCAGTCGTGCAGATAACAGTTATTTCAACTATATTTAGTTCAATTAAACTTCTGTCATGACAAAACTTTGAGCCCCCCAGCACTTCCGGCAACTCTACTCTCCGTCACACGTGACGTCACGGGAATTCTCCTCCACAGCATCAAACTACAGCGCCACCTAGCGGCAGGCAAGACATAATTCCACCTACTCTCTTCTCTATGCTCACATTTCGTTCATAACTCCTCTCACAAACATCCTTTCATCCCAACATCCATTCCTATATCATTTCTTTCAGCTGATTACAGCAATACGGCTCACAGCCCAAAGACATGCAGGCTGGTCAAATTGAACAGTCTAAATTGTTCCCCCCTTGACTCGTATGTATTAAAGCCTCATATGCTGGTATGGCTTAATAAGTAAATAGAATCTATCAGAAATACGGCTCCATGTTTTCTAATAATTTTCTACAGCTACTTCTAAATTCCAGATGCCCATTCACCGTCCCTCACGCCACCCAAAACTGAAGAAGTGACACGTCTTCTGTATTCTTTAGTCTTCGCTCATGCAGACCAGCTGGTCTCCCTTCAACTTCCAATTCTATTTAAATCTTCTTTTCATTCTCTACCTCCCAACCTCCCTCCCTCCCTGCATCTTGCAACACGCCCCACTCACAAACATCGTTTCATCCCAACATCATTTTTCCACCCTAACTTCAGCTGTTTACAGGAATATGGCCCTGTGTTTCTAATTATCTAACTAATCTGACAAGCACTGTGTCATAATGTTGTTACTTCTGCCCAAATAGCCTTTATTAAATCTGCAGCTATCACCACCACCACAGCGGTACCTCAGGTGGATGACCTCACAACTAACAACAGCACCACCTCTACAGTGCCCAGCGGTCGAGCCTACAGCTATTTACGATCATACAGCTACAACAGCACCGCCATCAGTGCCTCAGGTGGAACGATCATACAGCTACAACAGCACCTCCACCAGCGCCTCAGGCGATATGATCATACAGCTAAAACAGCACCGCCATCAGAGCCTCAGGTGGAATGATCATAGAGCTACAACAGCACCTCCACCAGCGCCTCAGGCGATATGATCATACAGCTAAAACAGCACCGCCATCAGAGCCTCAGGTGGAATGATCATAGAGCTACAACAGCACCGCCATCAGCGCCCCAGGTGGAATGGTCATACAGCTACAACAGCACCGCCACCAGTGCCTCAGGCGAAATGATCATACAGCTACAACAGCACCGCCATCAGTGCCTCAGGTGGAACGATCATACAGCTACAACAGCAGTGCCATCAGCGCCTAAGGTGGAATGATTATACAGCTACAACAGCACCACCAGCAGCGCCTCAGGCGAAATGATCATTCAGCTACAACAGCACCGCCAGCAGCGCCTAAGGTGGAACAATTATACAGCTACAACAGCACCACCAGCAGCCCCTCAGGTGAAACAATCATTCAGCATTGACAGCACCACCAGCAGCGCCTCAGGTGAAACGATCACTCAGCTATAACAGCACCGCCAGCAGCACCCCAGGAGGAACGATAATTTGGCTACAACAGCACCACCAGCAGTGCCTCAGGTGAAAGGATCATACAGCAACTACAGCTCTGCCAGCAGTGCCTTGGGTGAAACGATCATTCAGCTATAACAGCACTGCCACCAGCGCTTCAGGCGAAATGATCATACAGATAAAACAGCACCGCCATCAGCACCTCAGGTGAAAAGATCATTCAGCTACAACAGCACCGCCAGCAGCACCTCAGGTGAAACGATCCTACAGCTACAGCAGCACCGCCACCAGCGCCTCAGGCGAAACGATCGTTAAGCTACAACAGCACCCCCAGCAGTGCCTTAGGTGAAACGATCATACAGCTTCAACAGCAGCGCCTCACATAAAACCATCATTCCGCTACAGCAGCAACACCACCACAGCAGAGCCTCAGTTAACAACCGCTCCACCTAGACCTCAGCGGAAGGGCCCGCAGCCAACTGCACCACCTCAGCAGCGCCTCAAGTGGACGAACATGCTCCTAACAACAGCATTGTTTCCTTATTCAGGCTAAGATTAGTCAGTGAGAGCGCACAGTCCTAAGTGCATGTGTAAGACTGCTGACTGTTTCTATAGCAACCAGGAAGCTTCTAATAGCAACTCCAGTGGCGTGCAGTGTTTGGCTCTTTCATTCAGAAGGTGGGGCTTCCTGTGATTAAGCAACCTATTGAGCATTGCATGTTCTATACTGTTGCTCACACAGACCAGCTGGTCTCCTTCAACCTCCAATTCTATTTCCAAACCTCTTTCCATTTCAACCCCTCCCTGCATCTTGCAACACACCCCACTCACAAACATCCTTTCATCCCAACATCCCTTCTTCCACCCTTCCACTCTCCTTACCTTCCCTACCTCCTCCCCCCTCCTATCCTCTCATCCCAAAATCCTTTCTTCCACCCTTCCTCTCTCCCTAACTTCCCTATCTCCTCCCCCCTCCTATCCTCTCATCCCAACATCCCTTCTTCCACCCTTCCTCTCTCCCTACCTTCCCTACCCCTCCCCCTCCCATACCCTCTCATCCTCAACCCCTCCCCCACTCAAGACATCCTTTCATCCCATCATCCACTGTCATGGCCACCTCTCTTCTACAGGCGCCTCCACACCTGTGCATTTCGTGATGGAGCCACGTGAGAAACTCCTGCTTTCATAACCCTACGATACCAGCAGACTGACTTGCAAAGCACCTCCACACTCCTATCAAGAATCTGACATAGTCGACAGGCCACTAGCTAGAAGAGCTGTATACGGATGCAATACCCTAAGTATACTTCAGCAGTTATTATGGTGGTTGCCTGGTTGATTCTGAACAGCCTCCGGAATTCAGTTCCTACAATTCATAGTCAAGAGCAGTCTAAACAGCATTATGAAATGTGTCCCATAGTCATAATATAACATCATTGGGGGTTTGAATAGTCCGATTCTACTCATCTGCTCAGACGATGCAGTAGAAATTGGAAACATAAACAAGGGGCGATTATGTTTGGCAGTTATGCAATTTATGCATAGGCCAACTTAATCTACTCAACAACAACTCCTCCTCTGAGCAACTCCTATACCACGACTCCTTAATCTTGTAAACCGACCCTCGTCTCGTTTCCCATTCCAGAAGTTAGACTTGGCTCCGGAATAAACATGCATCTCTCGCCAGTCATACCACTGACCAAACACCAAATAAGCTTCCCAAGAAGCCATTCTTAATCGCCTTGCTCCAAGCATGATCTTCACGATACCTCTCCGGTCGGAACTGTCTCAAAGCTTCCTTCCATCAACCGACCCACTGTATATCTTCAACTTAACATCTCCCTCTCATTCCTTCCTCAGATCCCCACGTGCATTTAAACCTACTTGAGGGATCAACTATTCCTTCGAATAACCACTGGCTGCGATTGCCCAGCTTCTCTCTTTCCAACACATTAATATTTAAAGGCTTTCGAAAAACAGAAACCCAAGTTAACCATCTAACGCCTGAACTAATCAGCCGCTGCCTCCTCTCCCTACGAACAGGCATACTGAGCTCACGTATCTCAAATCTTCCCAACTTTGGGGGTCCTCATTGTCAGGCCTAAATATACGTCTCCCTGAGCCATCAATTCAAGATGCCCTGATCAACCTGACCATCATCCCATTCCCTCGACCCCTTCATCCTCTTTCTACTCTTCCCCAGTTGCATAGCTGGTTTGTGGCATGGTCCTAGCTAGTGAAGATTATTATATTTTCTTTTCATTTATTATGCAATTGTGCGTGTGTGTGTGTGCAAGCTAGAACTAACACTAGCTTGCTCTATTCTTTTTTTTATTCTATCCGTTTTCTTTTTATTTATTATATTATTTAAAAGCCCATGCTACGTGTACTGTTAACCTAACTGAGACTTGTTATTGCTATTTTTGTTGTTTTTGATTGCTTCCACTGTCCTCATTTGTAAGTCGCTTTGGAAAAAAGCGTCTGCTAAATGAATAAATGTAAATGTAACTCCGTAGATGAGGTATCTATGAGAAGTCCTTTTGGATGAGCTTAAAACCACAGTTTCTCAACCCGGACCCTATACATAAGGTTAGCAGAAGGAGGCCATGTTTCTGTCCAACCAAACAATACTCCTACTCTACTTCTTCCTGCCTTTTATCCAGAGAAAGAGTAGTCTGGAGAGCCCCCTAGAGCATGGTAGTGGTACTACTGCTCAAAAACCAAAGTAACTGCTCTAAAGTCCGCTACAAGGTTGAGGGCTGGTCAGAGAAAATATCCCCTTGTGTGGGCCAAATTATCTTTTGTTAAACTCTAGTTTGCTCACAGTTACCATTAATATTAACCATACAAACTACAATATAATTTACAAAAAATATATAGTATAGTAAATATAATATAGGAAAACTTTTGTATAAAGATGATGCTAGGTTATTTTAGGGGAGTGCAATATTGACACACAATGTATTCTATACAAACCCATTTCAAAAAAAGTTGGAACACTGAATAAAAACAGAATGCAATGACGTGGAAGTTTCAAATTTCATTTTTTTTTAAATTCAGAATACAACATAGATTACATATCAAATGTTTCAACTGAGAAAATGTATAATTTTAAGGGAAAAACTAGTTGATTTTAAATTTCATGGCATCAACACATCTCAAAAGAGTTGGGACAAGGCTTTACCACTGTGTGTCATCCCTTCTTCTTTTTATAACAGTCTGCAAATGTCTGGGGACTGAGGAGACAAGTTGCTCAAGTTTAGGAATAAGAATGTTGTCCTATTCTTGTCTAATACAGGCTTCTAGTTGCTCAACTGTCTTTCAACTGGTGTTTTTTGTTGCATCTTCCTCTTTATGGTGCACCAAATGTTTTCTATGGGTGAAAGATCTGGATTGCAGTCTGGCCATTTCAGTACCTGGATCCTTCTTCTAAGCAGCCATGATGTTGTAATTGATGCAGTATGTGGTCTGGCATTGTCATGTTGGAAAATGCAAGGTCTTCCCTGAAAGAGACAACATCTGTATGGGAGCATATGTTGTTCTAGAACTATATACCTTTTTAGCATTGATTGTGCCTTTCCAGATGTGTAAGCTGCCCATGCCACACAAACTCATGCAACCCCATACCATCAAAGATGCAGGCTTCTGAACTGAGCGGTGATAACAACTTGGGTTGTCCAAGTCCTCTTTAGTCTGGATGGGATCCCAGTTTTCCAAAAAGAACTTCAAAAATTAAATTCGTCTGACCACAAAACAGTTTTCCACTTTGCCACAGTCCATTTTAAATGAGCCTTGGCCCAGAGAAAACGCCTGCGCTTCTGGATCATGTTTAGATACGGCTTCTTTTTGACCTATAGAGTTTTAGCCAGCAACGGCGAATGGCACGGTGGATTGTGTTCACCGACAATGTTTTCTGGAAGTATTCCTGAGCCCATGTTGTGATTTCCATTACAGTATCATTCCTGTATTTGATGCAGTACTGTCTAAGAGCCGAAGATCACGGGCATCCAGTATGGAGATTGTTCCAGAGTCTCTGAATCTTTGGATGATATTATGCACTGTAGATGATGAACTTCAAACTGCAATTCTTCTCTGAGAAATTCCTTTCTGATACTGTGCCACTATTTTTTGCCGCAGCATTGGGGGAATTTGAGATCCTCTGCCCATCTTGACTTCTGATAGACACTACCACTCTGAGAGGTTCTTTTTATACCCAATCATGTTCCCAATTGACCTAATAAGTTGCAAATTGTTCCTCCAGCTATTACTTATACTGTATGTACATGTTACTTTTCCGGGCCTCTTATTGCAACCTGTCCCAACTTTTTTGGAATGTGTAGCTCTCATGAAATCCAAAATGAGCCAATATTTGGCATGACATTTCAAAATGTCATGAATGGGGTACTGAATCATTTACTCAAATGATTTGTTCAAAAACAAAGATTCATTCAGTAACAAATTACTCTGTGCCGCTCGGAGACGCACAATTGGTCTTACTTTGGCTTTGTTAAAAACATTTTCTTGCCAAAACAGAGAAAGACAGCATTGTGACTAATATAATACACTTAATACTAGCATAATCAATTATTATAATAATTATTATAGCTAGACATCACTTAACTATCATGACAAAATAATAAAAAGGGCATTTGTCATTTAAGTGTCATTTAAGTGTGATTTAATATTAGCCACGAGTTGTAATTAAATATACATGTCAGCGTTGAGATTACAAAACCTTGTTAAACGTATTGCACCCTTAAACATTGTATTATGATAATAACTACCTGTATAATTTTATTTGGAGGTATATGGTTTTGTACATGATGATGTTACGTTTTACGTCACATTCTTCTAAGTTGAGAGAACAGTGAACTGATGTCTTGTTAAAGTGAAGCTTGCTGAATAAAGCTGCTGAAGAGATAAGCACTGAACAACGTGTCATTTGTTTTTCCCTGCATGCGAGTGAAGGTGAATGAAGCACTAGGATGCTCAACAGGTTATGGGCCCATTCACAGTAACAAACGAGCGTGAGTAAATCAGATGCGATGTATTACGTGTTCTATAAAGCTAGTGATAAAGCTTAAACTGAAGAGACACATAAGAAAAGTCAGTGAAAATGGTGAACAGAGTGGTAGGAGTCATGGCAACTGTGGCAGGAGGAGCAAACAACAGACACAGTGGGAGTCGCGTCAGGCCTCGGAGAGGCTTTAATTAACAGAAAATAAAAGAAAAAGAGGGAATAAAAGTGGCCAAAGGGGAAAAGTGGCCAAAACAAACAGGGGATCTGGTGTCCTTGTCGTGCTATGGGGTTCGTGTGGGTCGGGCAGTGTTCATGGAGGAAGGGAGCAGGTAAGGGGTGGAGTCCGGGGGCCATACACGCAGCCCTCTTTGGTCCGGGGCACGAGGGGCGATGGCTTCATACTCCTGGCTGGCTGTGGCGCTTGCAGGGGATAAAAGGTCTGGCATCCTGGCTAGACGGCCGCATAAACGGCCGTGGTTTACGTCCGGACCGCGGGTCTAGCACCTCACGTCTATGGTGTTGTGAGAGTCACAAAGACACAAAGACACCAGTGTGCATGCATGGGGAAAAGACCAGTCTCCTGAGAAGAGGCGTGTTGGGCTTTTAAATAGCGGCGGTAAAGAGGCTACGTTTCCATCAGGTGTGCCCCAACACATGCCACCAGCCCTGGCTCCTCCAGCAACCCTCTTCCAGGGTGTCCGCGGGGTTTTAAAAAGTATTAAAAAGTGATAAATCAAAATGGTCAAATTTAAGGCCATTAAAAGTGTTAAATGTGGTCTCAGAGGTATTATTTTTTTCCAAATTAGGTATTATTTTTTCCAGACTATCAGGTGTCCTATTCTGATTGAAATTCTATCTGCGTTCGCGTTAGTTCGTTTCTATGGGCTTTAGCATATCTGGGCACATAATCAAAGATCTTCCGTCTCCGTCTCAACGTATGTTTGATGCTGACGTCATATTCAGTGGTCGTTCGGCATCATCTCAGAACACTGCGCGCTCAACAGAAGTGGCTGGCTTACGTTTTAGTTTAGACTTGCTTCAAGGCATATCTTCAACGTCTGGACAACCATCGTCGTCTTCATGGACAAATGCAAGTTTTCTAATAGCTGGGCCAATAACGACCCAGCGTTTAAGGACTGGCTCAGGCCTGTACAGGGAATATCAGGCAGTAGTGTTGTCAAAAGACCCGGTACTTCGGTACCAAGTCGGTACTAAAAAAAATTAAATGTGACGGTACCAGGTTTCTTTAAGGACCGGTAGTACCGAGGTCCCGTTCAAACCCGGTTCTTGACGCATACAGCGCTATGATTTCCGCGAAGCAGAAAACGAGTACGGAATCTCAAAATCCAGTCATGTAAATGAAACTTACATTTTAATATGGACAGTCATGGAATTTGTGAAAGCATAAATGAATCAAATCAAATCTCCATATGGACCAGTATCTGTAAATGTTAAGCCGCAAAAGTTGTTTGAAAAATGAATCCGTGTTCTGTTCTGTACTCACTCTCTGTGAATTAATGAATGGCAGAGACGTGCAGGTTTGTTTACTATAGACTGAAGCGCATGACGCTTGCATTAATTTCAGCATCTGTTGTCTTCTCCTGTCAAAATAATGGAGTTCATTTGGAATTATTCATATTCATTTTCGAAAAAGCAGAAGACATACCGGTTTCTCCGGTAGTGGGCGGAGCTAATGCGCAAATAGAAATTTCAAAATGACAAATATGCATTCATTAGGCCTAAAAGAAAATTTTTACATAAGGGCATTGTGCTAGAAATATTACTATTATTAATAAAATGTATGTGATACTGCTACCACTGTTGAAAAAAACAAAAAACTTGATTTTTTTAAAGAAATAAATCTCAATATTTCTTCCATGTTTTAATTTTAATAGCAAATCCCCTTTATTTACCAAAAATAAAATGTGTTTAAATTTTATAAATTTGGGTGAAACTTGTTTACTGTTTTTCATAATTATATAACTTGTAGAAAAACTTTAAACACAATTGTAAATAAGTATAAAGAATGGCATTGGTTTTATTTTTAGTGCTAAAAAGTTTTTTTTTTATTAGCAAATTTTTGTGTTTTGCTTTGGTACCGAAATTGGTACAGAGAACCGTGGATTTTCACTGGTATCGGTATCGAATACTGAAATTTTGGTACCGTGACAACACTAACAGACAGGCTTATTTTTCGGTGTGTAAAAAAAACACTTCGGTCGCATATGCAATCCACTAAACATAAAAATGTAATGCGTGCTCGGAGAGAGCAGTTAATTCTACCAATCTCAGCTGTCTGCGCGGCTGCACCTCCACCACCACCGCCACAAATTTGTGGCGCAGTTTGTGAATCCGCAACAGTTCTTAGAATCCGCAACAGTTCATAGAAGATGCCTGTTTGTAATGCATCAACATGCAATGAATACCAGCCAGTGTGCTGGAACTATCCATTTTCTCCATTGCACATTTTATGGTATTTGTTTTATTTTTATTTACTAAGTGAAATAAATATGCTGTCAACATCAGTCTCTAAATCTATTATTTTTTGTATGTTATATATGTCAAAATCTGTGTAAATAATAGAAAGGTCGCTGATTAACACTTGCAATTCAGTGTCGTGATGGTTTTAAAAAATATTCTGAAGGTAGTAAAAAGGTATTAAAAAGTAGTAAATTTAACTTAAGGATTGCTGTATATACCCTGTCTTCTCTCACACACCCACTCCTGTCGGGAACCTACTTTCTGAGGGCCCATCTGAGGATAGCCAAGATTTTGGTACGCAGGCTAACCAAATTAACAGCATGCTGCTAGCAATGCACCGCTAACCTTGGCAGATATGGAGAAACTTGTCAACTTGATGGAGGACCTCATTATTGTCAAACTATCTGCCCAACTCTATGCTGACCAAGCAAGACAAGGAGTGCATCCTGAAATTGGCCAGAGAGGCTGGGTCCCTCTCTTTTCGCGGTTCTGAGATACACATCTACCCCGACTACAGCGCAGAGGTTTCCAAGAAAAGAGCAGCGAACTACACAGTGAAGTCTCAGTTAAGAAACGCCAGATTCGCATATCAGATTTTTTTTCCAGCTAAACTTCAAGTCATGGACAAAAATGGTCTGAAACTGCTTTTTTCCTCCACTGAAGAAGTTTCAGCCTTTCTTCAAAACAACCATCCAGGTATTCCTCTCACTCCCTGTACTTCATGAGACAATTGATTTCAATGGCGTTAAAAATACTTTGAGATGGAGGTAGCCATCCTGTTGCTGGTGAGCTTTTGTTACCGGCTCCAGAACTAGGGGAATCTGCGCCGGCACAAGCCAAATCACGCACTAAGCTGTGAATGATAAGGAGACGAACACATTATTGCCATGCTCAAGTGCAGTTTTAATATAACTCAAAGATGATCACAGTTGAAAGATGGACATATCATACTTTGTCTACAAGCATCCCAAAATTCTCAATAAAATAGCATTCAACTGTCACTTTAACAATACTCATATGAATAAATTCAAGGCACTGCAATTAGTTCTCACATATTAATATTGGCATAACTTCATGAACAAAATATCCCAATAAAGATGAAAATACCTCTGTATAATGTAGTATTGGTAATACTTTGAGATATTGAATACAGCATTTAATCAAAGAAAAACAACAACAATGATACCAATTACTCTGGTTGAAACAGTGTCACTTTCCCATATATTTATGAATAATTACATATATGCAATTAACTCAATTTCACTGTAACACCTTTAATAATCTTAAACGAATTAATATACAAATTATTACAGTTTTGAACCATAAAACTAGTGTTAACACGTTAAACAATCCCTATCACATTTTGTTATTCAAATGAAATATCCCTCGTAATCAATATTATGCCTTCACATGCATTAACATAATAGAATAGCTGCAAAAATACATACTATTTTTAATTAACATACACCGTAGATGAAAATGCATATAATCAGAATGATTGATAGACAAGTGTTTAGGAAACAATCCAATGTCTTACAGATTTCCACATACCTGAATCAAGACTTTCTGTTTATGTCCCTTTGGTTAATCTTTGCTAATTTTGCTTACCACGAGTTAGCAGATAACATTTAACATTTTATCCAACCTAAATCTTGTCCTATTATCCTACTAACACATTCCCACATCATTTCCAAACATTTCTTCTTAATTACAACGATGGATGATTAATACAAATCACTTTAAAAGAGTTATTACCCATACCTGTGAATGATAAGGAGACGAACACGTTATTGCCATGCTCAAGTGCAGTTTTAATATGACCCGGAACTCGAGCTGTCAGTCTCCTAATAACCCACTAAAGCGCCACACTGCCCTCTACAGGTTTAGTGGTGAAATACATGAAATTTTAACTCTTAGTCCAATTCTTCTAAAAACAAAATAATAATAATAAAAAAATAAGTGGTGGGGTAACTTTTTTCTTTTTTTTTTTTTTACCCATACAGCAGAATTATTTCCTCTACCCGTCACACTCTCCCCTACTTTAAAGAGATGTCTCCTGACATCCAGAATGACATTATCTGACGGTAGAGCAAGAAGAATAGAAATCTGTCTGTATTCCATACTGTTTTTTTAAGGTCAGTAGCTTACTATTCACGGTTATCGTCAAAACATTCATTAGTCAAAATATCAGTTTACGATGTCAAGGTCTTGTTCATTCTCATGCACAAGAGTTCTTCAATAAACCCAGGCCACTGGTTGAGAGTAATAACTCACTTCAGGAGTCACTGGTAAGATAGGCATTGGATAAATGGGACCACACATAGGGTTTGCTCCTAATCTCCAAGGCTGGTAAGAAGGTACTCCTGGCTGGTCATACATAAGAAGATTTCTGGGCTTGACTTGTCTTGTGGATCTCCTCACTTGTTGTTCTATATCCCTTGTTGGTGGTAGGCCAATTGTGGCTTCCGTTTCAGGCTGATTGAAGATTCCATCCTCCACAATGTCATCCTTGTGCAACTCCTGTCTTTCCACAACTGGTGATGGTCTAGCATGTGGAGTTACCGGTATTGTCTCCGATGTTGCCAGAGAGTCCACCTGTTCCATTCGTCTGACATCCTCATACTCCGGAGTTCGACTTCGCGGATGATACTCAGGAGCTACCGCTCTCAATCCACAATGAGACTCTGGTTCCGGTAGGTGGTGTTTGACAGTTTCTCTCATACACAGACAAAGGTCTAAGATGGTAGGAACAGTCTTGCTCATCATCAGAAGTACTCAAATCTGATTCAGCTGTCTCTTGATGTTGCACGTGGCATTTTTTTCTAGGTGACTTCTTTCTAACACCTCCATCACTTTCCTCAGAACTGATTGGAAGGTCACTGATTGGGAGGAGAAGGTTGCGGTGCAACACCCGAAAGTTTCGGTCACCCGTTTCGGCTTGAATGCGATGTACTGGACTATCCTTTATCCTCTCAATGACTCGATGGATCTGTTGTTCCCAGTACGGCCGGAGTTTGCCTGGACCCCCTCTCTCGGACAAGTTCTTGACCAGCACACGATCACCTGGTTGTAACACAGCTCCTCTGACATGTTGGTCATAGTACCTTTTCCCTTTCTCAGAGGATCTCTTACTGTTCTCTGCAGCTATACGATATGCTTCCTGCATCCGTGAAGCCCACATCTGTGCATACTGTTGCTGTGTCCGTACCTGCTGATCCGAATTAAGGTTGAAGATTAAGTCAACAGGCAACCGAGGATGTCTCCCAAAAAGGAGGAAAAATGGCGAGTACCCCGTTGCCTCGTGTCTAGTGCAATTGTAGGCATGAACAAGATTAGGGAGATGATCTTTCCACTCTGCCTTTTTCTCTTCTTGTAGTGTCCTTAACATCTGAAGAAGTGTCCTGTTTAGACGTTCAACAGGGTTTCCCTGTGGGTGGTATGGAGTGGTACGAGAGTGAGATATCCCTGCCAGCTGCTGTAATCTCTGGAACAAAGTGTTCTCGAACTCCTGGCCTTGATCATGATGGAGCTTTTCGGGGTATCCAAAGCGTGGAATGAAATCAGAGAAGATCTTCTCAGCTGCCGTCTTACTAGACTTATTACGGGTTGGATAAGCTTGTGCAAAACGAGTAAAGTGGTCTACGAGCACAAGTATGTACTCGTATCCCCCCTTACTAGGTTCGAGGTGTAAGTAATCGACAGAGAGCAACTCAAAAGGGGCGGTAGTAACAATGGACTGGCAAGATGGATTACTTTATCAGCTCCGATGTGTCCCATGTCATCGTGGAGATGTTTCATCACCATGGGCGTCAGTGCTTTTGGAAGAACCAGTTGTTGGTTGGGCCCAGACTCTCTGTACAAGATTCCATTTTTCAACTTTAATCTGTTCCACTCATGTATTAGCCATCGGGTTCCCACTGGCACTGAGCTCCGTTCTTTGTCCTTTGGGCTCCCTCCACTCTTTTTCAATTTAACCACTTCACAGATGGCCTCATCCCTGTTCTGAGCATCTTTGATATCCTCAGTAGTAAAAACAGGCATGTTTGCAGCAGGAATATTATTAGCCTCTACATGAATCTGGAGAGCCGCAGTCCGCGGTACATCCTCTTCCCTCTCAGTCTGACTTCCCTGCCAGATGGTAGACACCACCTCAGGCGGCACTATCTCAGTGTACTCTCTCAGATGGTCAGTGAGTCTCACTGGAAATCGGGACAGAGTGTCTGCGTCCACATTAGTCTTGCCTGGCCTGTACTTGATGGTGAAATAAAAGTCGGCCAATTCACCCACCCAGCGATGCCCTACAGCACTCAGCTTAGCAGTACTCAGGACGTAAGTAAGGGGGTTATTATCTGTATATAAGGTGAAAGTAGGGGCATAGTACAGATAATCCCGAAACTTATCACACACGGCCCACTTCAAAGCAAGGAACTCCAGCTTGCTAGAATGGAGGTGGTAATTCTTTTCAGCAGGCGTGAGTGTCCTTGAACCGTATGCAATAACCCGTAGTTTACCACACTGTTCCTGGTACAACACAGCCCCCAAGCCTTCATTAGAGGCATCAGTGTGCAGGACAAAGGGTAAGTCAAAATCGGGGTAAGCCAGGATGGGAGGACTGGTCAACATGTCTACCAGGTGAGACACTATCGCACTATGCTCTGAAGACCAACAGATAGGTGTCTTAGATGGAAGGTGGTCACCACGCTTTCCTTTTTTGGTAGATTTTACATGAGCGGGATCTAGGCAAGACTCATTGGGATGTTCTTGGAGCTTGAACAAAGGTCGTGCTATCCGGGAGAAATCCTGGATAAAGGAGCGATAGTACCCCAAGAACCCCAGTAAAGATCGGACCTCCCCGACATTCTTTGGTTTCCTCTCCTTTAACTTCAGCACTGCTTCCATATCCTTAGGATCCACTTGGACACCTTCACTGGTAACCAACCGTCCCAAATACCGCACTTGCCGTTTAAAGAGCTCACTCTTGGTCGGTCGCAGTTTCACACCGCATTCCCTCAGGCGAGACAACACTCTTCTCAGGTCCTCGACGTGGTCATGGAAGGTCTTAGAGAAACAGAGCACGTCATCCAAATAAGGGGAGCAGCATTCATCCCTCAGACCAGCTAGTACACCCTCCATGCAGCGTTGAAATGCTGCTGGTGCATTGGTAAGGCTAAATCGGAGACGTATCCACTCATAGAACCCCCAAGGTGTGCTGAAAGCTGTCATATGTCGGCAACCTTCTTCAACAAAACCCTGATGGTAAGCACTACCTTGGTCGAGAATGGAGAACCAGGAGTTGCCCCCCAAATTATCCAAAAGGTCTTGAATACGTGGCAGTGGGTGACGGTCAGGGATTGTTTTGCTGTTCAACCCCCGGAAGTCGACACAGAGGCGTAAACTCATGTCCTTCTTCCTCACACATACAACTGGAGAGGAATAAGCTGACGTCGATGTTTGAATCCACCCACGGTCAAGTAAGTTCTGTACATAATTTTTGACCTCCCAATACAAGGGTTTTGGAATAGCATTATATGACTTTTGTACTGGCGTGTCATCCCTGTGGTTGATTCTCAGTTTTAGTCCAGGGATACACCCAATATCCGCATCATCTTTGGCAAAAGCAGTAGACTGTTCATATAGCATTTCCCTGACAATTCTCTGTTCCTCCTCTGATAGATGTGATACATCAACTGGAGGGTGCCACCTATCCTTGGCCTCGTGCAACCCTTGTCTATCTAGCTCTTTGTTCTGATAGATCGGCAAGTCTTTGCTTAACTGGGCTGCAAAAGTCTGGACAGACTCACATGGCATGTGCTTGGGGTTCAGGACAGGCTTCACATCAGTGATCTCTTCAAGAGTACCCAGCACTGTTCTTTGAGTCAAGTAAATGTTGTGCCGGGTTGAGTTCTGTATGGGAATCTTAATGCAATATGATGACCCCCAGGGAATGTCTACCAGGGACGGAAACAGGTCTAAACCAACTGGACAGGTATTCTCAGTGAGAGGCTGAAATAGCATGGTGCACTTCCCTGGTACCCCTTTTACTCGACACCGAACCTCATGGACTTTGCCTGCGGGGATGGTAACCCCTCTCTTGCTGATCCGTACCACATCATCCATGGCTGTTATCCGAAGGAGATAAACCAAAGCCTCCACTGTGTTCTCTGGAATACTTAAAGAATCCGTGAGGATAGCAATCACATCCACAGTGTCATCATGTTCTTTGATGATTTCTGCTAAGACGTTGCTTCCTAGCAAGGGACAGTGACAGCTTTGACTGACTAAAAGGGGAACTCTGATTGTCACAGACCCATGGTGCTTGCTAGAAATCTGTAGATCAACCTCTGCCCATCCCTCGAGAGGTATTTCAGAACCATTGGCTGCAGAGATTTCAAGGGACTGACTGTTAAGGAGTGACTGAAGTGACTGAATTTTGACATGAGGTGATACACTATCTACCCAGGTTTTGCTGACCATAGTCACCTGGGCTCCTGAATCTAATAGCATTTCTATTGGCATACCATTGATGTTACAGGAAACAGTACAGCGTTTTCCAATTAGCTGTGCCATACGTTTCTTTGGGTTCAATTGAGAGGATGTGGCTGACATTTTAAAGGTATCTGTGGGCTTAACACGGTTCACGGTCGCTGGCTGCCCTTCTCCAGCGACCTCTTCCAGTTTTCCGACGTTCGTCGCTGCAAGCATCCGATGGCTCGATGGCCTGCCTGACCACAAACAAAGCAATGGGGACAGTTCATTGTCTCTTTCATTATGCAGTCGGGGCATCTACCCTTTTTCTCAACTGTCAGGGATTGTGGGTGCTTAACAGGTGTACTAGAGTTGCCAGTCGGGGCCCGGTCAACAGTCTGGTTCACCAGTGTCATTTTACGGGTCAGTGAGGACACTTGAGCAGTCAGCTCTCTAATAGCTTGACGATTAGCTTCCAACTCAGCATCAATTCTGGACTGTTTTGTCGTATCTATCAGGGTATTAATGTCAGATTGGGCTACACTCACAGTCACTGACCTAGACTTGGCTACAGCACCCAGGCGCTTTAATCTTCCTTCTTCCTCCATTGTTGACTTTGTAAGCTGTTCTAACAACGAGTCATCACTAACCTGTGTGTTAGCCAGGAAAGGTTTGATGTCTTGCCTTACATGACTGTTCTTGTCATTTAACCCTTGATACAAGGTGTGCAGAAAAGTACCCTGAACCAATCGCTTATCATAGTTAAACTCTGCACCTGGTTGCTGTGACTCGAAAATAACTCTTTGTTTTAGCCCTATAAGTCTATAGAGAAACTGATGTGGACTCTCTTTGTCGTGTTGTTTAGCATTACTGAGCTCGTGGAAGAGCTCAGCTACACCTTTGTCTCTCACATGAGCTCGGAGAAGTCTCTTTAACCCATTAACTGTTAAACCATTGTGGTTAGTGAGCATTTCTCTGAATGTACCTGGTTTAGTTATTTTGAACACTGCTCTAATGATCTCAACCTCACTAAACCCTTCTTGTAGAGCAGTATCAATCTGCTTACAGAGACCACTGAAAGAAATGTCTGACCCGGTATCAGATATTTGACCCCCATGAAATGTACATTCCCGACGTGGAAACAAAGCCGTGACATCAGACAGTCTCACTACCTGATCAGCAACAGTTGAAGATAGGCTTGTCTGACCCTGGTGTGTGTCACAAGTACCAGCGACACTCAGATGACCCGGTATCCCCGCCGCAGTGGGTGTGTAAATGTCTCTGTCCATGTGTGATGTGGGACTGTGCAGTTCACCGAGTGACTGAGGGGCAAGAAAGTCTGTGGACGATAGTTGTGTGCGTGTGCCCCTGTCCGATGAATATGTAGTTGCGTCCTTTGATGAAGCAGGGAGGTGTGTGTGTGTACAAGTAGGTGTACTGTCCATGTGAACAGTAGAAACATACGCCTCACCAGACCCGGAGTCGGCCGATGTCAGTTCTTGTAACAGATCCTGGAGGGAGAGAAGTTGAGCCATACCTTCATCTTCCATTGTTTTCCGCCTTTCACTCCTAGTGTAGTCGATGATAAAGTCATAGAGCTCTGGTTCACTGAAGCCTTCTGTACTCTCGCTGCCATCTTCAATCGCTTTGGCAACCGACTGTAGTTGACTGGTACTCAACACTAGAAGCTTTTTATGAATCTGGAAAATCAACATCCGTCTTGGGGTTACAGGAGCCATCCTGACGTTTCACCGTTGACGGTCGCTCTCTGGATGATGCTGGGCGCAGCAGCCTCCCTTGAAGCTTGACCACCAACCTCTACAGTGACAGCTCTCCCCACTAGACGATACTGGATCCCGGACGAGCCCCCAATTGTTACCGGCTCCAGACCTAGGGGAATCTGCGCCGGCACAAGCCAAATCACGCACTAAGCTGTGAATGATAAGGAGACGAACACGTTATTGCCATGCTCAAGTGCAGTTTTAATATAACTCAAAGATGATCACAGTTGAAAGATGGACATATCATACTTTGTCTACAAGCATCCCAAAATTCTCAATAAAATAGCATTCAACTGTCACTTTAACAATACTCATATGAATAAATTCAAGGCACTGCAATTAGTTCTCACATATTAATATTGGCATAACTTCATGAACAAAATAACCCAATAAAGATGAAAATACCTCTGTATAATGTAGTATTGTTAATACTTTGAGATATTGAATACAGCATTTAATCAAAGAAAAACAACAACAATGATACCAATCACTCTGGTTGAAACAGTGTCACTTTCCCATATATTTATGAATAATTACATATATGCAATTAACTCAATTTCACTGTAACACCTTTAATAATCTTAAATGCATTAATATACAAATTATTACAGTTTTGAACCATAAAACTAGTGTTAACACATTAAACAATCCCCATCACATTTTGTTATTCAAATGAAATATCCCTCGTAATCAATATTATGCCTTCACATGGATTAACTAATAGAATAGCTGCAAAAATACATACTATTTTTAATTAACATACACCGTAGATGAAAATGCATATAATCAGAATGATTGATAGACAAGTGTTTAGGAAACAATCCAATGTCTTACAGATTTCCACATACCTGAATCAAGACATTCTGTTTATGTCCCTTTGGTTAATCTTTGCTAATTTTGCTAACCACGAGTTAGCAGATAACATTTAACATTTTATCCAACCTAAATCTTGTCCTATTATCCTACTAACACATTCCCACATCATTTCCAAACATTTCTTCTTAGTTACAACGATGGATGATTAATACAAATCACTTTAAAAGAGTTATTACCCATACCTGTGAATGATAAGGAGACGAACACGTTATTGCCATGCTCAAGTGCAGTTTTAATATGACCCGGAACTCGAGCTGTCGGTCTCCTAATAACCCACTAAAGCGTCACACTGCCCTCTACAGGTTTAGTGGTGAAATACATGAAATTTTAACTCTTAGTCCAATTCTTCTAAAAACAAAATAATAATAATAAAAAAATAAGTGGTGGGGTAACTTTTTTCTTTTTTCTTTTTTTACCCATACAGCAGAATTATTTCCTCTACCCGTCACACTTTGCGTTTAATCGCTTGGCTGCGATGTTTAAGTCTGTTGACGTCCATATATTCTCCGGCTGGAAAGTGCTGCAAACTTTGTAAGACCTATTAGCTTTCTCTTGCTGTTTCTATGTTTTTTTTTTTTTTTTCATGTAACACAGCGGTTGTCTTTATAGTGTACGATTTATTTAATTGTTATTTACTTTTAATAATTATTATTATTATCTGTATTTTATTTATTTATTTATTTATTTATTTTTCTTAAAATGTAGACATTTGCTTTTTGTTTATATTAGTCAAATAAATGTCTAATTTGAAAAAAAAAAAAATTTACAATGCAGCTTTCAGTTCAATGTTTTACCATGGATCTCCGTTGGTCTTTTGTTTTTAATTTCACATTGTAACCCACTAGGATAAAAGCGCTTCCTTCTACATACACTATAATTTACTTTCATACACTCTTGCATGCACACATACATACACAATCACAAGTACAAATGTACATTTTTACACACATTTTGACTACACACAGCATAACTATAGCGTACAATTGTTCAATTGGTTTTTACCTGACACACAGTACCTCTGCACAGCTACATGTTAAAAGCTTTAATAATCTAATTATATTGTTCCTTTGTAAAACAGAGTTCAAGTGTAAGTTTGATGTTCTCTAAGCCAGCAGCTCTGGGTTCTGTTAAAGATCCTTCGCCCCTTACAGATATCCTTTTTTTTCTCTCTCTCTCTCTCTCATTTCAGTCCTCACCCACACCGCTACTCACTATACCCCATAACCCTCTAAAGCATGTAATCTTAAACTAGTTACAAAGTCGGCCCATTCATTTTGTCTCTTAACACCAAGGGTATGAATACCTGGGTGAAAAGACAAAAAACAACGTTATCTACAATTAAACTCAGACATAGCCTTTTTGCAGGAAACCCACCATGTCAATTATCTTTAAAAAGGCTGGGTTGGTGAGGTGTTCCTCTCCCAGTTCAATGCTAAATCCAGAGGGACAGCAATTCTCGTACATAAGGACTTTCCCTTTGAAGCTGAGGAAGTGATTTCTGATAAAATAGGAGATTTGTCATTATAGCAGGCCAGTTATTCACTAATCTTGTCATTTTGATCAGTGTCTATGCTCCTAACTATGATGATCACAACTTTTTTAACAAACTATTCTCAGCCATTCCAGGTGATAACAATTATAAGTTAATAATAGGTGGTGACTTTAACTATGTACTCAGCACCGTGTAGACAGATCATCTAACAAGCCCCAACCCCTCTCCAAATCTGCAAAAGTTGTCAATGATTTTATAGCTCATAATGTTTCGGACATTTTGGCATTTAAAGAAAAAAAAAAATATATATATATATATATTCTTCTTGGATGTCCATCACACTAACACTCGCATTGACTATTTGCTGGGTCATTTTAGTTCCTGCACATATCACACAGTATTACGATCTCAGATCACGGTGCGGTCTCATTTTACAAAGCTCTACCCAACTGCCATAGACTCTCGTGCAATTGGAGGCTTAATCCCCCTCCTCCTTGCTGACAAACAATTTGTAAATTACATCTCTTCTCAAATATCTGGTGTTCGGATTGCAAAAACTTGTCACAAACCTGCTTCTCAGAGTTGGAGTCTCTCACTGTGATATGTAAGCCCTTCTACTTGCCTCGGGAGTTTTCTTCTGTTGTCCTGGTGGTTATTTATATTCCCCCGGACGCCTCTGCTCCGGCTGCTGTGCAGAAACTAGTAGATTATATCACGGAGGTTGAAAACAACAATCCCGACGCGGCCATGTTTGTGTTGGGGGATTTTAACCATGTCTCCTTGAGGAAAGCACTCCCCAGATATAAACCCCAAATCCAGATCGCTACCAGAAAGGAAACACTGGATCAATGCTATTCTCCTATTTCTGATGCATATCATGCTTTAGCCAGGGCCCCTTTGAGTGAGAGTCCGACCACAACACTATTTTTCTCATACCAAAATATCGCCAGAAACTTAAAGTGGCGAAACCAACTGTTAAACTTTTTAGGAAATGGTCCCCACAAGCCATAGACACATTACAGGACTGCTTAGACTCTACGGTATGGAGTAATTTTTGGTCTGATGGTCAGGATATCAACATCTTTACTGATACACACATCCTATATTCAGTTTTGTCAGAGTGTTTGTATTCCTACAAGAGCTGTTCATGTCTTTAATAACAGTAAGCCCTGGTTTAATAATGTAGTGAGAATGCTATGTAAGAAAAAAACAGGCTGCTTTTAAGAGTGGTGATATGGTACAATACAAATTACTGAAATATGCTAAGCTAAGCTTGAAAATAAACTATATGCAAATGACATCAAAGGTGTCTGGCGTGGGCTGCAGGACATTACTGACTATAAGATCAAACACCATGCTCCAGTCAGTGACCCCTATCTTCCTTGGAGGCTTAATGACTTCTACTGTCGTTTTGATAGCGGAAATCATCTGCCCAAAAAGTTTAGAGTAAGCCAAGTTGCCATGACCTACTTTTATAGGTCAACTATTGAAAGCGTGCTCACTTTTTCCAAGCTTTTCTGGTCCAAGACAAATTCCTATCAACTTGTTGACATGTGGACTTCCGGTTATGGCGATGTGCTGACGAGAGGCACGAGTTGGTTCCACTGCTTTTAAGTTCTAAGATTTCTTGAATTTTACCCGTTCCACTTAAATTTCGTCCACGATTTGTTTTAAAAGTGAATGTTGTTTGTGATGTCGCCTAAACCAGCAAAGCAGAAGCCGAAAAAAGCATCAGATATTCCGTCGAATTCTGAGGGCCTTGAAGAAGGTTCGCGTGTTACATATGGCGAAGAAAACTCGTCACCGAGTTATGGAGATCAAGCTAGCGGCTTTCACACTGACACAAGTGATATTCTCCAAGCAATACATTCAGTGAGAGTTGACATGACTTCTCAGTTTGAAACCATCCTTTCAGCTGTACAAGATGTTAAAAATCAAGTTGCGGAGTGTTTCGGAAGGCTGACGCAGACAGAGGAACGCATTTCACAGACCGAAGATTCGATTGCTACACTTCAATCGACGACCAGTGCACTCGAAAAGAAAGTTGCAGCACTTACCTGGAAAATAGATGACCTTGAGAATCGCAGTCGACGATCCAACCTGAGACTCGTAGGTTTACCAGAAAAAGCTGAGGGCAGCGACGGGTGTGCATTCTTAGAAAGCTGGTTACCTGAGGCGCTAGACATGTAGCCATTACGAAAACCCCTGGCCATAGAGAGGGCTCACAGGATTGGCAGTATGCGAAGATCTGACATGGACAGGAATTCAATGCCAAGAGTGATGATCGTGAAGTTCTTGGATTACAGAGATAAGGAGCGTGTAATGAAAGCGGCCAGAATGAAGAAGGACGTGCTGTTCCAAAACCACCGAGTCATGTTTTTCCCAGACCTTTCTGCTGAAGTAAACAAGCAACGGAGACAATTCGACGAAGTCAAGAGGAAACTGCGAGCTAAGGGCCTACAGTATGGATTCATCTTTCCAGCGCGTCTTCGGGTGACTGTCAGTGGCCAATCTCACGTCTTTCAAACTTCATCCGAAGTTGACGCCTTTCTAACGGATTTGTAATTTGGGACATTTTTCTAACGATTCACTCACATTCAGGAGTATGTGCATATAACGGACGATTATTAATAGGACATATTCCTTATAACGGGACAAAGTCATTTCAGCGGAGCACAGGTGGGATGTAAGTCATCATACCATTTAGATGGGGGAAGTTAGAAGTAAAGTAGTGTGTGGATTTGCTGGTGGTTCTCGGCAACCCACAGTTGTAGTGTTTAAATGTTTCTATTGGTTAGTGTTTCTAGTTATATTTTTCAATTTTACCTTTTATTGTCACAAGGTACAGGTAATTTTCTGTTTTAACGCTAAGGAGAGTATTGTATTATCCAGTACTACAAGATATGGCAGGGACTTTTGGGGTTAAGTTTATTTCTTGAAACTGTAGGGGGCTGCATACATTTACTAAAATTAAACAAGTAATGACTAGGATAAAGCAGCTACAGTCTAAAATTGTTTTTCTCCAAGAAACACATTTAATGTCGAAAGATATATGTAGAATACGTAATAGATGGCCTGGTCAAGTGTTTTCAGCCTCATTTAGTTCTCAAGCTAGAGGGGTTATTTCAATGATCCATAAATCAATCCCATTTCAAGTAGCTAAGACAATACAAGATCCATCAGGTAGATATTTAATTGTTCAAGGGACTTTATTATCTAAATTATTGATTCTTGTCAACGTTTATGGCCCCAACGAGGACATCCCAAAATTCTATAGTAACCTCTTTCTGACTTTATCCAGCCTTTCTGGGTTTTATCTAATTGGTGGGGATTTCAATTGTACACTGGACCCAATTATAGATCGTTCTTCTGGCATAGATCAGTCACATAAACAGACCAGAAAGACCCTTCATTATTTTATAAAGGACTTAAACCTGCTAGAAATATGGAGACCGTTACATCCTAAGGATATTCAGTATTCTTGCTTTTCTAGAACACTTCAGTCTTATTCCAGAATTGATTATTTTCTGATTTCAGCAACAATTGTGTCACTTATTAGTGATTGTCTTTACGATACGTTTACTTATAATGACCCTGGTTTATCAGGTGGCCATCCAGTATGGAGATTTCACCCTAAATGGCTTCTAGACTAAAAGTTTTGTGAAAATATCACACAACAGATAGAAATGTATTTTGATATTAACACAACACAAACCTCAGCCTGTATCAGATGGGAAGCTTTTAAAGTTTTCATAAGAGGTGTTCTTATAAGCATCACAAGCAGTAAATCAAAAAGCTGTAAAAAAGAATTGACTGCACTCAATACAAAAATTAAACTTATTGAAAAAAAATTATCAGATAAAAATGATTTAACCTTTCACCAAGAATTGTTAACTCTTAGAACTAAATACAATGAACTATCTGCCAAAAAAGCTGCTGCCAGCCTTATGATGTTAAGGCAAAACTATTATGATCAAGGTGAAAAAGCATGGAATTAAGCAAAAACAATCTGAAAGAACAATAAATTCTATCGAAGATAATAAGGGGAATATCACAAGTGACTCGGCTGAAATAAATAATACTTTTAAATGCTTTTTCAAGACTTTATACTCCTCTGAATACTTAAACAATGGAGCACAAACAACCTTTCTGGACGGTCTAGCCAAACCTAATCTCTCTGAAGAGGCCCTGGACATAGATATAACTGAAAAAGAAATTATAGAGGCTATTGATAGTTTAACAGCGGGACGAACACCGGGGCCAGACGGTCTTAATGTAGACTTTTACAAGAAATTTAAAAGAAAACTTGTCCCACCAATTTTAGAAATGTTAAAAGAATCCTTTGAAAATGGTGTTCTCCCAGACTCTTTAAGAAACGCGTTAATAACACTACTTCCTAAGCCTGATAAAATAAATACTAAATGCGAATCATTCCGGCCAATTTCATTACTTAACACAGATGTTAAGATATTGAGTAAAATTCTGGCAAGGAGGTTGGAGGCACTCTTACCCAATATAATACATAGAGATCAAAATGGATTTATAAGAGGTAGGCAAGGTCTCCATAATGTTAGAACTTTGCTTAACATTTTATATCTTAAAAAGGGAGCTTCTGATGTGGCCATTCTGTCCCTGGATGCTGAAAAGGCCTTCGACAGGGTGGAATGGCCCTATCTATTTGACGTCCTGAAAAGATTTGGCTTCGGAGAAACTTTTCGTAAATGGATAAAAATACTTTATACGCATCCTATGGCTGAAGTACTTATAATATTAAGTACTTAATATTGTCTCCAGGGCTTTCAATATTGAAAGGGGCACTCGTCAAGGATGCCCCTTATCACCGCTTCTTTTTGTTTTAGCAATCGAGCCTCTTGCAATAGCAATAAGGTCTCACAGTAACATACTAGGCATCAGATTAAGTACTACAGATATACGTATTTCTTTGTATGCAGATTATTTATTGTATACCTAACAAATTTGTCCCACTCCATTCCTTCACTTATACAACTTCTTTCAATATTTGGTAACTTCTCTGGTTATAAAGTTAATCAGTCTAAATCATGTCTTCTTTTATTGAATAAGGTTGATAGTCAACGACCAGCTGTTACTCAATTTAACATAGTAGACTCTTTCACCTATTTAGGAATTAAAATCAAAGCTAATGTAGATGATATATCTTCAGAAAATTACCAACCCCTTTTAAACAATATCTCCAAATTCATTGACAGATGGAATAGTTTACCCGTATCGCTAATTGGACGGATAAACGCAATAAAAATGAGCATATTACCTAAAATACTATACTTCTAATCTACAGTGGTATTATTGGGCAGCGCAATTGAGGTCTACTTTATACTATTTTTCTCCTGAACCACGTCCATCTTGGTTGGACATCGAATCTTTCTTTATAAAGTCAAAATTACCTTTTAATCTTTATCTTTATTCGACTGATTTCAAAATTCTCCAAAAATGTAAAGTTAGTGTATCTCTTAATCCTATTCTCATTAATACAATTAAAGTCTGCTGTGATGTTCATAATTATTTAGGTCGGACAAACACTTTATCATGTTTTACTCCAATATGGGGAAATGAAAGCTTTAAACCAGCTAGATCAGACTTTGGATTTAAGCTATGGTATGATAAAGGACTGCAAAAAATCGAGGATTTTTATATAGGAAACGACTTAATGTCCTTTGCAGATATTGTGGCACAATTTGATATTCCTAAAACACATTTCTTTAAATTTCTTCAATTTAGGAGCTATGTTTCTTCACACCAAGGTACAAATCTTACAAAACCCATTAAGACACCTCATGAAATTTTATTGTCAAGGTCACCACAATCTAAAGGCTTAATATCAATGTTTTATAAATTATTTGAGTCATACTCTAAAGAATCTTCCGAATCCAAACTGATCTCCTGGAGAGAAGACTTTCTTAACATTTCCTTAGATACATGGGAAAAAATATGTATAAAAGCTCAAGCACAAACTATTAACAGCAACCTTAAATTAATACAGTACAACTGGATTATGAGAACGTATTTTACTCCAGTTAGGCTAAACAAAATTTGTCAGAACACTCCTGACACATGCATTAAATGCACATCTGATAAAGGCACCCTTTTGCACTGCATGTGGGGTTGTCCTAAGGTGCAGGAGTTTTGGAAAGAGGTAGTTTTACTAATTTCTCAGATGCTATCTGTTAATCTTCCAATGAATCCAGAAATTTTTATTCTGGGAATTTTTCCTGATAATATTGTACATTGTATAGCACTTGTAAACTTATTGACATGTGTATACTTCAAGCAAAGCGTTTAATATCTATGTATTGGAAAAAAGTGGAAAGGCCATCTATTGTACAATGGATCAATAATATGTCCTTTTGTTTGTCAATGGAAAAGATTACATATATTTTAAAAGGGAAATTGTCCTTATTTGAGAAGATTTGGAAACCTTTTACATCCTTTATTTCAAATTCCAGTCTTAGTAATATAATGAGTGAGGTTGAAAGAGATAAAATATCTTGATTCTTAGCCTATTCCCACCTATATTTCATAACTGTCAAACTTTTAGTCATTTAATGTTTTATTGTTTTTCCTCAAATACCCCTTATTTAATATAATGATTGCTTCTTGTATGACTATTTTCAACTCTTCTTATTCTGTAGCTATCTAAACTGACCTGTGACACTTTTTTTTATTTTTCTTTTTATTATTATTTTTATTTTTTTAATTTTTTAATATATATAATTTCAATATTTTTTATGTATGTTTTTTTTTCCCTTTGTTTATTCTATTGTTATTATATAAAAAGAGATCTAACTATTTTATTGTATTATATTGTTGTAATATATTGCCATATTTTGTTACATCTCAATAAACAAATTGTTCAAAAAAAAAAAAAATTTGTTCACATGTTACCTTTATTTTACCAGGTAGGCCGAATGAGAACAAATTCTCATTTACAACGGCGACCTGGCCAAGATAAGGCAAAACATGTGCAAGACAACATAGTGTTACATAATAAATACACAGAACACAGGAGTGCAAATTTATAAAATTACAGTAAAACACAAGAAGGCAATACCGGGTATCAAAAAACAGGATAAGATATATGTGTTTCTGTTAAGCAACATAATTAAGACATATTAGGACATAGCAAAAATATTTTAAGATTAAAAAACAAATAAATAATTTTACTGAATATATAAGGTGTATCTTATTAAAAATCTATCTAACCGATATATCATTTAAGTGCATGGATTGTATGACCACAATTATGGAAAGGAGCATTTAAAGAATATATATATATATATATATATATATATATATATATATATATATATATATATATATATATATATATATATATATATATATATATATATATATCTGAGCAATAATAATAATACAAGAAACTCAGCAGGTATGACAATATTGCATGTGAAAAAAGTCCTCTATGCAATGCAGACATAGCATAAAGGAGAGAAGAATTGAAGACAATTAACAAGTACAAAGATCGGTCAGATGTTCAAAAAGGAGTAGTTTAAAAGCAACTGGTGATATGAGTGTTTCAAGTTTTAAGGTTTTTTGTAATCCATTCCAGTCATTGGCGGCTGCAAACTGGAAGGATTGGCGGCCGAATGTTGTGCAGACATGGCAATACATTTATTGAATTGAATTGAATTAAACATTTTCATTGAAACCATCACCTCCCCAGAAATCTCCCAGTCAACCTTTTGGGAGACTCTCTAGGCCTATCTTCGAGGCCAAATAACTAAATACTCGTCTAGGACAAAAAAGGCAAGATTTAAGGACATCTTGCAAGCCATTGCAGAGATTGATAACCATTACTCCTCCTCTCTGTCTCCAACACTTTTCAAAGAGATACTGCGATTACAGACAGAATACGACTTGCTCTCCACAGATAAGGCCGTTTATTTACTCAAAGCACAGTTTATAGTTCAGGTGATAAGGCTGGCAGGTTACTTGCCCAACAAGCTCATCAAGCCCAATCATCTTACCTTATACCTAAGATGTATAGTCAATCAGGGGAGATTGTGACAGACTATTTGGAAATTAATGACACCTTCAAACAATACTATAGTAAGTGATATAGCTCTGAACATGATGGTAGCTTATCTCAGCTCAACCACTTCTTTGATAAACTTCACTTTCCTTCTGTTCCAGTTGGACACGATTCATTACTGGGAGGAGCAATATCTAAATCAGAGATTCTAAAAGCTTTCAATTTCTTGAAAGGCAACAAGACACCTGGTCCAGATGGGTATTCCTCCGAATTTAATAAAAAAAATAATAATTGCACCCACGCTATGCCCGCTGATCCAAGCCATGTTTAATGAATCCCTGTCATCCAGACAGCTCCCACAAACCTTACGACAAGCCGCAATCACGCTTCTACCAAAAGATGGAAGAAATCCATTTCAGTACTCCTCCTATTGCCCAATCTCCCTGCTGAATGTGGATTATAAAATTGTATCCACGGTCCTGGTAGCTAGATTGGAGACAGTTATCCAACAAATTATCGCAGCAGACCAAACAGGGTTTATCCTAAATAGGCACTCTAGCTCAAATTTTAGTAGACTTTTTAATATGGCTTATTCCCCTCCATCTTGCTCCCTGGAAATGGTTATATCTCTCGACGCTGAAAAAGCATTCGACCGAGTTGAATGGCAATACTTGTTCACAATCTTAAAAAAAAAATTCGGTTTTGGAGACACCTTAATCTCCTGGATAAAGCTCCTTTACTCTCATCCAACAGCCACAGTAATTACTAATGGACAGCAATCATAGTTTTCCTCTCTTGGCAGAGGCACACATCAAGGCTGCAGTCTGTCTCCACTGCTTTTTGCCATTGAACCTCTGGCCATTGCTCTTTGACAATCTGAGGACTTCCAGGGCACAGAGCATTGGGGCTCTACTGTACACACAAATTATCCCTATATGCAGACAACATTCTTTTGTATGTTTTAGACCCTCTAAATTCTGTTCCCTCCATTCTCAATATCCTAAATAATTTCGGAAACCTCTCTGGCTATAAAATCAATTTTGGAAAAAGCGAGATGTTCCCTCTCAATCAGGCAGCCACTTCAATCCCTGCATCACATTTTCCATTTAGAATCGTCAATAAGAGCTTTAAATATCTTGTGGTAGAGATTACTCCTTGCTTTTTAGATTTTGTTTGAAAAATGTAAAAAAAGTGTATTTTCACAAAAAAAAGAGTCTTACATAGGGTGACCACTAGTCCCGCGTAGCGTGTGCACGCATAATCAATGCTTGCTCAAAAAAAGTTAGTCGCTCATCTATATCTGGAGTCATCAACCTGTCAATCGCGATCGACTAAATCTTGGAAGCATTTTAAGTCGATCGCAAAGATTTTCCAAAATCTGAGAAAAAAAGGTGCGAGCCTCCGTTGCGAGTTGGGAGGTGCAAGCCTCCACTGACTGCACGCGCACCTCCCGAAACAGACGAGACATTTATACTTGACGCAACTGTTTTAGACTGAAAACCAGACCATACAACTGATTTAGACGCAGGTGCCTGTGTGATGAGATATACTGAGATATATATTTGCACATTCTGGCTTCCCAAACATTAAAAAAAACAAAAAAACCTGGACAAATCATTCACTCTTGTTCAACGCGAATGCTGTATATCAGCAGTAATTTATTCTTAAAGTGAATAAATTGTAATGGAAAATAAATAAAATTAAATAGCTGAAGTAAATCGTAAGTGGAAGTGCATTTGTCGATTCTGTCATAAGCATACAGTACATCAGCAGTTACACATGTTCAGGGGAATATGGCATTATTAAAGCTGCAGTAGGGAACTTTTGACGCTTTAGCGGTTAATAAACAGAACTGCTTGCGTCTTGCGGAAGAACATTGTAGCCGGAGCTACTTCTCTCTGTTTATGTCTATGAAGAATCACAAAGGTACTGGGTTACTCCGCCGCGGTACCCCCGAAGCAATCTAAAATAGTCTGAATATAAACACTTATTATAGGTGCACCCTAGTGATTCAGGACAAGCTAAAAACACGGTTTGGAAAATTGATTCATCGTGTACTCGCTTATTATGTTTATTTTTCTACATTTTGAACACAAACAAAGTTACGGACCGCAGCTCTGATTGGTTGATTTCTTACCGGGAGTGGATGACTTTCTGCAAATGGCAATAGGACACTGGGAGGAGCCAGAGGAGCTTGATTTTTTTCACAGATTATCTGTCTCATATTCTACTGTCAGGACATAATGACAGGTTTAATAAATATGTAAAAAATATTTTTTAACAAAAGTTCCCTACAGCACCTTTAATATACCATGTAAGGTGGTATGTGCTAGAAATGGGTAAGCCACTACCAGTGAGTCTGCCCATGGGGTGGGGGCACCACCGCGCAAGGCAGTGTCCCACATTGTCCCTCAGAAACACACCCCTTGTCCCCCCTTGGGCTTATTAGCAGGTGGTCACCATCTTACAGTTCATACCCTAAAATGGTTCAACAGTGCAGCAATCCATGCCTAATAGTCCCAAGTGTCCACCTGAGTATGTACAATCCAGAAAATGTGTTATTCCAAAGTCCAAGTGGAAAATAGGCCGGGTTGGTAAGTAAATCCACAATATGTTCCTACATAACACAAGCAATAAACTAATAGCAACCTGCCTCCTGGGTGAGCTGCCAGGCTTTCTTCTAAGGCCAAACTGTTCCTTTATATGGAGAGGCTACTTCCTGCTACTGGTCATGTGATCGCTCACATGGCAGGAGAGTCTCAGTTTTTAAAGACAAACACACATGTTTAAAAGGAGTTAAAATGTAGAAGGAAACATGTAATACCAATTAAAACTCTGATACACCAATATACTGCTTTATACAGAGTGGTAAAACTTGTCCCTTATGTGGCCCTTTCACATAGACTCCTCCCACAGCCTACGGCGTGTGAGGGAAAGAAATTTGCCACACTTATAGTCCATATTGTAGGTTACCCCTCCCGTATGCAAAAAAATAAAAATAAAATTGTCTTGGAAATAAATTATGTTGAAGCAGGCCTTCCCACCAAGGCACACGGTAAATGGAGGAGGCATAGGAGACACTGAAGAGAGGATGGATGGTCACCAGGTGGCTTCCATAACCCTCAAGAGAGTTTTTACCCTTCCATGAAGTTTTTCGGAGGTTTGAGGATGGAAGCGATGTAATAGCAGAGGCACCAGTGCTCCAGGAATGACGGGTAGCATCTGTATCCAGATCAGAGGGTCACTGCAGTCACCCGGATCCAGTACGTATCCAGACCAGACTAGAAAGGACCTCTACAGCCCTGAAAGACAGCGGAGACCAGGACAACTAGAGCCCAGATACAGATCCCCTGTAAAGACCTTGTCTCAGAGGAGCACCAGGACAAGACCACAGGAAACAGATGATTCTTCTGCACAATCTGACTTTGCTGCAGCCTGGAATTGAACTACTGGTTTCGTCTGGTCAGAGGAGAACTGGTTTCTCCCAAGGTTTTTTCTCCATTCTGTCACCGATGGAGTTTTGGTTCCTTGCCGCTGTCGCCTCTGGCTTGCTTAGTTGGGGTCACTTCATCTACAGCGATATCATTGACTTGATTGCAAATAAATGCACAGACACTATTTAACTGAACAGAGATGACATCACTGAATTCAATGACGAACTGCCTTTAACTATCATTTTACATTAGTTGTCACATTGGTTGATATTTTTTTTTAATTATTAATGAGTGCAAATTGTTTGCCCCTCTTGTCTTCAGAAAGATAAGGAAATGGAATTCATGAACCATATTTAATATCCCGACACAATCATGCCTAACTCGCATGGTCCTTTATTAGAGCAGCAATTAACTTGCATTTTAACCAAATAAAAAGGTACTCATCTTTCATATTCCTTTAAACAATGTTTTCTTCAAGTAAAATAAATTAACAGTTCACAGTTGATCAGTTAAATGTCCATTTTCGCCAATAAATCAAGTTATGCACGCTGTATGGAACACCGTTAACCCCTATCATCGTTTCTCAAAAACTATTGGTCCTGAGGACTTCCATCAAAGTGTGAACTGTATAATAGGTTTTCCCCCAGAGAATGAGCACACAAACATGCTTGTCTGTCTTTCAACAACGGAGAAGTGGTCTCTGACATGCGGTGAATAGTGAAAGTGTACGGAACATGGTTAGTCCACGGTTGCATCCGAAAACTGGAAAATGCTGCTTTCGGAGGACGCATTACAAGGTAGGAAGGCATCAAGGAACATCCAAATTCAATGTTAGCTTCAGTTCCTGTCTGCTGAGATGCCTTTGTCTTGCCGGTTTTTGAAGGCAGCATAGATGTATGCTTCGTTGCCTTGGATAGCCAGTTGCAGTTGGTGGTCAGTTTGTGTGTAAATGTAAATTTTCTTTTCAACATTTTCCACTTTTGATGTAATTTCTAGCGAGTAATTACTATTGCAGTAATGAAATATCTACTTATCACCAAAGCTCTCTATATTTTGCTGTAAGGCAGAGTGGTGTAAAGTGAGGAAAATTGTACATTTGCTCCCCTCTAAGCAAGCTAAAATTATATATTAGTAAAATTTACACATTCACCATTAATTCAGAATATATCATGGTAATGGAAATTATCAGAATGTATTCAGGATTAAAGGCAGGGAAAATATGATTGTTGTGAATGTGATTGTGTCTCACTTTACCCCAGCTTAGGGGTAAACTGAAATAGAACAGAAAAATCAAGGGGGTAAAGTGAACCAGCTGGGGGTAAACTGATCAACTTTCTTTTTCCACTCTGACACACCATAACTCATTGTAATCCTAGAATCCTTGAAAACCACACATTCCTGAACTGATGTCGGACAAGTAACAGAATCAAGGGGATTGGTCAATTAAGCAGACTCTGAACAAAATCAAATAGAACATTTGCTTATATAATTCAAAAAATTCAAATGACAGATAGAACCAGTTAGATTAGAACACAGTCTGGGGTCAGAACATAGGACCCTTAGAGCCAGCTAGTGTCTGGGGGCCAGAGCAAAGGACAATCAGACCCAGCTAGAAAATCAGCCTACTGTCATACTTTACAATAAGGACAGCCCTGAAGGTTACAGGGAAAGATGAGGAGTTGCTCTCTCCGTGTGGTTCCTCCAGGCTTTTAAGGTTCAATTCAAGTTAATTTGTATAACGCTTTTTATGATAAACCATTGCAAAGCAACTTTACAGAAAATTAAGTTTCTACAATATTAAGTTGTAGCTTATCAGTGGTGACTGTCATGTTGTTATGTGCATATGAAAGGAATTTTCAAAAAAATTAATACAAGACGTAGTCAACCAGACGATGAACACTATTAACAGCAATTATAATGTGATTGCATAGTAAGTAGCAATATTTGTTAGTTCTGTTTGTTGATTCAGGGTTAGCATCATCTGAGGTTTTCTGAGGGTCGGCATCATCTCTTCTCAGGTGTTCTGGATCCAGACTGTTCCTGGTGTATTGCCTTGGCATGATGGCATTTCTACAATGTTTATGACATTAAAAATAAAACATATGTAATGTAATATTTCATTAAAATATGTTTAATACTAAACTTAACAAATGTCTCATGTCTCACTTTACCCACCAGCACATTTTTAGAAAAAAACGAAAAAACAAGCACTCTTAGCAATTCAGGCTAATCTTCAGCTAGCATCATCACATGGTTTTATATGTTGGTAGTTCATCAACATGTATAAGTTTTTATACCTGGAACAATTTACTTTGACACAACAGTTAAGTTGACATAAAGAAAATTTAGTTTTACATGCTAAAAAAATATATTTTTGTGAAAAAAAAAAAAAAAAAATATATATATATATATATATATATATATATATATATATATATATATATATATATATATATATATATATATATATATATATATGCTTACCACAGCAGCATGAGGTCCTCTCCTTCAGGACCGTTTGTTGGCTCGAAAATCCAAGGCCAGCCCATTTTCCACTGCAGCAGAGCTCCACAAGACCTGGTCACGTGAAGTCCCTGTGTCAACCAGAAAGGTTTGTCGGATTCTGTCTCGGAATGGCCTCCATGGTCGAATCAGTGCCCAGAAGCCAGCACTAAACAAAAGACAATTGAAAAACCATGTGGCATTTGCCAAGTCCCACAGCCTGCTAAAAGGATGGAAGCTGGAAAAGTGGCAGAAGGTGGATTTTTCAGAATAATCTTCTGTTGAATTACACCACAGTCGCCGCAAATATTGCAGGAGATCTACACGAGACCGCATGGATCCTAGATTCACCCAGAAAACAGTGAAGTTTGGTGGCGGAAAAATCATGGCCTGGGGTTACATTCAGCATGGGGTTGTGCAAGAGATCTGCAGGGTGGAAGGCAACATCAACAGTCTAAAATACCAAGAAATCTTAGCTACCTCTTATGTTCCCAACCATAAAAGAGGCCAAATTCTGCAGCAGGATGGTGCTCCATCGCATACTTCCATCTCCACATCAGTTCCTCAAGGTGAAGAAGATCAAGATGCTCCAGGATTGGCCAGCCCACTGCCCAGTCACCAGACATGAACTTCATTGAGCATATGTGGGGTGGGATGAAAGAGGAAGCATGGAAGACGAAACCAAAGAATATTGATGAACTTTGGGAGGCATGCAAGACTACATGGATGCAGTCCTTCAAGCTCATTAAGTCATACAAGATATTAAATTTGGATCTCACAGCAGCACTACTTCATTTGCTGACATAATTTTGTATTTGCAGTAAATTTGTTCAATTTCTCTATAGGCGACAAAACTTTTGTCTTGCCAAAATTTGACTTTTCTGTCTTGATTAAATGATAAATCTTTTTTCAGTGAAACTAATTTATTTCAGTGCATTAAACATAATTTTGGAGGCTTTTAGCTTATCATATGAGCTATTTCTAACACCAATTGATTAATTAAAAGTCAGGTTAATAGCAGGTGTTTCTACAAAATAGATAAGTGACAAGACTTTTGTCAGGGACTGTATTGTATGATTCTTAATTCTTAATGACACTTAATTTCCCACTTTAACTTTAAATGATCTTTTAGTAAAAAACTGTTGTATTTAATTAAACATCCTTCCACTGTTATCACACTCTTTTAGGACAAATGTCTTAACTATATCATTACTAAATTTTATTAATGCATCCATTATTGACCTTCCCTTTCTAAAACCACACTGATATTGACTTATCATATTATGTTCTAGATGAAATTATAATCCATATACTATAATTTTTTCTCCACCAAGATTGGATGTTAAAGCTATTTACCATTTATTTGCTTGTATTGTCTTATTCTAACATCTATTCTGCAATATACTGGATAATGTTCACTTCCCATAGGGTTTTCTATTATATTCCATTCACATCTATTTTATATTTTACCATGTTCTACCATGTTCCCTATCTTATCTAAGAACATTATATTGTTTAATTAAAAAATCATATTTTGGTTGCAACCATGTTTCCTGTAGACATATTATATCTGTTTATTAATTTCATCACTTACGTACTTCTTCAATTCTTGTCCATTAGCATAAATACTCCTGATGTTTCATTGTAAAATGCTTATTATAATTTATCCACTCAGAGATGCTTCTTCATTTCTTGACTGCATTAGTAGTTTATGAATGCTTTCCTCCGATACATCCTTAATGTTTATAAATTCTGCTGCTGACTCTACTATAGTCTTTAATCTGTCAGAACGTTTCTTTTGGTTACTAGTAATATTGATTATCTTCACCATAAATGGCAGGAATTTTTCCTTTTCCACTAACATTATCTTGTCTGACATTAAACATTCATGTGAACATTTTGTTGATTCTTTGATGTTCTCTTTTACTGGATCTGTATATAGTTTTCTTGGTAATTCTTCTGCTATGTTACTTTGTTCTTTATCTCTCCTTTTTTTGCACTCTTTCACAGCGTCTGTGTACGTGGTTTTATTATCTATCTTATATCTCTGAATTTACTTTCACAGCCTCTGTTGTTACAGCATTTCCTAGTCATTGCATTACATTGTTTATATTCATGCTCTTCCTCGCATCTCTGTTTTCCTCTGCAGACTGCTGCTACATGTCCTATCTTTTGACATCTGTAGCATCTCACAGGAGGCGGATTATATTCTCTTACTTGATAACTCATCATGCCCAGTATAACCCGATTGGGAATTGTATAACGGAAATGTATCATTACACTGTAACTGTCCTGTTTTTTGTTGTCTCTATTTGATACTAGCCATTTGACATCTTGTACGATTCCACCTTTTAAGTTTGCTTTAATTTCTTGATTTGTTACTGACGTTGGAACCTCTGAGATTATGCCTGTTTCCATTGATTTTCTCTAAATTTTGTCATTATTTTTCCTCCATTTAATGTTTTACATTTCATTATTTAGTTTAGCTGTTTTGGGCTGTTAGCGAACACTATTACTTTACCTCCTTGTAAACATTTTGCATTTTTAACTGCACCAAAACTCTTCTCTATGGCTTCTGATAGTTTTATTGGATGCAGGTGTCCCCTTTCTTTGTTTTCAAACTCTAAAATCGCTTTGAATTGCATTTCTTCTTTTCTTTGTACACTTGACTCTTCAGCCCTAAGTCACTTCTTTATCCTTATCTCACTATTGTTCTTTTTGGTGACGAACTGTTTGAACCTTTTCTCTTTGTATTACCGTATTTTTCGGACTATAAGTCGCATCAGTCCAAAAATACGTCATGATGAGGAAAAAAAAACATATATTAGTTGCACTTGACTATAAGTCGCATTTATTTAGAACTAAGAACCAAGAGAAAACATTACCGTCTCCAGCCGCTAGAGGGCGCTCTATGTGTTCAGTGTAGGCTACAGGAGAACTGAGTAGCATAGAGCGCCCTCTGGCGGCTGGAGACGGTAATGTTTTCTATTGGTTCATTTCTCTTGGTTCATGTCAAATTAATTTTGATAAATAAGTATGGCGTGCGGCCCGGTCCAAAAATAAGGCTACTGACTTGTCGCGGGAATTCACCATACAGTTGCCAGTAGCCACTGAGTTTACCACTGACAGGCTGACGGTGCATCAGTATTGTGAATGAAGAGATGTCGTCACGACACAGCGCCCCGCCCCCAGAGACCGCGTCTCCTCCCCTTTCCGCCATTTTGGGAGGATACCCGCCAGCACATTTCATTGTTTACAGTGGTAGTAGAGGAGGTTGTCGCACTATTCTAGAATGCCTGGAAAACACTGCTGTGTAAAAAACTGCTCCAGTGTCTCACACGATTGTCGTGGAAACCATAGGAACCATTTGTTACAGTTTTTTCGTTTCCCTACATGGAAAAAGCATTTCATTTGAACTGAATGCCATCACTGTTTGATCCAGAACTGCAGTAGGTTACAGCAAAAACAAACTTCGTTATTTTACTGTTATTATTATTATTATATTATTAATCTGCTTTGATACAATCTGGATTGTAAAAAGCACTATATAATTAAAAGTGACTTGACTTGACAAAAGGTGAAACAACTTACCTTTGCCAGTACAACAGTGCTTTCACAGTTTGGGGGCTTGTAGATGACCAAGTCGCGCACCCAGCCGCAGCAGAATGTCTCGTAACATTTCAAGGATTTCAGGCTTTTGAATTCTAGCATAGTGTAATAACTGATGCCAAAAACCAAGTGATTAACTATTTCCATTTCCAAGCTAAGCCAAAAAAAAAAAAAAAAGGCACAGATTAGGTCGACACTCATAAAGAAGAAGAGACTTTATAAAGAGACTTAAAAAGAGTGTGACTTATAGTCCGGAAAATACGGTATATCTTCCTCGTCTTCTTCTGCCCACTCTTTTACCATCCAAACTATTATCCATGTTTGTTTGTTTGTTTGTTTGTTTAAAGTAATAGTTCCAATTTATATTTTATTTGAATCTTTCTTAATTATAGAAGTTCGACTTGCTGTTTTCGTAAATGCCGCCTTTCCACCTCCGACATGGGAGCAAGGGGCAAGGAACTCGACCGGAAGTTGAGGTCGGGTGGGGGCTGCCATCTTTTAGCAGAACTTCACTTGCGTTAGCATTCCCATTGACTCCCATTCATTTTGGCGTCACTTTGACAGCGAATAACTTTACATCTGAGGCGTTTAAAGACTCGGTTTGTCCATTATTTATTTCTAAAGATACACGACAATGTATAAAGGGCTCCATTACCTTCTATGTTACATTATGGCCCCGTACAAACAGTTTTTGTAAAAATAGGCTAACGATTGCGTCATAACCACTCGGCTCTCTGTCGCATTACCGTACAGACAGGAGGAGAAGCTCGCAGGTAATTAACTTAATATGGCGTACTGGCGTTACATTTTAAAATACTATACAAAATAATTAATCAGAATACTTACTGCTGCTCACTCACGCCAAAAAACTCTCCGCTCAAGCTCGCCGTCTCTGCAAGATTAACGATGGCAGTTTTCACGCACAGCCACTTAGAAGATTTACATCTGGCAGACAGGTTGCTGACGTCGTCAAGCTTCGTTTGAGTCTGCGCGGCAGAAACGGAAATGCTAAAAAACGCTAAAACTTGAAGTTCCAATGGGGTAAAAAATTGAGTTCCAATGGGGTCGCTGTGTCCATTTCTTTTACTGTCTATGCATGGGAGGGACTTGAAAAAATAATGGTCACATGACCGCAAGTGTGTCTCGTTGCCTAGATACAGGGGGTGTCTCACATTACCCCGTTCTCCACTAGACCATTACTCTGCTTCAGAAGCCTGTGTCCAAAATCAGTTTCATGAGGTGCCTAGGTTACTGGTGCTTGAGTGAGAACGATTGCTCAACGGAACCATGAGCGAACCCTGGCCGAGGCACGATCATAAGAAAACGGCAACGGGAAGTGTTCGTCCTGGAATGTGTTCCGTGTAGGCACAGCCAAAAGATGGAGTGTGTGAATAAAGCGGGTCAGCTCATGAGTCTGGCGGCTCTACAGCAGCATGACCCCTACATAGTGAAGCTGCTGGACGTCGCCGGACAGGTCGCGCTCTACACCTTCAACTCCAAAGCGAACGAATGGGTGAGACTTCAGAACGCGACGCCACACGAGCGCGCGCACGTCAGCTCCGTTTCTCCTTTCTGGTGTTTACCATCATATCACTTCACCGGGAACATACGGGGATACAGGAACAGTCGAGATAAACATGATTAAAGGCGACCTCTTTAATCATGGCGACCTAATAAACTAATCTGAGATACCAGCTTTTATCTGTCAGTAAAATCACTATATAACTCAAAGTTATCATTTAGTGATCTGAACAGTATATGTGTATGAACTCTTGTTTGAAAACTAACACCTCTCTCTCACTTCAGGAGAAGACTGAGATTGAGGGCACATTATTTGTTTATGCCAGGTGAGCCATGACTGACTGGAACTGTCCTTATATTATTAATAACACACTGATCTGTGATGTGATGTGATGATGACTGTTTTCTGCAGGTCAGCATCTCCTCATCACGGCTTCACAATCATGAACCGTCTCAGTACAGAGAACCTAGTGGAGCCGATCAATAAAGAGCTGGACCTCCAGCTGCAGGACCCTTTCCTCCTCTACAGGAATAACAGCTGTGAGTAAAGACACTGATGGACTGCCTTCTGTTGTCATCACTGACTCTTATACAGTGTGCTGTATCATATTCCATACGCATATTAATCTGAACTATACCGAAAGATCTGTTAAGTGTTTTAGAATAATTGTAAAGGCATCCACCTCCAGCTTGTGCTTCTTTTTGTGGTCACATTTTTACATATTTTAATCAAATAAATACAAGAGTAGCTTTCACATCAGTGGTATTAACACTTGCTGGACTGAAGCAATGTAGATTTATTCGTTTTTTTTTTTTAAATCATGAAGATTAAATCCTCTATCATCTGTTCATCTGTTCATCTCTCAGTCTTCATTGTATTGCACTGCCTCACATGTTTTAAAACTATAGAGTTTTGATCATAAATCTAAGCTTTTAATAAAATAAACTAAGCATCTGCATCATATTGCATGTTTATGCTCACTTTGGCCCTCTGAATAAACTAACGAAAGCGCTCCGTTTCCTCAATATTTCATACTATTTGAGTCAGAAAAGCCTGATGTATCAAACATGACACTAAACAAAGAGCACACGTTGTACTCTTATTTTAGCTGTGTTTTATATTGTGTCTAAAGGTTCAGTAAACTGTTCGTCAAGCTTTATAGGGCTGAAATGTTTCTTAATAACTTACTATAAATGAAACCGTATTTCTGAATATGGTAACAGCATGTCACTGTCAGTCTGGTTGGATGTGAAATAATGGAGATATAGTGGATGCAACTTAATCTGCATAAGCACATAAAGCGTTATATAGCTGATTTCAGCTGATTGATTGTGTTTGTCTTTCCGGTTTCCGGTTGTTTATCCGTCTGATATCTTGCTGTACGTCTCTGTAACTGTGCACGTGTTGACCGCCGCTCTGTACCTGTGTGTGACGGTGTGTGTCTCTGTGTGTCAGTGGGCATCTACAGTATCTGGTTCTACGACCAGGCCGACTGCCAGAGGATCGCACAGCTCATGCTGCAGTGAGTACCTGACATTAACGCTCCGCTGCCGTCTGGTGACTGCTTGAATGGAACGGTTGATTCTTCTGTGTGCGTGTGTGTGTGTGTGTGTAGGATAGTCAAGCAGGAGGCGTTGCGAGCGTCTCCCCACACAGGTCCGAGCGGCAGGACCAATGGCTGTGTTCAGAGCAGACCCACAGATATCCTGGAGCTGCTCAGCAAGGCTAAAGACGAGTATCAAAGAGTAAGACCCCCTCACGTCTCATTCCCTGCTGTTTCTGTTCTGCACCTGGACCTGGTTATCCACTTTAAGCTGCATCATCACGGTCTTCATCAACATGTTCCCACTACACAGAGAGCGCTATGTTCATGTAGCTTCAACAACATATTCAATCACAACATCAGTATCGGTGATACAACGCTAACTTGAGAATGTTGCTATTGTTTTTGGTATTATTACATATTTAGTCTCATGGGAATGTGTATTTAATCACTGAGTTTAAGTTGGGATGTACATGTAAATTTACAAGCATCATTTTTATACAAAAATATGTAAATATTCTGACCATGCAACTGAGCTTAGAATACAACCCTTGATTATGTTTTATAAATATAACTCCTGTTATTATCAAATAAAAAAAACAGCATAAATATATCAAATAATTAAATCAAAGATGCTTGTTTGTGTGTTTAAACCGCACAGTAAATCTCTTATTTACACTGTGTTAAAATTTGAGTATAGACTACTCTAATAATATTTGATCATTACAGGAATAATAAAGATAGAAGTATCAGTAAGTTTCATAAATTTTGGTAATCCTTCTGCAGGCTTATATTTCAAATCAGATGTTGAATTTTAACTTAGAAATGTTTGAGTATTAATAATTAACCAAAGAGGTTAATTATTTTTTAAATTTATTTTTTTAAAAGAGGCTTAAGTGGAAATTCAGTGTGATAAGATACTGTGTGTGTGTGTGTGTGTGTGTGTGTGTGTGTGTGTGTGTGTGTGTGTGTGTGTGTGTGTCTTGGGTCAGTCGGTTGAGAGAGATGTTCAGGTGAGCTCTGAATCTGCGCCGTCACACGAGAAGAGAGAGGACTTCACAGCAGCTCGACACGAGAAGGTGCCGCCAAACACACTTCTACTAGATGTGGAAAAACTGTTTTTGCTCTTCTATTATAGTCAATATTAATCATCTCCATCCAGGTTCAACAAAGCCCTTAAGTTACGAAAATATGCTCAAGTCAATGGCTGAGTTTGTGTTAATTTAAAAAGGACGAAATGCCAAGGTACAGTAATATTAAAATGTGATCTGGTTTAAAGCAGTGTGCATTGTCTCCCTAGCTGAGTTTACATCATTGATTCTGTTGATTTTGCTTCTCCTGCTGTGAAGCTGCTTTGACACCATCTGTGTTGTATGAATCGCTGTAGAAAGGTGACTTGTCTGCTCCAGTTAGTGTATCCTGAAGGACCCTATATGTTAGTCAGCCAATGAAAGAACTGTAAGGATATAAGGCCTAATCTTTGAAAATACACATTTAGTATCTTTCCTACCATCAGAAAGGGAGCTCTGTGATGTCACTGTGTATATTATTTTTCATGCATCTGTTTGTGTTCCCTCTCTACAGTCAGGTCGCTCAGTAGTGAAGCAGATCACAGTGGAAGAGCTGTTTGGCAGCTCTTTACCCAAAGAAGCGTCCCAGTCCACAAGCTCCTCTGTGGGAGAGAGCATGTGTGCGCCTGTGTCTCACTCGGTGGAGCCTCTCCTCGCCCCTCGTCTGTCCACTGACCCAGGCCCGGCGCTGGTCTCTCTGTTTCAGGGTGGCACCCGAGACCCAAGACCAGCTGCTTCAGATACGGAGGAGACTGGGATCAGTCATGGTTCGGCTGGTCCTCTTCCTCCCACAGAGGGTCATGGGATGCCTGGGTTCATGCCCGGCCCGCTGGTCACCCCACAGAGCTTCAGAGAATCTGCCTGTAAAGTTTCAGGGCCTTTTACAGGAAAAGCTGAATTTTCGGCACAGGTGAATACACCAAGCGATATTTTCATGTTTTTTTTTTTTTTAATGCAAGTGCAGAAATGATTGTTAAAATGACACACTGTTTCCTGCAGTACAGGAGTGGGACTCTTTATGCAGCTCAAAATATGTTCTGATTCATACAGATGTAGCTGACTACGTCAGACTTCGTACTTCTGCACAATTTCAGTTCGCTTCTGCACTCAGTCTGAGATTGCGAACTATCTCCCAGTTTTCCTCTGGCTCCAGCCGGCCAATCAACGAACAGGGGGCGGGCCGAGAGCCGAATGTAAGATCATAGTTTAGATTAGGGAAATCGAAATTGGACACGGAGACACGGGATGCTATTCGCTCTGTTGTGGAGAATATTCCCGCCATTTGCCAACTGAAGCGCCCCCCCACGAGAAAGAAAACGCTTGTCAATTATGCCCTTCCAGACTCCAGATAGTTTTTTTTTTACTATGTTTTGTTAATTTTGACATACGTTAGTGAAAAACACAGAAAACATTTAACACACAGCTCAGAAGTGTATCTTGTCTCTCTTTGCCAGAGTAAAGAGGCGCATGCGTTTACACAGTCCTCGACTCTGGTCAAACCCATTCCAGTAAGTGCACTTCTGAGAGCATCTCCAGCTTTGATGTATTGACTGCTGCACGTACACTGACATGGCCATTATGACTGATCTCTCTCTCTGTCATGTGAAGGCGGGGCCAGCTGTTCAGGGGGAGGAGTCTTCACTGTTACTGTCTCCTAGTGTGTTCCAGCATTCAGTGATCAACACAGCCGAGCCACTGAAGATCTCGGCCCCCCCGATGCCTCCCACAGCAGACCTGCCCTCTTCTCTGTACAGTCGCAGCCAGCTTAAAGATACACTCATACATCTCATAAAGGTACAGACTTGCACCTGCATTTTCACGAACCTACACTGAATCATTTTTGTCTTCAATTGTATGCCTATATTTTTTTGCAGAATGACGCCCATTTCCTCAGTGCAATCCATGAGGCTTACATACAGAGCCTCTCTAAAGGCCTCAACAATGTCAAGTAACAGTCACAAACTAAAAGCGTGAAGCTACATCCACGTTCTTTGACACTACTGGACGACTGATGTCACTGCTCTCTTGCTGAGCTTTCCCTCTTGAATCCTAATTTATGTCCCTCTGCCAATCTCATCTTCTCTCTATGACTCCCAGCACAATTATATACAATTATTTTAAGGGACTTGTGCAATATGAAGCATTGTCTCTTTGGAGAATTGCTTTTCATTTATGGTCCTGCCTTAGATGTATGGATAGTGGTATTTTACTGTTAAATCAGTATTGTGTGCTGCATTGGGATTCTTTGAGATCCCAGCAAAGATGGATTTTTTGAGTAGGATGTGCACTTTTTTTTTTCCTCTTTGCTTACAAACTTGGTTGTTTAATTTGGCCATATTATTATGAAGGTTAGTAGAGTTAAAACAAAAGTTTTCTCTATACATGTGCAGGCAGTAGACTCTATGAGCATCAGCATACAGTTATGGTGCCATTTATTGCTTTTTAAAATTGCAGACAGATTAAATTATGAAAGTTTATTTAAAGTGAGACGCATCAAATACACCTTTCAGTGTTCCTGAATTAAAGTGTCTTGCATATCAGCTAGCTTGAGCATCATTCTGATAGCTGACCTCTGTATCAACAGCAGATGTGTAGTCCGTAGACAAGAAGATCATTTAACTTAACCCACAATTAAATGCAATTAAGTTGCATTTAATTTCATCATTAAAAGTTTTTTTTTTTTTTTTTGTGGTGTTTGTTTTACCAGAATCTTATTTTTTTTTAAGTTTACACAGCTTTTATGTACTTAATGATTGTTTACACATATAGTTTTAATCTCATATAACTTTTTTTTGTAACAGTTTGCTTTTATCATGGAGAATTGTAAAACCTCCCCAGAATTAAAGTTGTCATTCAGCGCTGTGGCAGCTGCAAGGCTGCGTACTCCTATCACGCAAAACTTCTCTCAAATGCATCAGGATTCTCTATTACAACGATTTGTCTTGAGTTCATGTGCAAATAGGTTGCCATGATTTTGATCGTTGTTTACATTGTATTATGGTGAAACTTCCACAACCAGATCTGCTTATACATTTTAGTGCTCTAATAATCATGTTACATTTTTTTGTTGCCGGAATTCTGATTCTATAAAGTAATAAATATTTGTGAAGACAGAATAAAAACCAAACAGAGTTTTGTCTTTGCTTTAATCTTCTGCAGAAAGGAAGCAAAGAGATGAACAAACAGGTTCACAGTAGTTTATAAAGACAACCGTTATATTTCAAGGTGACCGAAATCCCTTGGGGCCTCAGCCTTCGCCTTCATCACGCCATGTCATATCTGATACATATTGCTAACGTTCATAAAAACATATAAAGACACACCTGGTGAATTCACACTAGCTGAGTGACCGCTTGAGTGTTAGACCGGGGTTCCAAAGGACCACAACAGTATAACAACAATAATATTATTTTATAGTAATTTACTTACATTTTAACATTAATATTAACTAATTAGTTGGGTAGGCAACATGCTGGAGTACAAAACCCTATGTTGGAGTTGCATTTTTAATTCCACTTTATAATTTTTTTCTTATTTATTGGTAAAATATGAATGAATCCTTAAAAAAAAAGTTTGATTTCTGGAAATCATCTTGCGGCGACTCCTGGTGGTTTCGCGATCCCCTGGGGTTCCAGACACCGACTTTGGGAACCCCTGCTCTAGACTACACAATACCTTGATCATTGAATACTTATTGATTACTGTTTAATGATTACGTTCAAAAGATTTAAATGTCAAAAAGAAGTATTTGAGTGAGATCAATTTAATGCAAATTAAACCTTTCCATAAACGTTTCAATCCATTTTCCAGATTGTGACATTTTTCGAGTTTCTGTGATTTACTAATGTTGAGAGCTGTGTAGTGTTTGTGATATACTGATGTAATTAAAAGCATTCCGTTACCAGATAAAACAATAATATCATAGTTTCAGTGCTGTCACTTTGAGGGCTTATGGTAGTCACCCCTCAAATATACAGGTGCTTCTCAATAAATTAAAATGTTGAGGAAAAGTTCATTTATTTCAGTAATTCAACTCAAATTGTGTATTAAATCCAATGTGCACAGAACGAAGTATTTAAAGTATTTGTTTCTTTTAATTGTGATGATTTTGGCTCACATTTAACAAAATCCCCCAATTCGCTATCTAAACAAATATGGTGACATGCCAATCAGCTAATCAACTCAAAACACTTGCAAAGGTTTCCTGAGCCTTAAAAATGATTTCTCAGTTTGGTTCACTAGGCTACACAATCATGGGGCAGACTGCTGATCAGTTGTCCATAAGACAATCAGTAATATCCTTCACAATGAGGGTAAGACACAAACATTCATTGCCAAAGAAGCTGGCTGTTCACAGAGTGCTGTATCCAAGCATGTTAACAGAAAGCTGAGTGGGAGGAAAAAGTGTGGAGAAAAAGATACACAACCAACCGAGAGAACCACAGCCTTATGAGGATTGTCAAGCAAAATCGATTCAAGAATTTGAGTGAACTTCACAAGGAATGGACTGAAGCTGGGGTCAAGGCATCAAGAGCACCACACACAGACGTGTCAAGAGATTTACTGAACCATAGACGATGTCAGAGGCATCTTACCTGGGCTAAGGAGAAGAACAGGACTGTTGCCCAGTGGTCAAAAATCCTCTTTTCAGATGAGAGGAAGTTTTGTATTTCATTTGGAAACCAAGGTCCTGGAGTCTGGAGGACTCATAGCCCAAGTTGCTTGAAGTCCAGTGTTAAGTTTCCAGAGTCTGTGATGATTTGGGGTGCAATGTCATCTGCTGGTGTTGGTCCATTGTGTTTTTTGAAAACCAAAGCCACTACACCCGTTTACCAAGAAATCTTGGAGCACTGCATGCTTCCTTCTGATGACTAGCTTTTTGTAGATGCGGATTTTCCAGCAGGATTTGGCACCTGCCCACACTGCCAAAAGCTGTTGGTTAAATGACCACGGTGTTGGTGTGCTTGACTGGCCAGCAAACTCACCAGACCTGAACCCCAGAGAGAATCGATGGGCTATTGTCAAAAGGAGGATGAGAAACAAGAGACCAAACAATGCAGATGAGCTGAAGGCCACTGTCAAAGAAACCTGGGCTTCCAGACCACCTCAGCAGAGCCACACACTGATCACAAATTGAGGCAGTAATTAAAGCAAAAGTTGCCCTACCAAGTATTGAGTACATGAACAGTAAATGAACATATTTTCCAGAAGGCCAAAAATTCACTAAAAAAGTTTTTATTGGTCTTATGTATTCTAATTTATTAAGGTTTTTGTTATGTGAGCACAAATCATCACAATTAAAGGTACAGTTTGTAAGATATTTGCAGTAAAATATCCAAAAACCACTAGGCTAGTGTTATATATTTTGTCTATGATTACTAACAATGTCTTTAAAGTTTTCAACTACTTGTAAATTATGAGAAAAAATTCCCATTCTAAACAGTGACACGGGGAAGTGCAGTCACCTGTCAATGACGTTAGTTACCCTTTGTGACCGACTTTACTGATGTAGAAACCACATGACAACAGTGTCCTGGACAGATGCGGAAGTAGTGTGTAGCGTCCAGCAAACCACTAGCTTGCTTCAAGCAGTTCCATATTTACTTCTTGCACTTTATGGTGGATTGTGTTACTTATTTATGGAACATAATTACTGTTTACCATCTGCCGCTTGTTCTGGTGACAAGGACAGCTCCCATAAGCGTAAGCGTACAGGCCAACCAAACGAACCAAGAAGAGTTTGGGAAAAGAGGAGAGAAAGCGTGAGGATCAATATCAGTATTGCATTTTCCAGATGGAGAGAGCTTTGCGACAACTTCAACTAGAACGAGATGCCGATCTCGATTGCGTTTTAGTCGACAGGTGAGTTGTTTTGATTCGTATCTTTACAGAAATTGTATGCTATTATAAAGACCAACAAGATTAGTATTATGGGGCATACACGCCAAAGGTGGGGCAGCGCATCTGATCCATAGTCTGACCACGTCTTTGCATTTACTTTGTATGTAATCTACTCGCGCAAGTCTTTGAACTCACATTTGCTATGTATGTCCATTTATTGTGTTTGAATGTACACGAGTGTATGTATTTGTTGAATAAGTGGTAATCATTTTCATATCATCTGACTAAACAGTAATCAATTAATTAGATAATTGACTCTCAAACTATATTTGCTGTATTGTTGGGTAGAAGACAACAAATCCCATCATTCCACGCTACTTCTTAGCGTCATCAAACCACGCTATTGTTATCGTTTTGGTAGTGTGCCCTCTATTGGCAGGTCCTACAACCTGTACCTTTAAAAGAACAAAATACTTTTTTTGAGATGCACCTGTACTCACTGGCTCCAAAACCAATCTCTACCGCCCAGACTCTGGCTCCAAACCAACCTCTACCGCCCAGACTCTGGCTCCAAACCAATCTCTACCGCCCAGACTCTGGCTCCAAACCAACATCTACCGCCCAGACGCTGGCTCCAAACCAATCTCTACCGCCCAGACTCTGGCTCCAAAACCAATCTCTACCACCCAGACTCTGGCTCCAAACCAACATCTACCGCCCAGACGCTGGCTCCAAACCAATCTCTACCGCCCAGACTCTGGCTCCAAAACCAATCTCTACCGCCCAGACTCTGGCTCCAAACCAATCTCTACCGCCCAGACTCTGGCTCCAAACCAACATCTACCGCCCAGACGCTGGCTCCAAACCAATCTCTACCGCCCAGACTCTGGCTCCAAAACCAATCTCTACCGCCCAGACTCTGGCTCCAAAACCAATCTTTACCGCCCAGACTCTGGCTCCAAACCAATCTCTACCGCCCAGACGCTGGCTCCAAACCAATCTCTACCGCCCAGACTCTGGCTCCAAACCAACATCTACCGCCCAGACGCTGGCTCCAAACCAATCTCTACCGCCCAGACTCTGGCTCCAAAACCAATCTCTACCGCCCAGACTCTGGCTCCAAACCAACCTCTACCGCCCAGACTCTGGCTCCAAACCAACATCTACCGCCCAGACTCTGGCTCCAAACCAATCTCTACCGCCCAGACTATGGCTCCAAACCAACATCAATCGCCCAGACTCTGGCTCCAAACCAATCTGTACCGCCCAGACTCTGGCTCCAAAACCAATCTCTACCGCCCAGACTCTGGCTCCAAAACCAACATCTACCGCCCAGACTCTGGCTCCAAAACCAATCTCTACCGCCCAGACTCTGGCTCCAAAACCAACATCTACCGCCCAGACTCTGGCTCCAAACCAATCTCTACCACCCAGACTCTGGCTCCAAAACCAATCTCTACCGCCCAGACTCTGGCTCCAAACCAACATCTACTGCCCAGACTCTGGCTCCAAACCAACATCTACCACCCAGACTCTGGCTCCAAACCAATCTCTACCGCCCAGACTCTGGCTCCAAACCAATCTCTACCGCCCAGACTCTGGCTCCAAACCAACATCTACCGCCCAGACTCTGGCTGCAAACCAATCTCTACCGCCCAGACTCTGGCTCCAAACCAACATCTACCGCCCAGACTCTGGCTCCAAACCAATCTCTACTGCCCAGACTCTGGCTCCAAACCAATCTCTACCGCCCAGACTCTGGCTCCAAACCAACCTCTACCGCCCAGACTCTGGCTCCAAACCAATCTCTACCGCCCAGACTCTGGCTCCAAACCAACATCTACCGCCCAGACTCTGGCTCCAAACCAATCTCTACCGCCCAGACTCTGACAACAAACCAATCTCTACTGCCCAGACTCTGGCTCCAAACCAATCTCTACCGCCCAGACTCTGGCTCCAAACCAACATCTACCGCCCAGACTCTGGCTCCAAACCAATCTCTACCGCCCAGACTCTGGCTCCAAAACCAATCTCTACCGCCCAGACTCTGACAACAAACCAATCTCTACCGCCCAGACTCTGGCTCCAAACCAATCTCTACCGCCCAGACTCTGGCTCCAAACCAATCTCTACCGCCCAGACTCTGGCTCCAAACCAACATCTACCGCCCAGACTCTGGCTCCAAACCAATCTCTACCGCCCAGACTCTGGCTCCAAACCAACATCTACCGCCCAGACTCTGGCTCCAAACCAACATCTACCGCCCAGACTCTGGCTCCAAACCAACATCTACCACCCAGACTCTGGCTCCAAACCAATCTCTACCGCCCAGACTCTGGCTCCAAAACCAATCTCTACCGCCCAGACTCTGACAACAAACCAATCTCTACCGCCCAGACTCTGGCTCCAACCAACATCTACCACCCAGACTCTGGCTCCAAACCAATCTCTACCGCCCAGACTCTGGCTCCAAAACCAATCTCTACCGCCCAGACTCTGACAACAAACCAATCTCTACCGCCCAGACTCTGGCTCCAAACCAATCTCTACCGCCCAGACTCTGGCTCCAAACCAACATCTACCGCCCAGACTCTGGCTCCAAACCAATCTCTACCGCCCAGACTCTGACTCCAAACCAATCTCTACCGCCCAGACTCTGGCTCCAAACCAATCTCTACCGCCCAGACTCTGGCTCCAAACGAACATCTACCGCCCAGACTCTGGCTCCAAACCAATCTCTACCGCCCAGACTCTGGCTCCAAACCAACATCTACCGCCCAGACTCTGGCTCCAATCCAATCTCTACCGCCCAGACTCTGACAACAAACCAATCTCTACCGCCCAGACTCTGGCTCCAAACCAATCTCTACCGCCCCGACTCTGGCTCCAAACCAACATCTACCGCCCAGACTCTGGCTCCAAACCAATCTCTACCGCCCAGACTCTGGCTCCAAAACCAATCTCTACCGCCCAGACTCTGGCTCCAAACCAACATCTACCGCCCAGACTCTGGCTCCAAACCAATCTCTACCGCCCAGACTCTGGCTCCAAAACCAATCTCTACCGCCCAGACTCTGACAACAAACCAATCTCTACCGCCCAGACTCTGGCTCCAAACCAACATCTACCGCCCAGACTCTGGCTCCAAACCAACATCTACCGCCCAGACTCTGGCTCCAAACCAATCTCTACCGCCCAGACTCTGGCTCCAAACCAACATCTACCGCCCAGACTCTGGCTCCAAACCAACATCTACCGCCCAGACTCTGGCTCCAAACCAACATCTACCACCCAGACTCTGGCTCCAAACCAATCTCTACCGCCCAGACTCTGGCTCCAAAACCAATCTCTACCGCCCAGACTCTGACAACAAACCAATCTCTACCGCCCAGACTCTGGCTCCAACCAACATCTACCACCCAGACTCTGGCTCCAAACCAATCTCTACCGCCCAGACTCTGGCTCCAAAACCAATCTCTACCGCCCAGACTCTGACAACAAACCAATCTCTACCGCCCAGACTCTGGCTCCAAACCAATCTCTACCGCCCAGACTCTGGCTCCAAACCAATCTCTACCGCCCAGACTCTGGCTCCAAACCAACCTCTACCGCCCAGACTCTGGCTCCAAACCAATCTCTACCGCCCAGACTCTGGCTCCAAACCAACATCTACCGCCCAGACTCTGGCTCCAAAACCAATCTCTACCGCCCAGACTCTGACAACAAACCAATCTCTACCGCCCAGACTCTGGCTCCAACCAACATCTACCACCCAGACTCTGGCTCCAAACCAACCTCTACCGCCCAGACTCTGACTCCAAACCAACCCCTACCGCCCAGACTCTGGCTCCAAAACCAATCTCTACCGCCCAGACTCTGACTCCAAACCAACCCCTACCGCCCAGACTCTGGCTCCAAAACCAATCTCTACCGCCCAGACTCTGACAACAAACCAATCTCTACCGCCCAGACTCTGGCTCCAAACCAACATCTACCGCCCAGACTCTGGCTCCAAAACCAATCTCTACCGCCCAGACTCTGACAACAAACCAATCTCTACCGCCCAGACTCTGGCTCCAACCAACATCTACCACCCAGACTCTGGCTCCAAACCAACCTCTACCGCCCAGACTCTGGCTCTGTTGAAAGAGTTGTGACGATTGCAAAAAATGGCAAAGAGGTGTGTTTTCGGCTGTTTACCCAACAAAACACTTTTCAGTATCCCACGGCTGCCCTGGATACGGTCCCGCTGGCTTGAGTTTTTGCATTTTGAAGAGGAAGGGTTAACGGTAAACTCGTGGCTGTGTTCGGGGCACTTCACGCCCGACAGTTTCCAGAATTTAACCCAGCACGAATGGGGTTCGCCAAAGTATTGTACCTGAAGAATACCGCTGTTCCGTCAGTGTATACGGTTGGTGCATCACAGAGTATGAAGGTGAGTATGGCTAGATGCTTATTTTAATAATGCATACCACACGTGTTTTAGCCTTTACTGATGGGACATCTGTGGCATCTGTTCGACAGCCTCTGACACGGGACGTGGGCTGCCAGTATACCGCTCAGACTCCAAAAAAGAGCATCTCGGTTCAAGCCTCATTTCCAATCCCTAAACCGAAGCGACGCAGTAAAGGTGACATCTAGGTTGTTGATAGCTTAGGTTTAGCGCACATTACTTAAATGGCTTATATTTTCCTGCTTTGTTGATATGATGAAACGGCTGTTCAAGTGAAATCTCCAGAGCATCCAGTCATCGCGTGCTCAGAGTGTGTTTGCGCGTATCTGGAAACACGGGAGTGCACCTCAACGCCAGGAAAACGGCCGCGAATGGAAGAAAGTGTAGATGAATTCAACGACAGATCATCGGTGACCCTGACAGACCTAAAGGACTTCACCTATGAACCTGAAGTTACAGAAGATGATGAAAGGTGAGTAGTTCTCTGGAGTAGTCTGTAAGACTTTTTTTTCTTCTCCTGAAAAGTCTATAGGGTTGAGGGTGATGTAAGGGTTTTGAGTAGTCTATAAACTTTTTTTATTATTGTATTTGTTTGCTTTTTGTCTGTGTGTATTTTTGTGCATTAGACATTGCGCCAAACATGGAAGTCACACAGAGATGAATATGAGTGACAGTAGGTTGTTGGTCGTTAAATGAGAAAACTGGAGAGATTCCATACTGGACAAAAAGCATCATAAACCTCTTCTGGTGCACATCCTTCAAGATGAGAAGGGTCATGTGAAAGATGTTCTCCACCACAACAGTGATATATTCCCTGACTGTATCCACACACCTCTAGAAGAGAAAATGTGGCCAAACCAGGTATAAGGTCTTTTGGAGTTCAAAACTAAAATTATATAAGCATCTTTTTTAAATTTTATAAGTAAACAGTATATTACACTTGCATTTTGTTTTACATTTACTAGTGTGAGTAATATTATGATTGCCTAATCAGATGTTGTATATAATTTTTGTAAGCAACTTCCTTGATCAGAATCAACAATGTATTTTTTTTAGTAAGCAGTGAATCTCTATTGTCTCGCTGCTGAAGCTGCTTCTGGAGAAGGTCTTCTTCAAGCCTGGACTGTTCCAGGAACATCTAAGTGAAGGTCCCAGGCCACCTGTGTGATGATAATTAGTAGTTGTGTTGCGGAGCTAATATCTGTATCTGTAACAATCACAGAATTACTTGTGTCTGTATTCTGATAAAACCGGAAGTATGTGGGACTTGAACCGGAGGTTTGTACAGTTACTTGTGAAGACCATTATGTCTATGGTTTTTCAGCCTTCTTCTTAGTTATTATTGAACAAATTCCCCATGTGTAATAATTATTTTTAATGCTTATAAAATGTACACTGAACGAAAATTATAAACGCAACATTTTTGTTTTTGCCTCATTTTTCATGAGCTGAACTCAAAGAGCTAAGATTTTTTCTATGTAGACAAATGGCCTATTTCTCAAATATTGTTCACAAATCTGTCTCCATATTGGTTTGCGCATTCACAAATTAGCAACAGCTCACAACACACACACACACACACACACTAAAACCAATAAAGAAAAATATATGCCCAGAGCACCTCCCAGTGGCCACCGTATAAAATGAATAAAAACAGGACCAAACAGACCATTTTGAAGGCAGAGGAAACATTTGCAAGTGTTTTGAGCTGATAAGATGATTGGCATTTCACCATATTCTAATTTGTTGAGATGGTGAATTGGTGGGTTGATAAATGGTTTGTTAAATATTAGACAAAATCATCACAATTATAAGAACCAAAGACTTAAACTACTTCAGTCTGTGTGCACTGAATTTATTTAATACACGAATTTCACAATTTGAGTTTAATTGAATTACTGAAATTAACTTTTCCAGGACATTATAATTTACTGAGAAGCACCTTTGTATGTGTATGTTCTTCCAGGCAGTCCTGAGCAAGATGAATATACAAAGTTTAACATAAATGTAAAAAAGTAAAACATTCAACACACAAGAGAAACTTATATACGAACAAGCAAAACCGTAATCATTAACAACTAATTATTTAAAACAGCAACAAGGTTCATTCATTGCACACTTTAATATATATATATATATATATATATATATATATATATATATATATATATATATATATATATATATATATATATATATATATATATATATATATATATATACTACTAGAAGCCGAGTAAATTTATGAATGTATGCTCCATCGGAAAATTTAATTTTAATTTAATTTAAAAAAAATAATTCTCGCCAATCATCATAAGTGACCGGTTTGTGAGGGCAATGCCCGGATGACGGAGGTCTCTCTCAGCTGCTCCAGCTCCTGACGGAAGCTCTCGTGCTCCGCCTCCAGCCACTGCTTCTGCTCCATAGACAGTAAAAGAAATGGACACAGCGACCCCATTGGAACTCAATTGAGACAAATGAAGCCCAGTTTTTGCGTTTTTTAGCACTTCCGTTTCTGACGCGCAGACTCAAACGAAGCTTGACGACGTCAGCAACCTGTCTGCCAGATGTAAATCTTCTAAGTGGCTGTGCGTGCAAACTGCCATCGTTAATGTTGCAGAGACGGCGAGCTTGAGCGGGGAGTTCTTTGTCGTGAGTGAGCAGGAGTAAGTATTCTGATTAATTATTTTGTATAGTATTTTAAAATGTAACGCCAATACGCCATATTAAGTTAATTGCCTGCGAGCTTCTCCTCCTGTCTGTACGGTAATGCGACAGAGAGTCGCGTGGTTATGACGCAATCGTTAGCCTATTTTTTACAAAAACTGTTTATACGGGGCCATAATGTAACATAGAAGGCAATGGAGCCCTTTATACATTGTCGTGTATCTTTAGAAATAAATAATGGACAAACAGAGTCTTTAAACGCCTCAGATGTAAAGTTATTCGCTGTCAAAGTGACGCCAAAATGAATGGGAGTCAATGGGAATGCTAACGCAAGTGAAGTTCTGCTAAAAGATGGCAGCCCCCACCCGACTTCAACTTCCGGTCGAGTTCCTTGCCCCTTGTTCTGCTCCAGCACAAAGACTCGTATCCCATGATTCACTACGGTAAGACGGCGTGGATACAGGACGTCATATATGTATCATACGTCTCTATTGTTATTATTATTTTCTCAGTTCAGATGGGCTTCATTGACATTCATTTTTCGAAAACGTTTGTTCCCAAATCAAAATATTTTTCCAAAATCTTTGAATCGTATTATGAACATGAATTGGTATGAAGATTGATATGCGTTCCTGGGACTGTGGTTCTCCGACACGGGAGGTGGCGCTGTCACAAAAAACTAGGGTCCCAGAAATGCGGTCCTACAAGTCTCCGGGAATGCAGACAGATAATATTGCTAAGAGTAGCCTACAGTTAAAGTTTGGTTCTAGCACCACCTACAGACAAAGCTGTGAATGACTTTCTGAATCCATCTCTTTTCAGGCATGCATCATCAATTCATTAAAAAGAGAGAGAAACAACCAAATCATCTCAAACTGCTTTTATTACATCTTAAATAACAGTACATTTTAATATAGTTTCTATCTTGCATCCAGCTTTCTGTTGTACACTGACTTTAAAATTAAATACAAAAGATGGAGAAGGGTAGAGTGGGAACGCAGAGCTGTAAGTTATTCAAGGAGAGAAGAAGAGAGGGAAGAAGAGAAGCTCATTTAGTTCATTTTTTCTTAGTTTTTTCTTGCCAGCTCCAGGCCTAACGCACAACGAACAGCACGTTTAGTCGTTTGTACAGAATGTTGCAGAGAAATAACAGAATGGAAGAAATGCCACTACAGCTAAAAGAGTGCTTTTCTTGATACATGTCAAGAGAACAGAAGAAGTTCTGCCATTCAGATGCTGCCTCGTTTTTTTATTTATTTTTTATTAAAGAACAAAAACCTGTTTATTACAAAATGTCTCTAGCACTGTCTTAATATCTGAAATTTTCCTTTTGCTACAGAAAGAGAGAGATTTCTTTGTTCTAGTTATTTGAGTGTGTGTGTTTGTACAGGGTCAGTGTGTGTGTGTGTGTGTGTGTGTGTGTGGGACAGAACAACTCACCATTCGTTGTTGTGATCAACATGTTTGCTTCTCTTAAGTGCATAGCTTTGAAGGTTAAACTAAACTGTTTATGCACAGAGTAGCATAAGAAAAAATTAAAATAAATACTGTGATGATCTATTAAACAGGTTATTAAAAAGAAAAAAGAAAGGAAAGAAAGAAAAACATCATGGACTTGGGTCCATATGCACCTCTTTTAAGCATTTCTACAGCATGCGATTCTACGAGTTTCCCACTCGGGGCGACAACCAAAAGAAGATTTTCTGAATATATTTTTTTTAACTTAAAAAGTTTTCCATATCATTATTTTCAAACATTGATTTATACAACGTCATCCACAGAGTAGTAACTGTTTTCCGAGCACAGAACGGGCACCTCTGTTGAAACCCAAAAAACCCTCCTTCAACATCCTCCACATCACAGAGAAGAAACATATCAAATCAAATCATTCAAATGATTGGTTAATCGTCACTCAATTACATTTCCCAAAAAAAAAGCATGAGGAGAAGTATGGTTAAACTGAGATGTTTGGTCTCTGAAGATCAAGCATTCGTCATGAACAGCACGTGCTGGGTTAGTAATGTATTGGCAAAACTATAACTTGTGCAAACAAACATTTGCAACTAGACAGAAAAACAAACAAATATTAATAAATCAACTTTCCTGGGACTAAATATACAGGCCTGATAGCAGCTAGTGGAGCCCTGACCGAATCCTTTACGGTTTACTGAAGCGCTGGGACGAACGTCCTGCTTGTTTCTAATTCTTAACTATTAATTTGATCCCAAAATATTTCAAAACTAGGAGATAAAAGCAGGCCTGTGATCCTGACTGGGGGAGAGGTCCAGGAAAGGCCCTAGTTTCTTTTAGAAAAACCTCCTGTTTTCACAGTAAAGTTAGCAGAATGACAGAAGCAGTGGAATGAGGGTCTCGTGTTCTCGGTACAGTATCAGGAAATGGTCCCAGAAGGATGCACAAATGTCAACCTCTATCCACTTACCAACTACAATCTAGCCGAGTGTAACAGTTGTGCTCTTATTTGTTTGTTTGTTGTTTCCAAAGAAGACGTGTTTGCTCTTTTGTCGTGTATAGATGTTGGGGTCAGTTCTGTTGTGTTTGAGAAGGAGAGAGGGGGATAAAATCAAACATTTTCATTTTGGAATGGTCTTCCTGTCAACCTCAAGAGTCCGGATGCGATCTGGGAAGAGAGAAAGGGGAAAAAGAAAAGGTGAAAACATGTCAGTGACCCCAGAGTGCCTTTCATGGTCTGTTTTTAACAGCAGGTGGCAGCAGAGATCAGCCGGTCAGTCTTCTTCTCTTGATCTGCATCCAGGAGGACTGACTACGCTACAGCGCCACTCTGGTCAAACCGCGTTACTGCAGGCTCTTACATTAGCTCCTACAGTAATGTCGTCTAATCGCTTCAGCTCTAGTGTACAGTGCTTCATTTGGGACGCAGCTCGTCTCAGAAACCATGAATATCAGCCGATGTCAGGAATGGTGGAACAAATCAATGCACTGCTGTTAAATGAGTAGAAGTTTACCTTACAGCTTTAATTCCAGATCTTCAGGAAACTATCCCAGGAGCCTGTAGCCACAGCCATCCCGTCGTCAGTCACACCCAAGCAGCTGACGCGGTTATCGTGACCCGCCAAGACCCCTGCAGACACACAAACACACACACAACAGCCTTAGCTACAGGTAAACACCTACAGGAACGAAGTTCAGTAAACACACAAATATCTGTGTGCTTATACATTTAACACCACACTGAAATAAACACATTAATTACAAGCAGCACAACAAAATGTAGAGCTAAAATAACTGGAAGTGCATGACACCATGCCTCTGATGTTAAATATAAGGTGGATGGGACTAGTAACAACCCTGACCAAATCTAGACTGATTAGTTTGATCACACCAAAGCACTGGTTACATCTTGATCAGGTTTGAGATGAGGTCCCCATGCACCCACATCCCTGTCCTCTTTCACACTGACCTGCGCGGTCGGCTTTCAGAGCGTCCCACACGTTGCAGTTGAAGTCGTCGTAGCCGGCGAGCAGCAGGCGTCCGCTCTTGGAGAAGGCCACGGAGGTGATGCCACAGATGATGTTATCGTGAGAGTAGACCATCAGCTCCTGATCGGCGCGCAGGTCAAACAGCCTGCAGGTGGCGTCGTCCGAGCCCGTGGCGAACGCGTTTCCATTGGGGAAGAACTGAGACCAGAGAGCGAGGTTACCAACTCATACAAGCACGTGTGTGTGTGTGTGTGTGTGTGTGTGTGTGTGCGGGAGCCGCTTACACCGATGGCGTTGATGTCGGACTCGTGGCCGGTGAAGGTTTGCCTGCACATGCCTTCTCTGACGTCCCACAGCTTGGCCGAGGCGTCACAGGCGCCCGACACGAACAGACGAGTGTCCGGGGCCAGAGACAGGGACATGACATCACCGGTGTGACCTGCGAACGTGGTGGTCTGCTGCCCGGTCTCGATATCCCACAGAGCACTGGAACAAACACAAACAGAGTAATGTCAACTGTGTGAACTTCGAGTGAAAGGAGCCACTGTAATATAACCACAGTACTGCTTCATTTAAAAACGACACACAAAAAAGGTTTAAACCTAGCGGTTGCAGGCTGTGTGTGTGTGTGTTATCAGAGAGTGGTCCGCTCCGAGGCTGTACTAAACTCACCAGCTGGTGTCTCCGGAGCTGGTGACGATCTGGTTATCGTCCAGGAAGCGGCAGCAGGACAGATAACCTGAGTGAAGACAGCAGGAAGAAGAGCGTAACTCACTCCAGGTTCACTTCTGTACAGACACAAACGCTGAAGTGTGGCGCAAGCGCTCACCTGTGTGTCCGGCCAGCTCACGGCTGACGCGCACGTTCCCCTCGCGGGTCTTCAGGTTGTAGATGGAGCAGATGTTATCCAGGCCTCCACAGGCCACATAGTTTCCAGACGGGGCATAGGCGCAGGTCATGACCCACGAGGAGCGCAGCGGGATAGCGTGCACCTACACATCAACATTCATCAATGACACATGTGCTACTGATGCTGAATCTGTATTAACCTGAAGCGTATACCGCTGACAGAGCAAAAGATTTAGAGGAGTATAAAAACAGGTTTGCTGGCTCTACTTGTATCATTGCACAATAGTCAGATAATGAGATCAGATTTCACGTGTTTTACAGCTGTCATCAATGCAATGCAACACCTGCCCATAACTATATACTGAATGCAAAACCTGATCGTACGGTGTTTCTGCTCTAAACTGAGTGATTGACAGCTGCAGTGATCATACAGGAGCTAGCAGTACCTAACTGTATGTGGCTTCCATGTTTACCTTGTTTGTAGTATAGCTGTCCCAGATAATTAGTTTTCCATCCTGGGAAGCACTAACAAGAAGCCTGAAGACACAGAGAGAGGGGGGAAATACAGAGACTGAGAACAATGAGAGCAAATTTCAACTCATTCTGACTACATATCTGAGATTAAAGGAGCAAATAAAACAGGAAACAGTCCACATGATATCCTTAAACGAAGAAACGCGTCTCACTCAAGGACTAACGTGTGCAGTGAATTAACTGAACTGATCGTTGTGTAATTATAAACGCTCGTGGTAGTTACAGCTTCACACAAAGTTACGGGAGACAGAAATAGCAGCAGCCGCTCATCTATGGAGACAGAATGAAGATCACAGGCACTCAAACACACTTGGGTTTCATTAAACCACCTTTACATTTTGACAATGCCACGAATATATCGCAGTCTGTATTTCATTAAAATTGATTTAAAGGGTTAGTTCACCCAAAAATTAAAATTAGGCTGCGTTTTACTCACCCCAAGGCATCCTAGGTGTATATGACGGTCTTCTTTCAGATGAATCCAGTCGGAGTTATATTAAAAATTGTCTCGGTTTATTGTCACTCAGCAGGTGTTACAAGCATCAGTCCAAAAGAAGTGAAATGAAAAGCACCAATCCATAAAAAAAAAAAAGAAAACAAGTGTTTCACACGGCTCCGGTGGGTGAACAAAGGCCTCCTGTAGCGAATCGATGCGTTTTTGTAAGAAAAATAACCATAATCCAAATGTTACAATCTTGTTTTTATGGAAGGGCACTTTTTATTTAACTTCTTTTGGACTGATGCATGTAACACCTGCCGAGTGACCGTAAACAGAGACTATTTTTAATATAACTTCACTAACACCTAGGATGCCTTGGGGTGAGTAAAACTAACCCTAAACTAACCCTGAACTAACTCTTTAAATTGTTGTGATTCATTGGAGTAAAAATAACATGTGAGTGGTGCTCAACTACTTCTGTTCAAGACCCTGCTGCACCACGGCGCTCTCATAGACGTCCATGGCTTTAACTTCTTCCTGTAAACTAGGGGTCTGATTTACTGCTTCAGACACCTGTGGCACATCGGAGAGACGACACCAGAGTTTCCGCTAGAAAAAAATGGTGCCGTTCAAAGTGACCGGCAGAGGTTTCCTTTTCCGGACATTTTGATGATATGCCGGTCAAGTATCGCCTCTTAATTAGTCAAGGTGAGGAAAACTGGAGGCAGGCTATTTAACGTAAAAAATGACATAATCAGGCCGCCGAATGCAACATGTTTATTAGCCTAACTTTCAAATAGACGGAAAAAAAAAAACATTTTCTACTATGGTTCATTTCTTCATTGTGATCTATTTGCGATCCATTCCATTCTAAACAAACAAAGCATATGTTTCGTCCTTGTTTCATTATAGATTAAGATAATAATTCATAAATGCACGCATAATTATCAGTGAACTTGAAAATGAATGTGCAGCAATTTGTACAAATAGAGATTCTAGGTCTACTATACATGTTGTAGACATGAAATAAGCTTATTTAGTTTAATATTTGTTAAAATATTATAATGTTATTTTTTAATTTATGTTGATTATGAAAAGTGAACAGTGAAGATAAGATGCGCAATATCGAGAGACATGGAGCGGGTCAGACATGATTTTGACCACTTAATTAAGTTTTGTTTAGTAGAAATACTTTTTTTAAGTGAATTTCGTTTTGTATAAATTGTATCTTAATTTTAATATTTTTTTTTTTATCAACCAATTGCCTGGATTTAATACATAAGAAGCAAATATAGCAGACGACAGGCCTAATCATGCAGGTGCCCTCGCGGCCACTTGCATTGCTTACTGAACTGGAGTGCATCTCATTCTAATTTAACGAAACTCTGCGTAGGCCTCACAGACATGAAATATATCTTGAAATGTCTTTTTAACAATTTAAAAAAATTTTTTTTTTTACCTATGCTAATTACACATTAATTTCAGGTAGGCTACGGAGTCGCTGTCCTCAGTGCCCAGAAAAGCGCTGAAACGGAGATGAAAGGGGAACCCGTTTTTATTTATTTATTTTTTTGGCTTATTTTAACTGGCCCATCCAGTGTTCTGGAGGCCCACCTACAATCAAAATCCTGGCACTGCTAGTGCTTCGCAGCGGTCTGATATCAAGAAATAACAGACCGCATTCCACATTGGAATTCAACCAAGCCATGTAATAATGTTTAATAACTTTCAAACGAGACTGTTCCTTCATAACATAGCCAAAGTTCGGTGTATTTTTGCTTTATACATTTTAGGCTTATTCTCAAATTCAGATTGTGTTATGCTGTGTTCACACCAAACGCGAATAGAGCGTCTGGCACGAATGATTTCAATGTTAAGTCAATGCAAAGGCGCGTTTACGCGCGTCTGGAGGTCTCGCGGCGCGAATGGGGCGTTAAGCGCGGCGCGGAAGACGCGAATTGACACGCGAATGGTGCTTTTTGTGCATTCAGCGTTTGACGCGAATTCGCGTCTGCCGCCCGAGTTGAAAAAATTGAACTTTGGCGTCAATTCGCGCCACATTAACCAATCAGGAGCCTGCTAGGAGTCACTCATTCAACAGTTTGTTCCTGCAGCCTCCGGTTGTGCAGGAATACCCTTCTCCACTCATTCAATAAGGAGGAACGACAGATGTTGTCAGTGCGCAGTCAACCGGAGCTATATGACAAAAGTTCATATTTCTATAGAGACATGAATAAAAAGGACCCATATATATATACACATTTCATGACACAGTAACAGTAATATTTGGAAAATTATCCGAATAAAAATGGCGGTTGAAAATGCTGCATGAACTCAGCTGGCAGAAGCCCCCCCATGACGCGAATTCGCGTCTGTTGTGAAGCGAATTACTCGCGCGAATGAAGCGAATGATCTCAAAATGGTCAAGCGGCAAACTAGGCGCGGTAGATGCGAATTTGACGCTCTATTCGCGTTTGGTGTGAACACAGCATTAGGGGGGGGCGGGATTATTAGGCAATTTTACTCGGACAATATGACCGGAGAGATTTAATTTTGTCGGACATTTAATTTTTTTTTCGGCCAATGTCCGGCAATTACCGGACAACGGAAACCCTGGACGACACGCCGCTATCGTTCGTCTTATTAAAGGATGTGAAAGAGGAGAGGCTACAGTGACTTCTGTGAGGAAACAGATGATGACTTGATGTGACCGCTTGTCCTGATGGATATCAATTAAAACCATTAAGAGCTTTTGCACACTTTGAAGACAATTAAGCAGGGATTTGTCCTGGCTGGGATTTCTAAATGAACAGGTTTTGTCTTGGTTTCTTACTGTTTTTGAACTTGCTAAAGGTAAGGACTGTAAAGTAGTGTAGTAATAGTATCAGTCACAGTACATTGACCAATCGTGGCCAAAAGCCAGACAATTTAAGGCGATCTAGAAACCCCAGCCAGGGCATGTCCAAATACAGTTCTTCAAGTTCAGGGTAGCATATTTCCTATTGAAAACAGAAAACAGTTGGCACACCAAAAGTACTAAACTGAATGTAATTGTCTGTTTTTGGAAAACGTTTTCTTCAGATCTTGGTGTAAATGTGATCCAGGCATGTTTCTGTGTGATTGCAGACTGCGAGACAAGCCTGTAAAGTGATGTTTGCTGAGCACGTGGCTGAAGACCCTCTCTGAGCAGCGCTAATAACACAGCTGTACTGCTTTATCACCTGGAGTCAGTGCCCCAGTGCATGGCGTAGATCTTGGCCAAGTGTCCCCTCAGTGTCCGTCTGGTGCGCATCTGGATCCGCCCCACAGGCTCAATATTGGCTGTGATCTGCCACAAACACACCAGAACAGAATCTAGTTAAAACACACCAATCAAGACTCCATCTGAATACAACATGATGTGAGACCTCTTCATTTGTGACGGAGGTCTGATGTTCAGCGAGTCCTACCTGAGAGAGAGTGGCATCCGCACATGCTTTCCGTGCATCCTGGAGAAGAAAAACACAGATGAAGCCACAAATACAAACCCTCTGTCTCGGAGGACAGAAATGCACAAGAAGTGTCATAACCAGGCTCTGTAGTCTCTGTAGCCAATGAGCTTTCCCTGTGGCTGACGCTATGCAGCATCACATGACTGAAATAGTTCAGTGCTCTGTCACAGTTAGGATGAGAACTAGCGCAGGCTTGGTTATGACACTGCACATCAATGTTAGTGAGATCGAAGCAGTAATGACTGAATGTGCAGGACTGCGCTGATAACATCACATGTGGCCATTCTTTAGGTGGCTCTCAACTCATGGGTTGCAGGTCTGTTCTGACAGCAGAGAGAAACCTAATCACATCCAGCTAACCATGTAATCGTGTGTGGTCTGGATACAAAGCAGAAAGCCTCAAACTTTTGTTAACCTCCTCAAACGGAGGCAAGGCTTCCTCAAACAGCAGAGTGTGGTAATAACAACGCCAAGGCCATGGGTTCGATTCCCCATGAATGGCTTTACTGTGTGTGTCAGCATCTGGTATCAGTGAATGTGAGGGAAGTGTGTGTGATGTTGTGTGTGACATGACTGACTCGGATCTGGTTTTTCAGCTGCTCAGCCTCCTGGCGTAACTGGTCCAGCTCACTCATTTTCTTCTGCTAGGTGATGGGCTTCACTCGGTCCGCTCACTGGCGCTCGCACTGATCTGAAACACACAAATATCACTCTGTTGGATGCATGTTAACTAAACAAAACCACAAATGCACATGGTGTAGGGTTTAAACAGACACATCCTCCTGGAGATCATTAAACACATTTTACTGCTTCTGCTGGACCGCTGGACAAACCCTGTGCGGTCTGTATTTTGGGCATTGGTTTATATGAACTGTTGCCAGAACACATCCATGACCGGAGTCCGGTGGACACCAATACAGTGCTTCCCACTGGTCACTAACACACACACAGATCTCCCAGCACTGCTGTGTGTGTGTGTGTGTGTGTGACATCAGACCGTGCTATAGTTAGAGCGCCGTTATCACTGGACACAGCGAGAAAAGACATTTCCAACACTAATGAAGGGATGCGAGCACGTCTCTCTCGCCGCCGGTGTTCTTGTCATCCTGTGAAGTCGTTGCTTAGCAACAGTGTAGTGCAGCATCAGCATCACTGCTCGCCTCCCGCAGCAGAAAACACGGGGAGGAATTCAACCCCCTGAAATAATGAACTCATGAGCACAGGTAAACTACTCCGACATGAGAAATGTGTTCAGACCTGGACACACCAGTGGTGACCAGGGAAAGAACAACAGTTTGACATGTGCTGAATTATCCTGCCTCACTTTTACTTGAGGAGTTTATACGTTACGTGCTGCCACATACAAGCAAGCTGAACACATCTGTATTAGTGCAGGAGGAGACACACAGGCTACTAGATTCACTTTTGCTGTAAAGTTGTGTATCTGTGACGTTTAAAATAAAAGTTGATAGTGAAAGCCCCTATAATGTTTGTTTTATATTCACGGCTTAGCTTTAATCCTAATAATGCATGTGCTACGTGAGCCGAGTACTCGCGCTCTCTCGTACCATCGAGTGCCTTCAGTAAGTTTGGCTCAATGTCGTGTACAGTGATGAACGCAAGACAAACACATTACATGTTACAAGACCTATTTTAGCTACATTAAATCTGGGATTTACTGTTTAAATTCAAGACTGTCTCCTGGGGGTTTATTTGACTCTAATCTTTCATTTAAATGTTTGTGAAATTCGTCGTTGCACACACCCCTAGTGTGAACAGTGCTCTGACAGAAACCCCTGTCTCTTGATAAACCACTCTCTGTTAACGGCTAGTAAACGGTGTTCACTCGATGTGACGTTTCAGAAAGCTGCTCTCTGTAAAAACCCTGCAGTAAGCCGTATTCACATACAGACTCAGTGTGAATATCATAAATTGAATGTGATTTTTATCAACACATTACGGTCACTAAAGAAAGTTTAAGACTGGTTTTAGGATCTGTACTCAACTCTGACTTCTCCGTATGAATATCAAGACAGAAATGATGTACTAGTGTCTCATTTAAACAAATGTTTATCTCTCCGATATGATCAGATATATATTTCAGTTATTCAAATATTTTAGTTAAAACTACAGGCCGGTAAATATTGCGGTTTACTTCTTATATACGTAGTCACACGGCTGCGTTTAAAAATACATTTAATTGGTAGAAAAATTCTTAATTGGATTACTTTTTTCTCTTAGCAACATTGTCTTGCCCTACCCATTTAAACCATTAAAAGCCATGATAGAAACATACCGTCCCCTTCCTGGACTTCACCGAAGCGTACGGGTCAAGAGTTGGTTGGGTGACCAGCGAGGGCTGAGGAAAGTGTGAGTGGACACAGACGTGGACCGCGTCCCGTTCTCAATGTCACTCCTGTAATCCAGGGACACAGTTGATTCAGCGCATCCCTACAAATCCGGTTAACACCAAATCTGCTGATCAACTCTCCTGCTGACCCAAATCCACTGCCCACACTTTCACTCGCATCGCAATGACCAAGAACAAGACATCTGACCAACTTTACTAACTAGTGTGAATCTCTGCACGGACACACTCCAACGGAAAGACTACAGCAGTAATATCTCATCTTATTCAGCACAGCCAGCTCAAATCACCATGTACTGTCCATCTGAGACGAAAAGCCATTACGAGTCCTAAAACTGTTCATGATTGAGGTCACAGTTCCTGTCCAGAGCTCAGGTGTGCGCTCTTCTTTCTAGAGGAAAGTCTTACCTGGATTCTGTGATGCCGGACACAGCTCCTGTGTCTCCAACAGCCGAGGTCCTTCTGAACGGGTCTACACCGGACGAACACCTCACCAGAAGCACAGCGGCTGATTGGCTGGCTCCACGCTTAAGCCGCACATAATCCAGCTGATAAAGTGTCATGTTAATATTGCTAATACAGGGTCAATACACGGCTTTACCTTCACCTCAACAACACGGCTCTCTCCAAAACCATCAAAATAAACTCCATGGCAAACCCAATCTGTCTGCGCTAAAACAAATCATTCCACAATCAA